>NC_134191.1:26199354-26890854 GCF_964188355.1 Buteo buteo
AACATCTCACGGCGCTCAGCCTCGGCAGAGCCTCTTTCTGAAAGGCGAACGGTCGGATCCTTCTCCCACGAGGAAGGGCACAGCCCTGAAAGCTCTTGCTTCTCTTCACCGTCCCTTGGCACCCTACCTACAGGCACAACAGCACTGGGGATCTGTGCTTTCCCAGAGACGGAACATCTCACGGCGCTCCGCCTCGGCAGAGCCTCTTTCTGAAAAGGCGAACGGTCGGATCCTTCTCCCACGAGGAAGGGCCCAGCCCTGAAAGCTCTTGCTGCTCTTCACCGTCCCTTGGCACCCTACCTACAGGCACAACAGCACTGGGGATTTGTGCTTTCCCAGAGACGGAACATCTCACGGCGCTCAGCCTCGGCAGAGCCTCTTTCTGAAAAGGCGAACGGTCGGATCCTTCTCCCACGAGGAAGGGCACAGCCCTGAAAGCTCTTGCTGCTCTTCACCGTCCCTTGGCACCCTACCTACAGGCACAACAGCACTGGGGATCTGTGCTTTCCCAGAGACGGAACATCTCACGGCGCTAGCCTCGGCAGAGCCTCTTTCTGAAAAGGCGAACGGTCGGATCCTTCTCCCACGAGGAAGGGCCGAGCCCTGAAAGCTCTTGCTGCTCTTCACCCTCCCTTGGCACCCTACCTACAGGCACAACAGCACTGGGGATCTGTGCTTTCCCAGAGACGGAACATCTCACGGCGCTCAGCCTCGGCAGAGCCTCTTTCTGAAAAGGCGAACGGTCGGATCCTTCTCCCACGAGGAAGGGCCCAGCCCTGAAAGCTCTTGCTGCTCTTCACCGTCCCTTGGCACCCTACCTACAGGCACAACAGCACTGGGGATTTGTGCTTTCCCAGAGACGGAACATCTCACGGCGCTCAGCCTCGGCAGAGCCTCTTTCTGAAAAGGCGAACGGTCGGATCCTTCTCCCACGAGGAAGGGCCCAGCCCTGAAAGCTCTTGCTGCTCTTCACCGTCCCTTGGCGCCCTACCTACAGGCCCAACAGCACTGGGGATCTGTGCTTTCCCAGAGACGGAACATCTCACGGCGCTCAGCCTCGGCAGAGCCTCTTTCTGAAAAGGCGAACGGTCGGATCCTTCTCCCACGAGGAAGGGCCCAGCCCTGAAAGCTCTTGCTGCTCTTCACCGTCCCTTGGCACCCTACCTACAGGCACAACAGCACTGGGGATTTGTGCTTTCCCAGAGACGGAACATCTCACGGCGCTCAGTCTCGGCAGAGCCTCTTTCTGAAAATGCGAACGGTCGGATCCTTCTCCCACGAGGAAGGGCCCAGCCCTGAAAGCTCTTGCTGCTCTTCACCGTCCCTTGGCACCCTACCTACAGGCACAACAGCACTGGGGATCTGTGCTTTCCCAGAGACGGAACATCTCACGGCGCTCAGCCTCGGCAGAGCCTCTTTCTGAAAAGGCGAACGGTCGGATCCTTCTCCCACGAGGAAGGGCCCAGCCCTGAAAGCTCTTGCTGCTCTTCACCGTCCCTTGGCACCCTACCTACAGGCACAACAGCACTGGGGATTTGTGCTTTCCCAGAGACGGAACATCTCACGGCGCTCAGTCTCGGCAGAGCCTCTTTCTGAAAATGCGAACGGTCGGATCCTTCTCCCACGAGGAAGGGCCCAGCCCTGAAAGCTCTTGCTGCTCTTCACCGTCCCTTGGCACCCTACCTACAGGCATAACAGCACTGGGGATCTGTGCTTTCCCAGAGACGGAACATCTCACGGCGCTAGCCTCGGCAGAGCCTCTTTCTGAAAAGGCGAACGGTCGGATCCTTCTCCCACGAGGAAGGGCCCAGCCCTGAAAGCTCTTGCTGCTCTTCACCGTCCCTTGGCACCCTACCTACAGGCACAACAGCACTGGGGATCTGTGCTTTCCCAGAGACGGAACATCTCACGGCGCTCAGTCTCGGCAGAGCCTCTTTCTGAAAATGCGAACGGTCGGATCCTTCTCCCACGAGGAAGGGCCCAGCCCTGAAAGCTCTTGCTGCTCTTCACCGTCCCTTGGCACCCTACCTACAGGCACAACAGCACTGGGGATCTGTGCTTTCCCAGAGACGGAACATCTCACGGCGCTCCGCCTCGGCAGAGCCTCTTTCTGAAAAGGCGAACGGTCGGATCCTTCTCCCACGAGGAAGGGCCCAGCCCTGAAAGCTCTTGCTGCTCTTCACCGTCCCTTGGCACCCTACCTACAGGCACAACAGCACTGGGGATTTGTGCTTTCCCAGAGACGGAACATCTCACGGCGCTCAGCCTCGGCAGAGCCTCTTTCTGAAAAGGCGAACGGTCGGATCCTTCTCCCACGAGGAAGGGCCCAGCCCTGAAAGCTCTTGCTGCTCTTCACCGTCCCTTGGCACCCTACCTACAGGCACAACAGCACTGGGGATCTGTGCTTTCCCAGAGACGGAACATCTCACGGCGCTAGCCTCGGCAGAGCCTCTTTCTGAAAAGGCGAACGGTCGGATCCTTCTCCCACGAGGAAGGGCCGAGCCCTGAAAGCTCTTGCTGCTCTTCACTGTCCCTTGGCACCCTACCTACAGGCCCAACAGCACTGGGGATCTGTGCTTTCCCAGAGACGGAACATCTCACGGCGCTCAGCCTCGGCAGAGCCTCTTTCTGAAAAGGCGAACGGTCGGATCCTTCTCCCACGAGGAAGGGCCCAGCCCTGAAAGCTCTTGCTGCTCTTCACCGTCCCTTGGCACCCTACCTACAGGCACAACAGCACTGGGGATTTGTGCTTTCCCAGAGACGGAACATCTCACGGCACTCAGTCTCGGCAGAGCCTCTTTCTGAAAATGCGAACGGTCGGATCCTTCTCCCACGAGGAAGGGCCCAGCCCTGAAAGCTCTTGCTGCTCTTCACCGTCCCTTGGCACCCTACCTACAGGCACAACAGCACTGGGGATTTTTGATATCCCAGAGACGGAACATCTCACGGCGCTCCGCCTCGGCAGAGCCTCTTTCTGAAAAGGCGAACGGTCGGATCCTTCTCCCACGAGGAAGGGCCCAGCCCTGAAAGCTCTTGCTGCTCTTCACCGTCCCTTGGCACCCTACCTACAGGCACAACAGCACTGGGGATCTGTGCTTTCCCAGAGACGGAACATCTCACGGCGCTCAGCCTCGGCAGAGCCTCTTTCTGAAAAGGCGAACGGTCGGATCCTTCTCCCACGAGGAAGGGCCCAGCCCTGAAAGCTCTTGCTGCTCTTCACCGTCCCTTGGCACCCTACCTACAGGCACAACAACACTGGGGATCTGTGCTTTCCCAGAGACGGAACATCTCACGGCGCTCAGCCTCGGCAGAGCCTCTTTCTGAAAAGGCGAACGGTCGGATCCTTCTCCCACGAGGAAGGGCACAGCCCTGAAAGCTCTTGCTGCTCTTCACCGTCCCTTGGCACCCTACCTACAGGCACAACAGCACTGGGGATCTGTGCTTTCCCAGACACGGAACATCTCACGGCGCTAGCCTCGGCAGAGCCTCTTTCTGAAAAGGCGAACGGTCGGATCCTTCTCCCACGAGGAAGGGCCCAGCCCTGAAAGCTCTTGCTTCTCTTCACCGTCCCTTGGCACCCTACCTACAGGCACAACAGCACTGGGGATTTCTGCTTTCCCAGAGATGGAACATCTCACGGCGCTAGCCTCGGCAGAGCCTCTTTCTGAAAAGGCGAACGGTCGGATCCTTCTCCCACGAGGAAGGGCCCAGCCCTGAAAGCTCTTGCTGCTCTTCACCGTCCCTTGGCACCCTACCTACAGGCACAACAGCACTGGGGATCTGTGCTTTCCCAGAGACGGAACATCTCACGGCGCTAGCCTCGGCAGAGCCTCTTTCTGAAAAGGCGAACGGTCGGATCCTTCTCCCACGAGGTAGGGCCCAGCCCTGAAAGCTCTTGCTGCTCTTCACCGTCCCTTGGCACCCTACCTACAGGCACAACAGCACTGGGGATCTGTGCTTTCCCAGAGACGGAACATCTCACGGCGCTAGCCTCGGCAGAGCCTCTTTCTGAAAAGGCGAACGGTCGGATCCTTCTCCCACGAGGAAGGGCCCAGCCCTGAAAGCTCTTGCTGCTCTTCACCGTCCCTTGGCACCCTACCTACAGGCACAACAGCACTGGGGATCTGTGCTTTCCCAGAGACGGAACATCTCACGGCGCTAGCCTCGGCAGAGCCTCTTTCTGAAAAGGCGAACGGTCGGATCCTTCTCCCACGAGGAAGGGCCGAGCCCTGAAAGCTCTTGCTGCTCTTCACTGTCCCTTGGCACCCTACCTACAGGCCCAACAGCACTGGGGATCTGTGCTTTCCCAGAGACGGAACATCTCACGGCGCTCAGCCTCGGCAGAGCCTCTTTCTGAAAAGGCGAACGGTCGGATCCTTCTCCCACGAGGAAGGGCCCAGCCCTGAAAGCTCTTGCTGCTCTTCACCGTCCCTTGGCACCCTACCTACAGGCACAACAGCACTGGGGATTTGTGCTTTCCCAGAGACGGAACATCTCACGGCACTCAGTCTCGGCAGAGCCTCTTTCTGAAAATGCGAACGGTCGGATCCTTCTCCCACGAGGAAGGGCCCAGCCCTGAAAGCTCTTGCTGCTCTTCACCGTCCCTTGGCACCCTACCTACAGGCACAACAGCACTGGGGATTTTTGATATCCCAGAGACGGAACATCTCACGGCGCTCCGCCTCGGCAGAGCCTCTTTCTGAAAAGGCGAACGGTCGGATCCTTCTCCCACGAGGAAGGGCCCAGCCCTGAAAGCTCTTGCTGCTCTTCACCGTCCCTTGGCACCCTACCTACAGGCACAACAGCACTGGGGATCTGTGCTTTCCCAGAGACGGAACATCTCACGGCGCTCAGCCTCGGCAGAGCCTCTTTCTGAAAAGGCGAACGGTCGGATCCTTCTCCCACGAGGAAGGGCCCAGCCCTGAAAGCTCTTGCTGCTCTTCACCGTCCCTTGGCACCCTACCTACAGGCACAACAACACTGGGGATCTGTGCTTTCCCAGAGACGGAACATCTCACGGCGCTCAGCCTCGGCAGAGCCTCTTTCTGAAAAGGCGAACGGTCGGATCCTTCTCCCACGAGGAAGGGCACAGCCCTGAAAGCTCTTGCTGCTCTTCACCGTCCCTTGGCACCCTACCTACAGGCACAACAGCACTGGGGATCTGTGCTTTCCCAGACACGGAACATCTCACGGCGCTAGCCTCGGCAGAGCCTCTTTCTGAAAAGGCGAACGGTCGGATCCTTCTCCCACGAGGAAGGGCCCAGCCCTGAAAGCTCTTGCTTCTCTTCACCGTCCCTTGGCACCCTACCTACAGGCACAACAGCACTGGGGATTTCTGCTTTCCCAGAGATGGAACATCTCACGGCGCTAGCCTCGGCAGAGCCTCTTTCTGAAAAGGCGAACGGTCGGATCCTTCTCCCACGAGGAAGGGCCCAGCCCTGAAAGCTCTTGCTGCTCTTCACCGTCCCTTGGCACCCTACCTACAGGCACAACAGCACTGGGGATCTGTGCTTTCCCAGAGACGGAACATCTCACGGCGCTAGCCTCGGCAGAGCCTCTTTCTGAAAAGGCGAACGGTCGGATCCTTCTCCCACGAGGTAGGGCCCAGCCCTGAAAGCTCTTGCTGCTCTTCACCGTCCCTTGGCACCCTACCTACAGGCACAACAGCACTGGGGATCTGTGCTTTCCCAGAGACGGAACATCTCACGGCGCTAGCCTCGGCAGAGCCTCTTTCTGAAAAGGCGAACGGTCGGATCCTTCTCCCACGAGGAAGGGCCCAGCCCTGAAAGCTCTTGCTGCTCTTCACCGTCCCTTGGCACCCTACCTACAGGCACAACAGCACTGGGGATCTGTGCTTTCCCAGAGACGGAACATCTCACGGCGCTCAGCCTCGGCAGAGCCTCTTTCTGAAAAGGCGAACGGTCGGATCCTTCTCCCACGAGGAAGGGCACAGCCCTGAAAGCTCTTGCTGCTCTTCACCATCCCTTGGCACCCTACCTACAGGCACAACAGCACTGGGGATCTGTGCTTTCCCAGAGACGGAACATCTCACTGCGCTCAGCCTCGGCAGAGCCTCTTTCTGAAAAGGCGAACGGTCGGATCCTTCTCCCACGAGGAAGGGCCGAGCCCTGAAAGCTCTTGCTGCTCTTCACCGTCCCTTGGCGCCCTACCTACAGGCACAACAGCACTGGGGATCTGTGCTTTCCCAGAGACGGAACATCTCACTGCGCTCAGTCTCGGCAGAGCCTCTTTCTGAAAAGGCGAACGGTCGGATCCTTCTCCCACGAGGAAGGGCCCAGCCCTGAAAGCTCTTGCTGCTCTTCACCGTCCCTTGGCACCCTACCTACAGGCACAACAGCACTGGGGATCTGTGCTTTCCCAGAGACGGAACATCTCACGGCGCTCAGCCTCGGCAGAGCCTCTTTCTGAAAGGCGAACGGTCGGATCCTTCTCCCACGAGGAAGGGCACAGCCCTGAAAGCTCTTGCTTCTCTTCACCGTCCCTTGGCACCCTACCTACAGGCACAACAGCACTGGGGATCTGTGCTTTCCCAGAGACGGAACATCTCACGGCGCTCCGCCTCGGCAGAGCCTCTTTCTGAAAAGGCGAACGGTCGGATCCTTCTCCCACGAGGAAGGGCCCAGCCCTGAAAGCTCTTGCTGCTCTTCACCGTCCCTTGGCACCCTACCTACAGGCACAACAGCACTGGGGATTTGTGCTTTCCCAGAGACGGAACATCTCACGGCGCTCAGCCTCGGCAGAGCCTCTTTCTGAAAAGGCGAACGGTCGGATCCTTCTCCCACGAGGAAGGGCACAGCCCTGAAAGCTCTTGCTGCTCTTCACCGTCCCTTGGCACCCTACCTACAGGCACAACAGCACTGGGGATCTGTGCTTTCCCAGAGACGGAACATCTCACGGCGCTAGCCTCGGCAGAGCCTCTTTCTGAAAAGGCGAACGGTCGGATCCTTCTCCCACGAGGAAGGGCCCAGCCCTGAAAGCTCTTGCTGCTCTTCACCCTCCCTTGGCACCCTACCTACAGGCACAACAGCACTGGGGATCTGTGCTTTCCCAGAGACGGAACATCTCACGGCGCTCAGCCTCGGCAGAGCCTCTTTCTGAAAAGGCGAACGGTCGGATCCTTCTCCCACGAGGAAGGGCCCAGCCCTGAAAGCTCTTGCTGCTCTTCACCGTCCCTTGGCACCCTACCTACAGGCACAACAGCACTGGGGATTTGTGCTTTCCCAGAGACGGAACATCTCACGGCGCTCAGCCTCGGCAGAGCCTCTTTCTGAAAAGGCGAACGGTCGGATCCTTCTCCCACGAGGAAGGGCCCAGCCCTGAAAGCTCTTGCTGCTCTTCACCGTCCCTTGGCGCCCTACCTACAGGCCCAACAGCACTGGGGATCTGTGCTTTCCCAGAGACGGAACATCTCACGGCGCTCAGCCTCGGCAGAGCCTCTTTCTGAAAAGGCGAACGGTCGGATCCTTCTCCCACGAGGAAGGGCCCAGCCCTGAAAGCTCTTGCTGCTCTTCACCGTCCCTTGGCACCCTACCTACAGGCACAACAGCACTGGGGATTTGTGCTTTCCCAGAGACGGAACATCTCACGGCGCTCAGTCTCGGCAGAGCCTCTTTCTGAAAATGCGAACGGTCGGATCCTTCTCCCACGAGGAAGGGCCCAGCCCTGAAAGCTCTTGCTGCTCTTCACCGTCCCTTGGCACCCTACCTACAGGCACAACAGCACTGGGGATCTGTGCTTTCCCAGAGACGGAACATCTCACGGCGCTCAGCCTCGGCAGAGCCTCTTTCTGAAAAGGCGAACGGTCGGATCCTTCTCCCACGAGGAAGGGCCCAGCCCTGAAAGCTCTTGCTGCTCTTCACCGTCCCTTGGCACCCTACCTACAGGCACAACAGCACTGGGGATTTGTGCTTTCCCAGAGACGGAACATCTCACGGCGCTCAGTCTCGGCAGAGCCTCTTTCTGAAAATGCGAACGGTCGGATCCTTCTCCCACGAGGAAGGGCCCAGCCCTGAAAGCTCTTGCTGCTCTTCACCGTCCCTTGGCACCCTACCTACAGGCATAACAGCACTGGGGATCTGTGCTTTCCCAGAGACGGAACATCTCACGGCGCTAGCCTCGGCAGAGCCTCTTTCTGAAAAGGCGAACGGTCGGATCCTTCTCCCACGAGGAAGGGCCCAGCCCTGAAAGCTCTTGCTGCTCTTCACCGTCCCTTGGCACCCTACCTACAGGCACAACAGCACTGGGGATCTGTGCTTTCCCAGAGACGGAACATCTCACGGCGCTCAGTCTCGGCAGAGCCTCTTTCTGAAAATGCGAACGGTCGGATCCTTCTCCCACGAGGAAGGGCCCAGCCCTGAAAGCTCTTGCTGCTCTTCACCGTCCCTTGGCACCCTACCTACAGGCACAACAGCACTGGGGATCTGTGCTTTCCCAGAGACGGAACATCTCACGGCGCTCCGCCTCGGCAGAGCCTCTTTCTGAAAAGGCGAACGGTCGGATCCTTCTCCCACGAGGAAGGGCCCAGCCCTGAAAGCTCTTGCTGCTCTTCACCGTCCCTTGGCACCCTACCTACAGGCACAACAGCACTGGGGATTTGTGCTTTCCCAGAGACGGAACATCTCACGGCGCTCAGCCTCGGCAGAGCCTCTTTCTGAAAAGGCGAACGGTCGGATCCTTCTCCCACGAGGAAGGGCCCAGCCCTGAAAGCTCTTGCTGCTCTTCACCGTCCCTTGGCACCCTACCTACAGGCACAACAGCACTGGGGATCTGTGCTTTCCCAGAGACGGAACATCTCACGGCGCTAGCCTCGGCAGAGCCTCTTTCTGAAAAGGCGAACGGTCGGATCCTTCTCCCACGAGGAAGGGCCGAGCCCTGAAAGCTCTTGCTGCTCTTCACTGTCCCTTGGCACCCTACCTACAGGCCCAACAGCACTGGGGATCTGTGCTTTCCCAGAGACGGAACATCTCACGGCGCTCAGCCTCGGCAGAGCCTCTTTCTGAAAAGGCGAACGGTCGGATCCTTCTCCCACGAGGAAGGGCCCAGCCCTGAAAGCTCTTGCTGCTCTTCACCGTCCCTTGGCACCCTACCTACAGGCACAACAGCACTGGGGATTTGTGCTTTCCCAGAGACGGAACATCTCACGGCACTCAGTCTCGGCAGAGCCTCTTTCTGAAAATGCGAACGGTCGGATCCTTCTCCCACGAGGAAGGGCCCAGCCCTGAAAGCTCTTGCTGCTCTTCACCGTCCCTTGGCACCCTACCTACAGGCACAACAGCACTGGGGATTTTTGATATCCCAGAGACGGAACATCTCACGGCGCTCCGCCTCGGCAGAGCCTCTTTCTGAAAAGGCGAACGGTCGGATCCTTCTCCCACGAGGAAGGGCCCAGCCCTGAAAGCTCTTGCTGCTCTTCACCGTCCCTTGGCACCCTACCTACAGGCACAACAGCACTGGGGATCTGTGCTTTCCCAGAGACGGAACATCTCACGGCGCTCAGCCTCGGCAGAGCCTCTTTCTGAAAAGGCGAACGGTCGGATCCTTCTCCCACGAGGAAGGGCCCAGCCCTGAAAGCTCTTGCTGCTCTTCACCGTCCCTTGGCACCCTACCTACAGGCACAACAGCACTGGGGATCTGTGCTTTCCCAGAGACGGAACATCTCACTGCGCTCAGTCTCGGCAGAGCCTCTTTCTGAAAAGGCGAACGGTCGGATCCTTCTCCCACGAGGAAGGGCCGAGCCCTGAAAGCTCTTGCTGCTCTTCACCGTCCCTTGGCACCCTACCTACAGGCACAACAGCACTGGGGATCTGTGCTTTCCCAGAGACGGAACATCTCACGGCGCTCAGTCTCGGCAGAGCCTCTTTCTGAAAAGGCGAACGGTCGGATCCTTCTCCCACGAGGAAGGGCCCAGCCCTGAAAGCTCTTGCTTCTCTTCACCGTCCCT
The DNA here is from genome assembly GCF_964188355.1 of Buteo buteo. Classification (NCBI taxonomy): domain Eukaryota; kingdom Metazoa; phylum Chordata; class Aves; order Accipitriformes; family Accipitridae; genus Buteo; species Buteo buteo. Next base: position 26,209,316 of record NC_134191.1, read on the forward strand.
TGGCGCCCTACCTACAGGCACAACAGCACTGGGGATCTCTGCTTTCCCAGAGACGGAACATCTCACGGCGCTAGCCTCGGCAGAGCCTCTTTCTGAAAAGGCGAACGGTCGGATCCTTCTCCCACGAGGAAGGGCCCAGCCCTGAAAGCTCTTGCTGCTCTTCACCGTCCCTTGGCACCCTACCTACAGGCACAACAACACTGGGGATCTGTGCTTTCCCAGAGACGGAACATCTCACGGCGCTAGCCTCGGCAGAGCCTCTTTCTGAAAAGGCGAACGGTCGGATCCTTCTCCCACGAGGAAGGGCCGAGCCCTGAAAGCTCTTGCTGCTCTTCACCGTCCCTTGGCACCCTACCTACAGGCACAACAGCACTGGGGATTTTTGATATCCCAGAGACGGAACATCTCACGGCGCTCCGCCTCGGCAGAGCCTCTTTCTGAAAAGGCGAACGGTCGGATCCTTCTCCCACGAGGAAGGGCCCAGCCCTGAAAGCTCTTGCTGCTCTTCACCGTCCCTTGGCACCCTACCTACAGGCACAACAGCACTGGGGATCTGTGCTTTCCCAGAGACGGAACATCTCACGGCGCTCAGCCTCGGCAGAGCCTCTTTCTGAAAAGGCGAACGGTCGGATCCTTCTCCCACGAGGAAGGGCACAGCCCTGAAAGCTCTTGCTGCTCTTCACCGTCCCTTGGCACCCTACCTACAGGCACAACAACACTGGGGATCTGTGCTTTCCCAGAGACGGAACATCTCACTGCGCTCAGTCTCGGCAGAGCCTCTTTCTGAAAAGGCGAACGGTCGGATCATTCTCCCACGAGGAAGGGCCGAGCCCTGAAAGCTCTTGCTGCTCTTCACCGTCCCTTGGCACCCTACCTACAGGCACAACAGCACTGGGGATCTGTGCTTTCCCAGACACGGAACATCTCACGGCGCTCAGCCTCGGCAGAGCCTCTTTCTGAAAAGGCGAACGGTCGGATCCTTATCCCACGAGGAAGGGCACAGCCCTGAAAGCTCTTGCTGCTCTTCACCGTCCCTTGGCACCCTACCTACAGGCACAACAGCACTGGGGATTTTTGATATCCCAGAGACGGAACATCTCACGGCGCTCCGCCTCGGCAGAGCCTCTTTCTGAAAAGGCGAACGGTCGGATCCTTCTCCCACGAGGAAGGGCCCAGCCCTGAAAGCTCTTGCTGCTCTTCACCGTCCCTTGGCACCCTACCTACAGGCACAACAGCACTGGGGATCTGTGCTTTCCCAGAGACGGAACATCTCACGGCGCTCCGCCTCGGCAGAGCCTCTTTCTGAAAAGGCGAACGGTCGGATCCTTCTCCCACGAGGAAGGGCCCAGCCCTGAAAGCTCTTGCTGCTCTTCACCGTCCCTTGGCACCCTACCTACAGGCACAACAGCACTGGGGATCTGTGCTTTCCCAGAGACGGAACATCTCACGGCGCTCAGCCTCGGCAGAGCCTCTTTCTGAAAAGGCGAACGGTCGGATCCTTCTCCCACGAGGAAGGGCACAGCCCTGAAAGCTCTTGCTGCTCTTCACCGTCCCTTGGCACCCTACCTACAGGCACAACAACACTGGGGATCTGTGCTTTCCCAGAGACGGAACATCTCACTGCGCTCAGTCTCGGCAGAGCCTCTTTCTGAAAAGGCGAACGGTCGGATCATTCTCCCACGAGGAAGGGCCGAGCCCTGAAAGCTCTTGCTGCTCTTCACCGTCCCTTGGCACCCTACCTACAGGCACAACAGCACTGGGGATCTGTGCTTTCCCAGACACGGAACATCTCACGGCGCTCAGCCTCGGCAGAGCCTCTTTCTGAAAAGGCGAACGGTCGGATCCTTATCCCACGAGGAAGGGCACAGCCCTGAAAGCTCTTGCTGCTCTTCACCGTCCCTTGGCACCCTACCTACAGGCACAACAGCACTGGGGATTTTTGATATCCCAGAGACGGAACATCTCACGGCGCTCCGCCTCGGCAGAGCCTCTTTCTGAAAAGGCGAACGGTCGGATCCTTCTCCCACGAGGAAGGGCCCAGCCCTGAAAGCTCTTGCTGCTCTTCACCGTCCCTTGGCACCCTACCTACAGGCACAACAGCACTGGGGATCTGTGCTTTCCCAGAGACGGAACATCTCACGGCGCTCAGCCTCGGCAGAGCCTCTTTCTGAAAAGGCGAACGGTCGGATCATTCTCCCACGAGGAAGGGCCGAGCCCTGAAAGCTCTTGCTGCTCTTCACCGTCCCTTGGCACCCTACCTACAGGCACAACAGCACTGGGGATCTGTGCTTTCCCAGAGACGGAACATCTCACGGCGCTCAGCCTCGGCAGAGCCTCTTTCTGAAAAGGCGAACGGTCGGATCCTTATCCCACGAGGAAGGGCACAGCCCTGAAAGCTCTTGCTGCTCTTCACCGTCCCTTGGCACCCTACCTACAGGCACAACAGCACTGGGGATTTTTGATATCCCAGAGACGGAACATCTCACGGCGCTCCGCCTCGGCAGAGCCTCTTTCTGAAAAGGCGAACGGTCGGATCCTTCTCCCACGAGGAAGGGCCCAGCCCTGAAAGCTCTTGCTGCTCTTCACCGTCCCTTGGCACCCTACCTACAGGCACAACAGCACTGGGGATCTGTGCTTTCCCAGAGACGGAACATCTCACGGCGCTCAGCCTCGGCAGAGCCTCTTTCTGAAAAGGCGAACGGTCGGATCCTTCTCCCACGAGGAAGGGCCCAGCCCTGAAAGCTCTTGCTGCTCTTCACCGTCCCTTGGCACCCTACCTACAGGCACAACAGCACTGGGGATTTTTGATATCCCAGTGACGGAACATCTCACGGCGCTCCGCCTCGGCAGAGCCTCTTTCTGAAAAGGCGAACGGTCGGATCCTTCTCCCACGAGGAAGGGCCCAGCCCTGAAAGCTCTTGCTGCTCTTCACCGTCCCTTGGCACCCTACCTACAGGCACAACAGCACTGGGGATCTGTGCTTTCCCAGAGACGGAACATCTCATGGCGCTAGCCTCGGCAGAGCCTCTTTCTGAAAAGGCGAACGGTCGGATCCTTCTCCCACGAGGAAGGGCCGAGCCCTGAAAGCTCTTGCTGCTCTTCACCGTCCCTTGGCACCCTACCTACAGGCACAACAGCACTGGGGATTTTTGATATCCCAGAGACGGAACATCTCACGGCGCTCCGCCTCGGCAGAGCCTCTTTCTGAAAAGGCGAACGGTCGGATCCTTCTCCCACGAGGAAGGGCCCAGCCCTGAAAGCTCTTGCTGCTCTTCACCGTCCCTTGGCACCCTACCTACAGGCACAACAGCACTGGGGATCTGTGCTTTCCCAGAGACGGAACATCTCACGGCGCTCAGCCTCGGCAGAGCCTCTTTCTGAAAAGGCGAACGGTCGGATCCTTCTCCCACGAGGAAGGGCACAGCCCTGAAAGCTCTTGCTGCTCTTCACCGTCCCTTGGCACCCTACCTACAGGCACAACAACACTGGGGATCTGTGCTTTCCCAGACACGGAACATCTCACTGCGCTCAGTCTCGGCAGAGCCTCTTTCTGAAAAGGCGAACGGTCGGATCATTCTCCCACGAGGAAGGGCCGAGCCCTGAAAGCTCTTGCTGCTCTTCACCGTCCCTTGGCACCCTACCTACAGGCACAACAGCACTGGGGATCTGTGCTTTCCCAGAGACGGAACATCTCACGGCGCTCAGCCTCGGCAGAGCCTCTTTCTGAAAAGGCGAACGGTCGGATCCTTATCCCACAAGGAAGGGCACAGCCCTGAAAGCTCTTGCTGCTCTTCACCGTCCCTTGGCACCCTACCTACAGGCACAACAGCACTGGGGATTTTTGATATCCCAGAGACGGAACATCTCACGGCGCTCCGCCTCGGCAGAGCCTCTTTCTGAAAAGGCGAACGGTCGGATCCTTCTCCCACGAGGAAGGGCCCAGCCCTGAAAGCTCTTGCTGCTCTTCACCGTCCCTTGGCACCCTACCTACAGGCACAACAGCACTGGGGATCTGTGCTTTCCCAGAGACGGAACATCTCACGGCGCTCAGCCTCGGCAGAGCCTCTTTCTGAAAAGGCGAACGGTCGGATCCTTCTCCCACGAGGAAGGGCCCAGCCCTGAAAGCTCTTGCTGCTCTTCACCGTCCCTTGGCACCCTACCTACAGGCACAACAGCACTGGGGATTTTTGATATCCCAGTGACGGAACATCTCACGGCGCTCCGCCTCGGCAGAGCCTCTTTCTGAAAAGGCGAACGGTCGGATCCTTCTCCCACGAGGAAGGGCCCAGCCCTGAAAGCTCTTGCTGCTCTTCACCGTCCCTTGGCGCCCTACCTACAGGCCCAACAGCACTGGGGATCTGTGCTTTCCCAGAGACGGAACATCTCACGGCGCTCAGCCTCGGCAGAGCCTCTTTCTGAAAAGGCGAACGGTCGGATCCTTCTCCCACGAGGAAGGGCCCAGCCCTGAAAGCTCTTGCTGCTCTTCACCGTCCCTTGGCACCCTACCTACAGGCACAACAGCACTGGGGATTTGTGCTTTCCCAGAGACGGAACATCTCACGGCGCTCAGTCTCGGCAGAGCCTCTTTCTGAAAATGCGAACGGTCGGATCCTTCTCCCACGAGGAAGGGCCCAGCCCTGAAAGCTCTTGCTGCTCTTCACCGTCCCTTGGCACCCTACCTACAGGCACAACAGCACTGGGGATCTGTGCTTTCCCAGAGACGGAACATCTCACGGCGCTAGCCTCGGCAGAGCCTCTTTCTGAAAAGGCGAACGGTCGGATCCTTCTCCCACGAGGAAGGGCCGAGCCCTGAAAGCTCTTGCTGCTCTTCACCGTCCCTTGGCACCCTACCTACAGGCACAACAGCACTGGGGATTTGTGCTTTCCCAGAGACGGAACATCTCACGGCGCTCAGCCTCGGCAGAGCCTCTTTCTGAAAAGGCGAACGGTCGGATCCTTCTCCCACGAGGAAGGGCCCAGCCCTGAAAGCTCTTGCTGCTCTTCACCGTCCCTTGGCACCCTACCTACAGGCACAACAGCACTGGGGATCTGTGCTTTCCCAGAGACGGAACATCTCACGGCGCTAGCCTCGGCAGAGCCTCTTTCTGAAAAGGCGAACGGTTGGATCCTTCTCCCACGAGGAAGGGCCGAGCCCTGAAAGCTCTTGCTGCTCTTCACTGTCCCTTGGCACCCTACCTACAGGCCCAACAGCACTGGGGATCTGTGCTTTCCCAGAGACGGAACATCTCACGGCGCTCAGCCTCGGCAGAGCCTCTTTCTGAAAAGGCGAACGGTCGGATCCTTATCCCACGAGGAAGGGCCCAGCCCTGAAAGCTCTTGCTGCTCTTCACCGTCCCTTGGCACCCTACCTACAGGCACAACAGCACTGGGGATCTGTGCTTTCCCAGAGACGGAACATCTCACGGCGCTAGCCTCGGCAGAGCCTCTTTCTGAAAAGGCGAACGGTCGGATCCTTCTCCCACGAGGAAGGGCCCAGCCCTGAAAGCTCTTGCTGCTCTTCACCGTCCCTTGGCACCCTACCTACAGGCACAACAGCACTGGGGATCTGTGCTTTCCCAGAGACGGAACATCTCACGGCGCTCAGCCTCGGCAGAGCCTCTTTCTGAAAAGGCGAACGGTCGGATCCTTCTCCCACGAGGAAGGGCACAGCCCTGAAAGCTCTTGCTGCTCTTCACCGTCCCTTGGCACCCTACCTACAGGCACAACAGCACTGGGGATCTGTGCTTTCCCAGAGACGGAACATCTCACGGCGCTCAGCCTCGGCAGAGCCTCTTTCTGAAAAGGCGAACGGTCGGATCCTTCTCCCACGAGGAAGGGCCCAGCCCTGAAAGCTCTTGCTTCTCTTCACCGTACCTTGGCACCCTACCTACAGGCACAACAGCACTGGGGATTTGTGCTTTCCCAGAGACGGAACATCTCACGGCGCTCCGCCTCGGCAGAGCCTCTTTCAGAAAAGGCGAACGGTCGGATCCTTCTCCCACGAGGAAGGGCCCAGCCCTGAAAGCTCTTGCTTCTCTTCACCGTCCCTTGGCACCCTACCTACAGGCACAACAGCACTGGGGATTTCTGCTTTCCCAGAGACGGAACATCTCACGGCGCTAGCCTCGGCAGAGCCTCTTTCTGAAAAGGCGAACGGTCGGATCCTTCTCCCACGAGGAAGGGCCCAGCCCTGAAAGCTCTTGCTGCTCTTCACCGTCCCTTGGCACCCTACCTACAGGCACAACAGCACTGGGGATCTGTGCTTTCCCAGAGACGGAACATCTCACGGCGCTAGCCTCGGCAGAGCCTCTTTCTGAAAAGGCGAACGGTCGGATCCTTCTCCCACGAGGTAGGGCCCAGCCCTGAAAGCTCTTGCTGCTCTTCACCGTCCCTTGGCACCCTACCTACAGGCACAACAGCACTGGGGATCTGTGCTTTCCCAGAGACGGAACATCTCACGGCGCTCAGCCTCGGCAGAGCCTCTTTCTGAAAAGGCGAACGGTCGGATCCTTCTCCCACGAGGAAGGGCACAGCCCTGAAAGCTCTTGCTGCTCTTCACCGTCCCTTGGCACCCTACCTACAGGCACAACAACACTGGGGATCTGTGCTTTCCCAGAGACGGAACATCTCACGGCGCTCAGCCTCGGCAGAGCCTCTTTCTGAAAAGGCGAACGGTCGGATCCTTCTCCCACGAGGAAGGGCCCAGCCCTGAAAGCTCTTGCTGCTCTTCACCGTCCCTTGGCACCCTACCTACAGGCACAACAGCACTGGGGATCTGTGCTTTCCCAGAGACGGAACATCTCACGGCGCTAGCCTCGGCAGAGCCTCTTTCTGAAAAGGCGAACGGTCGGATCCTTCTCCCACGAGGAAGGGCCGAGCCCTGAAAGCTCTTGCTGCTCTTCACTGTCCCTTGGCACCCTACCTACAGGCCCAACAGCACTGGGGATCTGTGCTTTCCCAGAGACGGAACATCTCACGGCGCTCAGCCTCGGCAGAGCCTCTTTCTGAAAAGGCGAACGGTCGGATCCTTCTCCCACGAGGAAGGGCCCAGCCCTGAAAGCTCTTGCTGCTCTTCACCGTCCCTTGGCACCCTACCTACAGGCACAACAGCACTGGGGATTTGTGCTTTCCCAGAGACGGAACATCTCACGGCGCTCAGCCTCGGCAGAGCCTCTTTCTGAAAAGGCGAACGGTCGGATCCTTCTCCCACGAGGAAGGGCCCAGCCCTGAAAGCTCTTGCTGCTCTTCACCGTCCCTTGGCACCCTACCTACAGGCACAACAGCACTGGGGATTTGTGCTTTCCCAGAGACGGAACATCTCACGGCGCTCAGTCTCGGCAGAGCCTCTTTCTGAAAATGCGAACGGTCGGATCCTTCTCCCACGAGGAAGGGCCCAGCCCTGAAAGCTCTTGCTGCTCTTCACCGTCCCTTGGCACCCTACCTACAGGCACAACAGCACTGGGGATCTGTGCTTTCCCAGAGACGGAACATCTCACGGCGCTAGCCTCGGCAGAGCCTCTTTCTGAAAAGGCGAACGGTCGGATCCTTCTCCCACGAGGAAGGGCCCAGCCCTGAAAGCTCTTGCTGCTCTTCACCGTCCCTTGGCACCCTACCTACAGGCACAACAGCACTGGGGATCTGTGCTTTCCCAGAGACGGAACATCTCACGGCGCTCAGCCTCGGCAGAGCCTCTTTCTGAAAATGCGAACGGTCGGATCCTTCTCCCACGAGGAAGGGCACAGCCCTGAAAGCTCTTGCTGCTCTTCACCGTCCCTTGGCACCCTACCTACAGGCACAACAACACTGGGGATCTGTGCTTTCCCAGAGACGGAACATCTCACGGCGCTCAGCCTCGGCAGAGCCTCTTTCTGAAAAGGCGAACGGTCGGATCCTTCTCCCACGAGGAAGGGCCCAGCCCTGAAAGCTCTTGCTGCTCTTCACCGTCCCTTGGCACCCTACCTACAGGCACAACAGCACTGGGGATCTGTGCTTTCCCAGTGACGGAACATCTCACGGCGCTAGCCTCGGCAGAGCCTCTTTCTGAAAAGGCGAACGGTCGGATCCTTCTCCCACGAGGAAGGGCCGAGCCCTGAAAGCTCTTGCTGCTCTTCACTGTCCCTTGGCACCCTACCTACAGACCCAACAGCACTGGGGATCTGTGCTTTCCCAGAGACGGAACATCTCACGGCGCTCAGCCTCGGCAGAACCTCTTTCTGAAAAGGCGAACGGTCGGATCCTTCTCCCACGAGGAAGGGCCCAGCCCTGAAAGCTCTTGCTGCTCTTCACCGTCCCTTGGCACCCTACCTACAGGCACAACAGCACTGGGGATTTGTGCTTTCCCAGAGACGGAACATCTCACGGCGCTCAGTCTCGGCAGAGCCTCTTTCTGAAAATGCGAACGGTCGGATCCTTCTCCCACGAGGAAGGGCCCAGCCCTGAAAGCTCTTGCTGCTCTTCACCGTCCCTTGGCACCCTACCTACAGGCACAACAGCACTGGGGATCTGTGCTTTCCCAGAGACGGAACATCTCACGGCGCTAGCCTCGGCAGAGCCTCTTTCTGAAAAGGCGAACGGTCGGATCCTTCTCCCACGAGGAAGGGCCCAGCCCTGAAAGCTCTTGCTGCTCTTCACCGTCCCTTGGCACCCTACCTACAGGCACAACAGCACTGGGGATCTGTGCTTTCCCAGAGACGGAACATCTCACGGCGCTCAGCCTCGGCAGAGCCTCTTTCTGAAAAGGCGAACGGTCGGATCCTTCTCCCACGAGGAAGGGCACAGCCCTGAAAGCTCTTGCTGCTCTTCACCATCCCTTGGCACCCTACCTACAGGCACAACAGCACTGGGGATCTGTGCTTTCCCAGAGACGGAACATCTCACTGCGCTCAGTCTCGGCAGAGCCTCTTTCTGAAAAGGCGAACGGTCGGATCCTTCTCCCACGAGGAAGGGCCCAGCCCTGAAAGCTCTTGCTGCTCTTCACCGTCCCTTGGCACCCTACCTACAGGCACAACAACACTGGGGATCTGTGCTTTCCCAGAGACGGAACATCTCACGGCGCTCAGCCTCGGCAGAGCCTCTTTCTGAAAAGGCGAACGGTCGGATCCTTCTCCCACGAGGAAGGGCCCAGCCCTGAAAGCTCTTGCTGCTCTTCACCGTCCCTTGGCACCCTACCTACAGGCACAACAGCACTGGGGATCTGTGCTTTCCCAGAGACGGAACATCTCACGGCGCTAGCCTCGGCAGAGCCTCTTTCTGAAAAGGCGAACGGTCGGATCCTTCTCCCACGAGGAAGGGCCGAGCCCTGAAAGCTCTTGCTGCTCTTCACTGTCCCTTGGCACCCTACCTACAGGCCCAACAGCACTGGGGATCTGTGCTTTCCCAGAGACGGAACATCTCACGGCGCTCAGCCTCGGCAGAGCCTCTTTCTGAAAAGGCGAACGGTCGGATCCTTCTCCCACGAGGAAGGGCCCAGCCCTGAAAGCTCTTGCTGCTCTTCACCGTCCCTTGGCACCCTACCTACAGGCACAACAGCACTGGGGATTTGTGCTTTCCCAGAGACGGAACATCTCACGGCGCTCAGTCTCGGCAGAGCCTCTTTCTGAAAATGCGAACGGTCGGATCCTTCTCCCACGAGGAAGGGCCCAGCCCTGAAAGCTCTTGCTGCTCTTCACCGTCCCTTGGCACCCTACCTACAGGCACAACAGCACTGGGGATCTGTGCTTTCCCAGAGACGGAACATCTCACGGCGCTAGCCTCGGCAGAGCCTCTTTCTGAAAAGGCGAACGGTCGGATCCTTCTCCCACGAGGAAGGGCCGAGCCCTGAAAGCTCTTGCTGCTCTTCACCGTCCCTTGGCACCCTACCTACAGGCACAACAGCACTGGGGATCTGTGCTTTCCCAGAGACGGAACATCTCACGGCGCTCAGCCTCGGCAGAGCCTCTTTCTGAAAAGGCGAACGGTCGGATCCTTCTCCCACGAGGAAGGGCACAGCCCTGAAAGCTCTTGCTGCTCTTCACCATCCCTTGGCACCCTACCTACAGGCACAACAGCACTGGGGATCTGTGCTTTCCCAGAGACGGAACATCTCACTGCGCTCAGTCTCGGCAGAGCCTCTTTCTGAAAAGGCGAACGGTCGGATCCTTCTCCCACGAGGAAGGGCCCAGCCCTGAAAGCTCTTGCTGCTCTTCACCGTCCCTTGGCACCCTACCTACAGGCACAACAGCACTGGGGATCTGTGCTTTCCCAGAGACGGAACATCTCACGGCGCTAGCCTCGGCAGAGCCTCTTTCTGAAAAGGCGAACGGTCGGATCCTTCTCCCACGAGGTAGGGCCCAGCCCTGAAAGCTCTTGCTGCTCTTCACCGTCCCTTGGCACCCTACCTACAGGCACAACAGCACTGGGGATCTGTGCTTTCCCAGAGACGGAACATCTCACGGCGCTCAGCCTCGGCAGAGCCTCTTTCTGAAAATGCGAACGGTCGGATCCTTCTCCCACGAGGAAGGGCCCAGCCCTGAAAGCTCTTGCTGCTCTTCACCGTCCCTTGGCACCCTACCTACAGGCACAACAACACTGGGGATCTGTGCTTTCCCAGAGACGGAACATCTCACGGCGCTCAGCCTCGGCAGAGCCTCTTTCTGAAAAGGCGAACGGTCGGATCCTTCTCCCACGAGGAAGGGCCCAGCCCTGAAAGCTCTTGCTGCTCTTCACCGTCCCTTGGCACCCTACCTACAGGCACAACAGCACTGGGGATCTGTGCTTTCCCAGAGACGGAACATCTCACGGCGCTAGCCTCGGCAGAGCCTCTTTCTGAAAAGGCGAACGGTCGGATCCTTCTCCCACGAGGTAGGGCCCAGCCCTGAAAGCTCTTGCTGCTCTTCACCGTCCCTTGGCACCCTACCTACAGGCACAACAGCACTGGGGATCTGTGCTTTCCCAGACACGGAACATCTCACGGCGCTCAGCCTCGGCAGAGCCTCTTTCTGAAAATGCGAACGGTCGGATCCTTCTCCCACGAGGAAGGGCACAGCCCTGAAAGCTCTTGCTGCTCTTCACCGTCCCTTGGCACCCTACCTACAGGCACAACAGCACTGGGGATTTGTGCTTTCCCAGAGACGGAACATCTCACGGCGCTCAGCCTCGGCAGAGCCTCTTTCTGAAAAGGCGAACGGTCGGATCCTTCTCCCACGAGGAAGGGCACAGCCCTGAAAGCTCTTGCTGCTCTTCACCGTCCCTTGGCACCCTACCTACAGGCACAACAGCACTGGGGATCTGTGCTTTCCCAGACACGGAACATCTCACGGCGCTCAGCCTCGGCAGAGCCTCTTTCTGAAAAGGCGAACGGTCAGATCCTTCTCCCACGAGGAAGGGCCCAGCCCTGAAAGCTCTTGCTGCTCTTCACCGTCCCTTGGCACCCTACCTACAGGCACAACAGCACTGGGGATTTGTGCTTTCCCAGACACGGAACATCTCACGGCGCTCAGCCTCGGCAGAGCCTCTTTCTGAAAAGGCGAACGGTCGGATCCTTCTCCCACGAGGAAGGGCCCAGCCCTGAAAGCTCTTGCTGCTCTTCACCGTCCCTTGGCACCCTACCTACAGGCACAACAGCACTGGGGATCTGTGCTTTCCCAGAGACGGAACATCTCACGGCGCTCAGCCTCGGCAAGCCTCTTTCTGAAAAGGCGAACGGTCGGATCCTTCTCCCACGAGGAAGGGCCCAGCCCTGAAAGCTCTTGCTGCTCTTCACCGTCCCTTGGCACCCTACCTACAGGCACAACAACACTGGGGATCTGTGCTTTCCCAGACACGGAACATCTCACGGCGCTCAGCCTCGGCAGAGCCTCTTTCTGAAAAGGCGAACGGTCGGATCCTTCTCCCACGAGGAAGGGCCCAGCCCTGAAAGCTCTTGCTGCTCTTCACCATCCCTTGGCACCCTACCTACAGGCACAACAGCACTGGGGATCTGTGCTTTCCCAGAGACGGAACATCTCACTGCGCTCAGCCTCGGCAGAGCCTCTTTCTGAAAAGGCGAACGGTCGGATCCTTCTCCCACGAGGAAGGGCCCAGCCCTGAAAGCTCTTGCTGCTCTTCACCGTCCCTTGGCGCCCTACCTACAGGCCCAACAGCACTGGGGATCTGTGCTTTCCCAGAGACGGAACATCTCACGGCGCTCAGCCTCGGCAGAGCCTCTTTCTGAAAAGGCGAACGGTCGGATCCTTCTCCCACGAGGAAGGGCCCAGCCCTGAAAGCTCTTGCTGCTCTTCACCGTCCCTTGGCACCCTACCTACAGGCACAACAGCACTGGGGATTTGTGCTTTCCCAGAGACGGAACATCTCACGGCGCTCAGTCTCGGCAGAGCCTCTTTCTGAAAATGCGAACGGTCGGATCCTTCTCCCACGAGGAAGGGCCCAGCCCTGAAAGCTCTTGCTGCTCTTCACCGTCCCTTGGCACCCTACCTACAGGCACAACAGCACTGGGGATCTGTGCTTTCCCAGAGACGGAACATCTCACGGCGCTAGCCTCGGCAGAGCCTCTTTCTGAAAAGGCGAACGGTCGGATCCTTCTCCCACGAGGAAGGGCCCAGCCCTGAAAGCTCTTGCTGCTCTTCACCGTCCCTTGGCACCCTACCTACAGGCACAACAGCACTGGGGATCTGTGCTTTCCCAGAGACGGAACATCTCACGGCGCTCAGCCTCGGCAGAGCCTCTTTCTGAAAAGGCGAACGGTCGGATCCTTCTCCCACGAGGAAGGGCACAGCCCTGAAAGCTCTTGCTGCTCTTCACCATCCCTTGGCACCCTACCTACAGGCACAACAGCACTGGGGATCTGTGCTTTCCCAGAGACGGAACATCTCACTGCGCTCAGTCTCGGCAGAGCCTCTTTCTGAAAAGGCGAACGGTCGGATCCTTCTCCCACGAGGAAGGGCCCAGCCCTGAAAGCTCTTGCTGCTCTTCACCGTCCCTTGGCACCCTACCTACAGGCACAACAGCACTGGGGATCTGTGCTTTCCCAGAGACGGAACATCTCACGGCGCTCAGTCTCGGCAGAGCCTCTTTCTGAAAAGGCGAACGGTCGGATCCTTCTCCCACGAGGAAGGGCCCAGCCCTGAAAGCTCTTGCTTCTCTTCACCGTCCCTTGGCGCCCTACCTACAGGCACAACAGCACTGGGGATCTGTGCTTTCCCAGAGACGGAACATCTCACGGCGCTAGCCTCGGCAGAGCCTCTTTCTGAAAAGGCGAACGGTCGGATCCTTCTCCCACGAGGAAGGGCCCAGCCCTGAAAGCTCTTGCTGCTCTTCACCGTCCCTTGGCACCCTACCTACAGGCACAACAGCACTGGGGATCTGTGCTTTCCCAGAGACGGAACATCTCACGGCGCTAGCCTCGGCAGAGCCTCTTTCTGAAAAGGCGAACGGTCGGATCCTTCTCCCACGAGGAAGGGCCGAGCCCTGAAAGCTCTTGCTGCTCTTCACCGTCCCTTGGCACCCTACCTACAGGCACAACAGCACTGGGGATTTTTGATATCCCAGAGACGGAACATCTCACGGCGCTCCGCCTCGGCAGAGCCTCTTTCTGAAAAGGCGAACGGTCGGATCCTTCTCCCACGAGGAAGGGCCCAGCCCTGAAAGCTCTTGCTGCTCTTCACCGTCCCTTGGCACCCTACCTACAGGCACAACAGCACTGGGGATCTGTGCTTTCCCAGAGACGGAACATCTCACGGCGCTCAGCCTCGGCAGAGCCTCTTTCTGAAAAGGCGAACGGTCGGATCCTTCTCCCACGAGGAAGGGCACAGCCCTGAAAGCTCTTGCTGCTCTTCACCGTCCCTTGGCACCCTACCTACAGGCACAACAACACTGGGGATCTGTGCTTTCCCAGAGACGGAACATCTCACTGCGCTCAGTCTCGGCAGAGCCTCTTTCTGAAAAGGCGAACGGTCGGATCATTCTCCCACGAGGAAGGGCCGAGCCCTGAAAGCTCTTGCTGCTCTTCACCGTCCCTTGGCACCCTACCTACAGGCACAACAGCACTGGGGATCTGTGCTTTCCCAGAGACGGAACATCTCACGGCGCTCAGCCTCGGCAGAGCCTCTTTCTGAAAAGGCGAACGGTCGGATCATTCTCCCACGAGGAAGGGCACAGCCCTGAAAGCTCTTGCTGCTCTTCACCGTCCCTTGGCACCCTACCTACAGGCACAACAGCACTGGGGATTTTTGATATCCCAGAGACGGAACATCTCACGGCGCTCAGCCTCGGCAGAGCCTCTTTCTGAAAAGGCGAACGGTCGGATCCTTCTCCCACGAGGAAGGGCCCAGCCCTGAAAGCTCTTGCTGCTCTTCACCGTCCCTTGGCACCCTACCTACAGGCACAACAGCACTGGGGATCTGTGCTTTCCCAGAGACGGAACATCTCACGGCGCTCAGCCTCGGCAGAGCCTCTTTCTGAAAAGGCGAACGGTCGGATCCTTCTCCCACGAGGAAGGGCCCAGCCCTGAAAGCTCTTGCTGCTCTTCACCGTCCCTTGGCACCCTACCTACAGGCACAACAGCACTGGGGATTTTTGATATCCCAGAGACGGAACATCTCACGGCGCTCCGCCTCGGTAGAGCCTCTTTCTGAAAAGGCGAACGGTCGGATCCTTCTCCCACGAGGAAGGGCCCAGCCCTGAAAGCTCTTGCTGCTCTTCACCGTCCCTTGGCACCCTACCTACAGGCACAACAGCACTGGGGATCTGTGCTTTCCCAGAGACGGAACATCTCACGGCGCTCAGCCTCGGCAGAGCCTCTTTCTGAAAAGGCGAACGGTCGGATCCTTCTCCCACGAGGAAGGGCCCAGCCCTGAAAGCTCTTGCTGCTCTTCACCGTCCCTTGGCGCCCTACCTACAGGCCCAACAGCACTGGGGATCTGTGCTTTCCCAGAGACGGAACATCTCACGGCGCTCAGCCTCGGCAGAGCCTCTTTCTGAAAAGGCGAACGGTCGGATCCTTCTCCCACGAGGAAGGGCCCAGCCCTGAAAGCTCTTGCTGCTCTTCACCGTCCCTTGGCACCCTACCTACAGGCACAACAGCACTGGGGATTTGTGCTTTCCCAGAGACGGAACATCTCACGGCGCTCAGTCTCGGCAGAGCCTCTTTCTGAAAATGCGAACGGTCGGATCCTTCTCCCACGAGGAAGGGCCCAGCCCTGAAAGCTCTTGCTGCTCTTCACCGTCCCTTGGCACCCTACCTACAGGCACAACAGCACTGGGGATCTGTGCTTTCCCAGAGACGGAACATCTCACGGCGCTAGCCTCGGCAGAGCCTCTTTCTGAAAAGGCGAACGGTCGGATCCTTCTCCCACGAGGAAGGGCCCAGCCCTGAAAGCTCTTGCTGCTCTTCACCGTCCCTTGGCACCCTACCTACAGGCACAACAGCACTGGGGATTTGTGCTTTCCCAGAGACGGAACATCTCACGGCGCTCAGCCTCGGCAGAGCCTCTTTCTGAAAAGGCGAACGGTCGGATCCTTCTCCCACGAGGAAGGGCCCAGCCCTGAAAGCTCTTGCTGCTCTTCACCGTCCCTTGGCACCCTACCTACAGGCACAACAGCACTGGGGATCTGTGCTTTCCCAGAGACGGAACATCTCACGGCGCTAGCCTCGGCAGAGCCTCTTTCTGAAAAGGCGAACGGTCGGATCCTTCTCCCACGAGGAAGGGCCGAGCCCTGAAAGCTCTTGCTGCTCTTCACTGTCCCTTGGCACCCTACCTACAGGCCCAACAGCACTGGGGATCTGTGCTTTCCCAGAGACGGAACATCTCACGGCGCTCAGCCTCGGCAGAGCCTCTTTCTGAAAAGGCGAACGGTCGGATCCTTCTCCCACGAGGAAGGGCCCAGCCCTGAAAGCTCTTGCTGCTCTTCACCGTCCCTTGGCACCCTACCTACAGGCACAACAGCACTGGGGATCTGTGCTTTCCCAGAGACGGAACATCTCACGGCGCTAGCCTCGGCAGAGCCTCTTTCTGAAAAGGCGAACGGTCGGATCCTTCTCCCACGAGGAAGGGCCCAGCCCTGAAAGCTCTTGCTGCTCTTCACCGTCCCTTGGCACCCTACCTACAGGCACAACAGCACTGGGGATCTGTGCTTTCCCAGAGACGGAACATCTCACGGCGCTCAGCCTCGGCAGAGCCTCTTTCTGAAAAGGCGAACGGTCGGATCCTTCTCCCACGAGGAAGGGCACAGCCCTGAAAGCTCTTGCTGCTCTTCACCATCCCTTGGCACCCTACCTACAGGCACAACAGCACTGGGGATCTGTGCTTTCCCAGAGACGGAACATCTCACTGCGCTCAGTCTCGGCAGAGCCTCTTTCAGAAAAGGCGAACGGTCGGATCCTTCTCCCACGAGGAAGGGCCCAGCCCTGAAAGCTCTTGCTGCTCTTCACCGTCCCTTGGCACCCTACCTACAGGCACAACAGCACTGGGGATCTGTGCTTTCCCAGAGACGGAACATCTCACGGCGCTCAGCCTCGGCAGAGCCTCTTTCTGAAAAGGCGAACGGTCGGATCCTTCTCCCACGAGGAAGGGCCCAGCCCTGAAAGCTCTTGCTTCTCTTCACCGTCCCTTGGCACCCTACCTACAGGCACAACAGCACTGGGGATCTGTGCTTTCCCAGAGACGGAACATCTCACGGCGCTCCGCCTCGGCAGAGCCTCTTTCAGAAAAGGCGAACGGTCGGATCCTTCTCCCACGAGGAAGGGCCCAGCCCTGAAAGCTCTTGCTGCTCTTCACCGTCCCTTGGCACCCTACCTACAGGCACAACAGCACTGGGGATCTGTGCTTTCCCAGAGACGGAACATCTCACGGCGCTAGCCTCGGCAGAGCCTCTTTCTGAAAAGGCGAACGGTCGGATCCTTCTCCCACGAGGAAGGGCCGAGCCCTGAAAGCTCTTGCTGCTCTTCACCGTCCCTTGGCACCCTACCTACAGGCACAACAGCACTGGAGATTTTTGATATCCCAGAGACGGAACATCTCACGGCGCTCCGCCTCGGCAGAGCCTCTTTCTGAAAAGGCGAACGGTCGGATCCTTCTCCCACGAGGAAGGGCCCAGCCCTGAAAGCTCTTGCTGCTCTTCACCGTCCCTTGGCACCCTACCTACAGGCACAACAGCACTGGGGATCTGTGCTTTCCCAGAGACGGAACATCTCACGGCGCTCAGCCTCGGCAGAGCCTCTTTCTGAAAAGGCGAACGGTCGGATCCTTCTCCCACGAGGAAGGGCACAGCCCTGAAAGCTCTTGCTGCTCTTCACCGTCCCTTGGCACCCTACCTACAGGCACAACAACACTGGGGATCTGTGCTTTCCCAGAGACGGAACATCTCACGGCGCTCAGCCTCGGCAAGCCTCTTTCTGAAAAGGCGAACGGTCGGATCCTTCTCCCACGAGGAAGGGCCCAGCCCTGAAAGCTCTTGCTGCTCTTCACTGTCCCCGTGCAGCCTATGCACAGGCACAACAACACTGGGGATCTGTGCTTTCCCAGAGACGGAACATCTCACGGCGCTATCCTCGGCAGAGCCTCTTTCTGAAAAGGCGAACGGTCGGATCCTTCTCCCACGAGGAAGGGCCCAGCCCTGAAAGCTCTTGCTTCTCTTCACCGTCCCTTGGCACCCTACCTACAGGCACAACAGCACTGGGGATTTCTGCTTTCCCAGAGACGGAACATCTCACGGCGCTAGCCTCGGCAGAGCCTCTTTCTGAAAAGGCGAACGGTCGGATCCTTCTCCCACGAGGAAGGGCCCAGCCCTGAAAGCTCTTGCTGCTCTTCACCGTCCCTTGGCACCCTACCTACAGGCACAACAGCACTGGGGATCTGTGCTTTCCCAGAGACGGAACATCTCACGGCGCTAGCCTCGGCAGAGCCTCTTTCTGAAAAGGCGAACGGTCGGATCCTTCTCCCACGAGGTAGGGCCCAGCCCTGAAAGCTCTTGCTGCTCTTCACCGTCCCTTGGCACCCTACCTACAGGCACAACAGCACTGGGGATCTGTGCTTTCCCAGAGACGGAACATCTCACGGCGCTCAGCCTCGGCAGAGCCTCTTTCTGAAAATGCGAACGGTCGGATCCTTCTCCCACGAGGAAGGGCACAGCCCTGAAAGCTCTTGCTGCTCTTCACCGTCCCTTGGCACCCTACCTACAGGCACAACAACACTGGGGATCTGTGCTTTCCCAGAGACGGAACATCTCACGGCGCTCAGCCTCGGCAGAGCCTCTTTCTGAAAAGGCGAACGGTCGGATCCTTCTCCCACGAGGAAGGGCCCAGCCCTGAAAGCTCTTGCTGCTCTTCACCGTCCCTTGGCACCCTACCTACAGGCACAACAGCACTGGGGATCTGTGCTTTCCCAGAGACGGAACATCTCACGGCGCTAGCCTCGGCAGAGCCTCTTTCTGAAAAGGCGAACGGTCGGATCCTTCTCCCACGAGGAAGGGCCCAGCCCTGAAAGCTCTTGCTGCTCTTCACTGTCCCTTGGCAGCCTACCTACAGGCCCAACAGCACTGGGGATCTGTGCTTTCCCAGAGACGGAACATCTCACGGCGCTCAGCCTCGGCAGAGCCTCTTTCTGAAAAGGCGAACGGTCGGATCCTTCTCCCACGAGGAAGGGCCCAGCCCTGAAAGCTCTTGCTGCTCTTCACCGTCCCTTGGCACCCTACCTACAGGCACAACAGCACTGGGGATCTGTGCTTTCCCAGAGACGGAACATCTCACGGCGCTAGCCTCGGCAGAGCCTCTTTCTGAAAAGGCGAACGGTCGGATCCTTCTCCCACGAGGAAGGGCCCAGCCCTGAAAGCTCTTGCTGCTCTTCACCGTCCCTTGGCACCCTACCTACAGGCACAACAGCACTGGGGATCTGTGCTTTCCCAGAGACGGAACATCTCACGGCGCTCAGCCTCGGCAGAGCCTCTTTCTGAAAATGCGAACGGTCGGATCCTTCTCCCACGAGGAAGGGCACAGCCCTGAAAGCTCTTGCTGCTCTTCACCGTCCCTTGGCACCCTACCTACAGGCACAACAACACTGGGGATCTGTGCTTTCCCAGAGACGGAACATCTCACGGCGCTCAGCCTCGGCAGAGCCTCTTTCTGAAAAGGCGAACGGTCGGATCCTTCTCCCACGAGGAAGGGCCCAGCCCTGAAAGCTCTTGCTGCTCTTCACCGTCCCTTGGCACCCTACCTACAGGCACAACAGCACTGGGGATCTGTGCTTTCCCAGAGACGGAACATCTCACGGCGCTAGCCTCGGCAGAGCTTCTTTCTGAAAAGGCGAACGGTCGGATCCTTCTCCCACGAGGAAGGGCCGAGCCCTGAAAGCTCTTGCTGCTCTTCACTGTCCCTTGGCACCCTACCTACAGACCCAACAGCACTGGGGATCTGTGCTTTCCCAGAGACGGAACATCTCACGGCGCTCAGCCTCGGCAGAGCCTCTTTCTGAAAAGGCGAACGGTCGGATCCTTCTCCCACGAGGAAGGGCCCAGCCCTGAAAGCTCTTGCTGCTCTTCACCGTCCCTTGGCACCCTACCTACAGGCACAACAGCACTGGGGATTTGTGCTTTCCCAGAGACGGAACATCTCACGGCGCTCAGTCTCGGCAGAGCCTCTTTCTGAAAATGCGAACGGTCGGATCCTTCTCCCACGAGGAAGGGCCCAGCCCTGAAAGCTCTTGCTGCTCTTCACCGTCCCTTGGCACCCTACCTACAGGCACAACAGCACTGGGGATCTGTGCTTTCCCAGAGACGGAACATCTCACGGCGCTAGCCTCGGCAGAGCCTCTTTCTGAAAAGGCGAACGGTCGGATCCTTCTCCCACGAGGAAGGGCCGAGCCCTGAAAGCTCTTGCTGCTCTTCACCATCCCTTGGCACCCTACCTACAGGCACAACAGCACTGGGGATCTGTGCTTTCCCAGAGACGGAACATCTCACTGCGCTCAGTCTCGGCAGAGCCTCTTTCTGAAAAGGCGAACGGTCGGATCCTTCTCCCACGAGGAAGGGCCCAGCCCTGAAAGCTCTTGCTGCTCTTCACCATCCCTTGGCACCCTACCTACAGGCACAACAGCACTGGGGATCTGTGCTTTCCCAGAGACGGAACATCTCACGGCGCTCAGCCTCGGCAGAGCCTCTTTCTGAAAAGGCGAACGGTCGGATCCTTCTCCCACGAGGAAGGGCCCAGCCCTGAAAGCTCTTGCTGCTCTTCACCGTCCCTTGGCACCCTACCTACAGGCACAACAGCACTGGGGATCTGTGCTTTCCCAGAGACGGAACATCTCACGGCGCTAGCCTCGGCAGAGCCTCTTTCTGAAAAGGCGAACGGTCGGATCCTTCTCCCACGAGGTAGGGCCCAGCCCTGAAAGCTCTTGCTGCTCTTCACCGTCCCTTGGCACCCTACCTACAGGCACAACAGCACTGGGGATCTGTGCTTTCCCAGAGACGGAACATCTCACGGCGCTCAGCCTCGGCAGAGCCTCTTTCTGAAAATGCGAACGGTCGGATCCTTCTCCCACGAGGAAGGGCACAGCCCTGAAAGCTCTTGCTGCTCTTCACCGTCCCTTGGCACCCTACCTACAGGCACAACAACACTGGGGATCTGTGCTTTCCCAGAGACGGAACATCTCACGGCGCTCAGCCTCGGCAGAGCCTCTTTCTGAAAAGGCGAACGGTCGGATCCTTCTCCCACGAGGAAGGGCCCAGCCCTGAAAGCTCTTGCTGCTCTTCACCGTCCCTTGGCACCCTACCTACAGGCACAACAACACTGGGGATCTGTGCTTTCCCAGAGACGGAACATCTCACGGCGCTCAGCCTCGGCAGAGCCTCTTTCTGAAAAGGCGAACGGTCGGATCCTTCTCCCACGAGGAAGGGCACAGCCCTGAAAGCTCTTGCTGCTCTTCACCGTCCCTTGGCACCCTACCTACAGGCACAACAGCACTGGGGATCTGTGCTTTCCCAGACACGGAACATCTCACGGCGCTAGCCTCGGCAGAGCCTCTTTCTGAAAAGGCGAACGGTCGGATCCTTCTCCCACGAGGAAGGGCCCAGCCCTGAAAGCTCTTGCTTCTCTTCACCGTCCCTTGGCACCCTACCTACAGGCACAACAGCACTGGGGATCTGTGCTTTCCCAGAGACGGAACATCTCACGGCGCTAGCCTCGGCAGAGCCTCTTTCTGAAAAGGCGAACGGTCGGATCCTTCTCCCACGAGGTAGGGCCCAGCCCTGAAAGCTCTTGCTGCTCTTCACCGTCCCTTGGCACCCTACCTACAGGCACAACAGCACTGGGGATCTGTGCTTTCCCAGAGACGGAACATCTCACGGCGCTCAGCCTCGGCAGAGCCTCTTTCTGAAAATGCGAACGGTCGGATCCTTCTCCCACGAGGAAGGGCACAGCCCTGAAAGCTCTTGCTGCTCTTCACCGTCCCTTGGCACCCTACCTACAGGCACAACAGCACTGGGGATTTGTGCTTTCCCAGAGACGGAACATCTCACGGCGCTCAGCCTCGGCAGAGCCTCTTTCTGAAAAGGCGAACGGTCGGATCCTTCTCCCACGAGGAAGGGCCCAGCCCTGAAAGCTCTTGCTGCTCTTCACCGTCCCTTGGCACCCTACCTACAGGCACAACAGCACTGGGGATCTGTGCTTTCCCAGACACGGAACATCTCACGGCGCTCAGCCTCGGCAGAGCCTCTTTCTGAAAAGGCGAACGGTCAGATCCTTCTCCCACGAGGAAGGGCCCAGCCCTGAAAGCTCTTGCTGCTCTTCACCGTCCCTTGGCGCCCTACCTACAGGCACAACAGCACTGGGGATTTGTGCTTTCCCAGACACGGAACATCTCACGGCGCTCAGCCTCGGCAGAGCCTCTTTCTGAAAAGGCGAACGGTCGGATCCTTCTCCCACGAGGAAGGGCCCAGCCCTGAAAGCTCTTGCTGCTCTTCACCGTCCCTTGGCACCCTACCTACAGGCACAACAGCACTGGGGATCTGTGCTTTCCCAGAGACGGAACATCTCACGGCGCTCAGCCTCGGCAAGCCTCTTTCTGAAAAGGCGAACGGTCGGATCCTTCTCCCACGAGGAAGGGCCGAGCCCTGAAAGCTCTTGCTGCTCTTCACCGTCCCTTGGCACCCTACCTACAGGCACAACAGCACTGGGGATCTGTGCTTTCCCAGAGACGGAACATCTCACTGCGCTCAGCCTCGGCAGAGCCTCTTTCTGAAAAGGCGAACGGTCGGATCCTTCTCCCACGAGGAAGGGCCCAGCCCTGAAAGCTCTTGCTGCTCTTCACCGTCCCTTGGCGCCCTACCTACAGGCCCAACAGCACTGGGGATCTGTGCTTTCCCAGAGACGGAACATCTCACGGCGCTCAGCCTCGGCAGAGCCTCTTTCTGAAAAGGCGAACGGTCGGATCCTTCTCCCACGAGGAAGGGCCCAGCCCTGAAAGCTCTTGCTGCTCTTCACCGTCCCTTGGCACCCTACCTACAGGCACAACAGCACTGGGGATTTGTGCTTTCCCAGAGACGGAACATCTCACGGCGCTCAGCCTCGGCAGAGCCTCTTTCTGAAAAGGCGAACGGTCGGATCCTTCTCCCACGAGGAAGGGCCCAGCCCTGAAAGCTCTTGCTGCTCTTCACCGTCCCTTGGCACCCTACCTACAGGCACAACAGCACTGGGGATCTGTGCTTTCCCAGAGACGGAACATCTCACGGCGCTAGCCTCGGCAGAGCCTCTTTCTGAAAAGGCGAACGGTCGGATCCTTCTCCCACGAGGAAGGGCCGAGCCCTGAAAGCTCTTGCTGCTCTTCACCGTCCCTTGGCACCCTACCTACAGGCACAACAGCACTGGGGATCTGTGCTTTCCCAGAGACGGAACATCTCACGGCGCTCAGCCTCGGCAGAGCCTCTTTCTGAAAAGGCGAACGGTCGGATCATTCTCCCACGAGGAAGGGCCGAGCCCTGAAAGCTCTTGCTGCTCTTCACCGTCCCTTGGCACCCTACCTACAGGCACAACAGCACTGGGGATCTGTGCTTTCCCAGAGACGGAACATCTCACTGCGCTCAGCCTCGGCAGAGCCTCTTTCTGAAAAGGCGAACGGTCGGATCCTTCTCCCACGAGGAAGGGCCCAGCCCTGAAAGCTCTTGCTGCTCTTCACCGTCCCTTGGCGCCCTACCTACAGGCCCAACAGCACTGGGGATCTGTGCTTTCCCAGAGACGGAACATCTCACGGCGCTCAGCCTCGGCAGAGCCTCTTTCTGAAAAGGCAAACGGTCGGATCCTTCTCCCACGAGGAAGGGCCCAGCCCTGAAAGCTCTTGCTGCTCTTCACCGTCCCTTGGCACCCTACCTACAGGCACAACAGCACTGGGGATTTGTGCTTTCCCAGAGACGGAACATCTCACGGCGCTCAGCCTCGGCAGAGCCTCTTTCTGAAAAGGCGAACGGTCGGATCCTTCTCCCACGAGGAAGGGCCCAGCCCTGAAAGCTCTTGCTGCTCTTCACCGTCCCTTGGCACCCTACCTACAGGCACAACAACACTGGGGATCTGTGCTTTCCCAGAGACGGAACATCTCACGGCGCTAGCCTCGGCAGAGCCTCTTTCTGAAAAGGCGAACGGTCGGATCCTTCTCCCACGAGGAAGGGCCCAGCCCTGAAAGCTCTTGCTGCTCTTCACCGTCCCTTGGCACCCTACCTACAGGCACAACAGCACTGGGGATCTGTGCTTTCCCAGAGACGGAACATCTCACGGCGCTCAGCCTCGGCAGAGCCTCTTTCTGAAAAGGCGAACGGTCAGATCCTTCTCCCACGAGGAAGGGCCCAGCCCTGAAAGCTCTTGCTGCTCTTCACTGTCCCTTGGCGCCCTACCTACAGGCACAACAACACTGGGGATCTGTGCTTTCCCAGACACGGAACATCTCACGACGCTCAGCCTCGGCAGAGCCTCTTTCTGAAAAGGCGAACGGTCGGATCCTTCTCCCACGAGGAAGGGCCCAGCCCTGAAAGCTCTTGCTGCTCTTCACCGTCCCTTGGCACCCTACCTACAGGCACAACAACACTGGGGATTTGTGCTTTCCCAGAGACGGAACATCTCACGGCGCTCAGCCTCGGCAGAGCCTCTTTCTGAAAAGGCGAACGGTCGGATCCTTCTCCCACGAGGAAGGGCCCAGCCCTGAAAGCTCTTGCTGCTCTTCACCGTCCCTTGGCACCCTACCTACAGGCACAACAGCACTGGGGATTTGTGCTTTCCCAGAGACGGAACATCTCACGGCGCTAGCCTCGGCAGAGCCTCTTTCTGAAAAGGCGAACGGTCGGATCCTTCTCCCACGAGGAAGGGCCGAGCCCTGAAAGCTCTTGCTGCTCTTCACCGTCCCTTGGCACCCTACCTACAGGCACAACAGCACTGGGGATCTGTGCTTTCCCAGAGACGGAACATCTCACGGCGCTCAGCCTCGACAGAGCCTCTTTCTGAAAAGGCGAACGGTCGGATCCTTCTCCCACGAGGAAGGGCACAGCCCTGAAAGCTCTTGCTGCTCTTCACCCTCCCTTGGCACCCTACCTACAGGCACAACAGCACTGGGGATCTGTGCTTTCCCAGAGACGGAACATCTCACTGCGCTCAGCCTCGGCAGAGCCTCTTTCTGAAAAGGCGAACGGTCGGATCCTTCTCCCACGAGGAAGGGCCCAGCCCTGAAAGCTCTTGCTGCTCTTCACCGTCCCTTGGCGCCCTACCTACAGGCCCAACAGCACTGGGGATCTGTGCTTTCCCAGAGACGGAACATCTCACGGCGCTCAGCCTCGGCAGAGCCTCTTTCTGAAAAGGCGAACGGTCGGATCCTTCTCCCACGAGGAAGGGCCCAGCCCTGAAAGCTCTTGCTGCTCTTCACCGTCCCTTGGCACCCTACCTACAGGCACAACAGCACTGGGGATCTGTGCTTTCCCAGAGACGGAACATCTCACGGCGCTAGCCTCGGCAGAGCCTCTTTCTGAAAAGGCGAACGGTCGGATCCTTCTCCCACGAGGAAGGGCCCAGCCCTGAAAGCTCTTGCTGCTCTTCACCGTCCCTTGGCACCCTACCTACAGGCACAACAGCACTGGGGATCTGTGCTTTCCCAGAGACGGAACATCTCACGGCGCTAGCCTCGGCAGAGCCTCTTTCTGAAAAGGCGAACGGTCGGATCCTTCTCCCACGAGGAAGGGCACAGCCCTGAAAGCTCTTGCTGCTCTTCACCGTCCCTTGGCACCCTACCTACAGGCACAACAGCACTGGGGATCTGTGCTTTCCCAGAGACGGAACATCTCACGGCGCTCAGCCTCGGCAGAGCCTCTTTCTGAAAAGGCGAACGGTCGGATCCTTCTCCCACGAGGAAGGGCACAGCCCTGAAAGCTCTTGCTGCTCTTCACCATCCCTTGGCACCCTACCTACAGGCACAACAGCACTGGGGATCTGTGCTTTCCCAGAGACGGAACATCTCACTGCGCTCAGTCTCGGCAGAGCCTCTTTCTGAAAAGGCGAACGGTCGGATCCTTCTCCCACGAGGAAGGGCCGAGCCCTGAAAGCTCTTGCTGCTCTTCACCGTCCCTTGGCACCCTACCTACAGGCACAACAGCACTGGGGATCTGTGCTTTCCCAGAGACGGAACATCTCACGGCGCTCAGCCTCGGCAGAGCCTCTTTCTGAAAAGGCGAACGGTCGGATCCTTCTCCCACGAGGAAGGGCACAGCCCTGAAAGCTCTTGCTTCTCTTCACCGTCCCTTGGCACCCTACCTACAGGCACAACAGCACTGGGGATCTGTGCTTTCCCAGAGACGGAACATCTCACGGCGCTCCGCCTCGGCAGAGCCTCTTTCTGAAAAGGCGAACGGTCGGATCCTTCTCCCACGAGGAAGGGCCCAGCCCTGAAAGCTCTTGCTGCTCTTCACCGTCCCTTGGCACCCTACCTACAGGCACAACAGCACTGGGGATTTGTGCTTTCCCAGAGACGGAACATCTCACGGCGCTCAGCCTCGGCAGAGCCTCTTTCTGAAAAGGCGAACGGTCGGATCCTTCTCCCACGAGGAAGGGCCCAGCCCTGAAAGCTCTTGCTGCTCTTCACCGTCCCTTGGCACCCTACCTACAGGCACAACAGCACTGGGGATCTGTGCTTTCCCAGAGACGGAACATCTCACGGCGCTCCGCCTCGGCAGAGCCTCTTTCTGAAAAGGCGAACGGTCGGATCCTTCTCCCACGAGGAAGGGCCCAGCCCTGAAAGCTCTTGCTGCTCTTCACCGTCCCTTGGCACCCTACCTACAGGCACAACAGCACTGGGGATCTGTGCTTTCCCAGAGACGGAACATCTCACGGCGCTCCGCCTCGGCAGAGCCTCTTTCTGAAAAGGCGAACGGTCGGATCCTTCTCCCACGAGGAAGGGCCCAGCCCTGAAAGCTCTTGCTGCTCTTCACCGTCCCTTGGCACCCTACCTACAGGCACAACAGCACTGGGGATCTGTGCTTTCCCAGAGACGGAACATCTCACGGCGCTCAGCCTCGGCAGAGCCTCTTTCTGAAAAGGCGAACGGTCGGATCCTTCTCCCACGAGGAAGGGCCCAGCCCTGAAAGCTCTTGCTGCTCTTCACCGTCCCTTGGCACCCTACCTACAGGCACAACAGCACTGGGGATTTTTGATATCCCAGAGACGGAACATCTCACGGCGCTCCGCCTCGGCAGAGCCTCTTTCTGAAAAGGCGAACGGTCGGATCCTTCTCCCACGAGGAAGGGCCCAGACCTGAAAGCTCTTGCTGCTCTTCACCGTCCCTTGGCACCCTACCTACAGGCACAACAGCACTGGGGATCTGTGCTTTCCCAGAGACGGAACATCTCACGGCGCTCAGCCTCGGCAGAGCCTCTTTCTGAAAAGGCGAACGGTCGGATCCTTCTCCCACGAGGAAGGGCCCAGCCCTGAAAGCTCTTGCTGCTCTTCACCGTCCCTTGGCACCCTACCTACAGGCACAACAGCACTGGGGATCTGTGCTTTCCCAGACACGGAACATCTCACTGCGCTCAGTCTCGGCAGAGCCTCTTTCTGAAAAGGCGAACGGTCGGATCCTTCTCCCACGAGGAAGGGCCGAGCCCTGAAAGCTCTTGCTGCTCTTCACCGTCCCTTGGCGCCCTACGTACAGGCCCAACAGCACTGGGGATCTGTGCTTTCCCAGAGACGGAACATCTCACGGCGCTAGCCTCGGCAGAGCCTCTTTCTGAAAAGGCGAACGGTCGGATCCTTCTCCCACGAGGAAGGGCCCAGCCCTGAAAGCTCTTGCTGCTCTTCACCGTCCCTTGGCACCCTACCTACAGGCACAACAGCACTGGGGATCTGTGCTTTCCCAGAGACGGAACATCTCACGGCGCTCAGCCTCGGCAGAGCCTCTTTCTGAAAAGGCGAACGGTCAGATCCTTCTCCCACGAGGAAGGGCCCAGCCCTGAAAGCTCTTGCTGCTCTTCACTGTCCCTTGGCGCCCTACCTACAGGCCCAACAGCACTGGGGATCTGTGCTTTCCCAGAGACGGAACATCTCACGGCGCTAGCCTCGGCAGAGCCTCTTTCAGAAAAAAGGCGAACGGTCAGATCCTTCTCCCACGAGGAAGGGCCCAGCCCTGAAAGCTCTTGCTGCTCTTCACCGTCCCTTGGCACCCTACCTACAGGCACAACAGCACTGGGGATCTGTGCTTTCCCAGAGACGGAACATCTCACGGCGCTCAGCCTCGGCAGAGCCTCTTTCTGAAAATGCGAACGGTCGGATCCTTCTCCCACGAGGAAGGGCACAGCCCTGAAAGCTCTTGCTGCTCTTCACCGTCCCTTGGCACCCTACCTACAGGCACAACAACACTGGGGATCTGTGCTTTCCCAGAGACGGAACATCTCACGGCGCTCAGCCTCGGCAGAGCCTCTTTCTGAAAAGGCGAACGGTCGGATCCTTCTCCCACGAGGAAGGGCCCAGCCCTGAAAGCTCTTGCTGCTCTTCACCGTCCCTTGGCACCCTACCTACAGGCACAACAACACTGGGGATCTGTGCTTTCCCAGAGACGGAACATCTCACGGCGCTCAGCCTCGGCAGAGCCTCTTTCTGAAAAGGCGAACGGTCGGATCCTTCTCCCACGAGGAAGGGCCCAGCCCTGAAAGCTCTTGCTGCTCTTCACCGTCCCTTGGCACCCTACCTACAGGCACAACAGCACTGGGGATCTGTGCTTTCCCAGACACGGAACATCTCACGGCGCTAGCCTCGGCAGAGCCTCTTTCTGAAAAGGCGAACGGTCGGATCCTTCTCCCACGAGGAAGGGCCCAGCCCTGAAAGCTCTTGCTTCTCTTCACCGTCCCTTGGCACCCTACCTACAGGCACAACAGCACTGGGGATTTGTGCTTTCCCAGAGACGGAACATCTCACGGCGCTAGCCTCGGCAGAGCCTCTTTCTGAAAAGGCGAACGGTCGGATCCTTCTCCCACGAGGAAGGGCACAGCCCTGAAAGCTCTTGCTGCTCTTCACCGTCCCTTGGCACCCTACCTACAGGCACAACAGCACTGGGGATCTGTGCTTTCCCAGAGACGGAACATCTCACGGCGCTAGCCTCGGCAGAGCCTCTTTCTGAAAAGGCGAACGGTCGGATCCTTCTCCCACGAGGTAGGGCCCAGCCCTGAAAGCTCTTGCTGCTCTTCACCGTCCCTTGGCACCCTACCTACAGGCACAACAGCACTGGGGATCTGTGCTTTCCCAGACACGGAACATCTCACGGCGCTCAGCCTCGGCAGAGCCTCTTTCTGAAAATGCGAACGGTCGGATCCTTCTCCCACGAGGAAGGGCCCAGCCCTGAAAGCTCTTGCTGCTCTTCACCGTCCCTTGGCACCCTACCTACAGGCACAACAGCACTGGGGATTTGTGCTTTCCCAGAGACGGAACATCTCACGGCGCTCAGCCTCGGCAGAGCCTCTTTCTGAAAAGGCGAACGGTCGGATCCTTCTCCCACGAGGAAGGGCACAGCCCTGAAAGCTCTTGCTGCTCTTCACCGTCCCTTGGCACCCTACCTACAGGCACAACAGCACTGGGGATCTGTGCTTTCCCAGAGACGGAACATCTCACGGCGCTCAGCCTCGGCAGAGCCTCTTTCTGAAAAGGCGAACGGTCAGATCCTTCTCCCACGAGGAAGGGCCCAGCCCTGAAAGCTCTTGCTGCTCTTCACCGTCCCTTGGCACCCTACCTACAGGCACAACAGCACTGGGGATTTGTGCTTTCCCAGACACGGAACATCTCACGGCGCTCAGCCTCGGCAGAGCCTCTTTCTGAAAAGGCGAACGGTCGGATCCTTCTCCCACGAGGAAGGGCCCAGCCCTGAAAGCTCTTGCTGCTCTTCACCGTCCCTTGGCACCCTACCTACAGGCACAACAGCACTGGGGATCTGTGCTTTCCCAGAGACGGAACATCTCACGGCGCTCAGCCTCGGCAAGCCTCTTTCTGAAAAGGCGAACGGTCGGATCCTTCTCCCACGAGGAAGGGCCGAGCCCTGAAAGCTCTTGCTGCTCTTCACCGTCCCTTGGCACCCTACCTACAGGCACAACAACACTGGGGATCTGTGCTTTCCCAGACACGGAACATCTCACGACGCTCAGCCTCGGCAGAGCCTCTTTCTGAAAAGGCGAACGGTCGGATCCTTCTCCCACGAGGAAGGGCCCAGCCCTGAAAGCTCTTGCTGCTCTTCACCGTCCCTTGGCACCCTACCTACAGGCACAACAACACTGGGGATTTGTGCTTTCCCAGAGACGGAACATCTCACGGCGCTCAGCCTCGGCAGAGCCTCTTTCTGAAAAGGCGAACGGTCGGATCCTTCTCCCACGAGGAAGGGCCCAGCCCTGAAAGCTCTTGCTGCTCTTCACCGTCCCTTGGCACCCTACCTACAGGCACAACAGCACTGGGGATCTGTGCTTTCCCAGAGACGGAACATCTCACGGCGCTCAGCCTCGGCAGAGCCTCTTTCTGAAAAGGCGAACGGTCGGATCCTTCTCCCACGAGGAAGGGCCCAGCCCTGAAAGCTCTTGCTGCTCTTCACCGTCCCTTGGCACCCTACCTACAGGCACAACAGCACTGGGGATTTGTGCTTTCCCAGAGACGGAACATCTCACGGCGCTCAGTCTCGGCAGAGCCTCTTTCTGAAAATGCGAACGGTCGGATCCTTCTCCCACGAGGAAGGGCCCAGCCCTGAAAGCTCTTGCTGCTCTTCACCGTCCCTTGGCACCCTACCTACAGGCACAACAGCACTGGGGATCTGTGCTTTCCCAGAGACGGAACATCTCACGGCGCTAGCCTCGGCAGAGCCTCTTTCTGAAAAGGCGAACGGTCGGATCCTTCTCCCACGAGGAAGGGCCGAGCCCTGAAAGCTCTTGCTGCTCTTCACCGTCCCTTGGCACCCTACCTACAGGCACAACAGCACTGGGGATCTGTGCTTTCCCAGAGACGGAACATCTCACGGCGCTCAGCCTCGACAGAGCCTCTTTCTGAAAAGGCGAACGGTCGGATCCTTCTCCCACGAGGAAGGGCACAGCCCTGAAAGCTCTTGCTGCTCTTCACCCTCCCTTGGCACCCTACCTACAGGCACAACAGCACTGGGGATCTGTGCTTTCCCAGAGACGGAACATCTCACTGCGCTCAGCCTCGGCAGAGCCTCTTTCTGAAAAGGCGAACGGTCGGATCCTTCTCCCACGAGGAAGGGCCCAGCCCTGAAAGCTCTTGCTGCTCTTCACCGTCCCTTGGCGCCCTACCTACAGGCCCAACAGCACTGGGGATCTGTGCTTTCCCAGAGACGGAACATCTCACGGCGCTCAGCCTCGGCAGAGCCTCTTTCTGAAAAGGCGAACGGTCGGATCCTTCTCCCACGAGGAAGGGCCCAGCCCTGAAAGCTCTTGCTGCTCTTCACCGTCCCTTGGCACCCTACCTACAGGCACAACAGCACTGGGGATCTGTGCTTTCCCAGAGACGGAACATCTCACGGCGCTAGCCTCGGCAGAGCCTCTTTCTGAAAAGGCGAACGGTCGGATCCTTCTCCCACGAGGAAGGGCCCAGCCCTGAAAGCTCTTGCTGCTCTTCACCGTCCCTTGGCACCCTACCTACAGGCACAACAGCACTGGGGATCTGTGCTTTCCCAGAGACGGAACATCTCACGGCGCTAGCCTCGGCAGAGCCTCTTTCTGAAAAGGCGAACGGTCGGATCCTTCTCCCACGAGGAAGGGCACAGCCCTGAAAGCTCTTGCTGCTCTTCACCGTCCCTTGGCACCCTACCTACAGGCACAACAGCACTGGGGATCTGTGCTTTCCCAGAGACGGAACATCTCACGGCGCTCAGCCTCGGCAGAGCCTCTTTCTGAAAAGGCGAACGGTCGGATCCTTCTCCCACGAGGAAGGGCACAGCCCTGAAAGCTCTTGCTGCTCTTCACCATCCCTTGGCACCCTACCTACAGGCACAACAGCACTGGGGATCTGTGCTTTCCCAGAGACGGAACATCTCACTGCGCTCAGTCTCGGCAGAGCCTCTTTCTGAAAAGGCGAACGGTCGGATCCTTCTCCCACGAGGAAGGGCCGAGCCCTGAAAGCTCTTGCTGCTCTTCACCGTCCCTTGGCACCCTACCTACAGGCACAACAGCACTGGGGATCTGTGCTTTCCCAGAGACGGAACATCTCACGGCGCTCAGCCTCGGCAGAGCCTCTTTCTGAAAAGGCGAACGGTCGGATCCTTCTCCCACGAGGAAGGGCACAGCCCTGAAAGCTCTTGCTTCTCTTCACCGTCCCTTGGCACCCTACCTACAGGCACAACAGCACTGGGGATCTGTGCTTTCCCAGAGACGGAACATCTCACGGCGCTCCGCCTCGGCAGAGCCTCTTTCTGAAAAGGCGAACGGTCGGATCCTTCTCCCACGAGGAAGGGCCCAGCCCTGAAAGCTCTTGCTGCTCTTCACCGTCCCTTGGCACCCTACCTACAGGCACAACAGCACTGGGGATTTGTGCTTTCCCAGAGACGGAACATCTCACGGCGCTCAGCCTCGGCAGAGCCTCTTTCTGAAAAGGCGAACGGTCGGATCCTTCTCCCACGAGGAAGGGCCCAGCCCTGAAAGCTCTTGCTGCTCTTCACCGTCCCTTGGCACCCTACCTACAGGCACAACAGCACTGGGGATCTGTGCTTTCCCAGAGACGGAACATCTCACGGCGCTCCGCCTCGGCAGAGCCTCTTTCTGAAAAGGCGAACGGTCGGATCCTTCTCCCACGAGGAAGGGCCCAGCCCTGAAAGCTCTTGCTGCTCTTCACCGTCCCTTGGCACCCTACCTACAGGCACAACAGCACTGGGGATTTTTGATATCCCAGAGACGGAACATCTCACGGCGCTCCGCCTCGGCAGAGCCTCTTTCTGAAAAGGCGAACGGTCGGATCCTTCTCCCACGAGGAAGGGCCCAGCCCTGAAAGCTCTTGCTGCTCTTCACCGTCCCTTGGCACCCTACCTACAGGCACAACAGCACTGGGGATCTGTGCTTTCCCAGAGACGGAACATCTCACGGCGCTCAGCCTCGGCAGAGCCTCTTTCTGAAAAGGCGAACGGTCGGATCCTTCTCCCACGAGGAAGGGCCCAGCCCTGAAAGCTCTTGCTGCTCTTCACCGTCCCTTGGCACCCTACCTACAGGCACAACAGCACTGGGGATTTTTGATATCCCAGAGACGGAACATCTCACGGCGCTCCGCCTCGGCAGAGCCTCTTTCTGAAAAGGCGAACGGTCGGATCCTTCTCCCACGAGGAAGGGCCCAGACCTGAAAGCTCTTGCTGCTCTTCACCGTCCCTTGGCACCCTACCTACAGGCACAACAGCACTGGGGATCTGTGCTTTCCCAGAGACGGAACATCTCACGGCGCTCAGCCTCGGCAGAGCCTCTTTCTGAAAAGGCGAACGGTCGGATCCTTCTCCCACGAGGAAGGGCCCAGCCCTGAAAGCTCTTGCTGCTCTTCACCGTCCCTTGGCACCCTACCTACAGGCACAACAGCACTGGGGATCTGTGCTTTCCCAGACACGGAACATCTCACTGCGCTCAGTCTCGGCAGAGCCTCTTTCTGAAAAGGCGAACGGTCGGATCCTTCTCCCACGAGGAAGGGCCGAGCCCTGAAAGCTCTTGCTGCTCTTCACCGTCCCTTGGCGCCCTACGTACAGGCCCAACAGCACTGGGGATCTGTGCTTTCCCAGAGACGGAACATCTCACGGCGCTCAGCCTCGGCAGAGCCTCTTTCTGAAAAGGCGAACGGTCGGATCCTTCTCCCACGAGGAAGGGCCCAGCCCTGAAAGCTCTTGCTGCTCTTCACCGTCCCTTGGCACCCTACCTACAGGCACAACAGCACTGGGGATTTGTGCTTTCCCAGAGACGGAACATCTCACGGCGCTCAGTCTCGGCAGAGCCTCTTTCTGAAAATGCGAACGGTCGGATCCTTCTCCCACGAGGAAGGGCCCAGCCCTGAAAGCTCTTGCTGCTCTTCACCGTCCCTTGGCACCCTACCTACAGGCACAACAGCACTGGGGATCTGTGCTTTCCCAGAGACGGAACATCTCACGGCGCTAGCCTCGGCAGAGCCTCTTTCTGAAAAGGCGAACGGTCGGATCCTTCTCCCACGAGGAAGGGCCCAGCCCTGAAAGCTCTTGCTGCTCTTCACCGTCCCTTGGCACCCTACCTACAGGCACAACAGCACTGGGGATTTGTGCTTTCCCAGAGACGGAACATCTCACGGCGCTCAGCCTCGGCAGAGCCTCTTTCTGAAAAGGCGAACGGTCGGATCCTTCTCCCACGAGGAAGGGCCCAGCCCTGAAAGCTCTTGCTGCTCTTCACCATCCCTTGGCACCCTACCTACAGGCACAACAGCACTGGGGATCTGTGCTTTCCCAGAGACGGAACATCTCACGGCGCTAGCCTCGGCAGAGCCTCTTTCTGAAAAGGCGAACGGTCGGATCCTTCTCCCACGAGGAAGGGCCCAGCCCTGAAAGCTCTTGCTGCTCTTCACTGTCCCTTGGCACCCTACCTACAGGCCCAACAGCACTGGGGATCTGTGCTTTCCCAGAGACGGAACATCTCACGGCGCTCAGCCTCGGCAGAGCCTCTTTCTGAAAAGGCGAACGGTCGGATCCTTCTCCCACGAGGAAGGGCCCAGCCCTGAAAGCTCTTGCTGCTCTTCACCGTCCCTTGGCACCCTACCTACAGGCACAACAGCACTGGGGATTTGTGCTTTCCCAGAGACGGAACATCTCACGGCGCTCAGTCTCGGCAGAGCCTCTTTCTGAAAATGCGAACGGTCGGATCCTTCTCCCACGAGGAAGGGCCCAGCCCTGAAAGCTCTTGCTGCTCTTCACCGTCCCTTGGCACCCTACCTACAGGCACAACAGCACTGGGGATCTGTGCTTTCCCAGAGACGGAACATCTCATGGCGCTAGCCTCGGCAGAGCCTCTTTCTGAAAAGGCGAACGGTCGGATCCTTCTCCCACGAGGAAGGGCCCAGCCCTGAAAGCTCTTGCTGCTCTTCACCGTCCCTTGGCACCCTACCTACAGGCACAACAGCACTGGGGATCTGTGCTTTCCCAGAGACGGAACATCTCACGGCGCTCAGCCTCGGCAGAGCCTCTTTCTGAAAATGCGAACGGTCGGATCCTTCTCCCACGAGGAAGGGCACAGCCATGAAAGCTCTTGCTGCTCTTCACCATCCCTTGGCACCCTACCTACAGGCACAACAGCACTGGGGATCTGTGCTTTCCCAGAGACGGAACATCTCACTGCGCTCAGCCTCGGCAGAGCCTCTTTCTGAAAAGGCGAACGGTCGGATCCTTCTCCCACGAGGAAGGGCCGAGCCCTGAAAGCTCTTGCTGCTCTTCACCGTCCCTTGGCACCCTACCTACAGGCCCAACAGCACTGGGGATCTGTGCTTTCCCAGAGACGGAACATCTCACGGCGCTCAGCCTCGGCAGAGCCTCTTTCTGAAAAGGCGAACGGTCGGATCCTTCTCCCACGAGGAAGGGCACAGCCCTGAAAGCTCTTGCTTCTCTTCACCGTCCCTTGGCACCCTACCTACAGGCACAACAGCACTGGGGATCTGTGCTTTCCCAGAGACGGAACATCTCACGGCGCTCCGCCTCGGCAGAGCCTCTTTCTGAAAAGGCGAACGGTCGGATCCTTCTCCCACGAGGAAGGGCCCAGCCCTGAAAGCTCTTGCTGCTCTTCACCGTCCCTTGGCACCCTACCTACAGGCACAACAGCACTGGGGATCTGTGCTTTCCCAGAGACGGAACATCTCACGGCGCTAGCCTCGGCAGAGCCTCTTTCTGAAAAGGCGAACGGTCGGATCCTTCTCCCACGAGGAAGGGCCCAGCCCTGAAAGCTCTTGCTGCTCTTCACTGTCCCTTGGCGCCCTACCTACAGGCCCAACAGCACTGGGGATCTGTGCTTTCCCAGACACGGAACATCTCATGGCGCTCTGCCTCGGCAAGTCTCTTTCAGAAAAAAGGCGAACGGTCGGATCCTTCTCCCACGAGGAAGGGCCCAGCCCTGAAAGCTCTTGCTGCTCTTCACCGTCCCTTGGCACCCTACCTACAGGCACAACAACACTGGGGATCTGTGCTTTCCCAGAGACGGAACATCTCACGGCGCTCAGCCTCGGCAGAGCCTCTTTCTGAAAAGGCGAACGGTCGGATCCTTCTCCCACGAGGAAGGGCACAGCCCTGAAAGCTCTTGCTGCTCTTCACCGTCCCTTGGCACCCTACCTACAGGCACAACAGCACTGGGGATTTTTGATATCCCAGAGACGGAACATCTCACGGCGCTCCGCCTCGGCAGAGCCTCTTTCTGAAAAGGCGAACGGTCGGATCCTTCTCCCACGAGGAAGGGCCCAGCCCTGAAAGCTCTTGCTGCTCTTCACCGTCCCTTGGCACCCTACCTACAGGCACAACAGCACTGGGGATCTGTGCTTTCCCAGAGACGGAACATCTCACGGCGCTCAGCCTCGGCAGAGCCTCTTTCTGAAAAGGCGAACGGTCGGATCCTTCTCCCACGAGGAAGGGCCCAGCCCTGAAAGCTCTTGCTGCTCTTCACCGTCCCTTGGCACCCTACCTACAGGCACAACAGCACTGGGGATTTGTGCTTTCCCAGAGACGGAACATCTCACGGCGCTCAGTCTCGGCAGAGCCTCTTTCTGAAAATGCGAACGGTCGGATCCTTCTCCCACGAGGAAGGGCCCAGCCCTGAAAGCTCTTGCTGCTCTTCACCGTCCCTTGGCACCCTACCTACAGGCACAACAGCACTGGGGATCTGTGCTTTCCCAGAGACGGAACATCTCACGGCGCTAGCCTCGGCAGAGCCTCTTTCTGAAAAGGCGAACGGTCGGATCCTTCTCCCACGAGGAAGGGCCCAGCCCTGAAAGCTCTTGCTGCTCTTCACCGTCCCTTGGCACCCTACCTACAGGCACAACAGCACTGGGGATTTGTGCTTTCCCAGAGACGGAACATCTCACGGCGCTCAGCCTCGGCAGAGCCTCTTTCTGAAAAGGCGAACGGTCGGATCCTTCTCCCACGAGGAAGGGCCCAGCCCTGAAAGCTCTTGCTGCTCTTCACCATCCCTTGGCACCCTACCTACAGGCACAACAGCACTGGGGATCTGTGCTTTCCCAGAGACGGAACATCTCACGGCGCTAGCCTCGGCAGAGCCTCTTTCTGAAAAGGCGAACGGTCGGATCCTTCTCCCACGAGGAAGGGCCCAGCCCTGAAAGCTCTTGCTGCTCTTCACTGTCCCTTGGCACCCTACCTACAGGCCCAACAGCACTGGGGATCTGTGCTTTCCCAGAGACGGAACATCTCACGGCGCTCAGCCTCGGCAGAGCCTCTTTCTGAAAAGGCGAACGGTCGGATCCTTCTCCCACGAGGAAGGGCCCAGCCCTGAAAGCTCTTGCTGCTCTTCACCGTCCCTTGGCACCCTACCTACAGGCACAACAGCACTGGGGATTTGTGCTTTCCCAGAGACGGAACATCTCACGGCGCTCAGTCTCGGCAGAGCCTCTTTCTGAAAATGCGAACGGTCGGATCCTTCTCCCACGAGGAAGGGCCCAGCCCTGAAAGCTCTTGCTGCTCTTCACCGTCCCTTGGCACCCTACCTACAGGCACAACAGCACTGGGGATCTGTGCTTTCCCAGAGACGGAACATCTCACGGCGCTAGCCTCGGCAGAGCCTCTTTCTGAAAAGGCGAACGGTCGGATCCTTCTCCCACGAGGAAGGGCCCAGCCCTGAAAGCTCTTGCTGCTCTTCACCGTCCCTTGGCACCCTACCTACAGGCACAACAGCACTGGGGATCTGTGCTTTCCCAGAGACGGAACATCTCACGGCGCTCAGCCTCGGCAGAGCCTCTTTCTGAAAAGGCGAACGGTCGGATCCTTCTCCCACGAGGAAGGGCACAGCCATGAAAGCTCTTGCTGCTCTTCACCATCCCTTGGCACCCTACCTACAGGCACAACAGCACTGGGGATCTGTGCTTTCCCAGAGACGGAACATCTCACTGCGCTCAGCCTCGGCAGAGCCTCTTTCTGAAAAGGCGAACGGTCGGATCCTTCTCCCACGAGGAAGGGCCGAGCCCTGAAAGCTCTTGCTGCTCTTCACCGTCCCTTGGCACCCTACCTACAGGCCCAACAGCACTGGGGATTTCTGCTTTCCCAGAGACGGAACATCTCACGGCGCTCAGCCTCGGCAGAGCCTCTTTCTGAAAAGGCGAACGGTCGGATCCTTCTCCCACGAGGAAGGGCACAGCCCTGAAAGCTCTTGCTTCTCTTCACCGTCCCTTGGCACCCTACCTACAGGCACAACAGCACTGGGGATCTGTGCTTTCCCAGAGACGGAACATCTCACGGCGCTCCGCCTCGGCAGAGCCTCTTTCTGAAAAGGCGAACGGTCGGATCCTTCTCCCACGAGGAAGGGCCCAGCCCTGAAAGCTCTTGCTGCTCTTCACCGTCCCTTGGCACCCTACCTACAGGCACAACAGCACTGGGGATCTGTGCTTTCCCAGAGACGGAACATCTCACGGCGCTAGCCTCGGCAGAGCCTCTTTCTGAAAAGGCGAACGGTCGGATCCTTCTCCCACGAGGAAGGGCCCAGCCCTGAAAGCTCTTGCTGCTCTTCACTGTCCCTTGGCGCCCTACCTACAGGCCCAACAGCACTGGGGATCTGTGCTTTCCCAGACACGGAACATCTCATGGCGCTCTGCCTCGGCAAGTCTCTTTCAGAAAAAAGGCGAACGGTCGGATCCTTCTCCCACGAGGAAGGGCCCAGCCCTGAAAGCTCTTGCTGCTCTTCACCGTCCCTTGGCACCCTACCTACAGGCACAACAACACTGGGGATCTGTGCTTTCCCAGAGACGGAACATCTCACGGCGCTCAGCCTCGGCAGAGCCTCTTTCTGAAAAGGCGAACGGTCGGATCCTTCTCCCACGAGGAAGGGCACAGCCCTGAAAGCTCTTGCTGCTCTTCACCGTCCCTTGGCACCCTACCTACAGGCACAACAGCACTGGGGATTTTTGATATCCCAGAGACGGAACATCTCACGGCGCTCCGCCTCGGCAGAGCCTCTTTCTGAAAAGGCGAACGGTCGGATCCTTCTCCCACGAGGAAGGGCCCAGCCCTGAAAGCTCTTGCTGCTCTTCACCGTCCCTTGGCACCCTACCTACAGGCACAACAGCACTGGGGATCTGTGCTTTCCCAGACACGGAACATCTCACTGCGCTCAGTCTCGGCAGAGACTCTTTCTGAATAGGCGAGCACTCGGATCCTTCTCCCACGAGGAAGTGCCCAGCCCTGAAAGCTCTTGCTGCTCTTCACCGTCCCTTGGCACCCTACCTACAGGCACAACAGCACTGGGGATCTGTGCTTTCCCAGAGACGGAACATCTCACGGCGCTCAGCCTCGGCAGAGCCTCTTTCTGAAAAGGCGAACGGTCGGATCCTTCTCCCACGAGGAAGGGCACAGCCCTGAAAGCTCTTGCTGCTCTTCACCGTCCCTTGGCACCCTACCTACAGGCACAACAACACTGGGGATCTGTGCTTTCCCAGACACGGAACATCTCACGGCGCTCAGCCTCGGCAAGCCTCTTTCTGAAAAGGCGAACGGTCGGATCCTTCTCCCACGAGGAAGGGCCCAGCCCTGAAAGCTCTTGCTGCTCTTCACTGTCCCCGTGCAGCCTATGCACAGGCACAACAGCATTGGGGATCAGTGCTTGCTCAGGATCGGTACACCTCTCGGTGTCCGTTCTTTGCATAGCATTTTTCTGAAAAGGCGAACGGTCGGATCCTTCTCCCACAAGGATGGTGCCAGCCCTGAAAGCTCTTGCTGCTCTTCACTGTCCCGTTGCAGCCTAATCACAGGCACAACAGCATTGGGGATCTGTGCTTGCCCACAGGCGGCACATCTCACGGCGCTCGTTCTCGGCAGAGGCTCTTCCGAAAAGGCAAACGTTTGGCTCCTTGTCCCACAAGGAAGGCGCCAGCCCTGAAAGCTCTTGCTGCTCTTCACTGTCCCGGTGCAGCCCATGCACAGGCACAACAGCACTGGGGATCTGTGCTTGAACAGGATCGGTACACCTCACGGTATCCGTTCTCGGCATAGCATTTTTCTGAAAAGGCAAACGTCCGGCTCGTTTTCCCAGAAGGAAGGTGTCAGCCCTGAAAGCTCTTGCTGCTCTTCACTGTCCCCGTGCAGCCTATGCACAGGCACAACAGCACTGGGGATCTGTGCTTGCCCAGGAACGGTACACCTCACGGTGTCCGTTCTCGGCATTACATTTTTCTGAAAAGGCAAAGGTCCGGCTCGTTTTCCCAGAAGGAAGGTGTCAGCCCTGAAAGCTCTTGCTGCTCTTCACTGTCCCCGTGCAGCCTATGCACAGGCACAACAGCATTGGGGATCTGTGCTTGCCCAGGAACGGTACACCTCACGGTGTCCGTTCTCGGCATAGCATTTTTCTGAAAAGGCGAACGGTCGGATCCTTCTCCCACGAGGAAGGGCCCAGCCCTGAAAGCTCTTGCTGCTCTTCACTGTCCCTTGGCGCCCTACCTACAGGCCCAACAGCACTGGGGATCTGTGCTTTCCCAGAGACGGAACATCTCACGGCGCTAGCCTCGGCAGAGCCTCTTTCAGAAAAAAGGCGAACGGTCAGATCCTTCTCCCACGAGGAAGGGCCCAGCCCTGAAAGCTCTTGCTGCTCTTCACCGTCCCTTGGCACCCTACCTACAGGCACAACAGCACTGGGGATCTGTGCTTTCCCAGAGACGGAACATCTCACGGCGCTCAGCCTCGGCAGAGCCTCTTTCTGAAAAGGCGAACGGTCGGATCCTTCTCCCACGAGGAAGGGCCCAGCCCTGAAAGCTCTTGCTGCTCTTCACCGTCCCTTGGCACCCTACCTACAGGCACAACAGCACTGGGGATTTCTGCTTTCCCAGAGACGGAACATCTCACGGCGCTAGCCTCGGCAGAGCCTCTTTCTGAAAAGGCGAACGGTCGGATCCTTCTCCCACGAGGAAGGGCCCAGCCCTGAAAGCTCTTGCTGCTCTTCACCGTCCCTTGGCACCCTACCTACAGGCACAACAGCACTGGGGATCTGTGCTTTCCCAGAGACGGAACATCTCACGGCGCTAGCCTCGGCAGAGCCTCTTTCTGAAAAGGCGAACGGTCGGATCCTTCTCCCACGAGGTAGGGCCCAGCCCTGAAAGCTCTTGCTGCTCTTCACCGTCCCTTGGCACCCTACCTACAGGCACAACAGCACTGGGGATCTGTGCTTTCCCAGACACGGAACATCTCACGGCGCTCAGCCTCGGCAGAGCCTCTTTCTGAAAATGCGAACGGTCGGATCCTTCTCCCACGAGGAAGGGCACAGCCCTGAAAGCTCTTGCTGCTCTTCACCGTCCCTTGGCACCCTACCTACAGGCACAACAGCACTGGGGATTTGTGCTTTCCCAGAGACGGAACATCTCACGGCGCTCAGCCTCGGCAGAGCCTCTTTCTGAAAAGGCGAACGGTCGGATCCTTCTCCCACGAGGAAGGGCACAGCCCTGAAAGCTCTTGCTGCTCTTCACCGTCCCTTGGCACCCTACCTACAGGCACAACAGCACTGGGGATCTGTGCTTTCCCAGAGACGGAACATCTCACGGCGCTCAGCCTCGGCAGAGCCTCTTTCTGAAAAGGCGAACGGTCAGATCCTTCTCCCACGAGGAAGGGCCCAGCCCTGAAAGCTCTTGCTGCTCTTCACCGTCCCTTGGCACCCTACCTACAGGCACAACAGCACTGGGGATTTGTGCTTTCCCAGACACGGAACATCTCACGGCGCTCAGCCTCGGCAGAGCCTCTTTCTGAAAAGGCGAACGGTCGGATCCTTCTCCCACGAGGAAGGGCCCAGCCCTGAAAGCTCTTGCTGCTCTTCACCGTCCCTTGGCACCCTACCTACAGGCACAACAGCACTGGGGATCTGTGCTTTCCCAGACACGGAACATCTCACGGCGCTCAGCCTCGGCAGAGCCTCTTTCTGAAAAGGCGAACGGTCGGATCCTTCTCCCACGAGGAAGGGCCCAGCCCTGAAAGCTCTTGCTGCTCTTCACCGTCCCTTGGCACCCTACCTACAGGCACAACAACACTGGGGATCTGTGCTTTCCCAGACACGGAACATCTCACGGCGCTCAGCCTCGGCAGAGCCTCTTTCTGAAAAGGCGAACGGTCGGATCCTTCTCCCACGAGGAAGGGCCCAGCCCTGAAAGCTCTTGCTGCTCTTCACCATCCCTTGGCACCCTACCTACAGGCACAACAGCACTGGGGATCTGTGCTTTCCCAGAGACGGAACATCTCACTGCGCTCAGCCTCGGCAGAGCCTCTTTCTGAAAAGGCGAACGGTCGGATCCTTCTCCCACGAGGAAGGGCCCAGCCCTGAAAGCTCTTGCTGCTCTTCACCGTCCCTTGGCACCCTACCTACAGGCACAACAGCACTGGGGATTTGTGCTTTCCCAGAGACGGAACATCTCACGGCGCTCAGTCTCGGCAGAGCCTCTTTCTGAAAATGCGAACGGTCGGATCCTTCTCCCACGAGGAAGGGCCCAGCCCTGAAAGCTCTTGCTGCTCTTCACCGTCCCTTGGCACCCTACCTACAGGCACAACAGCACTGGGGATCTGTGCTTTCCCAGAGACGGAACATCTCACGGCGCTAGCCTCGGCAGAGCCTCTTTCTGAAAAGGCGAACGGTCGGATCCTTCTCCCACGAGGAAGGGCCGAGCCCTGAAAGCTCTTGCTGCTCTTCACCGTCCCTTGGCACCCTACCTACAGGCACAACAGCACTGGGGATCTGTGCTTTCCCAGAGACGGAACATCTCACGGCGCTCAGCCTCGGCAGAGCCTCTTTCTGAAAAGGCGAACGGTCGGATCCTTCTCCCACGAGGAAGGGCCCAGCCCTGAAAGCTCTTGCTGCTCTTCACCATCCCTTGGCACCCTACCTACAGGCACAACAGCACTGGGGATCTGTGCTTTCCCAGAGACGGAACATCTCACTGCGCTCAGCCTCGGCAGAGCCTCTTTCTGAAAAGGTGAACGGTCGGATCCTTCTCCCACGAGGAAGGGCCGAGCCCTGAAAGCTCTTGCTGCTCTTCACCGTCCCTTGGCGCCCTACCTACAGGCCCAACAGCACTGGGGATCTGTGCTTTCCCAGAGACGGAACATCTCACGGCGCTCAGCCTCGGCAGAGCCTCTTTCTGAAAAGGCGAACGGTCGGATCCTTCTCCCACGAGGAAGGGCCCAGCCCTGAAAGCTCTTGCTGCTCTTCACCGTCCCTTGGCACCCTACCTACAGGCACAACAGCACTGGGGATTTGTGCTTTCCCAGAGACGGAACATCTCACGGCGCTCAGTCTCGGCAGAGCCTCTTTCTGAAAATGCGAACGGTCGGATCCTTCTCCCACGAGGAAGGGCCCAGCCCTGAAAGCTCTTGCTGCTCTTCACCGTCCCTTGGCACCCTACCTACAGGCACAACAGCACTGGGGATCTGTGCTTTCCCAGAGACGGAACATCTCACGGCGCTAGCCTCGGCAGAGCCTCTTTCTGAAAAGGCGAACGGTCGGATCCTTCTCCCACGAGGAAGGGCCCAGCCCTGAAAGCTCTTGCTGCTCTTCACCGTCCCTTGGCACCCTACCTACAGGCACAACAGCACTGGGGATCTGTGCTTTCCCAGAGACGGAACATCTCACGGCGCTCAGCCTCGGCAGAGCCTCTTTCTGAAAAGGCGAACGGTCGGATCCTTCTCCCCCGAGGAAGGGCACAGCCCTGAAAGCTCTTGCTGCTCTTCACCATCCCTTGGCACCCTACCTACAGGCACAACAGCACTGGGGATCTGTGCTTTCCCAGAGACGGAACATCTCACTGCGCTCAGTCTCGGCAGAGCCTCTTTCTGAAAAGGCGAACGGTCGGATCCTTCTCCCACGAGGAAGGGCCGAGCCCTGAAAGCTCTTGCTGCTCTTCACCGTCCCTTGGCACCCTACCTACAGGCACAACAGCACTGGGGATCTGTGCTTTCCCAGAGACGGAACATCTCACGGCGCTCAGCCTCGGCAGAGCCTCTTTCTGAAAAGGCGAACGGTCGGATCCTTCTCCCACGAGGAAGGGCACAGCCCTGAAAGCTCTTGCTTCTCTTCACCGTCCCTTGGCACCCTACCTACAGGCACAACAGCACTGGGGATCTGTGCTTTCCCAGAGACGGAACATCTCACGGCGCTCCGCCTCGGCAGAGCCTCTTTCTGAAAAGGCGAACGGTCGGATCCTTCTCCCACGAGGAAGGGCCCAGCCCTGAAAGCTCTTGCTGCTCTTCACCGTCCCTTGGCACCCTACCTACAGGCACAACAGCACTGGGGATTTGTGCTTTCCCAGAGACGGAACATCTCACGGCGCTCAGCCTCGGCAGAGCCTCTTTCTGAAAAGGCGAACGGTCGGATCCTTCTCCCACGAGGAAGGGCCCAGCCCTGAAAGCTCTTGCTGCTCTTCACCGTCCCTTGGCACCCTACCTACAGGCA
The DNA here is from genome assembly GCF_964188355.1 of Buteo buteo. Taxonomy (NCBI): domain Eukaryota; kingdom Metazoa; phylum Chordata; class Aves; order Accipitriformes; family Accipitridae; genus Buteo; species Buteo buteo. The sequence goes on from NC_134191.1 coordinate 26,253,392, forward strand.
CAACAGCACTGGGGATCTGTGCTTTCCCAGAGACGGAACATCTCACGGCGCTAGCCTCGGCAGAGCCTCTTTCTGAAAAGGCGAACGGTCGGATCCTTCTCCCACGAGGAAGGGCCGAGCCCTGAAAGCTCTTGCTGCTCTTCACCCTCCCTTGGCACCCTACCTACAGGCACAACAGCACTGGGGATCTGTGCTTTCCCAGAGACGGAACATCTCACGGCGCTCAGCCTCGGCAGAGCCTCTTTCTGAAAAGGCGAACAGTCGGATCCTTCTCCCACGAGGAAGGGCCCAGCCCTGAAAGCTCTTGCTGCTCTTCACCGTCCCTTGGCACCCTACCTACAGGCACAACAGCACTGGGGATCTGTGCTTTCCCAGAGACGGAACATCTCACGGCGCTCAGCCTCGGCAGAGCCTCTTTCTGAAAAGGCGAACGGTCGGATCCTTCTCCCACGAGGAAGGGCCCAGCCCTGAAAGCTCTTGCTGCTCTTCACCATCCCTTGGCACCCTACCTACAGGCACAACAGCACTGGGGATCTGTGCTTTCCCAGAGACGGAACATCTCACTGCGCTCAGTCTCGGCAGAGCCTCTTTCTGAAAAGGCGAACGGTCGGATCATTCTCCCACGAGGAAGGGCCGAGCCCTGAAAGCTCTTGCTGCTCTTCACCGTCCCTTGGCACCCTACCTACAGGCACAACAGCACTGGGGATCTGTGCTTTCCCAGAGACGGAACATCTCACGGCGCTCAGCCTCGGCAGAGCCTCTTTCTGAAAAGGCGAACGGTCGGATCCTTATCCCACGAGGAAGCGCACAGCCCTGAAAGCTCTTGCTGCTCTTCACCGTCCCTTGGCACCCTACCTACAGGCACAACAGCACTGGGGATTTTTGATATCCCAGAGACGGAACATCTCACGGCGCTCCGCCTCGGCAGAGCCTCTTTCTGAAAAGGCGAACGGTCGGATCCTTCTCCCACGAGGAAGGGCCCAGCCCTGAAAGCTCTTGCTGCTCTTCACCGTCCCTTGGCACCCTACCTACAGGCACAACAGCACTGGGGATCTGTGCTTTCCCAGAGACGGAACATCTCACGGCGCTCAGCCTCGGCAGAGCCTCTTTCTGAAAAGGCGAACGGTCGGATCCTTCTCCCACGAGGAAGGGCCCAGCCCTGAAAGCTCTTGCTGCTCTTCACCGTCCCTTGGCACCCTACCTACAGGCACAACAGCACTGGGGATCTGTGCTTTCCCAGACACGGAACATCTCACTGCGCTCAGTCTCGGCAGAGCCTCTTTCTGAAAAGGCGAACGGTCGGATCCTTCTCCCACGAGGAAGGGCCCAGCCCTGAAAGCTCTTGCTGCTCTTCACCGTCCCTTGGCGCCCTACCTACAGGCCCAACAGCACTGGGGATCTGTGCTTTCCCAGAGACGGAACATCTCACGGCGCTCAGCCTCGGCAGAGCCTCTTTCTGAAAAGGCGAACGGTCGGATCCTTCTCCCACGAGGAAGGGCCCAGCCCTGAAAGCTCTTGCTGCTCTTCACCGTCCCTTGGCACCCTACCTACAGGCACAACAGCACTGGGGATTTGTGCTTTCCCAGAGACGGAACATCTCACGGCGCTCAGTCTCGGCAGAGCCTCTTTCTGAAAATGCGAACGGTCGGATCCTTCTCCCACGAGGAAGGGCCCAGCCCTGAAAGCTCTTGCTGCTCTTCACTGTCCCTTGGCACCCTACCTACAGGCCCAACAGCACTGGGGATCTGTGCTTTCCCAGAGACGGAACATCTCACGGCGCTCAGCCTCGGCAGAGCCTCTTTCTGAAAAGGCGAACGGTCGGATCCTTCTCCCACGAGGAAGGGCCCAGCCCTGAAAGCTCTTGCTGCTCTTCACCGTCCCTTGGCACCCTACCTACAGGCACAACAGCACTGGGGATTTGTGCTTTCCCAGAGACGGAACATCTCACGGCGCTCCGCCTCGGCAAGCCTCTTTCTGAAAATGCGAACGGTCGGATCCTTCTCCCACGAGGAAGGGCCCAGCCCTGAAAGCTCTTGCTGCTCTTCACCGTCCCTTGGCACCCTACCTACAGGCACAACAGCACTGGGGATCTGTGCTTTCCCAGAGACGGAACATCTCACTGCGCTCAGTCTCGGCAGAGCCTCTTTCTGAAAAGGTGAACGGTCGGATCATTCTCCCACGAGGAAGGGCCGAGCCCTGAAAGCTCTTGCTGCTCTTCACCGTCCCTTGGCACCCTACCTACAGGCACAACAGCACTGGGGATCTGTGCTTTCCCAGAGACGGAACATCTCACGGCGCTCAGCCTCGGCAGAGCCTCTTTCTGAAAAGGCGAACGGTCGGATCCTTATCCCACGAGGAAGCGCACAGCCCTGAAAGCTCTTGCTGCTCTTCACCGTCCCTTGGCACCCTACCTACAGGCACAACAGCACTGGGGATTTTTGATATCCCAGAGACGGAACATCTCACGGCGCTCCGCCTCGGCAGAGCCTCTTTCTGAAAAGGCGAACGGTCGGATCCTTCTCCCACGAGGAAGGGCCCAGCCCTGAAAGCTCTTGCTGCTCTTCACCGTCCCTTGGCACCCTACCTACAGGCACAACAGCACTGGGGATCTGTGCTTTCCCAGAGACGGAACATCTCACGGCGCTCAGCCTCGGCAGAGCCTCTTTCTGAAAAGGCGAACGGTCGGATCCTTCTCCCACGAGGAAGGGCCCAGCCCTGAAAGCTCTTGCTGCTCTTCACCGTCCCTTGGCACCCTACCTACAGGCACAACAGCACTGGGGATCTGTGCTTTCCCAGACACGGAACATCTCACTGCGCTCAGTCTCGGCAGAGCCTCTTTCTGAAAAGGCGAACGGTCGGATCCTTCTCCCACGAGGAAGGGCCCAGCCCTGAAAGCTCTTGCTGCTCTTCACCGTCCCTTGGCGCCCTACCTACAGGCCCAACAGCACTGGGGATCTGTGCTTTCCCAGAGACGGAACATCTCACGGCGCTCAGCCTCGGCAGAGCCTCTTTCTGAAAAGGCGAACGGTCGGATCCTTCTCCCACGAGGAAGGGCCCAGCCCTGAAAGCTCTTGCTGCTCTTCACCGTCCCTTGGCACCCTACCTACAGGCACAACAGCACTGGGGATTTGTGCTTTCCCAGAGACGGAACATCTCACGGCGCTCAGTCTCGGCAGAGCCTCTTTCTGAAAATGCGAACGGTCGGATCCTTCTCCCACGAGGAAGGGCCCAGCCCTGAAAGCTCTTGCTGCTCTTCACCGTCCCTTGGCACCCTACCTACAGGCACAACAGCACTGGGGATCTGTGCTTTCCCAGAGACGGAACATCTCACGGCGCTAGCCTCGGCAGAGCCTCTTTCTGAAAAGGCGAACGGTCGGATCCTTCTCCCACGAGGAAGGGCCCAGCCCTGAAAGCTCTTGCTGCTCTTCACCGTCCCTTGGCACCCTACCTACAGGCACAACAGCACTGGGGATTTGTGCTTTCCCAGAGACGGAACATCTCACGGCGCTCAGCCTCGGCAGAGCCTCTTTCTGAAAAGGCGAACGGTCGGATCCTTCTCCCACGAGGAAGGGCACAGCCCTGAAAGCTCTTGCTGCTCTTCACCATCCCTTGGCACCCTACCTACAGGCACAACAGCACTGGGGATCTGTGCTTTCCCAGAGACGGAACATCTCACGGCGCTCAGTCTCGGCAGAGCCTCTTTCTGAAAAGGCGAACGGTCGGATCCTTCTCCCACGAGGAAGGGCCCAGCCCTGAAAGCTCTTGCTGCTCTTCACCGTCCCTTGGCACCCTACCTACAGGCACAACAGCACTGGGGATCTGTGCTTTCCCAGAGACGGAACATCTCACGGCGCTCAGCCTCGGCAGAGCCTCTTTCTGAAAAGGCGAACGGTCGGATCCTTCTCCCACGAGGAAGGGCACAGCCCTGAAAGCTCTTGCTTCTCTTCACCGTCCCTTGGCACCCTACCTACAGGCACAACAGCACTGGGGATCTGTGCTTTCCCAGAGACGGAACATCTCACGGCGCTCCGCCTCGGCAGAGCCTCTTTCTGAAAAGGCGAACGGTCGGATCCTTCTCCCACGAGGAAGGGCCCAGCCCTGAAAGCTCTTGCTGCTCTTCACCGTCCCTTGGCACCCTACCTACAGGCACAACAGCACTGGGGATTTGTGCTTTCCCAGAGACGGAACATCTCACGGCGCTCAGCCTCGGCAGAGCCTCTTTCTGAAAAGGCGAACGGTCGGATCCTTCTCCCACGAGGAAGGGCCCAGCCCTGAAAGCTCTTGCTGCTCTTCACCGTCCCTTGGCACCCTACCTACAGGCACAACAGCACTGGGGATCTGTGCTTTCCCAGAGACGGAACATCTCACGGCGCTAGCCTCGGCAGAGCCTCTTTCTGAAAAGGCGAACGGTCGGATCCTTCTCCCACGAGGAAGGGCCGAGCCCTGAAAGCTCTTGCTGCTCTTCACCCTCCCTTGGCACCCTACCTACAGGCACAACAGCACTGGGGATCTGTGCTTTCCCAGAGACGGAACATCTCACGGCGCTCAGCCTCGGCAGAGCCTCTTTCTGAAAAGGCGAACGGTCGGATCCTTCTCCCACGAGGAAGGGCCCAGCCCTGAAAGCTCTTGCTGCTCTTCACCGTCCCTTGGCACCCTACCTACAGGCACAACAGCACTGGGGATCTGTGCTTTCCCAGAGACGGAACATCTCACGGCGCTCAGCCTCGGCAGAGCCTCTTTCTGAAAAGGCGAACGGTCGGATCCTTCTCCCACGAGGAAGGGCCCAGCCCTGAAAGCTCTTGCTGCTCTTCACCATCCCTTGGCACCCTACCTACAGGCACAACAGCACTGGGGATCTGTGCTTTCCCAGAGACGGAACATCTCACTGCGCTCAGTCTCGGCAGAGCCTCTTTCTGAAAAGGCGAACGGTCGGATCATTCTCCCACGAGGAAGGGCCGAGCCCTGAAAGCTCTTGCTGCTCTTCACCGTCCCTTGGCACCCTACCTACAGGCACAACAGCACTGGGGATCTGTGCTTTCCCAGAGACGGAACATCTCACGGCGCTCAGCCTCGGCAGAGCCTCTTTCTGAAAAGGCGAACGGTCGGATCCTTATCCCACGAGGAAGGGCACAGCCCTGAAAGCTCTTGCTGCTCTTCACCGTCCCTTGGCACCCTACCTACAGGCACAACAGCACTGGGGATCTGTGCTTTCCCAGAGACGGAACATCTCACGGCGCTAGCCTCGGCAGAGCCTCTTTCTGAAAAGGCGAACGGTCGGATCCTTCTCCCACGAGGAAGGGCCCAGCCCTGAAAGCTCTTGCTGCTCTTCACCGTCCCTTGGCACCCTACCTACAGGCACAACAGCACTGGGGATCTGTGCTTTCCCAGAGACGGAACATCTCACGGCGCTCAGCCTCGGCAGAGCCTCTTTCTGAAAAGGCGAACGGTCGGATCCTTCTCCCACGAGGAAGGGCCCAGCCCTGAAAGCTCTTGCTGCTCTTCACCATCCCTTGGCACCCTACCTACAGGCACAACAGCACTGGGGATCTGTGCTTTCCCAGAGACGGAACATCTCACTGCGCTCAGTCTCGGCAGAGCCTCTTTCTGAAAAGGCGAACGGTCGGATCATTCTCCCACGAGGAAGGGCCGAGCCCTGAAAGCTCTTGCTGCTCTTCACCGTCCCTTGGCACCCTACCTACAGGCACAACAGCACTGGGGATCTGTGCTTTCCCAGAGACGGAACATCTCACGGCGCTCAGCCTCGGCAGAGCCTCTTTCTGAAAAGGCGAACGGTCGGATCCTTATCCCACGAGGAAGGGCACAGCCCTGAAAGCTCTTGCTGCTCTTCACCGTCCCTTGGCACCCTACCTACAGGCACAACAGCACTGGGGATTTTTGATATCCCAGAGACGGAACATCTCACGGCGCTCCGCCTCGGCAGAGCCTCTTTCTGAAAAGGCGAACGGTCGGATCCTTCTCCCACGAGGAAGGGCCCAGCCCTGAAAGCTCTTGCTGCTCTTCACCGTCCCTTGGCACCCTACCTACAGGCACAACAGCACTGGGGATCTGTGCTTTCCCAGAGACGGAACATCTCACGGCGCTCCGCCTCGGCAGAGCCTCTTTCTGAAAAGGCGAACGGTCGGATCCTTCTCCCACGAGGAAGGGCCCAGCCCTGAAAGCTCTTGCTGCTCTTCACCGTCCCTTGGCACCCTACCTACAGGCCCAACAGCACTGGGGATCTGTGCTTTCCCAGAGACGGAACATCTCACGGCGCTCAGCCTCGGCAGAGCCTCTTTCTGAAAAGGCGAACGGTCGGATCCTTCTCCCACGAGGAAGGGCCCAGCCCTGAAAGCTCTTGCTGCTCTTCACCGTCCCTTGGCACCCTACCTACAGGCACAACAGCACTGGGGATCTGTGCTTTCCCAGAGACGGAACATCTCACTGCGCTCAGTCTCGGCAGAGCCTCTTTCTGAAAAGGCGAACGGTCGGATCCTTCTCCCACGAGGAAGGGCCCAGCCCTGAAAGCTCTTGCTGCTCTTCACCGTCCCTTGGCGCCCTACCTACAGGCCCAACAGCACTGGGGATCTGTGCTTTCCCAGAGACGGAACATCTCACGGCGCTCAGCCTCGGCAGAGCCTCTTTCTGAAAAGGCGAACGGTCGGATCCTTCTCCCACGAGGAAGGGCCCAGCCCTGAAAGCTCTTGCTGCTCTTCACCGTCCCTTGGCACCCTACCTACAGGCACAACAGCACTGGGGATTTGTGCTTTCCCAGAGACGGAACATCTCACGGCACTCAGTCTCGGCAGAGCCTCTTTCTGAAAATGCGAACGGTCGGATCCTTCTCCCACGAGGAAGGGCCCAGCCCTGAAAGCTCTTGCTGCTCTTCACCGTCCCTTGGCACCCTACCTACAGGCACAACAGCACTGGGGATCTGTGCTTTCCCAGAGACGGAACATCTCACGGCGCTAGCCTCGGCAGAGCCTCTTTCTGAAAAGGCGAACGGTCGGATCCTTCTCCCACGAGGAAGGGCCGAGCCCTGAAAGCTCTTGCTGCTCTTCACCGTCCCTTGGCACCCTACCTACAGGCACAACAGCACTGGGGATCTGTGCTTTCCCAGAGACGGAACATCTCACGGCGCTCAGCCTCGGCAGAGCCTCTTTCTGAAAAGGCGAACGGTCGGATCCTTCTCCCACGAGGAAGGGCACAGCCCTGAAAGCTCTTGCTGCTCTTCACCATCCCTTGGCACCCTACCTACAGGCACAACAGCACTGGGGATCTGTGCTTTCCCAGAGACGGAACATCTCACTGCGCTCAGCCTCGGCAGAGCCTCTTTCTGAAAAGGCGAACGGTCGGATCCTTCTCCCACGAGGAAGGGCCGAGCCCTGAAAGCTCTTGCTGCTCTTCACCGTCCCTTGGCGCCCTACCTACAGGCCCAACAGCACTGGGGATCTGTGCTTTCCCAGAGACGGAACATCTCACGGCGCTCAGCCTCGGCAGAGCCTCTTTCTGAAAAGGCGAACGGTCGGATCCTTCTCCCACGAGGAAGGGCCCAGCCCTGAAAGCTCTTGCTGCTCTTCACCGTCCCTTGGCACCCTACCTACAGGCACAACAGCACTGGGGATTTGTGCTTTCCCAGAGACGGAACATCTCACGGCGCTCAGTCTCGGCAGAGCCTCTTTCTGAAAATGCGAACGGTCGGATCCTTCTCCCACGAGGAAGGGCCCAGCCCTGAAAGCTCTTGCTGCTCTTCACCGTCCCTTGGCACCCTACCTACAGGCACAACAGCACTGGGGATCTGTGCTTTCCCAGAGACGGAACATCTCACGGCGCTAGCCTCGGCAGAGCCTCTTTCTGAAAAGGCGAACGGTCGGATCCTTCTCCCACGAGGAAGGGCCCAGCCCTGAAAGCTCTTGCTGCTCTTCACCGTCCCTTGGCACCCTACCTACAGGCACAACAGCACTGGGGATCTGTGCTTTCCCAGAGACGGAACATCTCACGGCGCTCAGCCTCGGCAGAGCCTCTTTCTGAAAAGGCGAACGGTCGGATCCTTCTCCCACGAGGAAGGGCACAGCCCTGAAAGCTCTTGCTGCTCTTCACCATCCCTTGGCACCCTACCTACAGGCACAACAGCACTGGGGATCTGTGCTTTCCCAGAGACGGAACATCTCACTGCGCTCAGTCTCGGCAGAGCCTCTTTCTGAAAAGGCGAACGGTCGGATCCTTCTCCCACGAGGAAGGGCCCAGCCCTGAAAGCTCTTGCTGCTCTTCACCGTCCCTTGGCACCCTACCTACAGGCACAACAGCACTGGGGATCTGTGCTTTCCCAGAGACGGAACATCTCACGGCGCTCAGCCTCGGCAGAGCCTCTTTCTGAAAAGGCGAACGGTCGGATCCTTCTCCCACGAGGAAGGGCCCAGCCCTGAAAGCTCTTGCTTCTCTTCACCGTCCCTTGGCACCCTACCTACAGGCACAACAGCACTGGGGATCTGTGCTTTCCCAGAGACGGAACATCTCACGGCGCTCCGCCTCGGCAGAGCCTCTTTCTGAAAAGGCGAACGGTCGGATCCTTCTCCCACGAGGAAGGGCCCAGCCCTGAAAGCTCTTGCTGCTCTTCACCGTCCCTTGGCACCCTACCTACAGGCACAACAGCACTGGGGATTTGTGCTTTCCCAGAGACGGAACATCTCACGGCGCTCAGCCTCGGCAGAGCCTCTTTCTGAAAAGGCGAACGGTCGGATCCTTCTCCCACGAGGAAGGGCACAGCCCTGAAAGCTCTTGCTGCTCTTCACCGTCCCTTGGCACCCTACCTACAGGCACAACAGCACTGGGGATCTGTGCTTTCCCAGAGACGGAACATCTCACGGCGCTAGCCTCGGCAGAGCCTCTTTCTGAAAAGGCGAACGGTCGGATCCTTCTCCCACGAGGAAGGGCCGAGCCCTGAAAGCTCTTGCTGCTCTTCACCCTCCCTTGGCACCCTACCTACAGGCACAACAGCACTGGGGATCTGTGCTTTCCCAGAGACGGAACATCTCACGGCGCTCAGCCTCGGCAGAGCCTCTTTCTGAAAAGGCGAACGGTCGGATCCTTCTCCCACGAGGAAGGGCCCAGCCCTGAAAGCTCTTGCTGCTCTTCACCGTCCCTTGGCACCCTACCTACAGGCACAACAGCACTGGGGATCTGTGCTTTCCCAGAGACGGAACATCTCACGGCGCTCAGCCTCGGCAGAGCCTCTTTCTGAAAAGGCGAACGGTCGGATCATTCTCCCACGAGGAAGGGCCGAGCCCTGAAAGCTCTTGCTGCTCTTCACCGTCCCTTGGCACCCTACCTACAGGCACAACAGCACTGGGGATCTGTGCTTTCCCAGAGACGGAACATCTCACGGCGCTCAGCCTCGGCAGAGCCTCTTTCTGAAAAGGCGAACGGTCGGATCCTTATCCCACGAGGAAGGGCACAGCCCTGAAAGCTCTTGCTGCTCTTCACCGTCCCTTGGCACCCTACCTACAGGCACAACAGCACTGGGGATTTTTGATATCCCAGAGACGGAACATCTCACGGCGCTCCGCCTCGGCAGAGCCTCTTTCTGAAAAGGCGAACGGTCGGATCCTTCTCCCACGAGGAAGGGCCCAGCCCTGAAAGCTCTTGCTGCTCTTCACCGTCCCTTGGCACCCTACCTACAGGCACAACAGCACTGGGGATCTGTGCTTTCCCAGAGACGGAACATCTCACGGCGCTCAGCCTCGGCAGAGCCTCTTTCTGAAAAGGCGAACGGTCGGATCCTTCTCCCACGAGGAAGGGCCCAGCCCTGAAAGCTCTTGCTGCTCTTCACCATCCCTTGGCACCCTACCTACAGGCACAACAGCACTGGGGATCTGTGCTTTCCCAGAGACGGAACATCTCACGGCGCTCCGCCTCGGCAGAGCCTCTTTCTGAAAAGGCGAACGGTCGGATCCTTCTCCCACGAGGAAGGGCCCAGCCCTGAAAGCTCTTGCTGCTCTTCACCGTCCCTTGGCACCCTACCTACAGGCACAACAGCACTGGGGATCTGTGCTTTCCCAGAGACGGAACATCTCACGGCGCTCAGCCTCGGCAGAGCCTCTTTCTGAAAAGGCGAACGGTCGGATCCTTCTCCCACGAGGAAGGGCCCAGCCCTGAAAGCTCTTGCTGCTCTTCACCGTCCCTTGGCACCCTACCTACAGGCACAACAGCACTGGGGATCTGTGCTTTCCCAGAGACGGAACATCTCACTGCGCTCAGTCTCGGCAGAGCCTCTTTCTGAAAAGGCGAACGGTCGGATCCTTCTCCCACGAGGAAGGGCCGAGCCCTGAAAGCTCTTGCTGCTCTTCACCGTCCCTTGGCGCCCTACCTACAGGCCCAACAGCACTGGGGATCTGTGCTTTCCCAGAGACGGAACATCTCACGGCGCTCAGCCTCGGCAGAGCCTCTTTCTGAAAAGGCGAACGGTCGGATCCTTCTCCCACGAGGAAGGGCCCAGCCCTGAAAGCTCTTGCTGCTCTTCACCGTCCCTTGGCACCCTACCTACAGGCACAACAGCACTGGGGATCTGTGCTTTCCCAGAGACGGAACATCTCACTGCGCTCAGTCTCGGCAGAGCCTCTTTCTGAAAAGGCGAACGGTCGGATCCTTCTCCCACGAGGAAGGGCCCAGCCCTGAAAGCTCTTGCTGCTCTTCACCGTCCCTTGGCGCCCTACCTACAGGCCCAACAGCACTGGGGATCTGTGCTTTCCCAGAGACGGAACATCTCACGGCGCTCAGCCTCGGCAGAGCCTCTTTCTGAAAAGGCGAACGGTCGGATCCTTCTCCCACGAGGAAGGGCCCAGCCCTGAAAGCTCTTGCTGCTCTTCACCGTCCCTTGGCACCCTACCTACAGGCACAACAGCACTGGGGATTTGTGCTTTCCCAGAGACGGAACATCTCACGGCACTCAGTCTCGGCAGAGCCTCTTTCTGAAAATGCGAACGGTCGGATCCTTCTCCCACGAGGAAGGGCCCAGCCCTGAAAGCTCTTGCTGCTCTTCACCGTCCCTTGGCACCCTACCTACAGGCACAACAGCACTGGGGATCTGTGCTTTCCCAGAGACGGAACATCTCACGGCGCTAGCCTCGGCAGAGCCTCTTTCTGAAAAGGCGAACGGTCGGATCCTTCTCCCACGAGGAAGGGCCGAGCCCTGAAAGCTCTTGCTGCTCTTCACCGTCCCTTGGCACCCTACCTACAGGCACAACAGCACTGGGGATCTGTGCTTTCCCAGAGACGGAACATCTCACGGCGCTCAGCCTCGGCAGAGCCTCTTTCTGAAAAGGCGAACGGTCGGATCCTTCTCCCACGAGGAAGGGCACAGCCCTGAAAGCTCTTGCTGCTCTTCACCATCCCTTGGCACCCTACCTACAGGCACAACAGCACTGGGGATCTGTGCTTTCCCAGAGACGGAACATCTCACTGCGCTCAGCCTCGGCAGAGCCTCTTTCTGAAAAGGCGAACGGTCGGATCCTTCTCCCACGAGGAAGGGCCGAGCCCTGAAAGCTCTTGCTGCTCTTCACCGTCCCTTGGCGCCCTACCTACAGGCCCAACAGCACTGGGGATCTGTGCTTTCCCAGAGACGGAACATCTCACGGCGCTCAGCCTCGGCAGAGCCTCTTTCTGAAAAGGCGAACGGTCGGATCCTTCTCCCACGAGGAAGGGCCCAGCCCTGAAAGCTCTTGCTGCTCTTCACCGTCCCTTGGCACCCTACCTACAGGCACAACAGCACTGGGGATTTGTGCTTTCCCAGAGACGGAACATCTCACGGCGCTCAGTCTCGGCAGAGCCTCTTTCTGAAAATGCGAACGGTCGGATCCTTCTCCCACGAGGAAGGGCCCAGCCCTGAAAGCTCTTGCTGCTCTTCACCGTCCCTTGGCACCCTACCTACAGGCACAACAGCACTGGGGATCTGTGCTTTCCCAGAGACGGAACATCTCACGGCGCTAGCCTCGGCAGAGCCTCTTTCTGAAAAGGCGAACGGTCGGATCCTTCTCCCACGAGGAAGGGCCCAGCCCTGAAAGCTCTTGCTGCTCTTCACCGTCCCTTGGCACCCTACCTACAGGCACAACAGCACTGGGGATCTGTGCTTTCCCAGAGACGGAACATCTCACGGCGCTCAGCCTCGGCAGAGCCTCTTTCTGAAAAGGCGAACGGTCGGATCCTTCTCCCACGAGGAAGGGCACAGCCCTGAAAGCTCTTGCTGCTCTTCACCATCCCTTGGCACCCTACCTACAGGCACAACAGCACTGGGGATCTGTGCTTTCCCAGAGACGGAACATCTCACTGCGCTCAGTCTCGGCAGAGCCTCTTTCTGAAAAGGCGAACGGTCGGATCCTTCTCCCACGAGGAAGGGCCCAGCCCTGAAAGCTCTTGCTGCTCTTCACCGTCCCTTGGCACCCTACCTACAGGCACAACAGCACTGGGGATCTGTGCTTTCCCAGAGACGGAACATCTCACGGCGCTCAGCCTCGGCAGAGCCTCTTTCTGAAAAGGCGAACGGTCGGATCCTTCTCCCACGAGGAAGGGCCCAGCCCTGAAAGCTCTTGCTTCTCTTCACCGTCCCTTGGCACCCTACCTACAGGCACAACAGCACTGGGGATCTGTGCTTTCCCAGAGACGGAACATCTCACGGCGCTCCGCCTCGGCAGAGCCTCTTTCTGAAAAGGCGAACGGTCGGATCCTTCTCCCACGAGGAAGGGCCCAGCCCTGAAAGCTCTTGCTGCTCTTCACCGTCCCTTGGCACCCTACCTACAGGCACAACAGCACTGGGGATTTGTGCTTTCCCAGAGACGGAACATCTCACGGCGCTCAGCCTCGGCAGAGCCTCTTTCTGAAAAGGCGAACGGTCGGATCCTTCTCCCACGAGGAAGGGCACAGCCCTGAAAGCTCTTGCTGCTCTTCACCGTCCCTTGGCACCCTACCTACAGGCACAACAGCACTGGGGATCTGTGCTTTCCCAGAGACGGAACATCTCACGGCGCTAGCCTCGGCAGAGCCTCTTTCTGAAAAGGCGAACGGTCGGATCCTTCTCCCACGAGGAAGGGCCGAGCCCTGAAAGCTCTTGCTGCTCTTCACCCTCCCTTGGCACCCTACCTACAGGCACAACAGCACTGGGGATCTGTGCTTTCCCAGAGACGGAACATCTCACGGCGCTCAGCCTCGGCAGAGCCTCTTTCTGAAAAGGCGAACGGTCGGATCCTTCTCCCACGAGGAAGGGCCCAGCCCTGAAAGCTCTTGCTGCTCTTCACCGTCCCTTGGCACCCTACCTACAGGCACAACAGCACTGGGGATCTGTGCTTTCCCAGAGACGGAACATCTCACGGCGCTCAGCCTCGGCAGAGCCTCTTTCTGAAAAGGCGAACGGTCGGATCATTCTCCCACGAGGAAGGGCCGAGCCCTGAAAGCTCTTGCTGCTCTTCACCGTCCCTTGGCACCCTACCTACAGGCACAACAGCACTGGGGATCTGTGCTTTCCCAGAGACGGAACATCTCACGGCGCTCAGCCTCGGCAGAGCCTCTTTCTGAAAAGGCGAACGGTCGGATCCTTATCCCACGAGGAAGGGCACAGCCCTGAAAGCTCTTGCTGCTCTTCACCGTCCCTTGGCACCCTACCTACAGGCACAACAGCACTGGGGATTTTTGATATCCCAGAGACGGAACATCTCACGGCGCTCCGCCTCGGCAGAGCCTCTTTCTGAAAAGGCGAACGGTCGGATCCTTCTCCCACGAGGAAGGGCCCAGCCCTGAAAGCTCTTGCTGCTCTTCACCGTCCCTTGGCACCCTACCTACAGGCACAACAGCACTGGGGATCTGTGCTTTCCCAGAGACGGAACATCTCACGGCGCTCAGCCTCGGCAGAGCCTCTTTCTGAAAAGGCGAACGGTCGGATCCTTCTCCCACGAGGAAGGGCCCAGCCCTGAAAGCTCTTGCTGCTCTTCACCATCCCTTGGCACCCTACCTACAGGCACAACAGCACTGGGGATCTGTGCTTTCCCAGAGACGGAACATCTCACGGCGCTCCGCCTCGGCAGAGCCTCTTTCTGAAAAGGCGAACGGTCGGATCCTTCTCCCACGAGGAAGGGCCCAGCCCTGAAAGCTCTTGCTGCTCTTCACCGTCCCTTGGCACCCTACCTACAGGCACAACAGCACTGGGGATCTGTGCTTTCCCAGAGACGGAACATCTCACGGCGCTCAGCCTCGGCAGAGCCTCTTTCTGAAAAGGCGAACGGTCGGATCCTTCTCCCACGAGGAAGGGCCCAGCCCTGAAAGCTCTTGCTGCTCTTCACCGTCCCTTGGCACCCTACCTACAGGCACAACAGCACTGGGGATCTGTGCTTTCCCAGAGACGGAACATCTCACTGCGCTCAGTCTCGGCAGAGCCTCTTTCTGAAAAGGCGAACGGTCGGATCCTTCTCCCACGAGGAAGGGCCGAGCCCTGAAAGCTCTTGCTGCTCTTCACCGTCCCTTGGCGCCCTACCTACAGGCCCAACAGCACTGGGGATCTGTGCTTTCCCAGAGACGGAACATCTCACGGCGCTCAGCCTCGGCAGAGCCTCTTTCTGAAAAGGCGAACGGTCGGATCCTTCTCCCACGAGGAAGGGCCCTGCCCTGAAAGCTCTTGCTGCTCTTCACCGTCCCTTGGCACCCTACCTACAGGCACAACAGCACTGGGGATTTGTGCTTTCCCAGAGACGGAACATCTCACGGCGCTCAGTCTCGGCAGAGCCTCTTTCTGAAAATGCGAACGGTCGGATCCTTCTCCCACGAGGAAGGGCCCAGCCCTGAAAGCTCTTGCTGCTCTTCACCGTCCCTTGGCACCCTACCTACAGGCACAACAGCACTGGGGATCTGTGCTTTCCCAGAGACGGAACATCTCACGGCGCTAGCCTCGGCAGAGCCTCTTTCTGAAAAGGCGAACGGTCGGATCCTTCTCCCACGAGGAAGGGCCCAGCCCTGAAAGCTCTTGCTGCTCTTCACCGTCCCTTGGCACCCTACCTACAGGCCCAACAGCACTGGGGATCTGTGCTTTCCCAGAGACGGAACATCTCACGGCGCTCAGCCTCGGCAGAGCCTCTTTCTGAAAAGGCGAACGGTCGGATCCTTCTCCCACGAGGAAGGGCCCAGCCCTGAAAGCTCTTGCTGCTCTTCACCGTCCCTTGGCACCCTACCTACAGGCACAACAGCACTGGGGATTTGTGCTTTCCCAGAGACGGAACATCTCACGGCGCTCAGTCTCGGCAGAGCCTCTTTCTGAAAATGCGAACGGTCGGATCCTTCTCCCACGAGGAAGGGCCCAGCCCTGAAAGCTCTTGCTGCTCTTCACCGTCCCTTGGCACCCTACCTACAGGCACAACAGCACTGGGGATTTGTGCTTTCCCAGAGACGGAACATCTCACGGCGCTCAGTCTCGGCAGAGCCTCTTTCTGAAAATGCGAACGGTCGGATCCTTCTCCCACGAGGAAGGGTCCAGCCCTGAAAGCTCTTGCTGCTCTTCACCGTCCCTTGGCACCCTACCTACAGGCACAACAGCACTGGGGATCTGTGCTTTCCCAGAGACGGAACATCTCACGGCGCTAGCCTCGGCAGAGCCTCTTTCTGAAAAGGCGAACGGTCGGATCCTTCTCCCACGAGGAAGGGCCCAGCCCTGAAAGCTCTTGCTGCTCTTCACCGTCCCTTGGCACCCTACCTACAGGCACAACAGCACTGGGGATTTGTGCTTTCCCAGAGACGGAACATCTCACGGCGCTCAGCCTCGGCAGAGCCTCTTTCTGAAAAGGCGAACGGTCGGATCCTTCTCCCACGAGGAAGGGCCCAGCCCTGAAAGCTCTTGCTGCTCTTCACCATCCCTTGGCACCCTACCTACAGGCACAACAGCACTGGGGATCTGTGCTTTCCCAGAGACGGAACATCTCACTGCGCTCAGTCTCGGCAGAGCCTCTTTCTGAAAAGGCGAACGGTCGGATCCTTCTCCCACGAGGAAGGGCCCAGCCCTGAAAGCTCTTGCTGCTCTTCACCGTCCCTTGGCACCCTACCTACAGGCACAACAGCACTGGGGATCTGTGCTTTCCCAGAGACGGAACATCTCACGGCGCTCAGCCTCGGCAGAGCCTCTTTCTGAAAAGGCGAACGGTCGGATCCTTCTCCCACGAGGAAGGGCCCAGCCCTGAAAGCTCTTGCTGCTCTTCACCGTCCCTTGGCACCCTACCTACAGGCACAACAGCACTGGGGATCTGTGCTTTCCCAGAGACGGAACATCTCACGGCGCTCCGCCTCGGCAGAGCCTCTTTCTGAAAAGGCGAACGGTCGGATCCTTCTCCCACGAGGAAGGGCCCAGCCCTGAAAGCTCTTGCTGCTCTTCACCGTCCCTTGGCACCCTACCTACAGGCACAACAGCACTGGGGATCTGTGCTTTCCCAGAGACGGAACATCTCACGGCGCTAGCCTCGGCAGAGCCTCTTTCTGAAAAGGCGAACGGTCGGATCCTTCTCCCACGAGGAAGGGCCCAGCCCTGAAAGCTCTTGCTGCTCTTCACTGTCCCTTGGCGCCCTACCTACAGGCCCAACAGCACTGGGGATCTGTGCTTTCCCAGAGACGGAACATCTCACGGCGCTCAGCCTCGGCAGAGCCTCTTTCTGAAAAGGCGAACGGTCGGATCCTTCTCCCACGAGGAAGGGCACAGCCCTGAAAGCTCTTGCTGCTCTTCACCGTCCCTTGGCACCCTACCTACAGGCACAACAGCACTGGGGATTTGTGCTTTCCCAGAGACGGAACATCTCACGGCGCTCCGCCTCGGCAGAGCCTCTTTCTGAAAAGGCGAACGGTCGGATCCTTCTCCCACGAGGAAGGGCCCAGCCCTGAAAGCTCTTGCTGCTCTTCACCGTCCCTTGGCACCCTACCTACAGGCACAACAGCACTGGGGATCTGTGCTTTCCCAGACACGGAACATCTCACTGCGCTCAGTCTCGGCAGAGACTCTTTCTGAATAGGCGAGCGCTCGGATCCTTCTCCCACGAGGAAGTGCCCAGCCCTGAAAGCTCTTGCTGCTCTTCACCGTCCCTTGGCACCCTACCTACAGGCACAACAGCACTGGGGATCTGTGCTTTCCCAGAGACGGAACATCTCACGGCGCTCAGCCTCGGCAGAGCCTCTTTCTGAAAAGGCGAACGGTCGGATCCTTCTCCCACGAGGAAGGGCCCAGCCCTGAAAGCTCTTGCTGCTCTTCACCGTCCCTTGGCACCCTACCTACAGGCACAACAGCACTGGGGATCTGTGCTTTCCCAGAGACGGAACATCTCACTGCGCTCAGTCTCGGCAGAGCCTCTTTCTGAAAAGGCGAACGGTCGGATCCTTCTCCCACGAGGAAGGGCCGAGCCCTGAAAGCTCTTGCTGCTCTTCACCGTCCCTTGGCGCCCTACCTACAGGCCCAACAGCACTGGGGATCTGTGCTTTCCCAGAGACGGAACATCTCACGGCGCTCAGCCTCGGCAGAGCCTCTTTCTGAAAAGGCGAACGGTCGGATCCTTCTCCCACGAGGAAGGGCCCAGCCCTGAAAGCTCTTGCTGCTCTTCACCGTCCCTTGGCACCCTACCTACAGGCACAACAGCACTGGGGATTTGTGCTTTCCCAGAGACGGAACATCTCACGGCGCTCAGTCTCGGCAGAGCCTCTTTCTGAAAATGCGAACGGTCGGATCCTTCTCCCACGAGGAAGGGCCCAGCCCTGAAAGCTCTTGCTGCTCTTCACCGTCCCTTGGCACCCTACCTACAGGCACAACAGCACTGGGGATCTGTGCTTTCCCAGAGACGGAACATCTCACGGCGCTAGCCTCGGCAGAGCCTCTTTCTGAAAAGGCGAACGGTCGGATTCTTCTCCCACGAGGAAGGGCCCAGCCCTGAAAGCTCTTGCTGCTCTTCACCGTCCCTTGGCACCCTACCTACAGGCACAACAGCACTGGGGATTTGTGCTTTCCCAGAGACGGAACATCTCACGGCGCTCAGCCTCGGCAGAGCCTCTTTCTGAAAAGGCGAACGGTCGGATCCTTCTCCCACGAGGAAGGGCCCAGCCCTGAAAGCTCTTGCTGCTCTTCACCGTCCCTTGGCACCCTACCTACAGGCACAACAGCACTGGGGATCTGTGCTTTCCCAGAGACGGAACATCTCACGGTGCTAGCCTCGGCAGAGCCTCTTTCTGAAAAGGCGAACGGTCGGATCCTTCTCCCACGAGGAAGGGCCGAGCCCTGAAAGCTCTTGCTGCTCTTCACTGTCCCTTGGCACCCTACCTACAGGCCCAACAGCACTGGGGATCTGTGCTTTCCCAGAGACGGAACATCTCACGGCGCTCAGCCTCGGCAGAGCCTCTTTCTGAAAAGGCGAACGGTCGGATCCTTCTCCCACGAGGAAGGGCCCAGCCCTGAAAGCTCTTTCTGCTCTTCACCGTCCCTTGGCACCCTACCTACAGGCACAACAGCACTGGGGATTTGTGCTTTCCCAGAGACGGAACATCTCACGGCGCTCAGTCTCGGCAGAGCCTCTTTCTGAAAATGCGAACGGTCGGATCCTTCTCCCACGAGGAAGGGCCCAGCCCTGAAAGCTCTTGCTGCTCTTCACCGTCCCTTGGCACCCTACCTACAGGCACAACAGCACTGGGGATTTGTGCTTTCCCAGAGACGGAACATCTCACGGCGCTCAGTCTCGGCAGAGCCTCTTTCTGAAAATGCGAACGGTCGGATCCTTCTCCCACGAGGAAGGGCACAGCCCTGAAAGCTCTTGCTGCTCTTCACCGTCCCTTGGCACCCTACCTACAGGCCCAACAGCACTGGGGATCTGTGCTTTCCCAGAGACGGAACATCTCACGGCGCTAGCCTCGGCAGAGCCTCTTTCTGAAAAGGCGAACGGTCGGATCCTTCTCCCACGAGGAAGGGCCCAGCCCTGAAAGCTCTTGCTGCTCTTCACCATCCCTTGGCACCCTACCTACAGGCACAACAGCACTGGGGATCTGTGCTTTCCCAGAGACGGAACATCTCACTGCGCTCAGTCTCGGCAGAGCCTCTTTCTGAAAAGGCGAACGGTCGGATCCTTCTCCCACGAGGAAGGGCCCAGCCCTGAAAGCTCTTGCTGCTCTTCACCGTCCCTTGGCACCCTACCTACAGGCCCAACAGCACTGGGGATCTGTGCTTTCCCAGAGACGGAACATCTCACGGCGCTCAGCCTCGGCAGAGCCTCTTTCTGAAAAGGCGAACGGTCGGATCCTTCTCCCACGAGGAAGGGCCCAGCCCTGAAAGCTCTTGCTGCTCTTCACCGTCCCTTGGCACCCTACCTACAGGCACAACAGCACTGGGGATCTGTGCTTTCCCAGAGACGGAACATCTCACGGCGCTCCGCCTCGGCAGAGCCTCTTTCTGAAAAGGCGAACGGTCGGATCCTTCTCCCACGAGGAAGGGCCCAGCCCTGAAAGCTCTTGCTGCTCTTCACCGTCCCTTGGCACCCTACCTACAGGCACAACAGCACTGGGGATCTGTGCTTTCCCAGAGACGGAACATCTCACGGCGCTAGCCTCGGCAGAGCCTCTTTCTGAAAAGGCGAACGGTCGGATCCTTCTCCCACGAGGAAGGGCCCAGCCCTGAAAGCTCTTGCTGCTCTTCACCGTCCCTTGGCACCCTACCTACAGGCACAACAGCACTGGGGATTTGTGCTTTCCCAGAGACGGAACATCTCACTGCGCTAGCCTCGGCAGAGCCTCTTTCTGAAAAGGCGAACGGTCGGATCCTTCTCCCACGAGGAAGGGCCCAGCCCTGAAAGCTCTTGCTGCTCTTCACCGTCCCTTGGCACCCTACCTACAGGCACAACAGCACTGGGGATCTGTGCTTTCCCAGAGACGGAACATCTCACGGCGCTCAGCCTCGGCAGAGCCTCTTTCTGAAAATGCGAACGGTCGGATCCTTCTCCCACGAGGAAGGGCACAGCCCTGAAAGCTCTTGCTTCTCTTCACCGTCCCTTGGCACCCTACCTACAGGCACAACAGCACTGGGGATCTGTGCTTTCCCAGAGACGGAACATCTCACGGCGCTCCGCCTCGGCAGAGCCTCTTTCTGAAAAGGCGAACGGTCGGATCCTTCTCCCACGAGGAAGGGCCCAGCCCTGAAAGCTCTTGCTGCTCTTCACCGTCCCTTGGCACCCTACCTACAGGCACAACAGCACTGGGGATTTGTGCTTTCCCAGAGACGGAACATCTCACGGCGCTCAGCCTCGGCAGAGCCTCTTTCTGAAAAGGCGAACGGTCGGATCCTTCTCCCACGAGGAAGGGCCCAGCCCTGAAAGCTCTTGCTGCTCTTCACCGTCCCTTGGCACCCTACCTACAGGCACAACAGCACTGGGGATCTGTGCTTTCCCAGAGACGGAACATCTCACGGCGCTAGCCTCGGCAGAGCCTCTTTCTGAAAAGGCAAACGGTCGGATCCTTCTCCCACGAGGAAGGGCCGAGCCCTGAAAGCTCTTGCTGCTCTTCACCGTCCCTTGGCACCCTACCTACAGGCACAACAGCACTGGGGATCTGTGCTTTCCCAGAGACGGAACATCTCACGGCGCTCAGCCTCGGCAGAGCCTCTTTCTGAAAAGGCGAACGGTCGGATCCTTCTCCCACGAGGAAGGGCCCAGCCCTGAAAGCTCTTGCTGCTCTTCACCGTCCCTTGGCACCCTACCTACAGGCACAACAGCACTGGGGATCTGTGCTTTCCCAGAGACGGAACATCTCACGGCGCTCCGCCTCGGCAGAGCCTCTTTCTGAAAAGGCGAACGGTCGGATCCTTCTCCCACGAGGAAGGGCCCAGCCCTGAAAGCTCTTGCTGCTCTTCACCATCCCTTGGCACCCTACCTACAGGCACAACAGCACTGGGGATCTGTGCTTTCCCAGAGACGGAACATCTCACTGCGCTCAGTCTCGGCAGAGCCTCTTTCTGAAAAGGCGAACGGTCGGATCCTTCTCCCACGAGGAAGGGCCCAGCCCTGAAAGCTCTTGCTGCTCTTCACCGTCCCTTGGCACCCTACCTACAGGCACAACAGCACTGGGGATCTGTGCTTTCCCAGAGACGGAACATCTCACGGCGCTCAGCCTCGGCAGAGCCTCTTTCTGAAAAGGCGAACGGTCGGATCCTTCTCCCACGAGGAAGGGCCCAGCCCTGAAAGCTCTTGCTGCTCTTCACCGTCCCTTGGCACCCTACCTACAGGCACAACAGCACTGGGGATCTGTGCTTTCCCAGAGACGGAACATCTCACGGCGCTCCGCCTCGGCAGAGCCTCTTTCTGAAAAGGCGAACGGTCGGATCCTTCTCCCACGAGGAAGGGCCCAGCCCTGAAAGCTCTTGCTGCTCTTCACCGTCCCTTGGCACCCTACCTACAGGCACAACAGCACTGGGGATCTGTGCTTTCCCAGAGACGGAACATCTCACGGCGCTAGCCTCGGCAGAGCCTCTTTCTGAAAAGGCGAACGGTCGGATCCTTCTCCCACGAGGAAGGGCCCAGCCCTGAAAGCTCTTGCTGCTCTTCACTGTCCCTTGGCGCCCTACCTACAGGCCCAACAGCACTGGGGATCTGTGCTTTCCCAGAGACGGAACATCTCACGGCGCTCAGCCTCGGCAGAGCCTCTTTCTGAAAAGGCGAACGGTCGGATCCTTCTCCCACGAGGAAGGGCCCAGCCCTGAAAGCTCTTGCTGCTCTTCACCGTCCCTTGGCACCCTACCTACAGGCACAACAGCACTGGGGATCTGTGCTTTCCCAGAGACGGAACATCTCACGGCGCTCAGCCTCGGCAGAGCCTCTTTCTGAAAAGGCGAACGGTCGGATCCTTCTCCCACGAGGAAGGGCCCAGCCCTGAAAGCTCTTGCTGCTCTTCACCATCCCTTGGCACCCTACCTACAGGCACAACAGCACTGGGGATTTTTGATATCCCAGAGACGGAACATCTCACGGCGCTCCGCCTCGGCAGAGCCTCTTTCTGAAAAGGCGAACGGTCGGATCCTTCTCCCACGAGGAAGGGCCCAGCCCTGAAAGCTCTTGCTGCTCTTCACCGTCCCTTGGCACCCTACCTACAGGCACAACAGCACTGGGGATCTGTGCTTTCCCAGAGACGGAACATCTCACGGCGCTCAGCCTCGGCAGAGCCTCTTTCTGAAAAGGCGAACGGTCGGATCCTTCTCCCACGAGGAAGGGCCCAGCCCTGAAAGCTCTTGCTGCTCTTCACCGTCCCTTGGCACCCTACCTACAGGCACAACAGCACTGGGGATCTGTGCTTTCCCAGAGACGGAACATCTCACTGCGCTCAGTCTCGGCAGAGCCTCTTTCTGAAAAGGCGAACGGTCGGATCCTTCTCCCACGAGGAAGGGCCGAGCCCTGAAAGCTCTTGCTGCTCTTCACCGTCCCTTGGCGCCCTACCTACAGGCCCAACAGCACTGGGGATCTGTGCTTTCCCAGAGACGGAACATCTCACTGCGCTCAGCCTCGGCAGAGCCTCTTTCTGAAAAGGCGAACGGTCGGATCCTTCTCCCACGAGGAAGGGCCCAGCCCTGAAAGCTCTTGCTGCTCTTCACCGTCCCTTGGCACCCTACCTACAGGCACAACAGCACTGGGGATTTGTGCTTTCCCAGAGACGGAACATCTCACGGCGCTCAGTCTCGGCAGAGCCTCTTTCTGAAAATGCGAACGGTCGGATCCTTCTCCCACGAGGAAGGGCCCAGCCCTGAAAGCTCTTGCTGCTCTTCACCGTCCCTTGGCACCCTACCTACAGGCACAACAGCACTGGGGATCTGTGCTTTCCCAGAGACGGAACATCTCACGGCGCTAGCCTCGGCAGAGCCTCTTTCTGAAAAGGCGAACGGTCGGATCCTTCTCCCACGAGGAAGGGCCCAGCCCTGAAAGCTCTTGCTGCTCTTCACCGTCCCTTGGCACCCTACCTACAGGCACAACAGCACTGGGGATTTGTGCTTTCCCAGAGACGGAACATCTCACGGCGCTCAGCCTCGGCAGAGCCTCTTTCTGAAAAGGCGAACGGTCGGATCCTTCTCCCACGAGGAAGGGCCCAGCCCTGAAAGCTCTTGCTGCTCTTCACCGTCCCTTGGCACCCTACCTACAGGCACAACAGCACTGGGGATCTGTGCTTTCCCAGACACGGAACATCTCACGGCGCTAGCCTCGGCAGAGCCTCTTTCTGAAAAGGCGAACGGTCGGATCCTTCTCCCACGAGGAAGGGCCGAGCCCTGAAAGCTCTTGCTGCTCTTCACTGTCCCTTGGCACCCTACCTACAGGCCCAACAGCACTGGGGATCTGTGCTTTCCCAGAGACGGAACATCTCACGGCGCTCAGCCTCGGCAGAGCCTCTTTCTGAAAAGGCGAACGGTCGGATCCTTCTCCCACGAGGAAGGGCCCAGCCCTGAAAGCTCTTGCTGCTCTTCACCGTCCCTTGGCACCCTACCTACAGGCACAACAGCACTGGGGATTTGTGCTTTCCCAGAGACGGAACATCTCACGGCGCTCAGTCTCGGCAGAGCCTCTTTCTGAAAATGCGAACGGTCGGATCCTTCTCCCACGAGGAAGGGCCCAGCCCTGAAAGCTCTTGCTGCTCTTCACCGTCCCTTGGCACCCTACCTACAGGCACAACAGCACTGGGGATTTGTGCTTTCCCAGAGACGGAACATCTCACGGCGCTCAGTCTCGGCAGAGCCTCTTTCTGAAAATGCGAACGGTCGGATCCTTCTCCCACGAGGAAGGGCCCAGCCCTGAAAGCTCTTGCTGCTCTTCACCGTCCCTTGGCACCCTACCTACAGGCCCAACAGCACTGGGGATCTGTGCTTTCCCAGAGACGGAACATCTCACGGCGCTAGCCTCGGCAGAGCCTCTTTCTGAAAAGGCGAACGGTCGGATCCTTCTCCCACGAGGAAGGGCCCAGCCCTGAAAGCTCTTGCTGCTCTTCACCGTCCCTTGGCACCCTACCTACAGGCACAACAGCACTGGGGATTTGTGCTTTCCCAGAGACGGAACATCTCACGGCGCTCAGCCTCGGCAGAGCCTCTTTCTGAAAAGGCGAACGGTCGGATCCTTCTCCCACGAGGAAGGGCCCAGCCCTGAAAGCTCTTGCTGCTCTTCACCATCCCTTGGCACCCTACCTACAGGCACAACAGCACTGGGGATCTGTGCTTTCCCAGAGACGGAACATCTCACTGCGCTCAGTCTCGGCAGAGCCTCTTTCTGAAAAGGCGAACGGTCGGATCCTTCTCCCACGAGGAAGGGCCCAGCCCTGAAAGCTCTTGCTGCTCTTCACCGTCCCTTGGCACCCTACCTACAGGCCCAACAGCACTGGGGATCTGTGCTTTCCCAGAGACGGAACATCTCACGGCGCTCAGCCTCGGCAGAGCCTCTTTCTGAAAAGGCGAACGGTCGGATCCTTCTCCCACGAGGAAGGGCACAGCCCTGAAAGCTCTTGCTGCTCTTCACCGTCCCTTGGCACCCTACCTACAGGCACAACAGCACTGGGGATCTGTGCTTTCCCAGAGACGGAACATCTCACGGCGCTCCGCCTCGGCAGAGCCTCTTTCTGAAAAGGCGAACGGTCGGATCCTTCTCCCACGAGGAAGGGCCCAGCCCTGAAAGCTCTTGCTGCTCTTCACCGTCCCTTGGCACCCTACCTACAGGCACAACAGCACTGGGGATCTGTGCTTTCCCAGAGACGGAACATCTCACGGCGCTAGCCTCGGCAGAGCCTCTTTCTGAAAAGGCGAACGGTCGGATCCTTCTCCCACGAGGAAGGGCCCAGCCCTGAAAGCTCTTGCTGCTCTTCACTGTCCCTTGGCGCCCTACCTACAGGCCCAACAGCACTGGGGATCTGTGCTTTCCCAGACACGGTACATCTCATGGCGCTCTGCCTCGGCAAGTCTCTTTCAGAAAAAAGGCGAACGGTCGGATCCTTCTCCCACGAGGAAGGGCCCAGCCCTGAA
This sequence comes from Buteo buteo, assembly GCF_964188355.1. NCBI lineage: Eukaryota > Metazoa > Chordata > Aves > Accipitriformes > Accipitridae > Buteo > Buteo buteo. The sequence continues at coordinate 26,278,407 of NC_134191.1, forward strand.
AGCTCTTGCTGCTCTTCACCGTCCCTTGGCACCCTACCTACAGGCACAACAACACTGGGGATCTGTGCTTTCCCAGAGACGGAACATCTCACGGCGCTCAGCCTCGGCAGAGCCTCTTTCTGAAAAGGCGAACGGTCGGATCCTTCTCCCACGAGGAAGGGCACAGCCCTGAAAGCTCTTGCTGCTCTTCACCGTCCCTTGGCACCCTACCTACAGGCACAACAGCACTGGGGATTTTTGATATCCCAGAGATGGAACATCTCACGGCGCTCCGCCTCGGCAGAGCCTCTTTCTGAAAAGGCGAACGGTCGGATCCTTCTCCCACGAGGAAGGGCCCAGCCCTGAAAGCTCTTGCTGCTCTTCACCGTCCCTTGGCACCCTACCTACAGGCACAACAGCACTGGGGATCTGTGCTTTCCCAGACACGGAACATCTCACTGCGCTCAGTCTCGGCAGAGACTCTTTCTGAATAGGCGAGCGCTCGGATCCTTCTCCCACGAGGAAGTGCCCAGCCCTGAAAGCTCTTGCTGCTCTTCACCGTCCCTTGGCACCCTACCTACAGGCACAACAGCACTGGGGATCTGTGCTTTCCCAGAGACGGAACATCTCACGGCGCTCAGCCTCGGCAGAGCCTCTTTCTGAAAAGGCGAACGGTCGGATCCTTCTCCCACGAGGAAGGGCCCAGCCCTGAAAGCTCTTGCTGCTCTTCACCGTCCCTTGGCACCCTACCTACAGGCACAACAGCACTGGGGATCTGTGCTTTCCCAGAGACGGAACATCTCACGGCGCTCAGCCTCGGCAGAGCCTCTTTCTGAAAAGGCGAACGGTCGGATCCTTCTCCCACGAGGAAGGGCCCAGCCCTGAAAGCTCTTGCTGCTCTTCACCGTCCCTTGGCACCCTACCTACAGGCACAACAGCACTGGGGATCTGTGCTTTCCCAGAGACGGAACATCTCACTGCGCTCAGTCTCGGCAGAGCCTCTTTCTGAAAAGGCGAACGGTCGGATCCTTCTCCCACGAGGAAGGGCCCAGCCCTGAAAGCTCTTGCTGCTCTTCACCGTCCCTTGGCACCCTACCTACAGGCACAACAGCACTGGGGATTTGTGCTTTCCCAGAGACGGAACATCTCACGGCGCTCAGTCTCGGCAGAGCCTCTTTCTGAAAATGCGAACGGTCGGATCCTTCTCCCACGAGGAAGGGCCCAGCCCTGAAAGCTCTTGCTGCTCTTCACCGTCCCTTGGCACCCTACCTACAGGCACAACAGCACTGGGGATCTGTGCTTTCCCAGAGACGGAACATCTCACGGCGCTAGCCTCGGCAGAGCCTCTTTCTGAAAAGGCGAACGGTCGGATCCTTCTCCCACGAGGAAGGGCCCAGCCCTGAAAGCTCTTGCTGCTCTTCACCGTCCCTTGGCACCCTACCTACAGGCACAACAGCACTGGGGATTTGTGCTTTCCCAGAGACGGAACATCTCACGGCGCTCAGCCTCGGCAGAGCCTCTTTCTGAAAAGGCGAACGGTCGGATCCTTCTCCCACGAGGAAGGGCCCAGCCCTGAAAGCTCTTGCTGCTCTTCACCGTCCCTTGGCACCCTACCTACAGGCACAACAGCACTGGGGATCTGTGCTTTCCCAGAGACGGAACATCTCACGGCGCTAGCCTCGGCAGAGCCTCTTTCTGAAAAGGCGAACGGTCGGATCCTTCTCCCACGAGGAAGGGCCGAGCCCTGAAAGCTCTTGCTGCTCTTCACTGTCCCTTGGCACCCTACCTACAGGCCCAACAGCACTGGGGATCTGTGCTTTCCCAGAGACGGAACATCTCACGGCGCTCAGCCTCGGCAGAGCCTCTTTCTGAAAAGGCGAACGGTCGGATCCTTCTCCCACGAGGAAGGGCCCAGCCCTGAAAGCTCTTGCTGCTCTTCACCGTCCCTTGGCACCCTACCTACAGGCACAACAGCACTGGGGATTTGTGCTTTCCCAGAGACGGAACATCTCACGGCGCTCAGTCTCGGCAGAGCCTCTTTCTGAAAATGCGAACGGTCGGATCCTTCTCCCACGAGGAAGGGCCCAGCCCTGAAAGCTCTTGCTGCTCTTCACCGTCCCTTGGCACCCTACCTACAGGCACAACAGCACTGGGGATTTGTGCTTTCCCAGAGACGGAACATCTCACGGCGCTCAGTCTCGGCAGAGCCTCTTTCTGAAAATGCGAACGGTCGGATCCTTCTCCCACGAGGAAGGGCCCAGCCCTGAAAGCTCTTGCTGCTCTTCACCGTCCCTTGGCACCCTACCTACAGGCCCAACAGCACTGGGGATCTGTGCTTTCCCAGAGACGGAACATCTCACGGCGCTAGCCTCGGCAGAGCCTCTTTCTGAAAAGGCGAACGGTCGGATCCTTCTCCCACGAGGAAGGGCCCAGCCCTGAAAGCTCTTGCTGCTCTTCACCGTCCCTTGGCACCCTACCTACAGGCACAACAGCACTGGGGATTTGTGCTTTCCCAGAGACGGAACATCTCACGGCGCTCAGCCTCGGCAGAGCCTCTTTCTGAAAAGGCGAACGGTCGGATCCTTCTCCCACGAGGAAGGGCCCAGCCCTGAAAGCTCTTGCTGCTCTTCACCATCCCTTGGCACCCTACCTACAGGCACAACAGCACTGGGGATCTGTGCTTTCCCAGAGACGGAACATCTCACTGCGCTCAGTCTCGGCAGAGCCTCTTTCTGAAAAGGCGAACGGTCGGATCCTTCTCCCACGAGGAAGGGCCCAGCCCTGAAAGCTCTTGCTGCTCTTCACCGTCCCTTGGCACCCTACCTACAGGCCCAACAGCACTGGGGATCTGTGCTTCCCAGAGACGGAACATCTCACGGCGCTCAGCCTCGGCAGAGCCTCTTTCTGAAAAGGCGAACGGTCGGATCCTTCTCCCACGAGGAAGGGCACAGCCCTGAAAGCTCTTGCTGCTCTTCACCGTCCCTTGGCACCCTACCTACAGGCACAACAGCACTGGGGATCTGTGCTTTCCCAGAGACGGAACATCTCACGGCGCTCCGCCTCGGCAGAGCCTCTTTCTGAAAAGGCGAACGGTCGGATCCTTCTCCCACGAGGAAGGGCCCAGCCCTGAAAGCTCTTGCTGCTCTTCACCGTCCCTTGGCACCCTACCTACAGGCACAACAGCACTGGGGATCTGTGCTTTCCCAGAGACGGAACATCTCACGGCGCTAGCCTCGGCAGAGCCTCTTTCTGAAAAGGCGAACGGTCGGATCCTTCTCCCACGAGGAAGGGCCCAGCCCTGAAAGCTCTTGCTGCTCTTCACCGTCCCTTGGCACCCTACCTACAGGCACAACAGCACTGGGGATTTGTGCTTTCCCAGAGACGGAACATCTCACGGCGCTCAGCCTCGGCAGAGCCTCTTTCTGAAAAGGCGAACGGTCGGATCCTTCTCCCACGAGGAAGGGCCCAGCCCTGAAAGCTCTTGCTGCTCTTCACCATCCCTTGGCACCCTACCTACAGGCACAACAGCACTGGGGATCTGTGCTTTCCCAGAGACGGAACATCTCACTGCGCTCAGTCTCGGCAGAGCCTCTTTCTGAAAAGGCGAACGGTCGGATCCTTCTCCCACGAGGAAGGGCCCAGCCCTGAAAGCTCTTGCTGCTCTTCACCGTCCCTTGGCACCCTACCTACAGGCCCAACAGCACTGGGGATCTGTGCTTTCCCAGAGACGGAACATCTCACGGCGCTCCGCCTCGGCAGAGCCTCTTTCTGAAAAGGCGAACGGTCGGATCCTTCTCCCACGAGGAAGGGCCCAGCCCTGAAAGCTCTTGCTGCTCTTCACCGTCCCTTGGCACCCTACCTACAGGCACAACAGCACTGGGGATCTGTGCTTTCCCAGAGACGGAACATCTCACGGCGCTAGCCTCGGCAGAGCCTCTTTCTGAAAAGGCGAACGGTCGGATCCTTCTCCCACGAGGAAGGGCCCAGCCCTGAAAGCTCTTGCTGCTCTTCACTGTCCCTTGGCGCCCTACCTACAGGCCCAACAGCACTGGGGATCTGTGCTTTCCCAGACACGGAACATCTCATGGCGCTCTGCCTCGGCAAGTCTCTTTCAGAAAAAAGGCGAACGGTCGGATCCTTCTCCCACGAGGAAGGGCCCAGCCCTGAAAGCTCTTGCTGCTCTTCACCGTCCCTTGGCACCCTACCTACAGGCACAACAACACTGGGGATCTGTGCTTTCCCAGAGACGGAACATCTCACGGCGCTCAGCCTCGGCAGAGCCTCTTTCTGAAAAGGCGAACGGTCGGATCCTTCTCCCACGAGGAAGGGCACAGCCCTGAAAGCTCTTGCTGCTCTTCACCGTCCCTTGGCACCCTACCTACAGGCACAACAGCACTGGGGATTTTTGATATCCCAGAGACGGAACATCTCACGGCGCTCCGCCTCGGCAGAGCCTCTTTCTGAAAAGGCGAACGGTCGGATCCTTCTCCCACGAGGAAGGGCCCAGCCCTGAAAGCTCTTGCTGCTCTTCACCGTCCCTTGGCACCCTACCTACAGGCACAACAGCACTGGGGATCTGTGCTTTCCCAGACACGGAACATCTCACTGCGCACAGTCTCGGCAGAGACTCTTTCTGAAAAGGCGAGCGCTCGGATCCTTCTCCCACGAGGAAGTGCCCAGCCCTGAAAGCTCTTGCTGCTCTTCACCGTCCCTTGGCACCCTACCTACAGGCACAACAGCACTGGGGATCTGTGCTTTCCCAGAGACGGAACATCTCACGGCGCTCAGCCTCGGCAGAGCCTCTTTCTGAAAAGGCGAACGGTCGGATCCTTCTCCCACGAGGAAGGGCACAGCCCTGAAAGCTCTTGCTGCTCTTCACCGTCCCTTGGCACCCTACCTACAGGCACAACAACACTGGGGATCTGTGCTTTCCCAGACACGGAACATCTCACGGCGCTCAGCCTCGGCAAGCCTCTTTCTGAAAAGGCGAACGGTCGGATCCTTCTCCCACGAGGAAGGGCCCAGCCCTGAAAGCTCTTGCTGCTCTTCACTGTCCCCGTGCAGCCTATGCACAGGCACAACAGCATTGGGGATCAGTGCTTGCTCAGGATCGGTACACCTCTCGGTGTCCGTTCTTTGCATAGCATTTTTCTGAAAAGGCGAACGGTCGGATCCTTCTCCCACAAGGATGGTGCCAGCCCTGAAAGCTCTTGCTGCTCTTCACTGTCCCGTTGCAGCCTAATCACAGGCACAACAGCATTGGGGATCTGTGCTTGCCCACAGGCGGCACATCTCACGGCGCTCGTTCTCGGCAGAGGCTCTTCCGAAAAGGCAAACGTTTGGCTCCTTGTCCCACAAGGAAGGCGCCAGCCCTGAAAGCTCTTGCTGCTCTTCACTGTCCCGGTGCAGCCCATGCACAGGCACAACAGCACTGGGGATCTGTGCTTGAACAGGATCGGTACACCTCACGGTATCCGTTCTCGGCATAGCATTTTTCTGAAAAGGCAAACGTCCGGCTCGTTTTCCCAGAAGGAAGGTGTCAGCCCTGAAAGCTCTTGCTGCTCTTCACTGTGCCCGTGCAGCCTATGCACAGGCACAACAGCACTGGGGATCTGTGCTTGCCCAGGAACGGTACACCTCACGGTGTCCGTTCTCGGCATTACATTTTTCTGAAAAGGCAAAGGTCCGGCTCGTTTTCCCAGAAGGAAGGTGTCAGCCCTGAAAGCTCTTGCTGCTCTTCACTGTCCCCGTGCAGCCTATGCACAGGCACAACAGCATTGGGGATCTGTGCTTGCCCAGGAACGGTACACCTCACGGTGTCCGTTCTCGGCATAGCATTTTTCTGAAAAGGCGAACGGTCGGATCCATCTCCCACGAGGAAGGGCCCAGCCCTGAAAGCTCTTGCTGCTCTTCACTGTCCCTTGGCGCCCTACCTACAGGCCCAACAGCACTGGGGATCTGTGCTTTCCCAGAGACGGAACATCTCACGGCGCTAGCCTCGGCAGAGCCTCTTTCAGAAAAAAGGCGAACGGTCAGATCCTTCTCCCACGAGGAAGGGCCCAGCCCTGAAAGCTCTTGCTGCTCTTCACCGTCCCTTGGCACCCTACCTACAGGCACAACAGCACTGGGGATCTGTGCTTTCCCAGAGACGGAACATCTCACGGCGCTCAGCCTCGGCAGAGCCTCTTTCTGAAAATGCGAACGGTCGGATCCTTCTCCCACGAGGAAGGGCACAGCCCTGAAAGCTCTTGCTGCTCTTCACCGTCCCTTGGCACCCTACCTACAGGCACAACAACACTGGGGATCTGTGCTTTCCCAGAGACGGAACATCTCACGGCGCTCAGCCTCGGCAGAGCCTCTTTCTGAAAAGGCGAACGGTCGGATCCTTCTCCCACGAGGAAGGGCCCAGCCCTGAAAGCTCTTGCTGCTCTTCACCGTCCCTTGGCACCCTACCTACAGGCACAACAACACTGGGGATCTGTGCTTTCCCAGAGACGGAACATCTCACGGCGCTCAGCCTCGGCAGAGCCTCTTTCTGAAAAGGCGAACGGTCGGATCCTTCTCCCACGAGGAAGGGCCCAGCCCTGAAAGCTCTTGCTGCTCTTCACCGTCCCTTGGCACCCTACCTACAGGCACAACAGCACTGGGGATCTGTGCTTTCCCAGACACGGAACATCTCACGGCGCTAGCCTCGGCAGAGCCTCTTTCTGAAAAGGCGAACGGTCGGATCCTTCTCCCACGAGGAAGGGCCGAGCCCTGAAAGCTCTTGCTGCTCTTCACCGTCCCTTGGCACCCTACCTACAGGCACAACAGCACTGGGGATTTCTGCTTTCCCAGAGACGGAACATCTCACGGCGCTAGCCTCGGCAGAGCCTCTTTCTGAAAAGGCGAACGGTCGGATCCTTCTCCCACGAGGAAGGGCCCAGCCCTGAAAGCTCTTGCTGCTCTTCACCGTCCCTTGGCACCCTACCTACAGGCACAACAGCACTGGGGATCTGTGCTTTCCCAGAGACGGAACATCTCACGGCGCTAGCCTCGGCAGAGCCTCTTTCTGAAAAGGCGAACGGTCGGATCCTTCTCCCACGAGGTAGGGCCCAGCCCTGAAAGCTCTTGCTGCTCTTCACCGTCCCTTGGCACCCTACCTACAGGCACAACAGCACTGGGGATCTGTGCTTTCCCAGACACGGAACATCTCACGGCGCTCAGCCTCGGCAGAGCCTTTCTGAAAATGCGAACGGTCGGATCCTTCTCCCACGAGGAAGGGCCCAGCCCTGAAAGCTCTTGCTGCTCTTCACCGTCCCTTGGCACCCTACCTACAGGCACAACAGCACTGGGGATTTGTGCTTTCCCAGAGACGGAACATCTCACGGCGCTCAGCCTCGGCAGAGCCTCTTTCTGAAAAGGCGAACGGTCGGATCCTTCTCCCACGAGGAAGGGCACAGCCCTGAAAGCTCTTGCTGCTCTTCACCGTCCCTTGGCACCCTACCTACAGGCACAACAGCACTGGGGATCTGTGCTTTCCCAGAGACGGAACATCTCACGGCGCTCAGCCTCGGCAGAGCCTCTTTCTGAAAAGGCGAACGGTCAGATCCTTCTCCCACGAGGAAGGGCCCAGCCCTGAAAGCTCTTGCTGCTCTTCACCGTCCCTTGGCACCCTACCTACAGGCACAACAGCACTGGGGATTTGTGCTTTCCCAGACACGGAACATCTCACGGCGCTCAGCCTCGGCAGAGCCTCTTTCTGAAAAGGCGAACGGTCGGATCCTTCTCCCACGAGGAAGGGCCCAGCCCTGAAAGCTCTTGCTGCTCTTCACCGTCCCTTGGCACCCTACCTACAGGCACAACAGCACTGGGGATCTGTGCTTTCCCAGAGACGGAACATCTCACGGCGCTCAGCCTCGGCAAGCCTCTTTCTGAAAAGGCGAACGGTCGGATCCTTCTCCCACGAGGAAGGGCCGAGCCCTGAAAGCTCTTGCTGCTCTTCACCGTCCCTTGGCACCCTACCTACAGGCACAACAGCACTGGGGATCTGTGCTTTCCCAGAGACGGAACATCTCACGGCGCTAGCCTCGGCAGAGCCTCTTTCTGAAAAGGCGAACGGTCGGATCCTTCTCCCACGAGGTAGGGCCCAGCCCTGAAAGCTCTTGCTGCTCTTCACCGTCCCTTGGCACCCTACCTACAGGCACAACAGCACTGGGGATCTGTGCTTTCCCAGACACGGAACATCTCACGGCGCTCAGCCTCGGCAGAGCCTCTTTCTGAAAATGCGAACGGTCGGATCCTTCTCCCACGAGGAAGGGCACAGCCCTGAAAGCTCTTGCTGCTCTTCACCGTCCCTTGGCACCCTACCTACAGGCACAACAGCACTGGGGATTTGTGCTTTCCCAGACACGGAACATCTCACGGCGCTCAGCCTCGGCAGAGCCTCTTTCTGAAAAGGCGAACGGTCGGATCCTTCTCCCACGAGGAAGGGCCCAGCCCTGAAAGCTCTTGCTGCTCTTCACCGTCCCTTGGCACCCTACCTACAGGCACAACAGCACTGGGGATCTGTGCTTTCCCAGAGACGGAACATCTCACGGCGCTCAGCCTCGGCAAGCCTCTTTCTGAAAAGGCGAACGGTCGGATCCTTCTCCCACGAGGAAGGGCCGAGCCCTGAAAGCTCTTGCTGCTCTTCACCGTCCCTTGGCACCCTACCTACAGGCACAACAACACTGGGGATCTGTGCTTTCCCAGACACGGAACATCTCACGGCGCTCAGCCTCGGCAGAGCCTCTTTCTGAAAAGGCGAACGGTCGGATCCTTCTCCCACAAGGAAGGGCCCAGCCCTGAAAGCTCTTGCTGCTCTTCACCATCCCTTGGCACCCTACCTACAGGCACAACAGCACTGGGGATCTGTGCTTTCCCAGAGACGGAACATCTCACTGCGCTCAGCCTCGGCAGAGCCTCTTTCTGAAAAGGCGAACGGTCGGATCCTTCTCCCACGAGGAAGGGCCCAGCCCTGAAAGCTCTTGCTGCTCTTCACCGTCCCTTGGCGCCCTACCTACAGGCCCAACAGCACTGGGGATCTGTGCTTTCCCAGAGACGGAACATCTCACGGCGCTCAGCCTCGGCAGAGCCTCTTTCTGAAAAGGCGAACGGTCGGATCCTTCTCCCACGAGGAAGGGCCCAGCCCTGAAAGCTCTTGCTGCTCTTCACCATCCCTTGGCACCCTACCTACAGGCCCAACAGCACTGGGGATCTGTGCTTTCCCAGAGACGGAACATCTCACGGCGCTAGCCTCGGCAGAGCCTCTTTCTGAAAAGGCGAACGGTCAGATCCTTCTCCCACGAGGAAGGGCCCAGCCCTGAAAGCTCTTGCTGCTCTTCACCGTCCCTTGGCACCCTACCTACAGGCACAACAGCACTGGGGATTTGTGCTTTCCCAGAGACGGAACATCTCACGGCGCTCAGCCTCGGCAGAGCCTCTTTCTGAAAAGGCGAACGGTCGGATCCTTCTCCCACGAGGAAGGGCCCAGCCCTGAAAGCTCTTGCTGCTCTTCACCATCCCTTGGCACCCTACCTACAGGCACAACAGCACTGGGGATCTGTGCTTTCCCAGAGACGGAACATCTCACTGCGCTCAGTCTCGGCAGAGCCTCTTTCTGAAAAGGCGAACGGTCGGATCCTTCTCCCACGAGGAAGGGCCCAGCCCTGAAAGCTCTTGCTGCTCTTCACCGTCCCTTGGCACCCTACCTACAGGCCCAACAGCACTGGGGATCTGTGCTTCCCAGAGACGGAACATCTCACGGCGCTCAGCCTCGGCAGAGCCTCTTTCTGAAAAGGCGAACGGTCGGATCCTTCTCCCACGAGGAAGGGCACAGCCCTGAAAGCTCTTGCTGCTCTTCACCGTCCCTTGGCACCCTACCTACAGGCACAACAGCACTGGGGATCTGTGCTTTCCCAGAGACGGAACATCTCACGGCGCTCCGCCTCGGCAGAGCCTCTTTCTGAAAAGGCGAACGGTCGGATCCTTCTCCCACGAGGAAGGGCCCAGCCCTGAAAGCTCTTGCTGCTCTTCACCGTCCCTTGGCACCCTACCTACAGGCACAACAACACTGGGGATCTGTGCTTTCCCAGAGACGGAACATCTCACGGCGCTCAGCCTCGGCAGAGCCTCTTTCTGAAAAGGCGAACGGTCGGATCCTTCTCCCACGAGGAAGGGCCCAGCCCTGAAAGCTCTTGCTGCTCTTCACCGTCCCTTGGCACCCTACCTACAGGCACAACAGCACTGGGGATTTTTGATATCCCAGAGACGGAACATCTCACGGCGCTCCGCCTCGGCAGAGCCTCTTTCTGAAAAGGCGAACGGTCGGATCCTTCTCCCACGAGGAAGGGCCCAGCCCTGAAAGCTCTTGCTGCTCTTCACCGTCCCTTGGCACCCTACCTACAGGCACAACAGCACTGGGGATCTGTGCTTTCCCAGACACGGAACATCTCACTGCGCTCAGTCTCGGCAGAGACTCTTTCTGAATAGGCGAGCGCTCGGATCCTTCTCCCACGAGGAAGTGCCCAGCCCTGAAAGCTCTTGCTGCTCTTCACCGTCCCTTGGCACCCTACCTACAGGCACAACAGCACTGGGGATCTGTGCTTTCCCAGAGACGGAACATCTCACGGCGCTCAGCCTCGGCAGAGCCTCTTTCTGAAAAGGCGAACGGTCGGATCCTTCTCCCACGAGGAAGGGCACAGCCCTGAAAGCTCTTGCTGCTCTTCACCGTCCCTTGGCACCCTACCTACAGGCACAACAACACTGGGGATCTGTGCTTTCCCAGACACGGAACATCTCACGGCGCTCAGCCTCGGCAAGCCTCTTTCTGAAAAGGCGAACGGTCGGATCCTTCTCCCACGAGGAAGGGCCCAGCCCTGAAAGCTCTTGCTGCTCTTCACTGTCCCCGTGCAGCCTATGCACAGGCACAACAGCATTGGGGATCAGTGCTTGCTCAGGATCGGTACACCTCTCGGTGTCCGTTCTTTGCATAGCATTTTTCTGAAAAGGCGAACGGTCGGATCCTTCTCCCACAAGGATGGTGCCAGCCCTGAAAGCTCTTGCTGCTCTTCACTGTCCCGTTGCAGCCTAATCACAGGCACAACAGCATTGGGGATCTGTGCTTGCCCACAGGCGGCACATCTCACGGCGCTCGTTCTCGGCAGAGGCTCTTCCGAAAAGGCAAACGTTTGGCTCCTTGTCCCACAAGGAAGGCGCCAGCCCTGAAAGCTCTTGCTGCTCTTCACTGTCCCGGTGCAGCCCATGCACAGGCACAACAGCACTGGGGATCTGTGCTTGAACAGGATCGGTACACCTCACGGTATCCGTTCTCGGCATAGCATTTTTCTGAAAAGGCAAACGTCCGGCTCGTTTTCCCAGAAGGAAGGTGTCAGCCCTGAAAGCTCTTGCTGCTCTTCACTGTGCCCGTGCAGCCTATGCACAGGCACAACAGCACTGGGGATCTGTGCTTGCCCAGGAACGGTACACCTCACGGTGTCCGTTCTCGGCATTACATTTTTCTGAAAAGGCAAAGGTCCGGCTCGTTTTCCCAGAAGGAAGGTGTCAGCCCTGAAAGCTCTTGCTGCTCTTCACTGTCCCCGTGCAGCCTATGCACAGGCACAACAGCATTGGGGATCTGTGCTTGCCCAGGAACGGTACACCTCACGGTGTCCGTTCTCGGCATAGCATTTTTCTGAAAAGGCGAACGGTCGGATCCATCTCCCACGAGGAAGGGCCCAGCCCTGAAAGCTCTTGCTGCTCTTCACTGTCCCTTGGCGCCCTACCTACAGGCCCAACAGCACTGGGGATCTGTGCTTTCCCAGAGACGGAACATCTCACGGCGCTAGCCTCGGCAGAGCCTCTTTCAGAAAAAAGGCGAACGGTCAGATCCTTCTCCCACGAGGAAGGGCCCAGCCCTGAAAGCTCTTGCTGCTCTTCACCGTCCCTTGGCACCCTACCTACAGGCACAACAGCACTGGGGATCTGTGCTTTCCCAGAGACGGAACATCTCACGGCGCTCAGCCTCGGCAGAGCCTCTTTCTGAAAATGCGAACGGTCGGATCCTTCTCCCACGAGGAAGGGCACAGCCCTGAAAGCTCTTGCTGCTCTTCACCGTCCCTTGGCACCCTACCTACAGGCACAACAACACTGGGGATCTGTGCTTTCCCAGAGACGGAACATCTCACGGCGCTCAGCCTCGGCAGAGCCTCTTTCTGAAAAGGCGAACGGTCGGATCCTTCTCCCACGAGGAAGGGCCCAGCCCTGAAAGCTCTTGCTGCTCTTCACCGTCCCTTGGCACCCTACCTACAGGCACAACAACACTGGGGATCTGTGCTTTCCCAGAGACGGAACATCTCACGGCGCTCCGCCTCGGCAGAGCCTCTTTCTGAAAAGGCGAACGGTCGGATCCTTCTCCCACGAGGAAGGGCCCAGCCCTGAAAGCTCTTGCTGCTCTTCACCGTCCCTTGGCACCCTACCTACAGGCACAACAGCACTGGGGATCTGTGCTTTCCCAGACACGGAACATCTCACGGCGCTAGCCTCGGCAGAGCCTCTTTCTGAAAAGGCGAACGGTCGGATCCTTCTCCCACGAGGAAGGGCCCAGCCCTGAAAGCTCTTGCTGCTCTTCACCGTCCCTTGGCACCCTACCTACAGGCACAACAGCACTGGGGATTTGTGCTTTCCCAGAGACGGAACATCTCACGGCGCTAGCCTCGGCAGAGCCTCTTTCTGAAAAGGCGAACGGTCGGATCCTTCTCCCACGAGGAAGGGCCCAGCCCTGAAAGCTCTTGCTGCTCTTCACCGTCCCTTGGCACCCTACCTACAGGCACAACAGCACTGGGGATCTGTGCTTTCCCAGAGACGGAACATCTCACGGCGCTAGCCTCGGCAGAGCCTCTTTCTGAAAAGGCGAACGGTCGGATCCTTCTCCCACGAGGTAGGGCCCAGCCCTGAAAGCTCTTGCTGCTCTTCACCGTCCCTTGGCACCCTACCTACAGGCACAACAGCACTGGGGATCTGTGCTTTCCCAGACACGGAACATCTCACGGCGCTCAGCCTCGGCAGAGCCTCTTTCTGAAAATGCGAACGGTCGGATCCTTCTCCCACGAGGAAGGGCACAGCCCTGAAAGCTCTTGCTGCTCTTCACCGTCCCTTGGCACCCTACCTACAGGCACAACAGCACTGGGGATTTGTGCTTTCCCAGAGACGGAACATCTCACGGCGCTCAGCCTCGGCAGAGCCTCTTTCTGAAAAGGCGAACGGTCGGATCCTTCTCCCACGAGGAAGGGCACAGCCCTGAAAGCTCTTGCTGCTCTTCACCGTCCCTTGGCACCCTACCTACAGGCACAACAGCACTGGGGATCTGTGCTTTCCCAGAGACGGAACATCTCACGGCGCTCAGCCTCGGCAGAGCCTCTTTCTGAAAAGGCGAACGGTCAGATCCTTCTCCCACGAGGAAGGGCCCAGCCCTGAAAGCTCTTGCTGCTCTTCACCGTCCCTTGGCACCCTACCTACAGGCACAACAGCACTGGGGATTTGTGCTTTCCCAGACACGGAACATCTCACGGCGCTCAGCCTCGGCAGAGCCTCTTTCTGAAAAGGCGAACGGTCGGATCCTTCTCCCACGAGGAAGGGCCCAGCCCTGAAAGCTCTTGCTGCTCTTCACCGTCCCTTGGCACCCTACCTACAGGCACAACAGCACTGGGGATCTGTGCTTTCCCAGAGACGGAACATCTCACGGCGCTCAGCCTCGGCAGAGCCTCTTTCTGAAAAGGCGAACGGTCGGATCCTTCTCCCACGAGGAAGGGCACAGCCCTGAAAGCTCTTGCTGCTCTTCACCGTCCCTTGGCACCCTACCTACAGGCACAACAACACTGGGGATCTGTGCTTTCCCAGACACGGAACATCTCACGGCGCTCAGCCTCGGCAAGCCTCTTTCTGAAAAGGCGAACGGTCGGATCCTTCTCCCACGAGGAAGGGCCCAGCCCTGAAAGCTCTTGCTGCTCTTCACTGTCCCCGTGCAGCCTATGCACAGGCACAACAGCATTGGGGATCAGTGCTTGCTCAGGATCGGTACACCTCTCGGTGTCCGTTCTTTGCATAGCATTTTTCTGAAAAGGCGAACGGTCGGATCCTTCTCCCACAAGGATGGTGCCAGCCCTGAAAGCTCTTGCTGCTCTTCACTGTCCCGTTGCAGCCTAATCACAGGCACAACAGCATTGGGGATCTGTGCTTGCCCACAGGCGGCACATCTCACGGCGCTCGTTCTCGGCAGAGGCTCTTCCGAAAAGGCAAACGTTTGGCTCCTTGTCCCACAAGGAAGGCGCCAGCCCTGAAAGCTCTTGCTGCTCTTCACTGTCCCGGTGCAGCCCATGCACAGGCACAACAGCACTGGGGATCTGTGCTTGAACAGGATCGGTACACCTCACGGTATCCGTTCTCGGCATAGCATTTTTCTGAAAAGGCAAACGTCCGGCTCGTTTTCCCAGAAGGAAGGTGTCAGCCCTGAAAGCTCTTGCTGCTCTTCACTGTGCCCGTGCAGCCTATGCACAGGCACAACAGCACTGGGGATCTGTGCTTGCCCAGGAACGGTACACCTCACGGTGTCCGTTCTCGGCATTACATTTTTCTGAAAAGGCAAAGGTCCGGCTCGTTTTCCCAGAAGGAAGGTGTCAGCCCTGAAAGCTCTTGCTGCTCTTCACTGTCCCCGTGCAGCCTATGCACAGGCACAACAGCATTGGGGATCTGTGCTTGCCCAGGAACGGTACACCTCACGGTGTCCGTTCTCGGCATAGCATTTTTCTGAAAAGGCGAACGGTCGGATCCATCTCCCACGAGGAAGGGCCCAGCCCTGAAAGCTCTTGCTGCTCTTCACTGTCCCTTGGCGCCCTACCTACAGGCCCAACAGCACTGGGGATCTGTGCTTTCCCAGAGACGGAACATCTCACGGCGCTAGCCTCGGCAGAGCCTCTTTCAGAAAAAAGGCGAACGGTCAGATCCTTCTCCCACGAGGAAGGGCCCAGCCCTGAAAGCTCTTGCTGCTCTTCACCGTCCCTTGGCACCCTACCTACAGGCACAACAGCACTGGGGATCTGTGCTTTCCCAGAGACGGAACATCTCACGGCGCTCAGCCTCGGCAGAGCCTCTTTCTGAAAATGCGAACGGTCGGATCCTTCTCCCACGAGGAAGGGCACAGCCCTGAAAGCTCTTGCTGCTCTTCACCGTCCCTTGGCACCCTACCTACAGGCACAACAACACTGGGGATCTGTGCTTTCCCAGAGACGGAACATCTCACGGCGCTCAGCCTCGGCAGAGCCTCTTTCTGAAAAGGCGAACGGTCGGATCCTTCTCCCACGAGGAAGGGCCCAGCCCTGAAAGCTCTTGCTGCTCTTCACCGTCCCTTGGCACCCTACCTACAGGCACAACAACACTGGGGATCTGTGCTTTCCCAGAGACGGAACATCTCACGGCGCTCAGCCTCGGCAGAGCCTCTTTCTGAAAAGGCGAACGGTCGGATCCTTCTCCCACGAGGAAGGGCCCAGCCCTGAAAGCTCTTGCTGCTCTTCACCGTCCCTTGGCACCCTACCTACAGGCACAACAGCACTGGGGATCTGTGCTTTCCCAGACACGGAACATCTCACGGCGCTAGCCTCGGCAGAGCCTCTTTCTGAAAAGGCGAACGGTCGGATCCTTCTCCCACGAGGAAGGGCCCAGCCCTGAAAGCTCTTGCTGCTCTTCACCGTCCCTTGGCACCCTACCTACAGGCACAACAGCACTGGGGATTTCTGCTTTCCCAGAGACGGAACATCTCACGGCGCTAGCCTCGGCAGAGCCTCTTTCTGAAAAGGCGAACGGTCGGATCCTTCTCCCACGAGGAAGGGCCCAGCCCTGAAAGCTCTTGCTGCTCTTCACCGTCCCTTGGCACCCTACCTACAGGCACAACAGCACTGGGGATCTGTGCTTTCCCAGAGACGGAACATCTCACGGCGCTAGCCTCGGCAGAGCCTCTTTCTGAAAAGGCGAACGGTCGGATCCTTCTCCCACGAGGTAGGGCCCAGCCCTGAAAGCTCTTGCTGCTCTTCACCGTCCCTTGGCACCCTACCTACAGGCACAACAGCACTGGGGATCTGTGCTTTCCCAGACACGGAACATCTCACGGCGCTCAGCCTCGGCAGAGCCTCTTTCTGAAAATGCGAACGGTCGGATCCTTCTCCCACGAGGAAGGGCACAGCCCTGAAAGCTCTTGCTGCTCTTCACCGTCCCTTGGCACCCTACCTACAGGCACAACAGCACTGGGGATTTGTGCTTTCCCAGAGACGGAACATCTCACGGCGCTCAGCCTCGGCAGAGCCTCTTTCTGAAAAGGCGAACGGTCGGATCCTTCTCCCACGAGGAAGGGCACAGCCCTGAAAGCTCTTGCTGCTCTTCACCGTCCCTTGGCACCCTACCTACAGGCACAACAGCACTGGGGATCTGTGCTTTCCCAGAGACGGAACATCTCACGGCGCTCAGCCTCGGCAGAGCCTCTTTCTGAAAAGGCGAACGGTCAGATCCTTCTCCCACGAGGAAGGGCCCAGCCCTGAAAGCTCTTGCTGCTCTTCACCGTCCCTTGGCACCCTACCTACAGGCACAACAGCACTGGGGATTTGTGCTTTCCCAGACACGGAACATCTCACGGCGCTCAGCCTCGGCAGAGCCTCTTTCTGAAAAGGCGAACGGTCGGATCCTTCTCCCACGAGGAAGGGCCCAGCCCTGAAAGCTCTTGCTGCTCTTCACCGTCCCTTGGCACCCTACCTACAGGCACAACAGCACTGGGGATCTGTGCTTTCCCAGAGACGGAACATCTCACGGCGCTCAGCCTCGGCAAGCCTCTTTCTGAAAAGGCGAACGGTCGGATCCTTCTCCCACGAGGAAGGGCCGAGCCCTGAAAGCTCTTGCTGCTCTTCACCGTCCCTTGGCACCCTACCTACAGGCACAACAGCACTGGGGATCTGTGCTTTCCCAGACACGGAACATCTCACGGTGCTCAGCCTCGGCAGAGCCTCTTTCTGAAAAGGCGAACGGTCGGATCCTTCTCCCACGAGGAAGGGCCCAGCCCTGAAAGCTCTTGCTGCTCTTCACCATCCCTTGGCACCCTACCTACAGGCCCAACAGCACTGGGGATCTGTGCTTTCCCAGAGACGGAACATCTCACGGCGCTCAGCCTCGGCAGAGCCTCTTTCTGAAAAGGCGAACGGTCGGATCCTTCTCCCACGAGGAAGGGCCCAGCCCTGAAAGCTCTTGCTGCTCTTCACCGTCCCTTGGCACCCTACCTACAGGCACAACAACACTGGGGATCTGTGCTTTCCCAGACACGGAACATCTCACGGCGCTCAGCCTCGGCAAGCCTCTTTCTGAAAAGGCGAACGGTCGGATCCTTCTCCCACGAGGAAGGGCCCAGCCCTGAAAGCTCTTGCTGCTCTTCACTGTCCCCGTGCAGCCTATGCACAGGCACAACAGCATTGGGGATCAGTGCTTGCTCAGGATCGGTACACCTCTCGGTGTCCGTTCTTTGCATAGCATTTTTCTGAAAAGGCGAACGGTCGGATCCTTCTCCCACAAGGATGGTGCCAGCCCTGAAAGCTCTTGCTGCTCTTCACTGTCCCGTTGCAGCCTAATCACAGGCACAACAGCATTGGGGATCTGTGCTTGCCCACAGGCGGCACATCTCACGGCGCTCGTTCTCGGCAGAGGCTCTTCCGAAAAGGCAAACGTTTGGCTCCTTGTCCCACAAGGAAGGCGCCAGCCCTGAAAGCTCTTGCTGCTCTTCACTGTCCCGGTGCAGCCCATGCACAGGCACAACAGCACTGGGGATCTGTGCTTGAACAGGATCGGTACACCTCACGGTGTCCGTTCTCGGCATTACATTTTTCTGAAAAGGCAAAGGTCCGGCTCGTTTTCCCAGAAGGAAGGTGTCAGCCCTGAAAGCTCTTGCTGCTCTTCACTGTCCCCGTGCAGCCTATGCACAGGCACAACAGCATTGGGGATCTGTGCTTGCCCAGGAACGGTACACCTCACGGTGTCCGTTCTCGGCATAGCATTTTTCTGAAAAGGCGAACGGTCGGATCCTTCTCCCACGAGGAAGGGCCCAGCCCTGAAAGCTCTTGCTGCTCTTCACTGTCCCTTGGCGCCCTACCTACAGGCACAACAGCACTGGGGATCTGTGCTTTCCCAGAGACGGAACATCTCACGGCGCTAGCCTCGGCAGAGCCTCTTTCAGAAAAAAGGCGAACGGTCAGATCCTTCTCCCACGAGGAAGGGCCCAGCCCTGAAAGCTCTTGCTGCTCTTCACCGTCCCTTGGCACCCTACCTACAGGCACAACAGCACTGGGGATCTGTGCTTTCCCAGAGACGGAACATCTCACGGCGCTCAGCCTCGGCAGAGCCTCTTTCTGAAAATGCGAACGGTCGGATTCTTCTCCCACGAGGAAGGGCCCAGCCCTGAAAGCTCTTGCTGCTCTTCACCATCCCTTGGCACCCTACCTACAGGCACAACAGCACTGGGGATCTGTGCTTTCCCAGAGACGGAACATCTCACGGCGCTCAGCCTCGGCAGAGCCTCTTTCTGAAAAGGCGAACGGTCGGATCCTTCTCCCACGAGGAAGGGCCCAGCCCTGAAAGCTCTTGCTGCTCTTCACCGTCCCTTGGCACCCTACCTACAGGCACAACAACACTGGGGATCTGTGCTTTCCCAGAGACGGAACATCTCACGGCGCTCAGCCTCGGCAGAGCCTCTTTCTGAAAAGGCGAACGGTCGGATCCTTCTCCCACGAGGAAGGGCCCAGCCCTGAAAGCTCTTGCTGCTCTTCACCGTCCCTTGGCACCCTACCTACAGGCACAACAGCACTGGGGATCTGTGCTTTCCCAGACACGGAACATCTCACGGCGCTAGCCTCGGCAGAGCCTCTTTCTGAAAAGGCGAACGGTCGGATCCTTCTCCCACGAGGAAGGGCCCAGCCCTGAAAGCTCTTGCTGCTCTTCACCGTCCCTTGGCACCCTACCTACAGGCACAACAGCACTGGGGATTTCTGCTTTCCCAGAGACGGAACATCTCACGGCGCTAGCCTCGGCAGAGCCTCTTTCTGAAAAGGCGAACGGTCGGATCCTTCTCCCACGAGGAAGGGCCCAGCCCTGAAAGCTCTTGCTGCTCTTCACCGTCCCTTGGCACCCTACCTACAGGCACAACAGCACTGGGGATCTGTGCTTTCCCAGAGACGGAACATCTCACGGCGCTAGCCTCGGCAGAGCCTCTTTCTGAAAAGGCGAACGGTCGGATCCTTCTCCCACGAGGTAGGGCCCAGCCCTGAAAGCTCTTGCTGCTCTTCACCGTCCCTTGGCACCCTACCTACAGGCACAACAGCACTGGGGATCTGTGCTTTCCCAGACACGGAACATCTCACGGCGCTCAGCCTCGGCAGAGCCTCTTTCTGAAAATGCGAACGGTCGGATCCTTCTCCCACGAGGAAGGGCACAGCCCTGAAAGCTCTTGCTGCTCTTCACCGTCCCTTGGCACCCTACCTACAGGCACAACAGCACTGGGGATTTGTGCTTTCCCAGAGACGGAACATCTCACGGCGCTCAGCCTCGGCAGAGCCTCTTTCTGAAAAGGCGAACGGTCGGATCCTTCTCCCACGAGGAAGGGCACAGCCCTGAAAGCTCTTGCTGCTCTTCACCGTCCCTTGGCACCCTACCTACAGGCACAACAGCACTGGGGATCTGTGCTTTCCCAGAGACGGAACATCTCACGGCGCTCAGCCTCGGCAGAGCCTCTTTCTGAAAAGGCGAACGGTCAGATCCTTCTCCCACGAGGAAGGGCCCAGCCCTGAAAGCTCTTGCTGCTCTTCACCGTCCCTTGGCACCCTACCTACAGGCACAACAGCACTGGGGATTTGTGCTTTCCCAGACACGGAACATCTCACGGCGCTCAGCCTCGGCAGAGCCTCTTTCTGAAAAGGCGAACGGTCGGATCCTTCTCCCACGAGGAAGGGCCCAGCCCTGAAAGCTCTTGCTGCTCTTCACCGTCCCTTGGCACCCTACCTACAGGCACAACAGCACTGGGGATCTGTGCTTTCCCAGAGACGGAACATCTCACTGCGCTCAGCCTCGGCAGAGCCTCTTTCTGAAAAGGCGAACGGTCGGATCCTTCTCCCACGAGGAAGGGCCCAGCCCTGAAAGCTCTTGCTGCTCTTCACCGTCCCTTGGCGCCCTACCTACAGGCCCAACAGCACTGGGGATCTGTGCTTTCCCAGAGACGGAACATCTCACGGCGCTCAGCCTCGACAGAGCCTCTTTCTGAAAAGGCGAACGGTCGGATCCTTCTCCCACGAGGAAGGGCCCAGCCCTGAAAGCTCTTGCTGCTCTTCACCGTCCCTTGGCACCCTACCTACAGGCACAACAGCACTGGGGATTTGTGCTTTCCCAGAGACGGAACATCTCACGGCGCTCAGTCTCGGCAGAGCCTCTTTCTGAAAATGCGAACGGTCGGATCCTTCTCCCACGAGGAAGGGCCCAGCCCTGAAAGCTCTTGCTGCTCTTCACCGTCCCTTGGCACCCTACCTACAGGCACAACAGCACTGGGGATCTGTGCTTTCCCAGAGACGGAACATCTCACGGCGCTAGCCTCGGCAGAGCCTCTTTCTGAAAAGGCGAACGGTCGGATCCTTCTCCCACGAGGAAGGGCCGAGCCCTGAAAGCTCTTGCTGCTCTTCACCGTCCCTTGGCACCCTACCTACAGGCACAACAGCACTGGGGATCTGTGCTTTCCCAGACACGGAACATCTCACGGCGCTCAGCCTCGGCAGAGCCTCTTTCTGAAAAGGCGAACGGTCGGATCCTTCTCCCACGAGGAAGGGCACAGCCCTGAAAGCTCTTGCTGCTCTTCACCATCCCTTGGCACCCTACCTACAGGCACAACAGCACTGGGGATCTGTGCTTTCCCAGAGACGGAACATCTCACTGCGCTCAGCCTCGGCAGAGCCTCTTTCTGAAAAGGCGAACAGTCGGATCCTTCTCCCACGAGGAAGGGCCGAGCCCTGAAAGCTCTTGCTGCTCTTCACCGTCCCTTGGCGCCCTACCTACAGGCCCAACAGCACTGGGGATCTGTGCTTTCCCAGAGACGGAACATCTCACGGCGCTCAGCCTCGGCAGAGCCTCTTTCTGAAAAGGCGAACGGTCGGATCCTTCTCCCACGAGGAAGGGCCCAGCCCTGAAAGCTCTTGCTGCTCTTCACCGTCCCTTGGCACCCTACCTACAGGCACAACAGCACTGGGGATTTGTGCTTTCCCAGAGACGGAACATCTCACGGCGCTCAGTCTCGGCAGAGCCTCTTTCTGAAAATGCGAACGGTCGGATCCTTCTCCCACGAGGAAGGGCACAGCCCTGAAAGCTCTTGCTGCTCTTCACCGTCCCTTGGCACCCTACCTACAGGCACAACAGCACTGGGGATCTGTGCTTTCCCAGAGACGGAACATCTCACGGCGCTAGCCTCGGCAGAGCCTCTTTCTGAAAAGGCGAACGGTCGGATCCTTCTCCCACGAGGAAGGGCCCAGCCCTGAAAGCTCTTGCTGCTCTTCACCGTCCCTTGGCACCCTACCTACAGGCACAACAGCACTGGGGATCTGTGCTTTCCCAGAGACGGAACATCTCACGGCGCTCAGCCTCGGCAGAGCCTCTTTCTGAAAAGGCGAACGGTCGGATCCTTCTCCCACGAGGAAGGGCACAGCCCTGAAAGCTCTTGCTGCTCTTCACCATCCCTTGGCACCCTACCTACAGGCACAACAGCACTGGGGATCTGTGCTTTCCCAGAGACGGAACATCTCACTGCGCTCAGTCTCGGCAGAGCCTCTTTCTGAAAAGGCGAACGGTCGGATCCTTCTCCCACGAGGAAGGGCCCAGCCCTGAAAGCTCTTGCTGCTCTTCACCGTCCCTTGGCACCCTACCTACAGGCACAACAGCACTGGGGATCTGTGCTTTCCCAGAGACGGAACATCTCACGGCGCTCAGCCTCGGCAGAGCCTCTTTCTGAAAAGGCGAACGGTCGGATCCTTCTCCCACGAGGAAGGGCCCAGCCCTGAAAGCTCTTGCTTCTCTTCACCGTCCCTTGGCACCCTACCTACAGGCACAACAGCACTGGGGATCTGTGCTTTCCCAGAGACGGAACATCTCACGGCGCTCCGCCTCGGCAGAGCCTCTTTCTGAAAAGGCGAACGGTCGGATCCTTCTCCCACGAGGAAGGGCCCAGCCCTGAAAGCTCTTGCTGCTCTTCACCGTCCCTTGGCACCCTACCTACAGGCACAACAGCACTGGGGATTTGTGCTTTCCCAGAGACGGAACATCTCACGGCGCTCAGCCTCGGCAGAGCCTCTTTCTGAAAAGGCGAACGGTCGGATCCTTCTCCCACGAGGAAGGGCCCAGCCCTGAAAGCTCTTGCTGCTCTTCACCGTCCCTTGGCACCCTACCTACAGGCACAACAGCACTGGGGATCTGTGCTTTCCCAGAGACGGAACATCTCACGGCGCTAGCCTCGGCAGAGCCTCTTTCTGAAAAGGCGAACGGTCGGATCCTTCTCCCACGAGGAAGGGCCCAGCCCTGAAAGCTCTTGCTGCTCTTCACCCTCCCTTGGCACCCTACCTACAGGCACAACAGCACTGGGGATCTGTGCTTTCCCAGAGACGGAACATCTCACGGCGCTCAGCCTCGGCAGAGCCTCTTTCTGAAAAGGCGAACGGTCGGATCCTTCTCCCACGAGGAAGGGCCCAGCCCTGAAAGCTCTTGCTGCTCTTCACCGTCCCTTGGCACCCTACCTACAGGCACAACAGCACTGGGGATCTGTGCTTTCCCAGAGACGGAACATCTCACGGCGCTCAGCCTCGGCAGAGCCTCTTTCTGAAAAGGCGAACGGTCGGATCCTTCTCCCACGAGGAAGGGCCCAGCCCTGAAAGCTCTTGCTGCTCTTCACCATCCCTTGGCACCCTACCTACAGGCACAACAGCACTGGGGATCTGTGCTTTCCCAGAGACGGAACATCTCACTGCGCTCAGTCTCGGCAGAGCCTCTTTCTGAAAAGGCGAACGGTCGGATCATTCTCCCACGAGGAAGGGCCCAGCCCTGAAAGCTCTTGCTGCTCTTCACCGTCCCTTGGCACCCTACCTACAGGCACAACAGCACTGGGGATCTGTGCTTTCCCAGAGACGGAACATCTCACGGCGCTCAGCCTCGGCAGAGCCTCTTTCTGAAAAGGCGAACGGTCGGATCCTTATCCCACGAGGAAGGGCACAGCCCTGAAAGCTCTTGCTGCTCTTCACCGTCCCTTGGCACCCTACCTACAGGCACAACAGCACTGGGGATTTTTGATATCCCAGAGACGGAACATCTCACGGCGCTCCGCCTCGGCAGAGCCTCTTTCTGAAAAGGCGAACGGTCGGATCCTTCTCCCACGAGGAAGGGCCCAGCCCTGAAAGCTCTTGCTGCTCTTCACCGTCCCTTGGCACCCTACCTACAGGCACAACAGCACTGGGGATCTGTGCTTTCCCAGAGACGGAACATCTCACGGCGCTCAGCCTCGGCAGAGCCTCTTTCTGAAAAGGCGAACGGTCGGATCCTTCTCCCACGAGGAAGGGCCCAGCCCTGAAAGCTCTTGCTGCTCTTCACCGTCCCTTGGCACCCTACCTACAGGCACAACAGCACTGGGGATTTTTGATATCCCAGAGACGGAACATCTCACGGCGCTCCGCCTCGGCAGAGCCTCTTTCTGAAAAGGCGAACGGTCGGATCCTTCTCCCACGAGGAAGGGCCCAGCCCTGAAAGCTCTTGCTGCTCTTCACCGTCCCTTGGCACCCTACCTACAGGCACAACAGCACTGGGGATCTGTGCTTTCCCAGAGACGGAACATCTCACGGCGCTCAGCCTCGGCAGAGCCTCTTTCTGAAAAGGCGAACGGTCGGATCCTTCTCCCACGAGGAAGGGCCCAGCCCTGAAAGCTCTTGCTGCTCTTCACCCTCCCTTGGCACCCTACCTACAGGCACAACAGCACTGGGGATCTGTGCTTTCCCAGAGACGGAACATCTCACGGCGCTCAGCCTCGGCAGAGCCTCTTTCTGAAAAGGCGAACGGTCGGATCCTTCTCCCACGAGGAAGGGCCCAGCCCTGAAAGCTCTTGCTGCTCTTCACCGTCCCTTGGCACCCTACCTACAGGCACAACAGCACTGGGGATCTGTGCTTTCCCAGAGACGGAACATCTCACGGCGCTCAGCCTCGGCAGAGCCTCTTTCTGAAAAGGCGAACGGTCGGATCCTTCTCCCACGAGGAAGGGCCCAGCCCTGAAAGCTCTTGCTGCTCTTCACCATCCCTTGGCACCCTACCTACAGGCACAACAGCACTGGGGATCTGTGCTTTCCCAGAGACGGAACATCTCACTGCGCTCAGTCTCGGCAGAGCCTCTTTCTGAAAAGGCGAACGGTCGGATCATTCTCCCACGAGGAAGGGCCCAGCCCTGAAAGCTCTTGCTGCTCTTCACCGTCCCTTGGCACCCTACCTACAGGCACAACAGCACTGGGGATCTGTGCTTTCCCAGAGACGGAACATCTCACGGCGCTCAGCCTCGGCAGAGCCTCTTTCTGAAAAGGCGAACGGTCGGATCCTTATCCCACGAGGAAGGGCACAGCCCTGAAAGCTCTTGCTGCTCTTCACCGTCCCTTGGCACCCTACCTACAGGCACAACAGCACTGGGGATTTTTGATATCCCAGAGACGGAACATCTCACGGCGCTCCGCCTCGGCAGAGCCTCTTTCTGAAAAGGCGAACGGTCGGATCCTTCTCCCACGAGGAAGGGCCCAGCCCTGAAAGCTCTTGCTGCTCTTCACCGTCCCTTGGCACCCTACCTACAGGCACAACAGCACTGGGGATCTGTGCTTTCCCAGAGACGGAACATCTCACGGCGCTCAGCCTCGGCAGAGCCTCTTTCTGAAAAGGCGAACGGTCGGATCCTTCTCCCACGAGGAAGGGCCCAGCCCTGAAAGCTCTTGCTGCTCTTCACCGTCCCTTGGCACCCTACCTACAGGCACAACAGCACTGGGGATTTGTGCTTTCCCAGAGACGGAACATCTCACGGCGCTCCGCCTCGGCAGAGCCTCTTTCTGAAAAGGCGAACGGTCGGATCCTTCTCCCACGAGGAAGGGCCCAGCCCTGAAAGCTCTTGCTGCTCTTCACCGTCCCTTGGCACCCTACCTACAGGCACAACAGCACTGGGGATCTGTGCTTTCCCAGAGACGGAACATCTCACGGCGCTCAGCCTCGGCAGAGCCTCTTTCTGAAAAGGCGAACGGTCGGATCCTTCTCCCACGAGGAAGGGCCCAGCCCTGAAAGCTCTTGCTGCTCTTCACCGTCCCTTGGCACCCTACCTACAGGCACAACAGCACTGGGGATCTGTGCTTTCCCAGACACGGAACATCTCACTGCGCTCAGTCTCGGCAGAGCCTCTTTCTGAAAAGGCGAACGGTCGGATCCTTCTCCCACGAGGAAGGGCCGAGCCCTGAAAGCTCTTGCTGCTCTTCACCGTCCCTTGGCACCCTACCTACAGGCACAACAGCACTGGGGATCTGTGCTTTCCCAGAGACGGAACATCTCACGGCGCTCAGCCTCGGCAGAGCCTCTTTCTGAAAAGGCGAACGGTCGGATCCTTATCCCACGAGGAAGGGCACAGCCCTGAAAGCTCTTGCTGCTCTTCACCGTCCCTTGGCACCCTACCTACAGGCACAACAGCACTGGGGATTTTTGATATCCCAGAGACGGAACATCTCACGGCGCTCCGCCTCGGCAGAGCCTCTTTCTGAAAAGGCGAACGGTCGGATCCTTCTCCCACGAGGAAGGGCCCAGCCCTGAAAGCTCTTGCTGCTCTTCACCGTCCCTTGGCACCCTACCTACAGGCACAACAGCACTGGGGATCTGTGCTTTCCCAGAGACGGAACATCTCACGGCGCTCAGCCTCGGCAGAGCCTCTTTCTGAAAAGGCGAACGGTCGGATCCTTCTCCCACGAGGAAGGGCCCAGCCCTGAAAGCTCTTGCTGCTCTTCACCGTCCCTTGGCACCCTACCTACAGGCACAACAGCACTGGGGATTTTTGATATCCCAGAGACGGAACATCTCACGGCGCTCCGCCTCGGCAGAGCCTCTTTCTGAAAAGGCGAACGGTCGGATCCTTCTCCCACGAGGAAGGGCACAGCCCTGAAAGCTCTTGCTGCTCTTCACCGTCCCTTGGCACCCTACCTACAGGCACAACAGCACTGGGGATCTGTGCTTTCCCAGAGACGGAACATCTCACGGCGCTCAGCCTCGGCAGAGCCTCTTTCTGAAAAGGCGAACGGTCGGATCCTTCTCCCACGAGGAAGGGCACAGCCCTGAAAGCTCTTGCTGCTCTTCACCATCCCTTGGCACCCTACCTACAGGCACAACAGCACTGGGGATCTGTGCTTTCCCAGAGACGGAACATCTCACTGCGCTCAGTCTCGGCAGAGCCTCTTTCTGAAAAGGCGAACGGTCGGATCCTTCTCCCACGAGGAAGGGCCAAGCCCTGAAAGCTCTTGCTGCTCTTCACCGTCCCTTGGCACCCTACCTACAGGCACAACAGCACTGGGGATCTGTGCTTTCCCAGAGACGGAACATCTCACGGCGCTCAGCCTCGGCAGAGCCTCTTTCTGAAAAGGCGAACGGTCGGATCCTTCTCCCACGAGGAAGGGCCCAGCCCTGAAAGCTCTTGCTTCTCTTCACCGTCCCTTGGCACCCTACCTACAGGCACAACAGCACTGGGGATCTGTGCTTTCCCAGAGACGGAACATCTCACGGCGCTCCGCCTCGGCAGAGCCTCTTTCTGAAAAGGCGAACGGTCGGATCCTTCTCCCACGAGGAAGGGCCCAGCCCTGAAAGCTCTTGCTGCTCTTCACCGTCCCTTGGCACCCTACCTACAGGCACAACAGCACTGGGGATTTGTGCTTTCCCAGAGACGGAACATCTCACGGCGCTCAGCCTCGGCAGAGCCTCTTTCTGAAAAGGCGAACGGTCGGATCCTTCTCCCACGAGGAAGGGCCCAGCCCTGAAAGCTCTTGCTGCTCTTCACCGTCCCTTGGCACCCTACCTACAGGCACAACAGCACTGGGGATCTGTGCTTTCCCAGAGACGGAACATCTCACGGCGCTAGCCTCGGCAGAGCCTCTTTCTGAAAAGGCGAACGGTCGGATCCTTCTCCCACGAGGAAGGGCCCAGCCCTGAAAGCTCTTGCTGCTCTTCACCCTCCCTTGGCACCCTACCTACAGGCCCAACAGCACTGGGGATCTGTGCTTTCCCAGAGACGGAACATCTCACGGCGCTCAGCCTCGGCAGAGCCTCTTTCTGAAAAGGCGAACGGTCGGATCCTTCTCCCACGAGGAAGGGCCCAGCCCTGAAAGCTCTTGCTGCTCTTCACCGTCCCTTGGCACCCTACCTACAGGCACAACAGCACTGGGGATCTGTGCTTTCCCAGAGACGGAACATCTCACGGCGCTCAGCCTCGGCAGAGCCTCTTTCTGAAAAGGCGAACGGTCGGATCCTTCTCCCACGAGGAAGGGCCCAGCCCTGAAAGCTCTTGCTGCTCTTCACCATCCCTTGGCACCCTACCTACAGGCACAACAGCACTGGGGATCTGTGCTTTCCCAGAGACGGAACATCTCACTGCGCTCAGTCTCGGCAGAGCCTCTTTCTGAAAAGGCGAACGGTCGGATCATTCTCCCACGAGGAAGGGCCCAGCCCTGAAAGCTCTTGCTGCTCTTCACCGTCCCTTGGCACCCTACCTACAGGCACAACAGCACTGGGGATCTGTGCTTTCCCAGAGACGGAACATCTCACGGCGCTCAGCCTCGGCAGAGCCTCTTTCTGAAAAGGCGAACGGTCGGATCCTTATCCCACGAGGAAGGGCACAGCCCTGAAAGCTCTTGCTGCTCTTCACCGTCCCTTGGCACCCTACCTACAGGCACAACAGCACTGGGGATTTTTGATATCCCAGAGACGGAACATCTCACGGCGCTCCGCCTCGGCAGAGCCTCTTTCTGAAAAGGCGAACGGTCGGATCCTTCTCCCACGAGGAAGGGCCCAGCCCTGAAAGCTCTTGCTGCTCTTCACCGTCCCTTGGCACCCTACCTACAGGCACAACAGCACTGGGGATCTGTGCTTTCCCAGAGACGGAACATCTCACGGCGCTCAGCCTCGGCAGAGCCTCTTTCTGAAAAGGCGAACGGTCGGATCCTTCTCCCACGAGGAAGGGCACAGCCCTGAAAGCTCTTGCTGCTCTTCACCGTCCCTTGGCACCCTACCTACAGGCACAACAGCACTGGGGATTTTTGATATCCCAGAGACGGAACATCTCACGGCGCTCCGCCTCGGCAGAGCCTCTTTCTGAAAAGGCGAACGGTCGGATCCTTCTCCCACGAGGAAGGGCCCAGCCCTGAAAGCTCTTGCTGCTCTTCACCGTCCCTTGGCACCCTACCTACAGGCACAACAGCACTGGGGATCTGTGCTTTCCCAGAGACGGAACATCTCACGGCGCTCAGCCTCGGCAGAGCCTCTTTCTGAAAAGGCGAACGGTCGGATCCTTCTCCCACGAGGAAGGGCCCAGCCCTGAAAGCTCTTGCTGCTCTTCACCGTCCCTTGGCACCCTACCTACAGGCACAACAGCACTGGGGATCTGTGCTTTCCCAGACACGGAACATCTCACTGCGCTCAGTCTCGGCAGAGCCTCTTTCTGAAAAGGCGAACGGTCGGATCCTTCTCCCACGAGGAAGGGCCGAGCCCTGAAAGCTCTTGCTGCTCTTCACCGTACCTTGGCGCCCTACCTACAGGCCCAACAGCACTGGGGAATCTGTGCTTTCCCAGAGACGGAACATCTCACGGCGCTCAGCCTCGGCAGAGCCTCTTTCTGAAAAGGCGAACGGTCGGATCCTTCTCCCACGAGGAAGGGCCCAGCCCTGAAAGCTCTTGCTGCTCTTCACCGTCCCTTGGCACCCTACCTACAGGCACAACAGCACTGGGGATTTGTGCTTTCCCAGAGACGGAACATCTCACGGCGCTCAGTCTCGGCAGAGCCTCTTTCTGAAAATGCGAACGGTCGGATCCTTCTCCCACGAGGAAGGGCCCAGCCCTGAAAGCTCTTGCTGCTCTTCACCGTCCCTTGGCACCCTACCTACAGGCACAACAGCACTGGGGATCTGTGCTTTCCCAGAGACGGAACATCTCACGGCGCTAGCCTCGGCAGAGCCTCTTTCTGAAAAGGCGAACGGTCGGATCCTTCTCCCACGAGGAAGGGCCCAGCCCTGAAAGCTCTTGCTGCTCTTCACCGTCCCTTGGCACCCTACCTACAGGCACAACAGCACTGGGGATTTGTGCTTTCCCAGAGACGGAACATCTCACGGCGCTCAGCCTCGGCAGAGCCTCTTTCTGAAAAGGCGAACGGTCGGATCCTTCTCCCACGAGGAAGGGCCCAGCCCTGAAAGCTCTTGCTGCTCTTCACCGTCCCTTGGCACCCTACCTACAGGCACAACAGCACTGGGGATCTGTGCTTTCCCAGAGACGGAACATCTCACGGCGCTAGCCTCGGCAGAGCCTCTTTCTGAAAAGGCGAACGGTCGGATCCTTCTCCCACGAGGAAGGGCCGAGCCCTGAAAGCTCTTGCTGCTCTTCACCGTCCCTTGGCACCCTACCTACAGGCACAACAGCACTGGGGATCTGTGCTTTCCCAGAGACGGAACATCTCACGGCGCTCAGCCTCGGCAGAGCCTCTTTCTGAAAAGGCGAACGGTCGGATCCTTCTCCCACGAGGAAGGGCCCAGCCCTGAAAGCTCTTGCTGCTCTTCACCGTCCCTTGGCACCCTACCTACAGGCACAACAGCACTGGGGATTTGTGCTTTCCCAGAGACGGAACATCTCACGGCGCTCAGTCTCGGCAGAGCCTCTTTCTGAAAATGCGAACGGTCGGATCCTTCTCCCACGAGGAAGGGCCCAGCCCTGAAAGCTCTTGCTGCTCTTCACCGTCCCTTGGCACCCTACCTACAGGCACAACAGCACTGGGGATCTGTGCTTTCCCAGAGACGGAACATCTCACGGCGCTAGCCTCGGCAGAGCCTCTTTCTGAAAAGGCGAACGGTCGGATCCTTCTCCCACGAGGAAGGGCCCAGCCCTGAAAGCTCTTGCTGCTCTTCACCGTCCCTTGGCACCCTACCTACAGGCACAACAGCACTGGGGATCTGTGCTTTCCCAGAGACGGAACATCTCACGGCGCTCAGCCTCGGCAGAGCCTCTTTCTGAAAAGGCGAACGGTCGGATCCTTCTCCCACGAGGAAGGGCACAGCCCTGAAAGCTCTTGCTGCTCTTCACCATCCCTTGGCACCCTACCTACAGGCACAACAGCACTGGGGATCTGTGCTTTCCCAGAGACGGAACATCTCACTGCGCTCAGTCTCGGCAGAGCCTCTTTCTGAAAAGGCGAACGGTCGGATCCTTCTCCCACGAGGAAGGGCCGAGCCCTGAAAGTTCTTGCTGCTCTTCACCGTCCCTTGGCACCCTACCTACAGGCCCAACAGCACTGGGGATCTGTGCTTTCCCAGAGACGGAACATCTCACGGCGCTCAGCCTCGGCAGAGCCTCTTTCTGAAAAGGCGAACGGTCGGATCCTTCTCCCACGAGGAAGGGCCCAGCCCTGAAAGCTCTTGCTTCTCTTCACCGTCCCTTGGCACCCTACCTACAGGCACAACAGCACTGGGGATCTGTGCTTTCCCAGAGACGGAACATCTCACGGCGCTCCGCCTCGGCAGAGCCTCTTTCTGAAAAGGCGAACGGTCGGATCCTTCTCCCACGAGGAAGGGCCCAGCCCTGAAAGCTCTTGCTTCTCTTCACCGTCCCTTGGCACCCTACCTACAGGCACAACAGCACTGGGGATCTGTGCTTTCCCAGAGACGGAACATCTCACGGCGCTAGCCTCGGCAGAGCCTCTTTCTGAAAAGGCGAACGGTCGGATCCTTCTCCCACGAGGAAGGGCCCAGCCCTGAAAGCTCTTGCTGCTCTTCACCGTCCCTTGGCACCCTACCTACAGGCACAACAGCACTGGGGATTTGTGCTTTCCCAGAGACGGAACATCTCACGGCGCTCAGCCTCGGCAGAGCCTCTTTCTGAAAAGGCGAACGGTCGGATCCTTCTCCCACGAGGAAGGGCCCAGCCCTGAAAGCTCTTGCTGCTCTTCACCGTCCCTTGGCACCCTACCTACAGGCACAACAGCACTGGGGATCTGTGCTTTCCCAGAGACGGAACATCTCACGGCGCTCAGCCTCGGCAGAGCCTCTTTCTGAAAAGGCGAACGGTCGGATCCTTCTCCCACGAGGAAGGGCACAGCCCTGAAAGCTCTTGCTGCTCTTCACCGTCCCTTGGCACCCTACCTACAGGCACAACAACACTGGGGATCTGTGCTTTCCCAGAGACGGAACATCTCACTGCGCTCAGTCTCGGCAGAGCCTCTTTCTGAAAAGGCGAACGGTCGGATCCTTCTCCCACGAGGAAGGGCCCAGCCCTGAAAGCTCTTGCTGCTCTTCACCGTCCCTTGGCACCCTACCTACAGGCACAACAGCACTGGGGATCTGTGCTTTCCCAGAGACGGAACATCTCACGGCGCTCAGCCTCGGCAGAGCCTCTTTCTGAAAAGGCGAACGGTCGGATCCTTATCCCACGAGGAAGGGCACAGCCCTGAAAGCTCTTGCTGCTCTTCACCGTCCCTTGGCACCCTACCTACAGGCACAACAGCACTGGGGATCTGTGCTTTCCCAGAGACGGAACATCTCACGGCGCTCCGCCTCGGCAGAGCCTCTTTCTGAAAAGGCGAACGGTCGGATCCTTCTCCCACGAGGAAGGGCCCAGCCCTGAAAGCTCTTGCTGCTCTTCACCGTCCCTTGGCACCCTACCTACAGGCACAACAGCACTGGGGATCTGTGCTTTCCCAGAGACGGAACATCTCACGGCGCTCAGCCTCGGCAGAGCCTCTTTCTGAAAAGGCGAACGGTCGGATCCTTCTCCCACGAGGAAGGGCACAGCCCTGAAAGCTCTTGCTGCTCTTCACCGTCCCTTGGCACCCTACCTACAGGCACAACAGCACTGGGGATTTTTGATATCCCAGAGACGGAACATCTCACGGCGCTCCGCCTCGGCAGAGCCTCTTTCTGAAAAGGCGAACGGTCGGATCCTTCTCCCACGAGGAAGGGCCCAGCCCTGAAAGCTCTTGCTTCTCTTCACCGTCCCTTGGCACCCTACCTACAGGCACAACAGCACTGGGGATCTGTGCTTTCCCAGAGACGGAACATCTCACGGCGCTCAGCCTCGGCAGAGCCTCTTTCTGAAAAGGCGAACGGTCGGATCCTTCTCCCACGAGGAAGGGCCCAGCCCTGAAAGCTCTTGCTGCTCTTCACCGTCCCTTGGCACCCTACCTACAGGCACAACAGCACTGGGGATCTGTGCTTTCCCAGACACGGAACATCTCACTGCGCTCAGTCTCGGCAGAGCCTCTTTCTGAAAAGGCGAACGGTCGGATCCTTCTCCCACGAGGAAGGGCCGAGCCCTGAAAGCTCTTGCTGCTCTTCACCGTCCCTTGGCGCCCTACCTACAGGCCCAACAGCACTGGGGATCTGTGCTTTCCCAGAGACGGAACATCTCACGGCGCTCAGCCTCGGCAGAGCCTCTTTCTGAAAAGGCGAACGGTCGGATCCTTCTCCCACGAGGAAGGGCCCAGCCCTGAAAGCTCTTGCTGCTCTTCACCGTCCCTTGGCACCCTACCTACAGGCACAACAGCACTGGGGATTTGTGCTTTCCCAGAGACGGAACATCTCACGGCGCTCAGCCTCGGCAGAGCCTCTTTCTGAAAAGGCGAACGGTCGGATCCTTCTCCCACGAGGAAGGGCCCAGCCCTGAAAGCTCTTGCTGCTCTTCACCGTCCCTTGGCACCCTACCTACAGGCACAACAGCACTGGGGATCTGTGCTTTCCCAGAGACGGAACATCTCACGGCGCTAGCCTCGGCAGAGCCTCTTTCTGAAAAGGCGAACGGTCGGATCCTTCTCCCACGAGGAAGGGCCGAGCCCTGAAAGCTCTTGCTGCTCTTCACTGTCCCTTGGCACCCTACCTACAAGGCCAACAGCACTGGGGATCTGTGCTTTCCCAGAGACGGAACATCTCACGGCGCTCAGCCTCGGCAGAGCCTCTTTCTGAAAAGGCGAACGGTCGGATCCTTCTCCCACGAGGAAGGGCCCAGCCCTGAAAGCTCTTGCTGCTCTTCACCGTCCCTTGGCACCCTACCTACAGGCACAACAGCACTGGGGATTTGTGCTTTCCCAGAGACGGAACATCTCACGGCGCTCAGTCTCGGCAGAGCCTCTTTCTGAAAATGCGAACGGTCGGATCCTTCTCCCACGAGGAAGGGCCGAGCCCTGAAAGCTCTTGCTGCTCTTCACCGTCCCTTGGCACCCTACCTACAGGCACAACAGCACTGGGGATCTGTGCTTTCCCAGAGACGGAACATCTCACGGCGCTAGCCTCGGCAGAGCCTCTTTCTGAAAAGGCGAACGGTCGGATCCTTCTCCCACGAGGAAGGGCACAGCCCTGAAAGCTCTTGCTGCTCTTCACCGTCCCTTGGCACCCTACCTACAGGCACAACAGCACTGGGGATCTGTGCTTTCCCAGAGACGGAACATCTCACGGCGCTCAGCCTCGGCAGAGCCTCTTTCTGAAAAGGCGAACGGTCGGATCCTTCTCCCACGAGGAAGGGCACAGCCCTGAAAGCTCTTGCTGCTCTT
Organism: Buteo buteo; assembly: GCF_964188355.1. NCBI lineage: Eukaryota > Metazoa > Chordata > Aves > Accipitriformes > Accipitridae > Buteo > Buteo buteo. Next base: position 26,312,293 of record NC_134191.1, read on the forward strand.
CACCATCCCTTGGCACCCTACCTACAGGCACAACAGCACTGGGGATCTGTGCTTTCCCAGAGACGGAACATCTCACGGCGCTAGCCTCGGCAGAGCCTCTTTCTGAAAAGGCGAACGGTCGGATCCTTCTCCCACGAGGAAGGGCCGAGCCCTGAAAGCTCTTGCTGCTCTTCACCGTCCCTTGGCACCCTACCTACAGGCACAACAGCACTGGGGATTTTTGATATCCCAGAGACGGAACATCTCACGGCGCTCCGCCTCGGCAGAGCCTCTTTCTGAAAAGGCGAACGGTCGGATCCTTCTCCCACGAGGAAGGGCCCAGCCCTGAAAGCTCTTGCTGCTCTTCACCATCCCTTGGCACCCTACCTACAGGCACAACAGCACTGGGGATCTGTGCTTTCCCAGAGACGGAACATCTCACGGCGCTCAGCCTCGGCAGAGCCTCTTTCTGAAAAGGCGAACGGTCGGATCCTTCTCCCACGAGGAAGGGCACAGCCCTGAAAGCTCTTGCTGCTCTTCACCGTCCCTTGGCACCCTACCTACAGGCACAACAACACTGGGGATCTGTGCTTTCCCAGACACGGAACATCTCACGGCGCTCAGCCTCGGCAAGCCTCTTTCTGAAAAGGCGAACGGTCGGATCCTTCTCCCACGAGGAAGGGCCCAGCCCTGAAAGCTCTTGCTGCTCTTCACTGTCCCCGTGCAGCCTATGCACAGGCACAACAACACTGGGGATCTGTGCTTTCCCAGAGACGGAACATCTCACGGCGCTATCCTCGGCAGAGCCTCTTTCTGAAAAGGCGAACGGTCGGATCCTTCTCCCACGAGGAAGGGCCCAGCCCTGAAAGCTCTTGCTGCTCTTCACCATCCCTTGGCACCCTACCTACAGGCACAACAGCACTGGGGATCTGTGCTTTCCCAGAGACGGAACATCTCACTGCGCTCAGCCTCGGCAGAGCCTCTTTCTGAAAAGGCGAACGGTCGGATCCTTCTCCCACGAGGAAGGGCCCAGCCCTGAAAGCTCTTGCTGCTCTTCACCGTCCCTTGGCGCCCTACCTACAGGCCCAACAGCACTGGGGATCTGTGCTTTCCCAGAGACGGAACATCTCACGGCGCTCAGCCTCGGCAGAGCCTCTTTCTGAAAAGGCGAACGGTCGGATCCTTCTCCCACGAGGAAGGGCCCAGCCCTGAAAGCTCTTGCTGCTCTTCACCGTCCCTTGGCACCCTACCTACAGGCACAACAGCACTGGGGATTTGTGCTTTCCCAGAGACGGAACATCTCACGGCGCTCAGTCTCGGCAGAGCCTCTTTCTGAAAATGCGAACGGTCGGATCCTTATCCCACGAGGAAGGGCACAGCCCTGAAAGCTCTTGCTGCTCTTCACCGTCCCTTGGCACCCTACCTACAGGCACAACAGCACTGGGGATCTGTGCTTTCCCAGAGACGGAACATCTCACTGCGCTCAGTCTCGGCAGAGCCTCTTTCTGAAAAGGCGAACGGTCGGATCCTTCTCCCACGAGGAAGGGCCGAGCCCTGAAAGCTCTTGCTGCTCTTCACCGTCCCTTGGCACCCTACCTACAGGCACAACAGCACTGGGGATCTGTGCTTTCCCAGAGACGGAACATCTCACGGCGCTCCGCCTCGGCAGAGCCTCTTTCTGAAAAGGCGAACGGTCGGATCCTTCTCCCACGAGGAAGGGCACAGCCCTGAAAGCTCTTGCTGCTCTTCACCATCCCTTGGCACCCTACCTACAGGCACAACAGCACTGGGGATCTGTGCTTTCCCAGACACGGAACATCTCACTGCGCTCAGTCTCGGCAGAGCCTCTTTCTGAAAAGGCGAACGGTCGGATCCTTCTCCCACGAGGAAGGGCCGAGCCCTGAAAGCTCTTGCTGCTCTTCACCGTCCCTTGGCACCCTACCTACAGGCACAACAGCACTGGGGATCTGTGCTTTCCCAGAGACGGAACATCTCACGGCGCTCAGCCTCGGCAGAGCCTCTTTCTGAAAAGGCGAACGGTCGGATCCTTCTCCCACGAGGAAGGGCACAGCCCTGAAAGCTCTTGCTTCTCTTCACCGTCCCTTGGCACCCTACCTACAGGCACAACAGCACTGGGGATCTGTGCTTTCCCAGAGACGGAACATCTCACGGCGCTCCGCCTCGGCAGAGCCTCTTTCTGAAAAGGCGAACGGTCGGATCCTTCTCCCACGAGGAAGGGCCCAGCCCTGAAAGCTCTTGCTGCTCTTCACCGTCCCTTGGCACCCTACCTACAGGCACAACAGCACTGGGGATTTTTGATATCCCAGAGACGGAACATCTCACGGCGCTCCGCCTCGGCAGAGCCTCTTTCTGAAAAGGCGAACGGTCGGATCCTTCTCCCACGAGGAAGGGCACAGCCCTGAAAGCTCTTGCTGCTCTTCACCGTCCCTTGGCACCCTACCTACAGGCACAACAGCACTGGGGATCTGTGCTTTCCCAGACACGGAACATCTCACGGCGCTCAGCCTCGGCAGAGCCTCTTTCTGAAAAGGCGAACGGTCGGATCCTTCTCTCACGAGGAAGGGCCCAGCCCTGAAAGCTCTTGCTGCTCTTCACCGTCCCTTGGCACCCTACCTACAGGCACAACAGCACTGGGGATCTGTGCTTTCCCAGAGACGGAACATCTCACGGCGCTAGCCTCGGCAGAGCCTCTTTCTGAAAAGGCGAACGGTCGGATCCTTCTCCCACGAGGTAGGGCCCAGCCCTGAAAGCTCTTGCTGCTCTTCACCGTCCCTTGGCACCCTACCTACAGGCACAACAGCACTGGGGATCTGTGCTTTCCCAGAGACGGAACATCTCACGGCGCTCAGCCTCGGCAGAGCCTCTTTCTGAAAAGGCGAACGGTCGGATCCTTCTCCCACGAGGAAGGGCACAGCCCTGAAAGCTCTTGCTGCTCTTCACCGTCCCTTGGCACCCTACCTACAGGCACAACAACACTGGGGATCTGTGCTTTCCCAGAGACGGAACATCTCACGGCGCTCAGCCTCGGCAGAGCCTCTTTCTGAAAAGGCGAACGGTCGGATCCTTCTCCCACGAGGAAGGGCCCAGCCCTGAAAGCTCTTGCTGCTCTTCACCGTCCCTTGGCACCCTACCTACAGGCACAACAACACTGGGGATCTGTGCTTTCCCAGAGACGGAACATCTCACGGCGCTCAGCCTCGGCAGAGCCTCTTTCTGAAAAGGCGAACGGTCGGATCCTTCTCCCACGAGGAAGGGCCCAGCCCTGAAAGCTCTTGCTGCTCTTCACCGTCCCTTGGCACCCTACCTACAGGCACAACAGCACTGGGGATCTGTGCTTTCCCAGACACGGAACATCTCACGGCGCTAGCCTCGGCAGAGCCTCTTTCTGAAAAGGCGAACGGTCGGATCCTTCTCCCACGAGGAAGGGCCCAGCCCTGAAAGCTCTTGCTTCTCTTCACCGTCCCTTGGCACCCTACCTACAGGCACAACAGCACTGGGGATCTGTGCTTTCCCAGAGACGGAACATCTCACGGCGCTAGCCTCGGCAGAGCCTCTTTCTGAAAAGGCGAACGGTCGGATCCTTCTCCCACGAGGAAGGGCCCAGCCCTGAAAGCTCTTGCTGCTCTTCACCGTCCCTTGGCACCCTACCTACAGGCACAACAGCACTGGGGATTTGTGCTTTCCCAGAGACGGAACATCTCACGGCGCTCAGTCTCGGCAGAGCCTCTTTCTGAAAATGCGAACGGTCGGATCCTTCTCCCACGAGGAAGGGCCCAGCCCTGAAAGCTCTTGCTGCTCTTCACCGTCCCTTGGCACCCTACCTACAGGCACAACAGCACTGGGGATCTGTGCTTTCCCAGAGACGGAACATCTCACGGCGCTCAGCCTCGGCAAGCCTCTTTCTGAAAAGGCGAACGGTCGGATCCTTCTCCCACGAGGAAGGGCCGAGCCCTGAAAGCTCTTGCTGCTCTTCACCGTCCCTTGGCACCCTACCTACAGGCACAACAACACTGGGGATCTGTGCTTTCCCAGAGACGGAACATCTCACGGCGCTCAGCCTCAGCAGAGCCTCTTTCTGAAAAGGCGAACGGTCGGATCCTTCTCCCACGAGGAAGGGCCCAGCCCTGAAAGCTCTTGCTGCTCTTCACCATCCCTTGGCACCCTACCTACAGGCCCAACAGCACTGGGGATCTGTGCTTTCCCAGAGACGGAACATCTCACTGCGCTCAGCCTCGGCAGAGCCTCTTTCTGAAAAGGCGAACGGTCGGATCCTTCTCCCACGAGGAAGGGCACAGCCCTGAAAGCTCTTGCTGCTCTTCACCGTCCCTTGGCGCCCTACCTACAGGCCCAACAGCACTGGGGATCTGTGCTTTCCCAGAGACGGAACATCTCACGGCGCTCAGCCTCGGCAGAGCCTCTTTCTGAAAAGGCGAACGGTCGGATCCTTCTCCCACGAGGAAGGGCCCAGCCCTGAAAGCTCTTGCTGCTCTTCACCGTCCCTTGGCACCCTACCTACAGGCACAACAGCACTGGGGATTTGTGCTTTCCCAGAGACGGAACATCTCACGGCGCTCAGTCTCGGCAGAGCCTCTTTCTGAAAATGCGAACGGTCGGATCCTTCTCCCACGAGGAAGGGCCCAGCCCTGAAAGCTCTTGCTGCTCTTCACTGTCCCCGTGCAGCCTATGCACAGGCACAACAACACTGGGGATCTGTGCTTTCCCAGAGACGGAACATCTCACGGCGCTATCCTCGGCAGAGCCTCTTTCTGAAAAGGCGAACGGTCGGATCCTTCTCCCACGAGGAAGGGCCCAGCCCTGAAAGCTCTTGCTTCTCTTCACCGTCCCTTGGCACCCTACCTACAGGCACAACAGCACTGGGGATTTCTGCTTTCCCAGAGACGGAACATCTCACGGCGCTAGCCTCGGCAGAGCCTCTTTCTGAAAAGGCGAACGGTCGGATCCTTCTCCCACGAGGTAGGGCCCAGCCCTGAAAGCTCTTGCTGCTCTTCACCGTCCCTTGGCACCCTACCTACAGGCACAACAGCACTGGGGATCTGTGCTTTCCCAGAGACGGAACATCTCACGGCGCTAGCCTCGGCAGAGCCTCTTTCTGAAAAGGCGAACGGTCGGATCCTTCTCCCACGAGGTAGGGCCCAGCCCTGAAAGCTCTTGCTGCTCTTCACCGTCCCTTGGCACCCTACCTACAGGCACAACAGCACTGGGGATCTGTGCTTTCCCAGAGACGGAACATCTCACGGCGCTCAGCCTCGGCAGAGCCTCTTTCTGAAAATGCGAACGGTCGGATCCTTCTCCCACGAGGAAGGGCCCAGCCCTGAAAGCTCTTGCTGCTCTTCACCGTCCCTTGGCACCCTACCTACAGGCACAACAGCACTGGGGATTTGTGCTTTCCCAGAGACGGAACATCTCACGGCGCTCAGCCTCGGCAGAGCCTCTTTCTGAAAAGGCGAACGGTCGGATCCTTCTCCCACGAGGAAGGGCCCAGCCCTGAAAGCTCTTGCTGCTCTTCACCGTCCCTTGGCACCCTACCTACAGGCACAACAGCACTGGGGATCTGTGCTTTCCCAGACACGGAACATCTCACGGCGCTCAGCCTCGGCAGAGCCTCTTTCTGAAAAGGCGAACGGTCAGATCCTTCTCCCACGAGGAAGGGCCCAGCCCTGAAAGCTCTTGCTGCTATTCACCATCCCTTGGCACCCTACCTACAGGCACAACAGCACTGGGGATTTGTGCTTTCCCAGACACGGAACATCTCACGGCGCTCAGCCTCGGCAGAGCCTCTTTCTGAAAAGGCGAACGGTCGGATCCTTCTCCCACGAGGAAGGGCCCAGCCCTGAAAGCTCTTGCTGCTCTTCACCATCCCTTGGCACCCTACCTACAGGCACAACAGCACTGGGGATCTGTGCTTTCCCAGACACGGAACATCTCACTGCGCTCAGCCTCGGCAGAGCCTCTTTCTGAAAAGGCGAACGGTCGGATCCTTCTCCCACGAGGAAGGGCCGAGCCCTGAAAGCTCTTGCTGCTCTTCACCGTCCCTTGGCGCCCTACCTACAGGCACAACAGCACTGGGGATCTGTGCTTTCCCAGAGACGGAACATCTCACGGCGCTCAGCCTCGGCAGAGCCTCTTTCTGAAAAGGCGAACGGTCGGATCCTTCTCCCACGAGGAAGGGCCCAGCCCTGAAAGCTCTTGCTGCTCTTCACCGTCCCTTGGCACCCTACCTACAGGCACAACAGCACTGGGGATTTGTGCTTTCCCAGAGACGGAACATCTCACGGCGCTCAGTCTCGGCAGAGCCTCTTTCTGAAAATGCGAACGGTCGGATCCTTCTCCCACGAGGAAGGGCCCAGCCCTGAAAGCTCTTGCTGCTCTTCACCGTCCCTTGGCACCCTACCTACAGGCACAACAGCACTGGGGATCTGTGCTTTCCCAGAGACGGAACATCTCACGGCGCTCAGCCTCGGCAGAGCCTCTTTCTGAAAAGGCGAACGGTCGGATCCTTCTCCCACGAGGAAGGGCCCAGCCCTGAAAGCTCTTGCTGCTCTTCACCGTCCCTTGGCACCCTACCTACAGGCACAACAGCACTGGGGATCTGTGCTTTCCCAGAGACGGAACATCTCACGGCGCTCAGCCTCGGCAGAGCCTCTTTCTGAAAATGCGAACGGTCGGATCCTTCTCCCACGAGGAAGGGCCCAGCCCTGAAAGCTCTTGCTGCTCTTCACCGTCCCTTGGCACCCTACCTACAGGCACAACAGCACTGGGGATCTGTGCTTTCCCAGAGACGGAACATCTCACTGCGCTCAGTCTCGGCAGAGCCTCTTTCTGAAAAGGCGAACGGTCGGATCCTTCTCCCACGAGGAAGGGCCGAGCCCTGAAAGCTCTTGCTGCTCTTCACCGTCCCTTGGCACCCTACCTACAGGCACAACAGCACTGGGGATCTGTGCTTTCCCAGAGACGGAACATCTCACGGCGCTCAGCCTCGGCAGAGCCTCTTTCTGAAAAGGCGAACGGTCGGATCCTTCTCCCACGAGGAAGGGCACAGCCCTGAAAGCTCTTGCTGCTCTTCACCGTCCCTTGGCACCCTACCTACAGGCACAACAGCACTGGGGATCTGTGCTTTCCCAGAGACGGAACATCTCACGGCGCTCCGCCTCGGCAGAGCCTCTTTCTGAAAAGGCGAACGGTCGGATCCTTCTCCCACGAGGAAGGGCCCAGCCCTGAAAGCTCTTGCTGCTCTTCACCGTCCCTTGGCACCCTACCTACAGGCACAACAGCACTGGGGATTTGTGCTTTCCCAGAGACGGAACATCTCACGGCGCTCAGCCTCGGCAGAGCCTCTTTCTGAAAAGGCGAACGGTCGGATCCTTCTCCCACGAGGAAGGGCCCAGCCCTGAAAGCTCTTGCTGCTCTTCACCGTCCCTTGGCACCCTACCTACAGGCACAACAGCACTGGGGATCTGTGCTTTCCCAGAGACGGAACATCTCACGGCGCTAGCCTCGGCAGAGCCTCTTTCTGAAAAGGCGAACGGTCGGATCCTTCTCCCACGAGGAAGGGCCGAGCCCTGAAAGCTCTTGCTGCTCTTCACTGTCCCTTGGCACCCTACCTACAGGCACAACAGCACTGGGGATCTGTGCTTTCCCAGAGACGGAACATCTCACGGCGCTCAGCCTCGGCAGAGCCTCTTTCTGAAAAAAGGCGAACGGTCGGATCCTTCTCCCACAAGGATGGTGCCAGCCCTGAAAGCTCTTGCTGCTCTTCACCGTCCCTTGGCACCCTACCTACAGGCACAACAGCACTGGGGATCTGTGCTTTCCCAGAGACGGAACATCTCACGGCGCTCAGCCTCGGCAGAGCCTCTTTCTGAAAAGGCGAACGGTCGGATCCTTCTCCCACGAGGAAGGGCCCAGCCCTGAAAGCTCTTGCTGCTCTTCACCGTCCCTTGGCACCCTACCTACAGGCACAACAACACTGGGGATCTGTGCTTTCCCAGACACGGAACATCTCACGGCGCTCAGCCTCGGCAAGCCTCTTTCTGAAAAGGCGAACGGTCGGATCCTTCTCCCACGAGGAAGGGCCCAGCCCTGAAAGCTCTTGCTGCTCTTCACTGTCCCCGTGCAGCCTATGCACAGGCACAACAGCACTGGGGATCTGTGCTTTCCCAGAGACGGAACATCTCACGGCGCTATCCTCGGCAGAGCCTCTTTCTGAAAAGGCGAACGGTCGGATCCTTCTCCCACGAGGAAGGGCCCAGCCCTGAAAGCTCTTGCTGCTCTTCACCGTCCCTTGGCACCCTACCTACAGGCACAACAGCACTGGGGATTTCTGCTTTCCCAGAGACGGAACATCTCACGGCGCTAGCCTCGGCAGAGCCTCTTTCTGAAAAGGCGAACGGTCGGATCCTTCTCCCACGAGGAAGGGCCCAGCCCTGAAAGCTCTTGCTGCTCTTCACCGTCCCTTGGCACCCTACCTACAGGCACAACAGCACTGGGGATCTGTGCTTTCCCAGAGACGGAACATCTCACGGCGCTAGCCTCGGCAGAGCCTCTTTCTGAAAAGGCGAACGGTCGGATCCTTCTCCCACGAGGAAGGGCCCAGCCCTGAAAGCTCTTGCTGCTCTTCACCATCCCTTGGCACCCTACCTACAGGCACAACAGCACTGGGGATCTGTGCTTTCCCAGAGACGGAACATCTCACTGCGCTCAGTCTCGGCAGAGCCTCTTTCTGAAAAGGCGAACGGTCGGATCATTCTCCCACGAGGAAGGGCCGAGCCCTGAAAGCTCTTGCTGCTCTTCACCGTCCCTTGGCACCCTACCTACAGGCACAACAGCACTGGGGATCTGTGCTTTCCCAGAGACGGAACATCTCACGGCGCTCAGCCTCGGCAGAGCCTCTTTCTGAAAAGGCGAACGGTCGGATCCTTCTCCCACGAGGAAGGGCACAGCCCTGAAAGCTCTTGCTGCTCTTCACCGTCCCTTGGCACCCTACCTACAGGCACAACAACACTGGGGATCTGTGCTTTCCCAGAGACGGAACATCTCACGGCGCTCAGCCTCGGCAGAGCCTCTTTCTGAAAAGGCGAACGGTCGGATCCTTCTCCCACGAGGAAGGGCACAGCCCTGAAAGCTCTTGCTGCTCTTCACCGTCCCTTGGCACCCTACCTACAGGCACAACAGCACTGGGGATCTGTGCTTTCCCAGACACGGAACATCTCACGGCGCTAGCCTCGGCAGAGCCTCTTTCTGAAAAGGCGAACGGTCGGATCCTTCTCCCACGAGGAAGGGCCCAGCCCTGAAAGCTCTTGCTTCTCTTCACCGTCCCTTGGCACCCTACCTACAGGCACAACAGCACTGGGGATCTGTGCTTTCCCAGAGACGGAACATCTCACGGCGCTAGCCTCGGCAGAGCCTCTTTCTGAAAAGGCGAACGGTCGGATCCTTCTCCCACGAGGTAGGGCCCAGCCCTGAAAGCTCTTGCTGCTCTTCACCGTCCCTTTGCACCCTACCTACAGGCACAACAGCACTGGGGATCTGTGCTTTCCCAGACACGGAACATCTCACGGCGCTCAGCCTCGGCAGAGCCTCTTTCTGAAAAGGCGAACGGTCAGATCCTTCTCCCACGAGGAAGCGCCCAGCCCTGAAAGCTCTTGCTGCTCTTCACCGTCCCTTGGCACCCTACCTACAGGCACAACAGCACTGGGGATTTGTGCTTTCCCAGACACGGAACATCTCACGGCGCTCAGCCTCGGCAGAGCCTCTTTCTGAAAAGGCGAACGGTCGGATCCTTCTCCCACGAGGAAGGGCCCAGCCCTGAAAGCTCTTGCTGCTCTTCACCATCCCTTGGCACCCTACCTACAGGCACAACAGCACTGGGGATCTGTGCTTTCCCAGAGACGGAACATCTCACTGCGCTCAGCCTCGGCAGAGCCTCTTTCTGAAAAGGCGAACGGTCGGATCCTTCTCCCACGAGGAAGGGCCCAGCCCTGAAAGCTCTTGCTGCTCTTCACCGTCCCTTGGCGCCCTACCTACAGGCACAACAGCACTGGGGATCTGTGCTTTCCCAGAGACGGAACATCTCACGGCGCTCAGCCTCGGCAGAGCCTCTTTCTGAAAAGGCGAACGGTCGGATCCTTCTCCCACGAGGAAGGGCCCAGCCCTGAAAGCTCTTGCTGCTCTTCACCGTCCCTTGGCACCCTACCTACAGGCACAACAGCACTGGGGATTTGTGCTTTCCCAGAGACGGAACATCTCACGGCGCTCAGTCTCGGCAGAGCCTCTTTCTGAAAATGCGAACGGTCGGATCCTTCTCCCACGAGGAAGGGCCCAGCCCTGAAAGCTCTTGCTGCTCTTCACCATCCCTTGGCACCCTACCTACAGGCACAACAGCACTGGGGATCTGTGCTTTCCCAGAGACGGAACATCTCACGGCGCTAGCCTCGGCAGAGCCTCTTTCTGAAAAGGCGAACGGTCGGATCCTTCTCCCACGAGGAAGGGCCCAGCCCTGAAAGCTCTTGCTGCTCTTCACCGTCCCTTGGCACCCTACCTACAGGCACAACAGCACTGGGGATCTGTGCTTTCCCAGAGACGGAACATCTCACGGCGCTCAGCCTCGGCAGAGCCTCTTTCTGAAAAGGCGAACGGTCGGATCCTTCTCCCACGAGGAAGGGCACAGCCCTGAAAGCTCTTGCTGCTCTTCACCATCCCTTGGCACCCTACCTACAGGCACAACAGCACTGGGGATCTGTGCTTTCCCAGAGACGGAACATCTCACGGCGCTCAGCCTCGGCAGAGCCTCTTTCTGAAAAGGCGAACGGTCGGATCCTTCTCCCACGAGGAAGGGCCGAGCCCTGAAAGCTCTTGCTGCTCTTCACCGTCCCTTGGCGCCCTACCTACAGGCACAACAGCACTGGGGATCTGCGCTTTCCCAGAGACGGAACATCTCACGGCGCTCAGCCTCGGCAGAGCCTCTTTCTGAAAAGGCGAACGGTCGGATCCTTCTCCCACGAGGAAGGGCCCAGCCCTGAAAGCTCTTGCTGCTCTTCACCGTCCCTTGGCACCCTACCTACAGGCACAACAGCACTGGGGATCTGTGCTTTCCCAGAGACGGAACATCTCACGGCGCTCCGCCTCGGCAGAGCCTCTTTCTGAAAAGGCGAACGGTCGGATCCTTCTCCCACGAGGAAGGGCCCAGCCCTGAAAGCTCTTGCTGCTCTTCACCGTCCCTTGGCACCCTACCTACAGGCACAACAGCACTGGGGATTTGTGCTTTCCCAGAGACGGAACATCTCACGGCGCTCAGCCTCGGCAGAGCCTCTTTCTGAAAAGGCGAACGGTCGGATCCTTCTCCCACGAGGAAGGGCCCAGCCCTGAAAGCTCTTGCTGCTCTTCACCGTCCCTTGGCACCCTACCTACAGGCACAACAGCACTGGGGATCTGTGCTTTCCCAGAGACGGAACATCTCACGGCGCTAGCCTCGGCAGAGCCTCTTTCTGAAAAGGCGAACGGTCGGATCCTTCTCCCACGAGGAAGGGCCGAGCCCTGAAAGCTCTTGCTGCTCTTCACTGTCCCTTGGCACCCTACCTACAGGCACAACAGCACTGGGGATCTGTGCTTTCCCAGAGACGGAACATCTCACGGCGCTCAGCCTCGGCAGAGCCTCTTTCTGAAAAAAGGCGAACGGTCGGATCCTTCTCCCACAAGGATGGCGCCAGCCCTGAAAGCTCTTGCTGCTCTTCACCGTCCCTTGGCACCCTACCTACAGGCACAACAGCACTGGGGATCTGTGCTTTCCCAGAGACGGAACATCTCACGGCGCTCAGCCTCGGCAGAGCCTCTTTCTGAAAAGGCGAACGGTCGGATCCTTCTCCCACGAGGAAGGGCACAGCCCTGAAAGCTCTTGCTGCTCTTCACCGTCCCTTGGCACCCTACCTACAGGCACAACAACACTGGGGATCTGTGCTTTCCCAGACACGGAACATCTCACTGCGCTCAGCCTCGGCAAGCCTCTTTCTGAAAAGGCGAACGGTCGGATCCTTCTCCCACGAGGAAGGGCCCAACCCTGAAAGCTCTTGCTGCTCTTCACTGTCCCCGTGCAGCCTATGCACAGGCACAACAACACTGGGGATCTGTGCTTTCCCAGAGACGGAACATCTCACGGCGCTATCCTCGGCAGAGCCTCTTTCTGAAAAGGCGAACGGTCGGATCCTTCTCCCACGAGGAAGGGCCCAGCCCTGAAAGCTCTTGCTTCTCTTCACCGTCCCTTGGCACCCTACCTACAGGCACAACAGCACTGGGGATTTCTGCTTTCCCAGAGACGGAACATCTCACGGCGCTAGCCTCGGCAGAGCCTCTTTCTGAAAAGGCGAACGGTCGGATCCTTCTCCCACGAGGAAGGGCCCAGCCCTGAAAGCTCTTGCTGCTCTTCACCATCCCTTGGCACCCTACCTACAGGCACAACAGCACTGGGGATCTGTGCTTTCCCAGAGACGGAACATCTCACGGCGCTCAGCCTCGGCAGAGCCTCTTTCTGAAAAGGCGAACGGTCGGATCCTTCTCCCACGAGGAAGGGCACAGCCCTGAAAGCTCTTGCTGCTCTTCACCGTCCCTTGGCACCCTACCTACAGGCACAACAGCACTGGGGATTTCTGCTTTCCCAGAGACGGAACATCTCACGGCGCTAGCCTCGGCAGAGCCTCTTTCTGAAAAGGCGAACGGTCGGATCCTTCTCCCACGAGGAAGGGCCCAGCCCTGAAAGCTCTTGCTGCTCTTCACCGTCCCTTGGCACCCTACCTACAGGCACAACAGCACTGGGGATCTGTGCTTTCCCAGAGATGGAACATCTCACTGCGCTCAGCCTCGGCAGAGCCTCTTTCTGAAAAGGCGAACGGTCGGATCCTTCTCCCACGAGGTAGGGCCCAGCCCTGAAAGCTCTTGCTGCTCTTCACCGTCCCTTGGCACCCTACCTACAGGCACAACAGCACTGGGGATCTGTGCTTTCCCTGAGACGGAACATCTCACGGCGCTCAGCCTCGGCAGAGCCTCTTTCTGAAAAAAGGCGAACGGTCGGATCCTTCTCCCACAAGGATGGTGCCAGCCCTGAAAGCTCTTGCTGCTCTTCACCGTCCCTTGGCACCCTACCTACAGGCACAACAGCACTGGGGATCTGTGCTTTCCCAGACACGGAACATCTCACGGCGCTCAGCCTCGGCAGAGCCTCTTTCTGAAAAGGCGAACGGTCGGATCCTTCTCCCACGAGGAAGGGCACAGCCCTGAAAGCTCTTGCTGCTCTTCACCGTCCCTTGGCACCCTACCTACAGGCACAACAACACTGGGGATCTGTGCTTTCCCAGACACGGAACATCTCACGGCGCTCAGCCTCGGCAAGCCTCTTTCTGAAAAGGCGAACGGTCGGATCCTTCTCCCACGAGGAAGGGCCCAGCCCTGAAAGCTCTTGCTGCTCTTCACTGTCCCCGTGCAGCCTATGCACAGGCACAACAACACTGGGGATCTGTGCTTTCCCAGAGACGGAACATCTCACGGCGCTATCCTCGGCAGAGCCTCTTTCTGAAAAGGCGAACGGTCGGATCCTTCTCCCACGAGGAAGGGCCCAGCCCTGAAAGCTCTTGCTGCTCTTCACCGTCCCTTGGCACCCTACCTACAGGCACAACAGCACTGGGGATTTGTGCTTTCCCAGAGACGGAACATCTCACGGCGCTCAGTCTCGGCAGAGCCTCTATCTGAAAATGCGAACGGTCGGATCCTTCTCCCACGAGGAAGGGCCCAGCCCTGAAAGCTCTTGCTGCTCTTCACCGTCCCTTGGCACCCTACCTACAGGCACAACAGCACTGGGGATCTGTGCTTTCCCAGAGACGGAACATCTCACGGCGCTAGCCTCGGCAGAGCCTCTTTCTGAAAAGGCGAACGGTCGGATCCTTCTCCCACGAGGAAGGGCCCAGCCCTGAAAGCTCTTGCTGCTCTTCACCGTCCCTTGGCACCCTACCTACAGGCACAACAGCACTGGGGATCTGTGCTTTCCCAGAGACGGAACATCTCACGGCGCTCAGCCTCGGCAGAGCCTCTTTCTGAAAAGGCGAACGGTCGGATCCTTCTCCCACGAGGAAGGGCACAGCCCTGAAAGCTCTTGCTGCTCTTCACCATCCCTTGGCACCCTACCTACAGGCACAACAGCACTGGGGATCTGTGCTTTCCCAGAGACGGAACATCTCACTGCGCTCAGTCTCGGCAGAGCCTCTTTCTGAAAAGGCGAACGGTCGGATCCTTCTCCCACGAGGAAGGGCACAGCCCTGAAAGCTCTTGCTGCTCTTCACCGTCCCTTGGCACCCTACCTACAGGCACAACAGCACTGGGGATCTGTGCTTTCCCAGAGACGGAACATCTCACGGCGCTCAGCCTCGGCAGAGCCTCTTTCTGAAAAGGCGAACGGTCGGATCCTTCTCCCACGAGGAAGGGCCCAGCCCTGAAAGCTCTTGCTTCTCTTCACCGTCCCTTGGCACCCTACCTACAGGCACAACAGCACTGGGGATCTGTGCTTTCCCAGAGACGGAATATCTCACGGCGCTCCGCCTCGGCAGAGCCTCTTTCTGAAAAGGCGAACGGTCGGATCCTTCTCCCACGAGGAAGGGCCCAGCCCTGAAAGCTCTTGCTGCTCTTCACCGTCCCTTGGCACCCTACCTACAGGCACAACAGCACTGGGGATTTGTGCTTTCCCAGAGACGGAACATCTCACGGCGCTCAGCCTCGGCAGAGCCTCTTTCTGAAAAGGCGAACGGTCGGATCCTTCTCCCACGAGGAAGGGCCCAGCCCTGAAAGCTCTTGCTGCTCTTCACCGTCCCTTGGCACCCTACCTACAGGCACAACAGCACTGGGGATCTGTGCTTTCCCAGAGACGGAACATCTCACGGCGCTAGCCTCGGCAGAGCCTCTTTCTGAAAAGGCGAACGGTCGGATCCTTCTCCCACGAGGAAGGGCCGAGCCCTGAAAGCTCTTGCTGCTCTTCACTGTCCCTTGGCACCCTACCTACAGGCACAACAGCACTGGGGATCTGTGCTTTCCCAGAGACGGAACATCTCACGGCGCTCAGCCTCGGCAGATCCTCTTTCTGAAAAAAGGCGAACGGTCGGATCCTTCTCCCACAAGGATGGTGCCAGCCCTGAAAGCTCTTGCTGCTCTTCACCGTCCCTTGGCACCCTACCTACAGGCACAACAGCACTGGGGATCTGTGCTTTCCCAGAGATGGAACATCTCACGGCGCTAGCCTCGGCAGAGCCTCTTTCTGAAAATGCGAACGGTCGGATCCTTCTCCCACGAGGTAGGGCCCAGCCCTGAAAGCTCTTGCTGCTCTTCACCGTCCCTTGGCACCCTACCTACAGGCACAACAGCACTGGGGATCTGTGCTTTCCCTGAGACGGAACATCTCACGGCGCTCAGCCTCGGCAGAGCCTCTTTCTGAAAAAAGGCGAACGGTCGGATCCTTCTCCCACAAGGATGGTGCCAGCCCTGAAAGCTCTTGCTGCTCTTCACCGTCCCTTGGCACCCTACCTACAGGCACAACAGCACTGGGGATCTGTGCTTTCCCAGACACGGAACATCTCACGGCGCTCAGCCTCGGCAGAGCCTCTTTCTGAAAAGGCGAACGGTCGGATCCTTCTCCCACGAGGAAGGGCACAGCCCTGAAAGCTCTTGCTGCTCTTCACCGTCCCTTGGCACCCTACCTACAGGCACAACAACACTGGGGATCTGTGCTTTCCCAGACACGGAACATCTCACGGCGCTCAGCCTCGGCAAGCCTCTTTCTGAAAAGGCGAACGGTCGGATCCTTCTCCCACGAGGAAGGGCCCAGCCCTGAAAGCTCTTGCTGCTCTTCACTGTCCCCGTGCAGCCTATGCACAGGCACAACAACACTGGGGATCTGTGCTTTCCCAGAGACGGAACATCTCACGGCGCTATCCTCGGCAGAGCCTCTTTCTGAAAAGGCGAACGGTCGGATCCTTCTCCCACGAGGAAGGGCCCAGCCCTGAAAGCTCTTGCTGCTCTTCACCGTCCCTTGGCACCCTACCTACAGGCACAACAGCACTGGGGATTTGTGCTTTCCCAGAGACGGAACATCTCACGGCGCTCAGTCTCGGCAGAGCCTCTATCTGAAAATGCGAACGGTCGGATCCTTCTCCCACGAGGAAGGGCCCAGCCCTGAAAGCTCTTGCTGCTCTTCACCGTCCCTTGGCACCCTACCTACAGGCACAACAGCACTGGGGATCTGTGCTTTCCCAGAGACGGAACATCTCACGGCGCTAGCCTCGGCAGAGCCTCTTTCTGAAAAGGCGAACGGTCGGATCCTTCTCCCACGAGGAAGGGCCCAGCCCTGAAAGCTCTTGCTGCTCTTCACCGTCCCTTGGCACCCTACCTACAGGCACAACAGCACTGGGGATCTGTGCTTTCCCAGAGACGGAACATCTCACGGCGCTCAGCCTCGGCAGAGCCTCTTTCTGAAAAGGCGAACGGTCGGATCCTTCTCCCACGAGGAAGGGCACAGCCCTGAAAGCTCTTGCTGCTCTTCACCATCCCTTGGCACCCTACCTACAGGCACAACAGCACTGGGGATCTGTGCTTTCCCAGAGACGGAACATCTCACTGCGCTCAGTCTCGGCAGAGCCTCTTTCTGAAAAGGCGAACGGTCGGATCCTTCTCCCACGAGGAAGGGCACAGCCCTGAAAGCTCTTGCTGCTCTTCACCGTCCCTTGGCACCCTACCTACAGGCACAACAGCACTGGGGATCTGTGCTTTCCCAGAGACGGAACATCTCACGGCGCTCAGCCTCGGCAGAGCCTCTTTCTGAAAAGGCGAACGGTCGGATCCTTCTCCCACGAGGAAGGGCCCAGCCCTGAAAGCTCTTGCTTCTCTTCACCGTCCCTTGGCACCCTACCTACAGGCACAACAGCACTGGGGATCTGTGCTTTCCCAGAGACGGAACATCTCACGGCGCTCCGCCTCGGCAGAGCCTCTTTCTGAAAAGGCGAACGGTCGGATCCTTCTCCCACGAGGAAGGGCCCAGCCCTGAAAGCTCTTGCTGCTCTTCACCGTCCCTTGGCACCCTACCTACAGGCACAACAGCACTGGGGATTTGTGCTTTCCCAGAGACGGAACATCTCACGGCGCTCAGCCTCGGCAGAGCCTCTTTCTGAAAAGGCGAACGGTCGGATCCTTCTCCCACGAGGAAGGGCCCAGCCCTGAAAGCTCTTGCTGCTCTTCACCGTCCCTTGGCACCCTACCTACAGGCACAACAGCACTGGGGATCTGTGCTTTCCCAGAGACGGAACATCTCACGGCGCTAGCCTCGGCAGAGCCTCTTTCTGAAAAGGCGAACGGTCGGATCCTTCTCCCACGAGGAAGGGCCGAGCCCTGAAAGCTCTTGCTGCTCTTCACTGTCCCTTGGCACCCTACCTACAGGCACAACAGCACTGGGGATCTGTGCTTTCCCAGAGACGGAACATCTCACGGCGCTCAGCCTCGGCAGAGCCTCTTTCTGAAAAAAGGCGAACGGTCGGATCCTTCTCCCACAAGGATGGTGCCAGCCCTGAAAGCTCTTGCTGCTCTTCACCGTCCCTTGGCACCCTACCTACAGGCACAACAGCACTGGGGATCTGTGCTTTCCCAGAGACGGAACATCTCACGGCGCTCAGCCTCGGCAGAGCCTCTTTCTGAAAAGGCGAACGGTCGGATCCTTCTCCCACGAGGAAGGGCACAGCCCTGAAAGCTCTTGCTGCTCTTCACCGTCCCTTGGCACCCTACCTACAGGCACAACAACACTGGGGATCTGTGCTTTCCCAGACACGGAACATCTCACTGCGCTCAGCCTCGGCAAGCCTCTTTCTGAAAAGGCGAACGGTCGGATCCTTCTCCCACGAGGAAGGGCCCAGCCCTGAAAGCTCTTGCTGCTCTTCACTGTCCCCGTGCAGCCTATGCACAGGCACAACAACACTGGGGATCTGTGCTTTCCCAGAGACGGAACATCTCACGGCGCTATCCTCGGCAGAGCCTCTTTCTGAAAAGGCGAACGGTCGGATCCTTCTCCCACGAGGAAGGGCCCAGCCCTGAAAGCTCTTGCTTCTCTTCACCGTCCCTTGGCACCCTACCTACAGGCACAACAGCACTGGGGATTTCTGCTTTCCCAGAGACGGAACATCTCACGGCGCTAGCCTCGGCAGAGCCTCTTTCTGAAAAGGCGAACGGTCGGATCCTTCTCCCACGAGGAAGGGCCCAGCCCTGAAAGCTCTTGCTGCTCTTCACCGTCCCTTGGCACCCTACCTACAGGCACAACAGCACTGGGGATCTGTGCTTTCCCAGAGACGGAACATCTCACGGCGCTAGCCTCGGCAGAGCCTCTTTCTGAAAAGGCGAACGGTCGGATCCTTCTCCCACGAGGTAGGGCCCAGCCCTGAAAGCTCTTGCTGCTCTTCACCGTCCCTTGGCACCCTACCTACAGGCACAACAGCACTGGGGATCTGTGCTTTCCCAGAGACGGAACATCTCACGGCGCTCAGCCTCGGCAGAGCCTCTTTCTGAAAAGGCGAACGGTCGGATCCTTCTCCCACGAGGAAGGGCACAGCCCTGAAAGCTCTTGCTGCTCTTCACCGTCCCTTGGCACCCTACCTACAGGCACAACAACACTGGGGATCTGTGCTTTCCCAGAGACGGAACATCTCACGGCGCTCAGCCTCGGCAGAGCCTCTTTCTGAAAAGGCGAACGGTCGGATCCTTCTCCCACGAGGAAGGGCCCAGCCCTGAAAGCTCTTGCTGCTCTTCACCGTCCCTTGGCACCCTACCTACAGGCACAACAGCACTGGGGATCTGTGCTTTCCCAGACACGGAACATCTCACGGCGCTCAGCCTCGGCAGAGCCTCTTTCTGAAAAGGCGAACGGTCGGATCCTTCTCCCACGAGGAAGGGCCCAGCCCTGAAAGCTCTTGCTGCTCTTCACCGTCCCTTGGCACCCTACCTACAGGCACAACAGCACTGGGGATTTCTGCTTTCCCAGAGACGGAACATCTCACGGCGCTAGCCTCGGCAGAGCCTCTTTCTGAAAAGGCGAACGGTCGGATCCTTCTCCCACGAGGAAGGGCCCAGCCCTGAAAGCTCTTGCTGCTCTTCACCGTCCCTTGGCACCCTACCTACAGGCACAACAGCACTGGGGATCTGTGCTTTCCCAGAGATGGAACATCTCACGGCGCTAGCCTCGGCAGAGCCTCTTTCTGAAAATGCGAACGGTCGGATCCTTCTCCCACGAGGTAGGGCCCAGCCCTGAAAGCTCTTGCTGCTCTTCACCGTCCCTTGGCACCCTACCTACAGGCACAACAGCACTGGGGATCTGTGCTTTCCCTGAGACGGAACATCTCACGGCGCTCAGCCTCGGCAGAGCCTCTTTCTGAAAAGGCGAACGGTCGGATCCTTCTCCCACGAGGAAGGGCACAGCCCTGAAAGCTCTTGCTGCTCTTCACCGTCCCTTGGCACCCTACCTACAGGCACAACAACACTGGGGATCTGTGCTTTCCCAGACACGGAACATCTCACGGCGCTCAGCCTCGGCAAGCCTATTTCTGAAAAGGCGAACGGTCGGATCCTTCTCCCACGAGGAAGGGCCCAGCCCTGAAAGCTCTTGCTGCTCTTCACTGTCCCCGTGCAGCCTATGCACAGGCACAACAACACTGGGGATCTGTGCTTTCCCAGAGACGGAACATCTCACGGCGCTATCCTCGGCAGAGCCTCTTTCTGAAAAGGCGAACGGTCGGATCCTTCTCCCACGAGGAAGGGCCCAGCCCTGAAAGCTCTTGCTTCTCTTCACCGTCCCTTGGCACCCTACCTACAGGCACAACAGCACTGGGGATTTCTGCTTTCCCAGAGACGGAACATCTCACGGCGCTAGCCCCGGCAGAGCCTCTTTCTGAAAAGGCGAACGGTCGGATCCTTCTCCCACGAGGAAGGGCCGAGCCCTGAAAGCTCTTGCTGCTCTTCACCGTCCCTTGGCGCCCTACCTACAGGCACAACAGCACTGGGGATCTGTGCTTTCCCAGAGACGGAACATCTCACGGCGCTCAGCCTCGGCAGAGCCTCTTTCTGAAAAGGCGAACGGTCGGATCCTTCTCCCACGAGGAAGGGCCCAGCCCTGAAAGCTCTTGCTGCTCTTCACCGTCCCTTGGCACCCTACCTACAGGCACAACAGCAC
Organism: Buteo buteo; assembly: GCF_964188355.1. Lineage (NCBI taxonomy): Eukaryota > Metazoa > Chordata > Aves > Accipitriformes > Accipitridae > Buteo > Buteo buteo. The sequence goes on from NC_134191.1 coordinate 26,332,544, forward strand.
TGGGGATTTGTGCTTTCCCAGAGACGGAACATCTCACGGCGCTCAGTCTCGGCAGAGCCTCTATCTGAAAATGCGAACGGTCGGATCCTTCTCCCACGAGGAAGGGCCCAGCCCTGAAAGCTCTTGCTGCTCTTCACCGTCCCTTGGCACCCTACCTACAGGCACAACAGCACTGGGGATCTGTGCTTTCCCAGAGACGGAACATCTCACGGCGCTAGCCTCGGCAGAGCCTCTTTCTGAAAAGGCGAACGGTCGGATCCTTCTCCCACGAGGAAGGGCCCAGCCCTGAAAGCTCTTGCTGCTCTTCACCGTCCCTTGGCACCCTACCTACAGGCACAACAGCACTGGGGATCTGTGCTTTCACAGAGACGGAACATCTCACGGCGCTCAGCCTCGGCAGAGCCTCTTTCTGAAAAGGCGAACGGTCGGATCCTTCTCCCACGAGGAAGGGCACAGCCCTGAAAGCTCTTGCTGCTCTTCACCATCCCTTGGCACCCTACCTACAGGCACAACAGCACTGGGGATCTGTGCTTTCCCAGAGACGGAACATCTCACTGCGCTCAGTCTCGGCAGAGCCTCTTTCTGAAAAGGCGAACGGTCGGATCCTTCTCCCACGAGGAAGGGCACAGCCCTGAAAGCTCTTGCTGCTCTTCACCGTCCCTTGGCACCCTACCTACAGGCACAACAGCACTGGGGATCTGTGCTTTCCCAGAGACGGAACATCTCACGGCGCTCAGCCTCGGCAGAGCCTCTTTCTGAAAAGGCGAACGGTCGGATCCTTCTCCCACGAGGAAGGGCCCAGCCCTGAAAGCTCTTGCTTCTCTTCACCGTCCCTTGGCACCCTACCTACAGGCACAACAGCACTGGGGATCTGTGCTTTCCCAGAGACGGAACATCTCACGGCGCTCCGCCTCGGCAGAGCCTCTTTCTGAAAAGGCGAACGGTCGGATCCTTCTCCCACGAGGAAGGGCCCAGCCCTGAAAGCTCTTGCTGCTCTTCACCGTCCCTTGGCACCCTACCTACAGGCACAACAGCACTGGGGATTTGTGCTTTCCCAGAGACGGAACATCTCACGGCGCTCAGCCTCGGCAGAGCCTCTTTCTGAAAAGGCGAACGGTCGGATCCTTCTCCCACGAGGAAGGGCCCAGCCCTGAAAGCTCTTGCTGCTCTTCACCGTCCCTTGGCACCCTACCTACAGGCACAACAGCACTGGGGATCTGTGCTTTCCCAGAGACGGAACATCTCACGGCGCTAGCCTCGGCAGAGCCTCTTTCTGAAAAGGCGAACGGTCGGATCCTTCTCCCACGAGGAAGGGCACAGCCCTGAAAGCTCTTGCTGCTCTTCACTGTCCCCGTGCAGCCTATGCACAGGCACAACAACACTGGGGATCTGTGCTTTCCCAGAGACGGAACATCTCACGGCGCTATCCTCGGCAGAGCCTCTTTCTGAAAAGGCGAACGGTCGGATCCTTCTCCCACGAGGAAGGGCCCAGCCCTGAAAGCTCTTGCTTCTCTTCACCGTCCCTTGGCACCCTACCTACAGGCACAACAGCACTGGGGATTTCTGCTTTCCCAGAGACGGAACATCTCACGGCGCTAGCCTCGGCAGAGCCTCTTTCTGAAAAGGCGAACGGTCGGATCCTTCTCCCACGAGGAAGGGCCCAGCCCTGAAAGCTCTTGCTGCTCTTCACCGTCCCTTGGCACCCTACCTACAGGCACAACAGCACTGGGGATCTGTGCTTTCCCAGAGACGGAACATCTCACGGCGCTAGCCTCGGCAGAGCCTCTTTCTGAAAAGGCGAACGGTCGGATCCTTCTCCCACGAGGTAGGGCCCAGCCCTGAAAGCTCTTGCTGCTCTTCACCGTCCCTTGGCACCCTACCTACAGGCACAACAGCACTGGGGATCTGTGCTTTCCCAGAGACGGAACATCTCACGGCGCTCAGCCTCGGCAGAGCCTCTTTCTGAAAATGCGAACGGTCGGATCCTTCTCCCACGAGGAAGGGCACAGCCCTGAAAGCTCTTGCTGCTCTTCACTGTCCCTTGGCACCCTACCTACAGGCACAACAGCACTGGGGATCTGTGCTTTCCCAGAGACGGAACATCTCACGGCGCTCAGCCTCGGCAGAGCCTCTTTCTGAAAAAAGGCGAACGGTCGGATCCTTCTCCCACAAGGATGGTGCCAGCCCTGAAAGCTCTTGCTGCTCTTCACCGTCCCTTGGCACCCTACCTACAGGCACAACAGCACTGGGGATCTGTGCTTTCCCAGAGACGGAACATCTCACGGCGCTCAGCCTCGGCAGAGCCTCTTTCTGAAAAGGCGAACGGTCGGATCCTTCTCCCACGAGGAAGGGCACAGCCCTGAAAGCTCTTGCTGCTCTTCACCGTCCCTTGGCACCCTACCTACAGGCACAACAACACTGGGGATCTGTGCTTTCCCAGACACGGAACATCTCACGGCGCTCAGCCTCGGCAAGCCTCTTTCTGAAAAGGCGAACGGTCGGATCCTTCTCCCACGAGGAAGGGCACAGCCCTGAAAGCTCTTGCTGCTCTTCACTGTCCCCGTGCAGCCTATGCACAGGCACAACAACACTGGGGATCTGTGCTTTCCCAGAGACGGAACATCTCACGGCGCTATCCTCGGCAGAGCCTCTTTCTGAAAAGGCGAACGGTCGGATCCTTCTCCCACGAGGAAGGGCCCAGCCCTGAAAGCTCTTGCTTCTCTTCACCGTCCCTTGGCACCCTACCTACAGGCACAACAGCACTGGGGATTTCTGCTTTCCCAGAGACGGAACATCTCACGGCGCTAGCCTCGGCAGAGCCTCTTTCTGAAAAGGCGAACGGTCGGATCCTTCTCCCACGAGGAAGGGCCCAGCCCTGAAAGCTCTTGCTGCTCTTCACCGTCCCTTGGCACCCTACCTACAGGCACAACAGCACTGGGGATCTGTGCTTTCCCAGAGACGGAACATCTCACGGCGCTAGCCTCGGCAGAGCCTCTTTCTGAAAAGGCGAACGGTCGGATCCTTCTCCCACGAGGTAGGGCCCAGCCCTGAAAGCTCTTGCTGCTCTTCACCGTCCCTTGGCACCCTACCTACAGGCACAACAGCACTGGGGATCTGTGCTTTCCCAGAGACGGAACATCTCACGGCGCTCAGCCTCGGCAGAGCCTCTTTCTGAAAATGCGAACGGTCGGATCCTTCTCCCACGAGGAAGGGCACAGCCCTGAAAGCTCTTGCTGCTCTTCACCGTCCCTTGGCACCCTACCTACAGGCACAACAACACTGGGGATCTGTGCTTTCCCAGAGACGGAACATCTCACGGCGCTCAGCCTCGGCAGAGCCTCTTTCTGAAAAGGCGAACGGTCGGATCCTTCTCCCACGAGGAAGGGCCCAGCCCTGAAAGCTCTTGCTGCTCTTCACCGTCCCTTGGCACCCTACCTACAGGCACAACAGCACTGGGGATCTGTGCTTTCCCAGAGACGGAACATCTCACGGCGCTCAGCCTCGGCAGAGCCTCTTTCTGAAAAGGCGAACGGTCGGATCCTTCTCCCACGAGGAAGGGCCCAGCCCTGAAAGCTCTTGCTGCTCTTCACCGTCCCTTGGCACCCTACCTACAGGCACAACAGCACTGGGGATTTCTGCTTTCCCAGAGACGGAACATCTCACGGCGCTAGCCTCGGCAGAGCCTCTTTCTGAAAAGGCGAACGGTCGGATCCTTCTCCCACGAGGAAGGGCCGAGCCCTGAAAGCTCTTGCTGCTCTTCACCGTCCCTTGGCACCCTACCTACAGGCACAACAGCACTGGGGATCTGTGCTTTCCCAGAGATGGAACATCTCACGGCGCTAGCCTCGGCAGAGCCTCTTTCTGAAAATGCGAACGGTCGGATCCTTCTCCCACGAGGTAGGGCCCAGCCCTGAAAGCTCTTGCTGCTCTTCACCGTCCCTTGGCACCCTACCTACAGGCACAACAGCACTGGGGATCTGTGCTTTCCCTGAGACGGAACATCTCACGGCGCTCAGCCTCGGCAGAGCCTCTTTCTGAAAAAAGGCGAACGGTCGGATCCTTCTCCCACAAGGATGGTGCCAGCCCTGAAAGCTCTTGCTGCTCTTCACCGTCCCTTGGCACCCTACCTACAGGCACAACAGCACTGGGGATCTGTGCTTTCCCAGACACGGAACATCTCACGGCGCTCAGCCTCGGCAGAGCCTCTTTCTGAAAAGGCGAACGGTCGGATCCTTCTCCCACGAGGAAGGGCACAGCCCTGAAAGCTCTTGCTGCTCTTCACCGTCCCTTGGCACCCTACCTACAGGCACAACAACACTGGGGATCTGTGCTTTCCCAGACACGGAACATCTCACGGCGCTCAGCCTCGGCAAGCCTCTTTCTGAAAAGGCGAACGGTCGGATCCTTCTCCCACGAGGAAGGGCCCAGCCCTGAAAGCTCTTGCTGCTCTTCACTGTCCCCGTGCAGCCTATGCACAGGCACAACAACACTGGGGATCTGTGCTTTCCCAGAGACGGAACATCTCACGGCGCTAGCCTCGGCAGAGCCTCTTTCTGAAAAGGCGAACGGTCGGATCCTTCTCCCACGAGGAAGGGCCCAGCCCTGAAAGCTCTTGCTTCTCTTCACCGTCCCTTGGCACCCTACCTACAGGCACAACAGCACTGGGGATTTCTGCTTTCCCAGAGACGGAACATCTCACGGCGCTAGCCTCGGCAGAGCCTCTTTCTGAAAAGGCGAACGGTCGGATCCTTCTCCCACGAGGAAGGGCCCAGCCCTGAAAGCTCTTGCTGCTCTTCACCGTCCCTTGGCACCCTACCTACAGGCACAACAGCACTGGGGATCTGTGCTTTCCCAGAGACGGAACATCTCACGGCGCTAGCCTCGGCAGAGCCTCTTTCTGAAAAGGCGAACGGTCGGATCCTTCTCCCACGAGGTAGGGCCCAGCCCTGAAAGCTCTTGCTGCTCTTCACCGTCCCTTGGCACCCTACCTACAGGCCCAACAGCACTGGGGATCTGTGCTTTCCCAGAGACGGAACATCTCACGGCGCTCAGCCTCGGCAGAGCCTCTTTCTGAAAATGCGAACGGTCGGATCCTTCTCCCACGAGGAAGGGCACAGCCCTGAAAGCTCTTGCTGCTCTTCACCGTCCCTTGGCACCCTACCTACAGGCACAACAACACTGGGGATCTGTGCTTTCCCAGAGACGGAACATCTCACGGCGCTCAGCCTCGGCAGAGCCTCTTTCTGAAAAGGCGAACGGTCGGATCCTTCTCCCACGAGGAAGGGCCCAGCCCTGAAAGCTCTTGCTGCTCTTCACCGTCCCTTGGCACCCTACCTACAGGCACAACAACACTGGGGATCTGTGCTTTCCCAGAGACGGAACATCTCACGGCGCTCAGCCTCGGCAGAGCCTCTTTCTGAAAAGGCGAACGGTCGGATCCTTCTCCCACGAGGAAGGGCACAGCCCTGAAAGCTCTTGCTGCTCTTCACCGTCCCTTGGCACCCTACCTACAGGCACAACAGCACTGGGGATTTCTGCTTTCCCAGAGACGGAACATCTCACGGCGCTCAGCCTCGGCAGAGCCTCTTTCTGAAAAGGCGAACGGTCGGATCCTTCTCCCACGAGGAAGGGCCCAGCCCTGAAAGCTCTTGCTGCTCTTCACCGTCCCTTGGCACCCTACCTACAGGCACAACAGCACTGGGGATCTGTGCTTTCCCAGAGATGGAACATCTCACGGCGCTAGCCTCGGCAGAGCCTCTTTCTGAAAATGCGAACGGTCGGATCCTTCTCCCACGAGGTAGGGCCCAGCCCTGAAAGCTCTTGCTGCTCTTCACCGTCCCTTGGCACCCTACCTACAGGCACAACAGCACTGGGGATCTGTGCTTTCCCTGAGACGGAACATCTCACGGCGCTCAGCCTCGGCAGAGCCTCTTTCTGAAAAAAGGCGAACGGTCGGATCCTTCTCCCACAAGGATGGTGCCAGCCCTGAAAGCTCTTGCTGCTCTTCACCGTCCCTTGGCACCCTACCTACAGGCACAACAGCACTGGGGATCTGTGCTTTCCCAGACACGGAACATCTCACGGCGCTCAGCCTCGGCAGAGCCTCTTTCTGAAAAGGCGAACGGTCGGATCCTTCTCCCACGAGGAAGGGCACAGCCCTGAAAGCTCTTGCTGCTCTTCACCGTCCCTTGGCACCCTACCTACAGGCACAACAACACTGGGGATCTGTGCTTTCCCAGACACGGAACATCTCACGGCGCTCAGCCTCGGCAAGCCTCTTTCTGAAAAGGCGAACGGTCGGATCCTTCTCCCACGAGGAAGGGCCCAGCCCTGAAAGCTCTTGCTGCTCTTCACTGTCCCCGTGCAGCCTATGCACAGGCACAACAACACTGGGGATCTGTGCTTTCCCAGAGACGGAACATCTCACGGCGCTATCCTCGGCAGAGCCTCTTTCTGAAAAGGCGAACGGTCGGATCCTTCTCCCACGAGGAAGGGCCCAGCCCTGAAAGCTCTTGCTTCTCTTCACCGTCCCTTGGCACCCTACCTACAGGCACAACAGCACTGGGGATTTCTGCTTTCCCAGAGACGGAACATCTCACGGCGCTAGCCTCGGCAGAGCCTCTTTCTGAAAAGGCGAACGGTCGGATCCTTCTCCCACGAGGAAGGGCCCACCCCTGAAAGCTCTTGCTGCTCTTCACCGTCCCTTGGCACCCTACCTACAGGCACAACAGCACTGGGGATTTGTGCTTTCCCAGAGACGGAACATCTCACGGCGCTAGCCTCGGCAGAGCCTCTTTCTGAAAAGGCGAACGGTCGGATCCTTCTCCCACGAGGTAGGGCCCAGCCCTGAAAGCTCTTGCTGCTCTTCACCGTCCCTTGGCACCCTACCTACAGGCACAACAGCACTGGGGATCTGTGCTTTCCCAGAGACGGAACATCTCACGGCGCTCAGCCTCGGCAGAGCCTCTTTCTGAAAATGCGAACGGTCGGATCCTTCTCCCACGAGGAAGGGCACAGCCCTGAAAGCTCTTGCTGCTCTTCACCGTCCCTTGGCACCCTACCTACAGGCACAACAGCACTGGGGATTTGTGCTTTCCCAGAGACGGAACATCTCACGGCGCTCAGCCTCGGCAGAGCCTCTTTCTGAAAAGGCGAACGGTCGGATCCTTCTCCCACGAGGAAGGGCCCAGCCCTGAAAGCTCTTGCTGCTCTTCACCATCCCTTGGCACCCTACCTACAGGCACAACAGCACTGGGGATCTGTGCTTTCCCAGAGACGGAACATCTCACTGCGCTCAGTCTCGGCAGAGCCTCTTTCTGAAAAGGCGAACGGTCGGATCATTCTCCCACGAGGAAGGGCCGAGCCCTGAAAGCTCTTGCTGCTCTTCACCGTCCCTTGGCACCCTACCTACAGGCACAACAGCACTGGGGATCTGTGCTTTCCCAGAGACGGAACATCTCACGGCGCTCAGCCTCGGCAGAGCCTCTTTCTGAAAAGGCGAACGGTCGGATCCTTATCCCACGAGGAAGGGCACAGCCCTGAAAGCTCTTGCTGCTCTTCACCGTCCCTTGGCACCCTACCTACAGGCACAACAGCACTGGGGATTTTTGATATCCCAGAGACGGAACATCTCACGGCGCTCCGCCTCGGCAGAGCCTCTTTCTGAAAATGCGAACGGTCGGATCCTTCTCCCACGAGGAAGGGCCCAGCCCTGAAAGCTCTTGCTGCTCTTCACCGTCCCTTGGCACCCTACCTACAGGCACAACAGCACTGGGGATCTGTGCTTTCCCAGAGACGGAACATCTCACGGCGCTCAGCCTCGGCAGAGCCTCTTTCTGAAAAGGCGAACGGTCGGATCCTTCTCCCACGAGGAAGGGCCCAGCCCTGAAAGCTCTTGCTGCTCTTCACCGTCCCTTGGCACCCTACCTACAGGCACAACAGCACTGGGGATCTGTGCTTTCCCAGAGACGGAACATCTCACGGCGCTCAGCCTCGGCAGAGCCTCTTTCTGAAAAGGCGAACGGTCGGATCCTTCTCCCACGAGGAAGGGCCCAGCCCTGAAAGCTCTTGCTGCTCTTCACCGTCCCTTGGCACCCTACCTACAGGCACAACAGCACTGGGGATTTCTGCTTTCCCAGAGACGGAACATCTCACGGCGCTCAGCCTCGGCAGAGCCTCTTTCTGAAAAGGCGAACGGTCGGATCCTTATCCCACGAGGAAGGGCACAGCCCTGAAAGCTCTTGCTGCTCTTCACCGTCCCTTGGCACCCTACCTACAGGCACAACAGCACTGGGGATTTTTGATATCCCAGAGACGGAACATCTCACGGCGCTCCGCCTCGGCAGAGCCTCTTTCTGAAAATGCGAACGGTCGGATCCTTCTCCCACGAGGAAGGGCCCAGCCCTGAAAGCTCTTGCTGCTCTTCACCGTCCCTTGGCACCCTACCTACAGGCACAACAGCACTGGGGATCTGTGCTTTCCCAGAGACGGAACATCTCACGGCGCTCAGCCTCGGCAGAGCCTCTTTCTGAAAAGGCGAACGGTCGGATCCTTCTCCCACGAGGAAGGGCCCAGCCCTGAAAGCTCTTGCTGCTCTTCACCGTCCCTTGGCACCCTACCTACAGGCACAACAGCACTGGGGATCTGTGCTTTCCCAGAGACGGAACATCTCACGGCGCTCAGCCTCGGCAGAGCCTCTTTCTGAAAAGGCGAACGGTCGGATCCTTCTCCCACGAGGAAGGGCCCAGCCCTGAAAGCTCTTGCTGCTCTTCACCGTCCCTTGGCACCCTACCTACAGGCACAACAGCACTGGGGATCTGTGCTTTCCCAGAGACGGAACATCTCACGGCGCTCCGCCTCGGCAGAGCCTCTTTCTGAAAAGGCGAACGGTCGGATCCTTCTCCCACGAGGAAGGGCCCAGCCCTGAAAGCTCTTGCTGCTCTTCACCGTCCCTTGGCACCCTACCTACAGGCACAACAGCACTGGGGATCTGTGCTTTCCCAGACACGGAACATCTCACGGCGCTAGCCTCGGCAGAGCCTCTTTCTGAAAAGGCGAACGGTCGGATCCTTCTCCCACGAGGAAGGGCCCAGCCCTGAAAGCTCTTGCTGCTCTTCACCGTCCCTTGGCACCCTACCTACAGGCACAACAGCACTGGGGATTTGTGCTTTCCAAGAGACGGAACATCTCACAGCGCTCAGCCTCGGCAGAGCCTCTTTCTGAAAAGGCGAACGGTCGGATCCTTCTCCCACGAGGAAGGGCACAGCCCTGAAAGCTCTTGCTGCTCTTCACCGTCCCTTGGCACCCTACCTACAGGCACAACAGCACTGGGGATCTGTGCTTTCCCAGAGACGGAACATCTCACGGCGCTCCGCCTCGGCAGAGCCTCTTTCTGAAAATGCGAACGGTCGGATCCTTCTCCCACGAGGAAGGGCCCAGCCCTGAAAGCTCTTGCTGCTCTTCACCGTCCCTTGGCACCCTACCTACAGGCACAACAGCACTGGGGATCTGTGCTTTCCCAGAGACGGAACATCTCACGGCGCTCAGCCTCGGCAGAGCCTCTTTCTGAAAAGGCGAACGGTCGGATCCTTCTCCCACGAGGAAGGGCCCAGCCCTGAAAGCTCTTGCTGCTCTTCACCGTCCCTTGGCACCCTACCTACAGGCACAACAGCACTGGGGATCTGTGCTTTCCCAGAGACGGAACATCGCACGGCGCTCAGCCTCGGCAGAGCCTCTTTCTGAAAAGGCGAACGGTCGGATCCTTCTCCCACGAGGAAGGGCCCAGCCCTGAAAGCTCTTGCTGCTCTTCACCGTCCCTTGGCACCCTACCTACAGGCACAACAGCACTGGGGATCTGTGCTTTCCCAGACACGGAACATCTCACGGCGCTAGCCTCGGCAGAGCCTCTTTCTGAAAAGGCGAACGGTCGGATCCTTCTCCCACGAGGAAGGGCCCAGCCCTGAAAGCTCTTGCTGCTCTTCACCGTCCCTTGGCACCCTACCTACAGGCACAACAGCACTGGGGATCTGTGCTTTCCCAGACACGGAACATCTCACGGCGCTCAGTCTCGGCAGAGCCTCTTTTTGAAAAGGCGAACGGTCGGATCCTTCTCCCACGAGGAAGGGCCCAGCCCTGAAAGCTCTTGCTGCTCTTCACCGTCCCTTGGCACCCTACCTACAGGCACAACAGCACTGGGGATCTGTGCTTTCCCAGAGACGGAACATCTCACGGCGCTAGCCTCGGCAGAGCCTCTTTCTGAAAAGGCGAACGGTCGGATCCTTCTCCCACGAGGAAGGGCCCAGCCCTGAAAGCTCTTGCTGCTCTTCACCGTCCCTTGGCACCCTACCTACAGGCACAACAGCACTGGGGATCTGTGCTTTCCCAGAGACGGAACATCTCACGGCGCTCAGCCTCGGCAGAGCCTCTTTCTGAAAAGGCGAACGGTCGGATCCTTCTCCCACGAGGAAGGGCACAGCCCTGAAAGCTCTTGCTGCTCTTCACCATCCCTTGGCACCCTACCTACAGGCACAACAGCACTGGGGATCTGTGCTTTCCCAGAGACGGAACATCTCACTGCGCTCAGTCTCGGCAGAGCCTCTTTCTGAAAAGGCGAACGGTCGGATCCTTCTCCCACGAGGAAGGGCCGAGCCCTGAAAGCTCTTGCTGCTCTTCACCGTCCCTTGGCACCCTACCTACAGGCACAACAGCACTGGGGATCTGTGCTTTCCCAGAGACGGAACATCTCACGGCGCTCAGCCTCGGCAGAGCCTCTTTCTGAAAAAAGGCGAACGGTCGGATCCTTCTCCCACAAGGATGGTGCCAGCCCTGAAAGCTCTTGCTGCTCTTCACCGTCCCTTGGCACCCTACCTACAGGCACAACAGCACTGGGGATCTGTGCTTTCCCAGACACGGAACATCTCACGGCGCTCAGCCTCGGCAGAGCCTCTTTCTGAAAAGGCGAACGGTCGGATCCTTCTCCCACGAGGAAGGGCACAGCCCTGAAAGCTCTTGCTGCTCTTCACCGTCCCTTGGCACCCTACCTACAGGCACAACAACACTGGGGATCTGTGCTTTCCCAGACACGGAACATCTCACGGCGCTCAGCCTCGGCAAGCCTCTTTCTGAAAAGGCGAACGGTCGGATCCTTCTCCCACGAGGAAGGGCCCAGCCCTGAAAGCTCTTGCTGCTCTTCACTGTCCCCGTGCAGCCTATGCACAGGCACAACAACACTGGGGATCTGTGCTTTCCCAGAGACGGAACATCTCACGGCGCTATCCTCGGCAGAGCCTCTTTCTGAAAAGGCGAACGGTCGGATCCTTCTCCCACGAGGAAGGGCCCAGCCCTGAAAGCTCTTGCTGCTCTTCACCGTCCCTTGGCACCCTACCTACAGGCACAACAGCACTGGGGATCTGTGCTTTCCCAGAGACGGAACATCTCACGGCGCTAGCCTCGGCAGAGCCTCTTTCTGAAAAGGCGAACGGTCGGATCCTTCTCCCACGAGGAAGGGCCCAGCCCTGAAAGCTCTTGCTGCTCTTCACCGTCCCTTGGCACCCTACCTACAGGCACAACAGCACTGGGGATCTGTGCTTTCCCAGAGACGGAACATCTCACGGCGCTCAGCCTCGGCAGAGCCTCTTTCTGAAAAGGCGAACGGTCGGATCCTTCTCCCACGAGGAAGGGCACAGCCCTGAAAGCTCTTGCTGCTCTTCACCGTCCCTTGGCACCCTACCTACAGGCACAACAGCACTGGGGATCTGTGCTTTCCAAGAGACGGAACATCTCACGGCGCTCAGCCTCGGCAGAGCCTCTTTCTGAAAAGGCGAACGGTCGGATCCTTCTCCCACGAGGAAGGGCCCAGCCCTGAAAGCTCTTGCTGCTCTTCACCGTCCCTTGGCACCCTACCTACAGGCACAACAGCACTGGGGATCTGTGCTTTCCCAGAGACGGAACATCTCACGGCGCTCAGCCTCGGCAGAGCCTCTTTCTGAAAAGGCGAACGGTCGGATCCTTCTCCCACGAGGAAGGGCCCAGCCCTGAAAGCTCTTGCTGCTCTTCACCGTCCCTTGGCACCCTACCTACAGGCACAACAGCACTGGGGATCTGTGCTTTCCCAGACACGGAACATCTCACGGCGCTAAGCCTCGGCAGAGCCTCTTTCTGAAAAGGCGAACGGTCGGATCCTTCTCCCACGAGGAAGGGCCCAGCCCTGAAAGCTCTTGCTGCTCTTCACTGTCCCCGTGCAGCCTATGCACAGGCACAACAACACTGGGGATCTGTGCTTTCCCAGAGACGGAACATCTCACGGCGCTATCCTCGGCAGAGCCTCTTTCTGAAAAGGCGAACGGTCGGATCCTTCTCCCACGAGGAAGGGCCCAGCCCTGAAAGCTCTTGCTGCTCTTCACCGTCCCTTGGCACCCTACCTACAGGCACAACAGCACTGGGGATCTGTGCTTTCCCAGAGACGGAACATCTCACGGCGCTAGCCTCGGCAGAGCCTCTTTCTGAAAAGGCGAACGGTCGGATCCTTCTCCCACGAGGAAGGGCCCAGCCCTGAAAGCTCTTGCTGCTCTTCACCGGCCCTTGGCACCCTACCTACAGGCACAACAGCACTGGGGATCTGTGCTTTCCCAGAGACGGAACATCTCACGGCGCTCAGCCTCGGCAGAGCCTCTTTCTGAAAAGGCGAACGGTCGGATCCTTCTCCCACGAGGAAGGGCACAGCCCTGAAAGCTCTTGCTGCTCTTCACCATCCCTTGGCACCCTACCTACAGGCACAACAGCACTGGAGATCTGTGCTTTCCCAGAGACGGAACATCTCACGGCGCTCAGTCTCGGCAGAGCCTCTTTCTGAAAAGGCGAACGGTCGGATCCTTCTCCCACGAGGAAGGGCCCAGCCCTGAAAGCTCTTGCTGCTCTTCACCGTCCCTTGGCACCCTACCTACAGGCACAACAGCACTGGGGATCTGTGCTTTCCCAGACACGGAACATCTCACGGCGCTCAGCCTCGGCAGAGCCTCTTTCTGAAAAGGCGAACGGTCGGATCCTTCTCCCACGAGGAAGGGCCCAGCCCTGAAAGCTCTTGCTTCTCTTCACCGTCCCTTGGCACCCTACCTACAGGCACAACAGCACTGGGGATCTGTGCTTTCCCAGAGACGGAACATCTCACGGCGCTCCGCCTCGGCAGAGCCTCTTTCTGAAAAGGCGAACGGTCGGATCCTTCTCCCACGAGGAAGGGCCGAGCCCTGAAAGCTCTTGCTGCTCTTCACCGTCCCTTGGCACCCTACCTACAGGCACAACAGCACTGGGGATTTGTGCTTTCCCAGAGACGGAACATCTCACGGCGCTCAGCCTCGGCAGAGCCTCTTTCTGAAAAGGCGAACGGTCGGATCCTTATCCCACGAGGAAGGGCACAGCCCTGAAAGCTCTTGCTGCTCTTCACCGTCCCTTGGCACCCTACCTACAGGCACAACAGCACTGGGGATTTTTGATATCCCAGAGACGGAACATCTCACGGCGCTCCGCCTCGGCAGAGCCTCTTTCTGAAAAGGCGAACGGTCGGATCCTTCTCCCACGAGGAAGGGCCCAGCCCTGAAAGCTCTTGCTGCTCTTCACCGTCCCTTGGCACCCTACCTACAGGCACAACAGCACTGGGGATCTGTGCTTTCCCAGAGACGGAACATCTCACGGCGCTCAGCCTCGGCAGAGCCTCTTTCTGAAAAGGCGAACGGTCGGATCCTTCTCCCACGAGGAAGGGCCCAGCCCTGAAAGCTCTTGCTGCTCTTCACCGTCCCTTGGCACCCTACCTACAGGCACAACAGCACTGGGGATCTGTGCTTTCCCAGAGACGGAACATCTCACGGCGCTCAGCCTCGGCAGAGCCTCTTTCTGAAAAGGCGAACGGTCGGATCCTTCTCCCACGAGGAAGGGCCCAGCCCTGAAAGCTCTTGCTGCTCTTCACCGTCCCTTGGCACCCTACCTACAGGCACAACAGCACTGGGGATCTGTGCTTTCCCAGAGACGGAACATCTCACGGCGCTAAGCCTCGGCAGAGCCTCTTTCTGAAAAGGCGAACGGTCGGATCCTTCTCCCACGAGGAAGGGCCCAGCCCTGAAAGCTCTTGCTGCTCTTCACCGTCCCTTGGCACCCTACCTACAGGCACAACAGCACTGGGGATCTGTGCTTTCCCAGACACGGAACATCTCACGGCGCTCCGCCTCGGCAGAGCCTCTTTCTGAAAAGGCGAACGGTCGGATCCTTCTCCCACGAGGAAGGGCCCAGCCCTGAAAGCTCTTGCTGCTCTTCACCGTCCCTTGGCACCCTACCTACAGGCACAACAGCACTGGGGATCTGTGCTTTCCCAGACACGGAACATCTCACGGCGCTAGCCTCGGCAGAGCCTCTTTCTGAAAAGGCGAACGGTCGGATCCTTCTCCCACGAGGAAGGGCCCAGCCCTGAAAGCTCTTGCTGCTCTTCACCGTCCCTTGGCACCCTACCTACAGGCACAACAGCACTGGGGATTTGTGCTTTCCCAGAGACGGAACATCTCACGGCGCTCAGCCTCGGCAGAGCCTCTTTCTGAAAAGGCGAACGGTCGGATCCTTCTCCCACGAGGAAGGGCCCAGCCCTGAAAGCTCTTGCTGCTCTTCACCGTCCCTTGGCACCCTACCTACAGGCACAACAGCACTGGGGATCTGTGCTTTCCCAGAGACGGAACATCTCACGGCGCTAGCCTCGGCAGAGCCTCTTTCTGAAAAGGCGAACGGTCGGATCCTTCTCCCACGAGGAAGGGCCGAGCCCTGAAAGCTCTTGCTGCTCTTCACTGTCCCTTGGCACCCTACCTACAGGCCCAACAGCACTGGGGATCTGTGCTTTCCCAGAGACGGAACATCTCACGGCGCTCAGCCTCGGCAGAGCCTCTTTCTGAAAAGGCGAACGGTCGGATCCTTCTCCCACGAGGAAGGGCCCAGCCCTGAAAGCTCTTGCTGCTCTTCACCGTCCCTTGGCACCCTACCTACAGGCACAACAGCACTGGGGATTTGTGCTTTCCCAGAGACGGAACATCTCACGGCGCTCAGTCTCGGCAGAGCCTCTTTCTGAAAATGCGAACGGTCGGATCCTTCTCCCACGAGGAAGGGTCCAGCCCTGAAAGCTCTTGCTGCTCTTCACCGTCCCTTGGCACCCTACCTACAGGCACAACAGCACTGGGGATCTGTGCTTTCCCAGAGACGGAACATCTCACGGCGCTAGCCTCGGCAGAGCCTCTTTCTGAAAAGGCGAACGGTCGGATCCTTCTCCCACGAGGAAGGGCCCAGCCCTGAAAGCTCTTGCTGCTCTTCACCGTCCCTTGGCACCCTACCTACAGGCACAACAGCACTGGGGATCTGTGCTTTCCCAGAGACGGAACATCTCACGGCGCTCAGCCTCGGCAGAGCCTCTTTCTGAAAAGGCGAACGGTCGGATCCTTCTCCCACGAGGAAGGGCACAGCCCTGAAAGCTCTTGCTGCTCTTCACCATCCCTTGGCACCCTACCTACAGGCACAACAGCACTGGGGATCTGTGCTTTCCCAGAGACGGAACATCTCACTGCGCTCAGTCTCGGCAGAGCCTCTTTCTGAAAAGGCGAACGGTCGGATCCTTCTCCCACGAGGAAGGGCCCAGCCCTGAAAGCTCTTGCTGCTCTTCACCGTCCCTTGGCACCCTACCTACAGGCACAACAGCACTGGGGATCTGTGCTTTCCCAGAGACGGAACATCTCACGGCGCTCAGCCTCGGCAGAGCCTCTTTCTGAAAAGGCGAACGGTCGGATCCTTCTCCCACGAGGAAGGGCACAGCCCTGAAAGCTCTTGCTGCTCTTCACCGTCCCTTGGCACCCTACCTACAGGCACAACAGCACTGGGGATCTGTGCTTTCCCAGAGACGGAACATCTCACGGCGCTCCGCCTCGGCAGAGCCTCTTTCTGAAAAGGCGAACGGTCGGATCCTTCTCCCACGAGGAAGGGCCCAGCCCTGAAAGCTCTTGCTGCTCTTCACCGTCCCTTGGCACCCTACCTACAGGCACAACAGCACTGGGGATTTGTGCTTTCCCAGAGACGGAACATCTCACGGCGCTCAGCCTCGGCAGAGCCTCTTTCTGAAAAGGCGAACGGTCGGATCCTTCTCCCACGAGGAAGGGCCCAGCCCTGAAAGCTCTTGCTGCTCTTCACCGTCCCTTGGCACCCTACATACAGGCACAACAGCACTGGGGATCTGTGCTTTCCCAGACACGGAACATCTCACGGCGCTAGCCTCGGCAGAGCCTCTTTCTGAAAAGGCGAACGGTCGGATCCTTCTCCCACGAGGAAGGGCCGAGCCCTGAAAGCTCTTGCTGCTCTTCACCGTCCCTTGGCACCCTACCTACAGGCACAACAGCACTGGGGATTTTTGATATCCCAGAGACGGAACATCTCACGGCGCTCCGCCTCGGCAGAGCCTCTTTCTGAAAAGGCGAACGGTCGGATCCTTCTCCCACGAGGAAGGGCCCAGCCCTGAAAGCTCTTGCTGCTCTTCACCGTCCCTTGGCACCCTACCTACAGGCACAACAGCACTGGGGATCTGTGCTTTCCCAGAGACGGAACATCTCACGGCGCTCAGCCTCGGCAGAGCCTCTTTCTGAAAAGGCGAACGGTCGGATCCTTCTCCCACGAGGAAGGGCACAGCCCTGAAAGCTCTTGCTGCTCTTCACCGTCCCTTGGCACCCTACCTACAGGCACAACAACACTGGGGATCTGTGCTTTCCCAGACACGGAACATCTCACGGCGCTCAGCCTCGGCAAGCCTCTTTCTGAAAAGGCGAACGGTCGGATCCTTCTCCCACGAGGAAGGGCCCAGCCCTGAAAGCTCTTGCTGCTCTTCACTGTCCCCGTGCAGCCTATGCACAGGCACAACAACACTGGGGATCTGTGCTTTCCCAGAGACGGAACATCTCACGGCGCTATCCTCGGCAGAGCCTCTTTCTGAAAAGGCGAACGGTCGGATCCTTCTCCCACGAGGAAGGGCCCAGCCCTGAAAGCTCTTGCTTCTCTTCACCGTCCCTTGGCACCCTACCTACAGGCACAACAGCACTGGGGATTTCTGCTTTCCCAGAGACGGAACATCTCACGGCGCTAGCCTCGGCAGAGCCTCTTTCTGAAAAGGCGAACGGTCGGATCCTTCTCCCACGAGGAAGGGCCCAGCCCTGAAAGCTCTTGCTGCTCTTCACCGTCCCTTGGCACCCTACCTACAGGCACAACAGCACTGGGGATTTCTGCTTTCCCAGAGACGGAACATCTCACGGCGCTAGCCTCGGCAGAGCCTCTTTCTGAAAAGGCGAACGGTCGGATCCTTCTCCCACGAGGAAGGGCACAGCCATGAAAGCTCTTGCTGCTCTTCACCGTCCCTTGGCACCCTACCTACAGGCACAACAGCACTGGGGATCTGTGCTTTCCCAGAGACGGAACATCTCACGGCGCTAGCCTCGGCAGAGCCTCTTTCTGAAAAGGCGAACGGTCGGATCCTTCTCCCACAAGGTAGGGCCCAGCCCTGAAAGCTCTTGCTGCTCTTCACCGTCCCTTGGCACCCTACCTACAGGCACAACAGCACTGGGGATCTGTGCTTTCCCAGAGACGGAACATCTCACGGCGCTCAGCCTCGGCAGAGCCTCTTTCTGAAAAGGCGAACGGTCGGATCCTTCTCCCACGAGGAAGGGCCGAGCCCTGAAAGCTCTTGCTGCTCTTCACCGTCCCTTGGCACCCTACCTACAGGCACAACAGCACTGGGGATCTGTGCTTTCCCAGAGACGGAACATCTCACGGCGCTCCGCCTCGGCAGAGCCTCTTTCTGAAAAGGCGAACGGTCGGATCCTTCTCCCACGAGGAAGGGCACAGCCCTGAAAGCTCTTGCTGCTCTTCACCGTCCCTTGGCACCCTACCTACAGGCACAACAGCACTGGGGATCTGTGCTTTCCCAGACACGGAACATCTCACGGCGCTCAGCCTCGGCAGAGCCTCTTTCTGAAAAGGCGAACGGTCGGATCCTTCTCCCACGAGGAAGGGCACAGCCCTGAAAGCTCTTGCTGCTCTTCACCGTCCCTTGGCACCCTACCTACAGGCACAACAGCACTGGGGATCTGTGCTTTCCCAGACACGGAACATCTCACGGCGCTCAGCCTCGGCAAGCCTCTTTCTGAAAAGGCGAACGGTCGGATCCTTCTCCCACGAGGAAGGGCCCAGCCCTGAAAGCTCTTGCTGCTCTTCACTGTCCCCGTGCAGCCTATGCACAGGCACAACAACACTGGGGATCTGTGCTTTCCCAGACACGGAACATCTCACGGCGCTATCCTCGGCAGAGCCTCTTTCTGAAAAGGCGAACGGTCGGATCCTTCTCCCACGAGGAAGGGCCCAGCCCTGAAAGCTCTTGCTTCTCTTCACCGTCCCTTGGCACCCTACCTACAGGCACAACAGCACTGGGGATTTCTGCTTTCCCAGAGACGGAACATCTCACGGCGCTAGCCTCGGCAGAGCCTCTTTCTGAAAAGGCGAACGGTCGGATCCTTCTCCCACGAGGAAGGGCCCAGCCCTGAAAGCTCTTGCTGCTCTTCACCGTCCCTTGGCACCCTACCTACAGGCACAACAGCACTGGGGATCTGTGCTTTCCCAGACACGGAACATCTCACGGCGCTAGCCTCGGCAGAGCCTCTTTCTGAAAAGGCGAACGGTCGGATCCTTCTCCCACGAGGTAGGGCCCAGCCCTGAAAGCTCTTGCTGCTCTTCACCGGCCCTTGGCACCCTACCTACAGGCACAACAGCACTGGGGATCTGTGCTTTCCCAGAGACGGAACATCTCACGGCGCTCAGCCTCGGCAGAGCCTCTTTCTGAAAATGCGAACGGTCGGATCCTTCTCCCACGAGGAAGGGCACAGCCCTGAAAGCTCTTGCTGCTCTTCACCGTCCCTTGGCACCCTACCTACAGGCACAACAACACTGGGGATCTGTGCTTTCCCAGAGACGGAACATCTCACGGCGCTCAGCCTCGGCAGAGCCTCTTTCTGAAAAGGCGAACGGTCGGATCCTTCTCCCACGAGGAAGGGCCCAGCCCTGAAAGCTCTTGCTGCTCTTCACCGTCCCTTGGCACCCTACCTACAGGCACAACAACACTGGGGATCTGTGCTTTCCCAGAGACGGAACATCTCACGGCGCTCAGCCTCGGCAGAGCCTCTTTCTGAAAAGGCGAACGGTCGGATCCTTCTCCCACGAGGAAGGGCCCAGCCCTGAAAGCTCTTGCTTCTCTTCACCGTCCCTTGGCACCCTACCTACAGGCACAACAGCACTGGGGATTTCTGCTTTCCCAGAGACGGAACATCTCACGGCGCTAGCCTCGGCAGAGCCTCTTTCTGAAAAGGCGAACGGTCGGATCCTTCTCCCACGAGGAAGGGCCCAGCCCTGAAAGCTCTTGCTGCTCTTCACCGTCCCTTGGCACCCTACCTACAGGCACAACAGCACTGGGGATCTGTGCTTTCCCAGAGACGGAACATCTCACGGCGCTAGCCTCGGCAGAGCCTCTTTCTGAAAAGGCGAACGGTCGGATCCTTCTCCCACGAGGTAGGGCCCAGCCCTGAAAGCTCTTGCTGCTCTTCACCGTCCCTTGGCACCCTACCTACAGGCACAACAGCACTGGGGATCTGTGCTTTCCCAGACACGGAACATCTCACGGCGCTCAGCCTCGGCAGAGCCTCTTTCTGAAAATGCGAACGGTCGGATCCTTCTCCCACGAGGAAGGGCACAGCCCTGAAAGCTCTTGCTGCTCTTCACCGTCCCTTGGCACCCTACCTACAGGCACAACAGCACTGGGGATCTGTGCTTTCCCAGAGACGGAACATCTCACGGCGCTCAGCCTCGGCAGAGCCTCTTTCTGAAAAGGCGAACGGTCGGATCCTTCTCCCACGAGGAAGGGCCCAGCCCTGAAAGCTCTTGCTGCTCTTCACCGTCCCTTGGCACCCTACCTACAGGCACAACAACACTGGGGATCTGTGCTTTCCCAGAGACGGAACATCTCACGGCGCTCAGCCTCGGCAGAGCCTCTTTCTGAAAAGGCGAACGGTCGGATCCTTCTCCCACGAGGAAGGGCACAGCCCTGAAAGCTCTTGCTGCTCTTCACCGTCCCTTGGCACCCTACCTACAGGCACAACAGCACTGGGGATCTGTGCTTTCCCAGACACGGAACATCTCACGGCGCTAGCCTCGGCAGAGCCTCTTTCTGAAAAGGCGAACGGTCGGATCCTTCTCCCACGAGGAAGGGCCCAGCCCTGAAAGCTCTTGCTTCTCTTCACCGTCCCTTGGCACCCTACCTACAGGCACAACAGCACTGGGGATCTGTGCTTTCCCAGAGACGGAACATCTCACGGCGCTAGCCTCGGCAGAGCCTCTTTCTGAAAAGGCGAACGGTCGGATCCTTCTCCCACGAGGTAGGGCCCAGCCCTGAAAGCTCTTGCTGCTCTTCACCGTCCCTTGGCACCCTACCTACAGGCACAACAGCACTGGGGATCTGTGCTTTCCCAGAGACGGAACATCTCACGGCGCTCAGCCTCGGCAGAGCCTCTTTCTGAAAATGCGAACGGTCGGATCCTTCTCCCACGAGGAAGGGCACAGCCCTGAAAGCTCTTGCTGCTCTTCACCGTCCCTTGGCACCCTACCTACAGGCACAACAGCACTGGGGATCTGTGCTTTCCCAGAGACGGAACATCTCACGGCGCTCAGCCTCGGCAGAGCCTCTTTCTGAAAAGGCGAACGGTCGGATCCTTCTCCCACGAGGAAGGGCCCAGCCCTGAAAGCTCTTGCTGCTCTTCACCGTCCCTTGGCACCCTACGTACAGGCACAACAACACTGGGGATCTGTGCTTTCCCAGAGACGGAACATCTCACGGCGCTCAGCCTCGGCAGAGCCTCTTTCTGAAAAGGCGAACGGTCGGATCCTTCTCCCACGAGGAAGGGCCCAGCCCTGAAAGCTCTTGCTTCTCTTCACCGTCCCTTGGCACCCTACCTACAGGCACAACAGCACTGGGGATTTCTGCTTTCCCAGAGACGGAACATCTCACGGCGCTAGCCTCGGCAGAGCCTCTTTCTGAAAAGGCGAACGGTCGGATCCTTCTCCCACGAGGAAGGGCCCAGCCCTGAAAGCTCTTGCTGCTCTTCACCGTCCCTTGGCACCCTACCTACAGGCACAACAGCACTGGGGATCTGTGCTTTCCCAGAGACGGAACATCTCACGGCGCTAGCCTCGGCAGAGCCTCTTTCTGAAAAGGCGAACGGTCGGATCCTTCTCCCACGAGGAAGGGCCCAGCCCTGAAAGCTCTTGCTGCTCTTCACCGTCCCTTGGCACCCTACCTACAGGCACAACAGCACTGGGGATCTGTGCTTTCCCAGACACGGAACATCTCACGGCGCTCAGCCTCGGCAGAGCCTCTTTCTGAAAATGCGAACGGTCGGATCCTTCTCCCACGAGGAAGGGCACAGCCCTGAAAGCTCTTGCTGCTCTTCACCGTCCCTTGGCACCCTACCTACAGGCACAACAACACTGGGGATCTGTGCTTTCCCAGAGACGGAACATCTCACGGCGCTCAGCCTCGGCAGAGCCTCTTTCTGAAAAGGCGAACGGTCGGATCCTTCTCCCACGAGGAAGGGCCCAGCCCTGAAAGCTCTTGCTGCTCTTCACCGTCCCTTGGCACCCTACCTACAGGCACAACAACACTGGGGATCTGTGCTTTCCCAGAGACGGAACATCTCACGGCGCTCCGCCTCGGCAGAGCCTCTTTCTGAAAAGGCGAACGGTCGGATCCTTCTCCCACGAGGAAGGGCACAGCCCTGAAAGCTCTTGCTGCTCTTCACCGTCCCTTGGCACCCTACCTACAGGCACAACAGCACTGGGGATCTGTGCTTTCCCAGACACGGAACATCTCACGGCGCTAGCCTCGGCAGAGCCTCTTTCTGAAAAGGCGAACGGTCGGATCCTTCTCCCACGAGGAAGGGCCCAGCCCTGAAAGCTCTTGCTTCTCTTCACCGTCCCTTGGCACCCTACCTACAGGCACAACAGCACTGGGGATCTGTGCTTTCCCAGAGACGGAACATCTCACGGCGCTAGCCTCGGCAGAGCCTCTTTCTGAAAAGGCGAACGGTCGGATCCTTCTCCCACGAGGTAGGGCCCAGCCCTGAAAGCTCTTGCTGCTCTTCACCGTCCCTTGGCACCCTACCTACAGGCACAACAGCACTGGGGATCTGTGCTTTCCCAGACACGGAACATCTCACGGCGCTCAGCCTCGGCAGAGCCTCTTTCTGAAAAGGCGAACGGTCGGATCCTTCTCCCACGAGGAAGGGCACAGCCCTGAAAGCTCTTGCTGCTCTTCACCGTCCCTTGGCACCCTACCTACAGGCCCAACAGCACTGGGGATCTGTGCTTTCCCAGAGACGGAACATCTCACGGCGCTCAGCCTCGGCAGAGCCTCTTTCTGAAAAGGCGAACGGTCGGATCCTTCTCCCACGAGGAAGGGCCGAGCCCTGAAAGCTCTTGCTGCTCTTCACCGTCCCTTGGCACCCTACCTACAGGCACAACAGCACTGGGGATCTGTGCTTTCCCAGAGACGGAACATCTCACGGCGCTAGCCTCGGCAGAGCCTCTTTCTGAAAAGGCGAACGGTCGGATCCTTCTCCCACGAGGAAGGGCCGAGCCCTGAAAGCTCTTGCTGCTCTTCACCGTCCCTTGGCACCCTACCTACAGGCACAACAGCACTGGGGATCTGTGCTTTCCCAGAGACGGAACATCTCACGGCGCTCCGCCTCGGCAGAGCCTCTTTCTGAAAAGGCGAACGGTCGGATCCTTCTCCCACGAGGAAGGTCACAGCCCTGAAAGCTCTTGCTGCTCTTCACCGTCCCTTGGCACCCTACCTACAGGCACAACAGCACTGGGGATCTGTGCTTTCCCAGAGACGGAACATCTCACGGCGCTCAGCCTCGGCAGAGCCTCTTTCTGAAAAGGCGAACGGTCGGATCCTTCTCCCACGAGGAAGGGCCCAGCCCTGAAAGCTCTTGCTGCTCTTCACCGTCCCTTGGCACCCTACCTACAGGCACAACAGCACTGGGGATCTGTGCTTTCCCAGACACGGAACATCTCACGGCGCTCAGCCTCGGCAAGCCTCTTTCTGAAAAGGCGAACGGTCGGATCCTTCTCCCACGAGGAAGGGCCCAGCCCTGAAAGCTCTTGCTGCTCTTCACTGTCCCCGTGCAGCCTATGCAGAGGCACAACAACACTGGGGATCTGTGCTTTCCCAGAGACGGAACATCTCACGGCGCTATCCTCGGCAGAGCCTCTTTCTGAAAAGGCGAACGGTCGGATCCTTCTCCCACGAGGAAGGGCCCAGCCCTGAAAGCTCTTGCTTCTCTTCACCGTCCCTTGGCACCCTACCTACAGGCCCAACAGCACTGGGGATTTCTGCTTTCCCAGAGACGGAACATCTCACGGCGCTAGCCTCGGCAGAGCCTCTTTCTGAAAAGGCGAACGGTCGGATCCTTCTCCCACGAGGAAGGGCCCAGCCCTGAAAGCTCTTGCTGCTCTTCACCGTCCCTTGGCACCCTACCTACAGGCACAACAGCACTGGGGATCTGTGCTTTCCCAGAGACGGAACATCTCACGGCGCTAGCCTCGGCAGAGCCTCTTTCTGAAAAGGCGAACGGTCGGATCCTTCTCCCACGAGGTAGGGCCCAGCCCTGAAAGCTCTTGCTGCTCTTCACCGTCCCTTGGCACCCTACCTACAGGCACAACAGCACTGGGGATCTGTGCTTTCCCAGAGACGGAACATCTCACGGCGCTCAGCCTCGGCAAGCCTCTTTCTGAAAAGGCGAACGGTCGGATCCTTCTCCCACGAGGAAGGGCCGAGCCCTGAAAGCTCTTGCTGCTCTTCACCGTCCCTTGGCACCCTACCTACAGGCACAACAACACTGGGGATCTGTGCTTTCCCAGACACGGAACATCTCACGGCGCTCAGCCTCGGCAGAGCCTCTTTCTGAAAAGGCGAACGGTCGGATCCTTCTCCCACGAGGAAGGGCCCAGCCCTGAAAGCTCTTGCTGCTCTTCACCGTCCCTTGGCACCCTACCTAAAGGCACAACAACACTGGGGATCTGTGCTTTCCCAGAGACGGAACATCTCACGGCGCTCAGCCTCGGCAAGCCTCTTTCTGAAAAGGCGAACGGTCGGATCCTTCTCCCACGAGGAAGGGCCCAGCCCTGAAAGCTCTTGCTGCTCTTCACTGTCCCCGTGCAGCCTATGCACAGGCACAACAGCACTGGGGATCTGTGCTTTCCCAGAGACGGAACATCTCACGGCGCTCAGCCTCGGCAGAGCCTCTTTCTGAAAATGCGAACGGTCGGATCCTTCTCCCACGAGGAAGGGCACAGCCCTGAAAGCTCTTGCTGCTCTTCACCGTCCCTTGGCACCCTACCTACAGGCACAACAACACTGGGGATCTGTGCTTTCCCAGAGACGGAACATCTCACGGCGCTCAGCCTTGGCAGAGCCTCTTTCTGAAAAGGCGAACGGTCAGATCCTTCTCCCACGAGGAAGGGCCCAGCCCTGAAAGCTCTTGCTGCTCTTCACCGTCCCTTGGCACCCTACCTACAGGCACAACAGCACTGGGGATTTGTGCTTTCCCAGACACGGAACATCTCACGGCGCTCAGCCTCGGCAGAGCCTCTTTCTGAAAAGGCGAACGGTCGGATCCTTCTCCCACGAGGAAGGGCCCAGCCCTGAAAGCTCTTGCTGCTCTTCACCGTCCCTTGGCACCCTACCTACAGGCCCAACAGCACTGGGGATCTGTGCTTTCCCAGAGACGGAACATCTCACGGCGCTCAGCCTCGGCAAGCCTCTTTCTGAAAAGGCGAACGGTCGGATCCTTCTCCCACGAGGAAGGGCCGAGCCCTGAAAGCTCTTGCTGCTCTTCACCGTCCCTTGGCACCCTACCTACAGGCACAACAGCACTGGGGATCTGTGCTTTCCCAGAGACGGAACATCTCACGGCGCTAGCCTCAGCAGTGCCTCTTTCTGAAAAGGCGAACGGTCGGATCCTTCTCCCACGAGGAAGGGCCGAGCCCTGAAAGCTCTTGCTGCTCTTCACCGTCCCTTGGCACCCTACCTACAGGCACAACAGCACTGGGGATCTGTGCTTTCCCAGAGACGGAACATCTCACGCCGCTCCGCCTCTGCAGAGCCTCTTTCTGAAAAGGCGAACGGTCGGATCCTTCTCCCACGAGGAAGGGCACAGCCCTGAAAGCTCTTGCTGCTCTTCACCGTCCCTTGGCACCCTACCTACAGGCACAACAGCACTGGGGATCTGTGCTTTCCCAGAGACGGAACATCTCACGGCGCTCAGCCTCGGCAGAGCCTCTTTCTGAAAAGGCGAACGGTCGGATCCTTCTCCCACGAGGAAGGGCACAGCCCTGAAAGCTCTTGCTGCTCTTCACCGTCCCTTGGCACCCTACCTACAGGCACAACAGCACTGGGGATCTGTGCTTTCCCAGACACGGAACATCTCACGGCGCTCAGCATCGGCAAGCCTCTTTCTGAAAAGGCGAACGGTCGGATCCTTCTCCCACGAGGAAGGGCCCAGCCCTGAAAGCTCTTGCTGCTCTTCACTGTCCCCGTGCAGCCTATGCACAGGCACAACAACACTGGGGATCTGTGCTTTCCCAGAGACGGAACATCTCACGGCGCTATCCTCGGCAGAGCCTCTTTCTGAAAAGGCGAACGGTCGGATCCTTCTCCCACGAGGAAGGGCCCAGCCCTGAAAGCTCTTGCTTCTCTTCACCGTCCCTTGGCACCCTACCTACAGGCCCAACAGCACTGGGGATTTCTGCTTTCCCAGAGACGGAACATCTCACGGCGCTAGCCTCGGCAGAGCCTCTTTCTGAAAAGGCGAACGGTCGGATCCTTCTCCCACGAGGAAGGGCCCAGCCCTGAAAGCTCTTGCTGCTCTTCACCGTCCCTTGGCACCCTACCTACAGGCACAACAGCACTGGGGATCTGTGCTTTCCCAGAGACGGAACATCTCACGGCGCTAGCCTCGGCAGAGCCTCTTTCTGAAAAGGCGAACGGTCGGATCCTTCTCCCACGAGGTAGGGCCCAGCCCTGAAAGCTCTTGCTGCTCTTCACCGTCCCTTGGCACCCTACCTACAGGCACAACAGCACTGGGGATCTGTGCTTTCCCAGAGACGGAACATCTCACGGCGCTCAGCCTCGGCAAGCCTCTTTCTGAAAAGGCGAACGGTCGGATCCTTCTCCCACGAGGAAGGGCCGAGCCCTGAAAGCTCTTGCTGCTCTTCACCGTCCCTTGGCACCCTACCTACAGGCACAACAACACTGGGGATCTATGCTTTCCCAGACACGGAACATCTCACGGCGCTCAGCCTCGGCAGAGCCTCTTTCTGAAAAGGCGAACGGTCGGATCCTTCTCCCACGAGGAAGGGCCCAGCCCTGAAAGCTCTTGCTGCTCTTCACCGTCCCTTGGCACCCTACCTACAGGCACAACAACACTGGGGATCTGTGCTTTCCCAGAGACAGAACATCTCACGGCGCTCAGCCTCGGCAAGCCTCTTTCTGAAAAGGCGAACGGTCGGATCCTTCTCCCACGAGGAAGGGCCCAGCCCTGAAAGCTCTTGCTGCTCTTCACTGTCCCCGTGCAGCCTATGCACAGGCACAACAGCACTGGGGATCTGTGCTTTCCCAGAGACGGAACATCTCACGGCGCTCAGCCTCGGCAGAGCCTCTTTCTGAAAATGCGAACGGTCGGATCCTTCTCCCACGAGGAAGGGCACAGCCCTGAAAGCTCTTGCTGCTCTTCACCGTCCCTTGGCACCCTACCTACAGGCACAACAACACTGGGGATCTGTGCTTTCCCAGAGACGGAACATCTCACGGCACTCAGCCTCGGCAGAGCCTCTTTCTGAAAAGGCGAACGGTCGGATCCTTCTCCCACGAGGAAGGGCCCAGCCCTGAAAGCTCTTGCTGCTCTTCACCGTCCCTTGGCACCCTACCTACAGGCACAACAACACTGGGGATCTGTGCTTTCCCAGAGACGGAACATCTCACGGCGCTCAGCCTCGGCAGAGCCTCTTTCTGAAAAGGCGAACGGTCGGATCCTTCTCCCACGAGGAAGGGCCCAGCCCTGAAAGCTCTTGCTGCTCTTCACTGTCCCCGTGCAGCCTATGCACAGGCACAACAGCACTGGGGATCTGTGCTTTCCCAGAGACGGAACATCTCACGGCGCTCAGCCTCGGCAGAGCCTCTTTCTGAAAATGCGAACGGTCGGATCCTTCTCCCACGAGGAAGGGCACAGCCCTGAAAGCTCTTGCTGCTCTTCACCGTCCCTTGGCACCCTACCTACAGGCACAACAACACTGGGGATCTGTGCTTTCCCAGAGACGGAACATCTCACGGCGCTCAGCCTCGGCAGAGCCTCTTTCTGAAAAGGCGAACGGTCGGATCCTTCTCCCACGAGGAAGGGCCCAGCCCTGAAAGCTCTTGCTGCTCTTCACCGTCCCTTGGCACCCTACCTACAGGCACAACAACACTGGGGATCTGTGCTTTCCCAGAGACGGAACATCTCACGGCGCTCAGCCTCGGCAGAGCCTCTTTCTGAAAAGGCGAACGGTCGGATCCTTCTCCCACGAGGAAGGGCACAGCCCTGAAAGCTCTTGCTGCTCTTCACCGTCCCTTGGCACCCTACCTACAGGCACAACAGCACTGGGGATCTGTGCTTTCCCAGACACGGAACATCTCACGGCGCTAGCCTCGGCAGAGCCTCTTTCTGAAAAGGCGAACGGTCGGATCCTTCTCCCACGAGGAAGGGCCCAGCCCTGAAAGCTCTTGCTTCTCTTCACCGTCCCTTGGCACCCTACCTACAGGCACAACAGCACTGGGGATCTGTGCTTTCCCAGAGACGGAACATCTCACGGCGCTAGCCTCGGCAGAGCCTCTTTCTGAAAGGGCGAACGGTCGGATCCTTCTCCCACGAGGTAGGGCCCAGCCCTGAAAGCTCTTGCTGCTCTTCACCGTCCCTTGGCACCCTACCTACAGGCACAACAGCACTGGGGATCTGTGCTTTCCCAGAGACGGAACATCTCACGGCGCTCAGCCTCGGCAGAGCCTCTTTCTGAAAAGGCGAACGGTCGGATCCTTCTCCCACGAGGAAGGGCCCAGCCCTGAAAGCTCTTGCTGCTCTTCACCGTCCCTTGGCACCCTACCTACAGGCACAACAGCACTGGGGATCTGTGCTTTCCCAGAGACGGAACATCTCACGGCGCTCAGCCTCGGCAGAGCCTCTTTCTGAAAAGGCGAACGGTCGGATCCTTCTCCCACGAGGAAGGGCCGAGCCCTGAAAGCTCTTGCTGCTCTTCACCGTCCCTTGGCACCCTACCTACAGGCACAACAACACTGGGGATCTGTGCTTTCCCAGACACGGAACATCTCACGGCGCTCAGCCTCGGCAGAGCCTCTTTCTGAAAAGGCGAACGGTCGGATCCTTCTCCCACGAGGAAGGGCCCAGCCCTGAAAGCTCTTGCTGCTCTTCACCATCCCTTGGCACCCTACCTACAGGCACAACAGCACTGGGGATCTGTGCTTTCCCAGAGACGGAACATCTCACGGCGCTCCGCCTCGGCAGAGCCTCTTTCTGAAAAGGCGAACGGTCGGATCCTTCTCCCACGAGGAAGGGCCCAGCCCTGAAAGCTCTTGCTGCTCTTCACCGTCCCTTGGCACCCTACCTACAGGCACAACAGCACTGGGGATCTGTGCTTTCCCAGAGACGGAACATCTCACGGCGCTCAGCCTCGGCAGAGCCTCTTTCTGAAAAGGCGAACGGTCGGATCCTTCTCCCACGAGGTAGGGCCCAGCCCTGAAAGCTCTTGCTGCTCTTCACCGTCCCTTGGCACCCTACCTACAGGCACAACAACACTGGGGATCTGTGCTTTCCCAGAGACGGAACATCTCACGGCGCTCAGCCTCGGCAGAGCCTCTTTCTGAAAAGGCGAACGGTCGGATCCTTCTCCCACGAGGAAGGGCCCAGCCCTGAAAGCTCTTGCTGCTCTTCACTGTCCCCGTGCAGCCTATGCACAGGCACAACAACACTGGGGATCTGTGCTTTCCCAGAGACGGAACATCTCACGGCGCTATCCTCGGCAGAGCCTCTTTCTGAAAAGGCGAACGGTCGGATCCTTCTCCCACGAGGAAGGGCCCAGCCCTGAAAGCTCTTGCTTCTCTTCACCGTCCCTTGGCACCCTACCTACAGGCACAACAGCACTGGGGATTTCTGCTTTCCCAGAGACGGAACATCTCACGGCGCTAGCCTCGGCAGAGTCTCTTTCTGAAAAGGCGAACGGTCGGATCCTTCTCCCACGAGGAAGGGCCCAGCCCTGAAAGCTCTTGCTGCTCTTCACCGTCCCTTGGCACCCTACCTACAGGCACAACAGCACTGGGGATCTGTGCTTTCCCAGAGACGGAACATCTCACGGCGCTAGCCTCGGCAGAGCCTCTTTCTGAAAAGGCGAACGGTCGGATCCTTCTCCCACGAGGTAGGGCCCAGCCCTGAAAGCTCTTGCTGCTCTTCACCGTCCCTTGGCACCCTACCTACAGGCACAACAGCACTGGGGATCTGTGCTTTCCCAGAGACGGAACATCTCACGGCGCTCAGCCTCGGCAGAGCCTCTTTCTGAAAATGCGAACGGTCGGATCCTTCTCCCACGAGGAAGGGCACAGCCCTGAAAGCTCTTGCTGCTCTTCACCGTCCCTTGGCACCCTACCTACAGGCACAACAACACTGGGGATCTGTGCTTTCCCAGAGACGGAACATCTCACGGCGCTCAGCCTCGGCAGAGCCTCTTTCTGAAAAGGCGAACGGTCGGATCCTTCTCCCACGAGGAAGGGCACAGCCATGAAAGCTCTTGCTGCTCTTCACCGTCCCTTGGCACCCTACCTACAGGCACAACAACACTAGGGATCTGTGCTTTCCCAGAGACGGAACATCTCACGGCGCTCAGCCTCGGCAAGCCTCTTTCTGAAAAGGCGAACGGTCAGATCCTTCTCCCACGAGGAAGGGCACAGCCCTGAAAGCTCTTGCTGCTCTTCACCGTCCCTTGGCACCCTACCTACAGGCACAACAGCACTGGGGATCTGTGCTTTCCCAGAGACGGAACATCTCACTGCGCTCAGCCTCGGCAGAGCCTCTTTCTGAAAAGGCGAACGGTCAGATCCTTCTCCCACGAGGAAGGGCCCAGCCCTGAAAGCTCTTGCTGCTCTTCACCGTCCCTTGGCACCCTACCTACAGGCACAACAGCACTGGGGATTTGTGCTTTCCCAGACACGGAACATCTCACGGCGCTCAGCCTCGGCAGAGCCTCTTTCTGAAAAGGCGAACGGTCGGATCCTTCTCCCACGAGGAAGGGCCCAGCCCTGAAAGCTCTTGCTGCTCTTCACCATCCCTTGGCACCCTACCTACAGGCACAACAGCACTGGGGATCTGTGCTTTCCCAGAGACGGAACATCTCACTGCGCTCAGCCTCGGCAGAGCCTCTTTCTGAAAAGGCTAACGGTCGGATCCTTCTCCCACGAGGAAGGGCCCAGCCCTGAAAGCTCTTGCTGCTCTTCACCGTCCCTTGGCGCCCTACCTACAGGCCCAACAGCACTGGGGATCTGTGCTTTCCCAGAGACGGAACATCTCACGGCGCTCAGCCTCGGCAGAGCCTCTTTCTGAAAAGGCGAACGGTCGGATCCTTCTCCCACGAGGAAGGGCCCAGCCCTGAAAGCTCTTGCTGCTCTTCACCGTCCCTTGGCACCCTACCTACAGGCACAACAGCACTGGGGATTTGTGCTTTCCCAGAGACGGAACATCTCACGGCGCTCAGCCTCGGCAGAGCCTCTTTCTGAAAAGGCGAACGGTCGGATCCTTCTCCCACGAGGAAGGGCCCAGCCCTGAAAGCTCTTGCTGCTCTTCACCGTCCCTTGGCACCCTACCTACAGGCACAACAGCACTGGGGATCTGTGCTTTCCCAGAGACGGAACATCTCACGGCGCTCAGCCTCGGCAGAGCCTCTTTCTGAAAAGGCGAACGGTCGGATCCTTCTCCCACGAGGAAGGGCCGAGCCCTGAAAGCTCTTGCTGCTCTTCACCGTCCCTTGGCACCCTACCTACAGGCACAACAGCACTGGGGATCTGTGCTTTCCCAGAGACGGAACATCTCACGGCGCTCCGCCTCGGCAGAGCCTCTTTCTGAAAAGGCGAACGGTCGGATCCTTCTCCCACGAGGAAGGGCACAGCCCTGAAAGCTCTTGCTGCTCTTCACCGTCCCTTGGCACCCTACCTACAGGCACAACAGCACTGGGGATCTGTGCTTTCCCAGAGACGGAACATCTCACGGCGCTCAGCCTCGGCAGAGCCTCTTTCTGAAAAGGCGAACGGTCGGATCCTTCTCCCACGAGGAAGGGCACAGCCCTGAAAGCTCTTGCTGCTCTTCACCGTCCCTTGGCACCCTACCTACAGGCACAACAGCACTGGGGATCTGTGCTTTCCCAGACACGGAACATCTCACGGCGCTCAGCCTCGGCAAGCCTCTTTCTGAAAAGGCGAACGGTCGGATCCTTCTCCCACGAGGAAGGGCACAGCCCTGAAAGCTCTTGCTTCTCTTCACCGTCCCTTGGCACCCTACCTACAGGCACAACAGCACTGGGGATTTCTGCTTTCCCAGAGACGGAACATCTCACGGCGCTAGCCTCGGCAGAGCCTCTTTCTGAAAAGGCGAACGGTCGGATCCTTCTCCCACGAGGAAGGGCCCAGCCCTGAAAGCTCTTGCTGCTCTTCACCGTCCCTTGGCACCCTACCTACAGGCACAACAGCACTGGGGATCTGTGCTTTCCCAGACACGGAACATCTCACGGCGCTAGCCTCGGCAGAGCCTCTTTCTGAAAAGGCGAACGGTCGGATCCTTCTCCCACGAGGTAGGGCCCAGCCCTGAAAGCTCTTGCTGCTCTTCACCGTCCCTTGGCACCCTACCTACAGGCACAACAGCACTGGGGATCTGTGCTTTCCCAGAGACGGAACATCTCACGGCGCTCAGCCTCGGCAGAGCCTCTTTCTGAAAAGGCGAACGGTCGGATCCTTCTCCCACGAGGAAGGGCACAGCCCTGAAAGCTCTTGCTGCTCTTCACCGTCCCTTGGCGCCCTACCTACAGGCCCAACAGCACTGGGGATCTGTGCTTTCCCAGAGACGGAACATCTCACGGCGCTCAGCCTCGGCAGAGCCTCTTTCTGAAAAGGCGAACGGTCGGATCCTTCTCCCACGAGGAAGGGCCCAGCCCTGAAAGCTCTTGCTGCTCTTCACCGTCCCTTGGCACCCTACCTACAGGCACAACAGCACTGGGGATTTGTGCTTTCCCAGAGACGGAATATCTCACGGCGCTCAGCCTCGGCAGAGCCTCTTTCTGAAAAGGCGAACGGTCGGATCCTTCTCCCACGAGGAAGGGCCCAGCCCTGAAAGCTCTTGCTGCTCTTCACCGTCCCTTGGCACCCTACCTACAGGCACAACAGCACTGGGGATCTGTGCTTTCCCAGAGACGGAACATCTCACGGCGCTCAGC
Source organism: Buteo buteo (assembly GCF_964188355.1). Classification (NCBI taxonomy): domain Eukaryota; kingdom Metazoa; phylum Chordata; class Aves; order Accipitriformes; family Accipitridae; genus Buteo; species Buteo buteo. The sequence continues at coordinate 26,365,223 of NC_134191.1, forward strand.
CTCGGCAGAGCCTCTTTCTGAAAAGGCGAACGGTCGGATCCTTCTCCCACGAGGAAGGGCCGAGCCCTGAAAGCTCTTGCTGCTCTTCACCGTCCCTTGGCACCCTACCTACAGGCACAACAGCACTGGGGATCTGTGCTTTCCCAGAGACGGAACATCTCACGGCGCTCCGCCTCGGCAGAGCCTCTTTCTGAAAAGGCGAACGGTCGGATCCTTCTCCCACGAGGAAGGGCACAGCCCTGAAAGCTCTTGCTGCTCTTCACCGTCCCTTGGCACCCTACCTACAGGCACAACAGCACTGGGGATCTGTGCTTTCCCAGAGACGGAACATCTCACGGCGCTCAGCCTCGGCAGAGCCTCTTTCTGAAAAGGCGAACGGTCGGATCCTTCTCCCACGAGGAAGGGCACAGCCCTGAAAGCTCTTGCTGCTCTTCACCGTCCCTTGGCACCCTACCTACAGGCACAACAGCACTGGGGATCTGTGCTTTCCCAGAGACGGAACATCTCACGGCGCTCAGCCTCGGCAAGCCTCTTTCTGAAAAGGCGAACGGTCGGATCCTTCTCCCACGAGGAAGGGCACAGCCCTGAAAGCTCTTGCTTCTCTTCACCGTCCCTTGGCACCCTACCTACAGGCACAACAGCACTGGGGATTTCTGCTTTCCCAGAGACGGAACATCTCACGGCGCTAGCCTCGGCAGAGCCTCTTTCTGAAAAGGCGAACGGTCGGATCCTTCTCCCACGAGGAAGGGCCCAGCCCTGAAAGCTCTTGCTGCTCTTCACCGTCCCTTGGCACCCTACCTACAGGCACAACAGCACTGGGGATCTGTGCTTTCCCAGACACGGAACATCTCACGGCGCTAGCCTCGGCAGAGCCTCTTTCTGAAAAGGCGAACGGTCGGATCCTTCTCCCACGAGGTAGGGCCCAGCCCTGAAAGCTCTTGCTGCTCTTCACCGTCCCTTGGCACCCTACCTACAGGCACAACAGCACTGGGGATCTGTGCTTTCCCAGAGACGGAACATCTCACGGCGCTCAGCCTCGGCAGAGCCTCTTTCTGAAAAGGCGAACGGTCGGATCCTTCTCCCACGAGGAAGGGCACAGCCCTGAAAGCTCTTGCTGCTCTTCACCGTCCCTTGGCACCCTACCTACAGGCACAACAACACTGGGGATCTGTGCTTTCCCAGAGACGGAACATCTCACGGCGCTCAGCCTCGGCAGAGCCTCTTTCTGAAAAGGCGAACGGTCGGATCCTTCTCCCACGAGGAAGGGCCCAGCCCTGAAAGCTCTTGCTGCTCTTCACCGTCCCTTGGCACCCTACCTACAGGCACAACAACACTGGGGATCTGTGCTTTCCCAGAGACGGAACATCTCACGGCGCTCAGCCTCGGCAGAGCCTCTTTCTGAAAAGGCGAACGGTCGGATCCTTCTCCCACGAGGAAGGGCACAGCCCTGAAAGCTCTTGCTGCTCTTCACCGTCCCTTGGCACCCTACCTACAGGCACAACAGCACTGGGGATCTGTGCTTTCCCAGACACGGAACATCTCACGGCGCTAGCCTCGGCAGAGCCTCTTTCTGAAAAGGCGAACGGTCGGATCCTTCTCCCACGAGGAAGGGCCCAGCCCTGAAAGCTCTTGCTGCTCTTCACCGTCCCTTGGCACCCTACCTACAGGCACAACAGCACTGGGGATCTGTGCTTTCCCAGAGACGGAACATCTCACGGCGCTAGCCTCGGCAGAGCCTCTTTCTGAAAAGGCGAACGGTCGGATCCTTCTCCCACGAGGTAGGGCCCAGCCCTGAAAGCTCTTGCTGCTCTTCACCGTCCCTTGGCACCCTACCTACAGGCACAACAGCACTGGGGATCTGTGCTTTCCCAGACACGGAACATCTCACGGCGCTCAGCCTCGGCAGAGCCTCTTTCTGAAAATGCGAACGGTCGGATCCTTCTCCCACGAGGAAGGGCACAGCCCTGAAAGCTCTTGCTGCTCTTCACCGTCCCTTGGCACCCTACCTACAGGCACAACAGCACTGGGGATTTGTGCTTTCCCAGAGACGGAACATCTCACGGCGCTCAGCCTCGGCAGAGCCTCTTTCTGAAAATGCGAACGGTCGGATCCTTCTCCCACGAGGAAGGGCACAGCCCTGAAAGCTCTTGCTGCTCTTCACCGTCCCTTGGCACCCTACCTACAGGCACAACAGCACTGGGGATCTGTGCTTTCCCAGAGACGGAACATCTCACGGCGCTCAGCCTCGGCAGAGCCTCTTTCTGAAAAGGCGAACGGTCAGATCCTTCTCCCACGAGGAAGGGCCCAGCCCTGAAAGCTCTTGCTGCTCTTCACCGTCCCTTGGCACCCTACCTACAGGCACAACAGCACTGGGGATTTGTGCTTTCCCAGAGACGGAACATCTCACGGCGCTCAGCCTCGGCAGAGCCTCTTTCTGAAAAGGCGAACGGTCGGATCCTTCTCCCACGAGGAAGGGCCCAGCCCTGAAAGCTCTTGCTGCTCTTCACCGTCCCTTGGCACCCTACCTACAGGCACAACAGCACTGGGGATCTGTGCTTTCCCAGAGACGGAACATCTCACGGCGCTCAGCCTCGGCAAGCCTCTTTCTGAAAAGGCGAACGGTCGGATCCTTCTCCCACGAGGAAGGGCCGAGCCCTGAAAGCTCTTGCTGCTCTTCACTGTCCCTTGGCACCCTACCTACAGGCACAACAACACTGGGGATTTGTGCTTTCCCAGAGACGGAACATCTCACGGCGCTCAGCCTCGGCAAGCCTCTTTCTGAAAAGGCGAACGGTCGGATCCTTCTCCCACGAGGAAGGGCCCAGCCCTGAAAGCTCTTGCTGCTCTTCACCGTCCCTTGGCACCCTACCTACAGGCACAACAGCACTGGGGATCTGTGCTTTCCCAGACACGGAACATCTCACGGCGCTAGCCTCGGCAGAGCCTCTTTCTGAAAAGGCGAACGGTCGGATCCTTCTCCCACGAGGAAGGGCCCAGCCCTGAAAGCTCTTGCTGCTCTTCACCGTCCCTTGGCACCCTACCTACAGGCACAACAGCACTGGGGATCTGTGCTTTCCCAGAGACGGAACATCTCACGGCGCTAGCCTCGGCAGAGCCTCTTTCTGAAAAGGCGAACGGTCGGATCCTTCTCCCACGAGGTAGGGCCCAGCCCTGAAAGCTCTTGCTGCTCTTCACCGTCCCTTGGCACCCTACCTACAGGCACAACAGCACTGGGGATCTGTGCTTTCCCAGACACGGAACATCTCACGGCGCTCAGCCTCGGCAGAGCCTCTTTCTGAAAATGCGAACGGTCGGATCCTTCTCCCACGAGGAAGGGCACAGCCCTGAAAGCTCTTGCTGCTCTTCACCGTCCCTTGGCACCCTACCTACAGGCACAACAGCACTGGGGATTTGTGCTTTCCCAGAGACGGAACATCTCACGGCGCTCAGCCTCGGCAGAGCCTCTTTCTGAAAATGCGAACGGTCGGATCCTTCTCCCACGAGGAAGGGCACAGCCCTGAAAGCTCTTGCTGCTCTTCACCGTCCCTTGGCACCCTACCTACAGGCACAACAGCACTGGGGATCTGTGCTTTCCCAGAGACGGAACATCTCACGGCGCTCAGCCTCGGCAGAGCCTCTTTTTGAAAAGGCGAACGGTCAGATACTTCTCCCACGAGGAAGGGCCCAGCCCTGAAAGCTCTTGCTGCTCTTCACCGTCCCTTGGCACCCTACCTACAGGCACAACAGCACTGGGGATTTGTGCTTTCCCAGAGACGGAACATCTCACGGCGCTCAGCCTCGGCAGAGCCTCTTTCTGAAAAGGCGAACGGTCGGATCCTTCTCCCACGAGGAAGGGCCCAGCCCTGAAAGCTCTTGCTGCTCTTCACCGTCCCTTGGCACCCTACCTACAGGCACAACAGCACTGGGGATCTGTGCTTTCCCAGAGACGGAACATCTCACGGCGCTCAGCCTCGGCAAGCCTCTTTCTGAAAAGGCGAACGGTCGGATCCTTCTCCCACGAGGAAGGGCCGAGCCCTGAAAGCTCTTGCTGCTCTTCACTGTCCCTTGGCACCCTACCTACAGGCACAACAACACTGGGGATTTGTGCTTTCCCAGAGACGGAACATCTCACGGCGCTCAGCCTCGGCAAGCCTCTTTCTGAAAAGGCGAACGGTCGGATCCTTCTCCCACGAGGAAGGGCCCAGCCCTGAAAGCTCTTGCTGCTCTTCACCGTCCCTTGGCACCCTACCTACAGGCACAACAGCACTGGGGATCTGTGCTTTCCCAGAGACGGAACATCTCACGGCGCTAGCCTCGGCAGAGCCTCTTTCTGAAAATGCGAACGGTCGGATCCTTCTCCCACGAGGAAGGGCCCAGCCCTGAAAGCTCTTGCTGCTCTTCACCGTCCCTTGGCACCCTACCTACAGGCACAACAGCACTGGGGATCTGTGCTTTCCCAGAGACGGAACATCTCACGGCGCTCAGCCTCGGCAGAGCCTCTTTCTGAAAAGGCGAACGGTCGGATCCTTCTCCCACGAGGAAGGGCACAGCCCTGAAAGCTCTTGCTGCTCTTCACCATCCCTTGGCACCCTACCTACAGGCACAACAGCACTGGGGATCTGTGCTTTCCCAGAGACGGACCATCTCACTGCGCTCAGTCTCGGCAGAGCCTCTTTCTGAAAAGGTGAACGGTCGGATCCTTCTCCCACGAGGAAGGGCCGAGCCCTGAATGCTCTTGCTGCTCTTCACCGTCCCTTGGCACCCTACCTACAGGCACAACAGCACTGGGGATCTGTGCTTTCCCAGAGACGGAACATCTCACGGCGCTCAGCCTCGGCAGAGCCTCTTTCTGAAAAGGCGAACGGTCGGATCCTTCTCCCACGAGGAAGGGCACAGCCCTGAAAGCTCTTGCTTCTCTTCACCGTCCCTTGGCACCCTACCTACAGGCACAACAGCACTGGGGATCTGTGCTTTCCCAGACACGGAACATCTCACGGCGCTCCGCCTCGGCAGAGCCTCTTTCTGAAAAGGCGAACGGTCGGATCCTTCTCCCACGAGGAAGGGCACAGCCCTGAAAGCTCTTGCTGCTCTTCACCGTCCCTTGGCACCCTACCTACAGGCACAACAGCACTGGGGATTTGTGCTTTCCCAGAGACGGAACATCTCACGGCGCTCAGCCTCGGCAGAGCCTCTTTCTGAAAAGGCGAACGGTCGGATCCTTCTCCCACGAGGAAGGGCACAGCCCTGAAAGCTCTTGCTGCTCTTCACCGTCCCTTGGCACCCTACCTACAGGCACAACAGCACTGGGGATTTGTGCTTTCCCAGACACGGAACATCTCACGGCGCTCAGCCTCGGCAAGCCTCTTTCTGAAAAGGCGAACGGTCAGATCCTTCTCCCACGAGGAAGGGCCCAGCCCTGAAAGCTCTTGCTGCTCTTCACCGTCCCTTGGCACCCTACCTACAGGCACAACAGCACTGGGGATTTGTGCTTTCCCAGACACGGAACATCTCACGGCGCTCAGCCTCGGCAGAGCCTCTTTCTGAAAAGGCGAACGGTCGGATCCTTCTCCCACGAGGAAGGGCCCAGCCCTGAAAGCTCTTGCTGCTCTTCACCGTCCCTTGGCACCCTACCTACAGGCACAACAGCACTGGGGATCTGTGCTTTCCCAGAGACGGAACATCTCACGGCGCTCAGCCTCGGCAAGCCTCTTTCTGAAAAGGCGAACGGTCGGATCCTTCTCCCACGAGGAAGGGCCCAGCCCTGAAAGCTCTTGCTGCTCTTCACCGTCCCTTGGCACCCTACCTACAGGCACAACAACACTGGGGATCTGTGCTTTCCCAGAGACGGAACATCTCACGGCGCTCAGCCTCGGCAGAGCCTCTTTCTGAAAAGGCGAACGGTCGGATCCTTCTCCCACGAGGAAGGGCCCAGCCCTGAAAGCTCTTGCTGCTCTTCACCGTCCCTTGGCACCCTACCTACAGGCACAACAACACTGGGGATCTGTGCTTTCCCAGAGACGGAACATCTCACGGCGCTCAGCCTCGGCAGAGCCTCTTTCTGAAAAGGCGAACGGTCGGATCCTTCTCCCACGAGGAAGGGCACAGCCCTGAAAGCTCTTGCTGCTCTTCACCGTCCCTTGGCACCCTACCTACAGGCACAACAGCACTGGGGATCTGTGCTTTCCCAGACACGGAACATCTCACGGCGCTAGCCTCGGCAGAGCCTCTTTCTGAAAAGGCGAACGGTCGGATCCTTCTCCCACGAGGAAGGGCCCAGCCCTGAAAGCTCTTGCTGCTCTTCACCGTCCCTTGGCACCCTACCTACAGGCACAACAGCACTGGGGATCTGTGCTTTCCCAGAGACGGAACATCTCACGGCGCTCCGCCTCGGCAAGCCTCTTTCTGAAAAGGCGAACGGTCGGATCCTTCTCCCACGAGGTAGGGCCCAGCCCTGAAAGCTCTTGCTGCTCTTCACCGTCCCTTGGCACCCTACCTACAGGCACAACAGCACTGGGGATTTGTGCTTTCCCAGAGACGGAACATCTCACGGCGCTCAGCCTCGGCAGAGCCTCTTTCTGAAAAGGCGAACGGTCGGATCCTTCTCCCACGAGGAAGGGCACAGCCCTGAAAGCTCTTGCTGCTCTTCACCGTCCCTTGGCACCCTACCTACAGGCACAACAGCACTGGGGATTTGTGCTTTCCCAGACACGGAACATCTCACGGCGCTCAGCCTCGGCAAGCCTCTTTCTGAAAAGGCGAACGGTCAGATCCTTCTCCCACGAGGAAGGGCCCAGCCCTGAAAGCTCTTGCTGCTCTTCACCGTCCCTTGGCACCCTACCTACAGGCACAACAGCACTGGGGATTTGTGCTTTCCCAGACACGGAACATCTCACGGCGCTCAGCCTCGGCAGAGCCTCTTTCTGAAAAGGCGAACGGTCGGATCCTTCTCCCACGAGGAAGGGCCCAGCCCTGAAAGCTCTTGCTGCTCTTCACCGTCCCTTGGCACCCTACCTACAGGCACAACAGCACTGGGGATCTGTGCTTTCCCAGAGACGGAACATCTCACGGCGCTCAGCCTCGGCAAGCCTCTTTCTGAAAAGGCGAACGGTCGGATCCTTCTCCCACGAGGAAGGGCCGAGCCCTGAAAGCTCTTGCTGCTCTTCACCGTCCCTTGGCACCCTACCTACAGGCACAACAACACTGGGGATCTGTGCTTTCCCAGACACGGAACATCTCACGGCGCTCAGCCTCGGCAGAGCCTCTTTCTGAAAAGGCGAACGGTCGGATCCTTCTCCCACGAGGAAGGGCCCAGCCCTGAAAGCTCTTGCTGCTCTTCACCATCCCTTGGCACCCTACCTACAGGCACAACAGCACTGGGGATCTGTGCTTTCCCAGAGACGGAACATCTCACTGCGCTCAGCCTCGGCAGAGCCTCTTTCTGAAAAGGCGAACGGTCGGATCCTTCTCCCACGAGGAAGGGCACAGCCCTGAAAGCTCTTGCTGCTCTTCACCGTCCCTTGGCGCCCTACCTACAGGCCCAACAGCACTGGGGATCTGTGCTTTCCCAGAGACGGAACATCTCACGGCGCTCAGCCTCGGCAGAGCCTCTTTCTGAAAATGCGAACGGTCGGATCCTTCTCCCACGAGGAAGGGCACAGCCCTGAAAGCTCTTGCTGCTCTTCACCGTCCCTTGGCACCCTACCTACAGGCACAACAGCACTGGGGATCTGTGCTTTCCCAGAGACGGAACATCTCACGGCGCTCAGCCTCGGCAGAGCCTCTTTCTGAAAAGGCGAACGGTCGGATCCTTCTCCCACGAGGAAGGGCACAGCCCTGAAAGCTCTTGCTGCTCTTCACCGTCCCTTGGCACCCTACCTACAGGCACAACAACACTGGGGATCTGTGCTTTCCCAGAGACGGAACATCTCACGGCGCTCAGCCTCGGCAGAGCCTCTTTCTGAAAAGGCGAACGGTCGGATCCTTCTCCCACGAGGAAGGGCCCAGCCCTGAAAGCTCTTGCTGCTCTTCACCGTCCCTTGGCACCCTACCTACAGGCACAACAGCACTGGGGATCTGTGCTTTCCCAGAGACGGAACATCTCACGGCGCTCAGCCTCGGCAAGCCTCTTTCTGAAAAGGCGAACGGTCGGATCCTTCTCCCACGAGGAAGGGCCGAGCCCTGAAAGCTCTTGCTGCTCTTCACCGTCCCTTGGCACCCTACCTACAGGCACAACAACACTGGGGATCTGTGCTTTCCCAGACACGGAACATCTCACGGCGCTCAGCCTCGGCAGAGCCTCTTTCTGAAAAGGCGAACGGTCGGATCCTTCTCCCACGAGGAAGGGCCCAGCCCTGAAAGCTCTTGCTGCTCTTCACCATCCCTTGGCACCCTACCTACAGGCACAACAGCACTGGGGATCTGTGCTTTCCCAGAGACGGAACATCTCACTGCGCTCAGCCTCGGCAGAGCCTCTTTCTGAAAAGGCGAACGGTCGGATCCTTCTCCCACGAGGAAGGGCACAGCCCTGAAAGCTCTTGCTGCTCTTCACCGTCCCTTGGCGCCCTACCTACAGGCCCAACAGCACTGGGGATCTGTGCTTTCCCAGAGACGGAACATCTCACGGCGCTCAGCCTCGGCAGAGCCTCTTTCTGAAAATGCGAACGGTCGGATCCTTCTCCCACGAGGAAGGGCACAGCCCTGAAAGCTCTTGCTGCTCTTCACCGTCCCTTGGCACCCTACCTACAGGCACAACAGCACTGGGGATCTGTGCTTTCCCAGAGACGGAACATCTCACGGCGCTCAGCCTCGGCAGAGCCTCTTTCTGAAAAGGCGAACGGTCGGATCCTTCTCCCACGAGGAAGGGCACAGCCCTGAAAGCTCTTGCTGCTCTTCACCGTCCCTTGGCACCCTACCTACAGGCACAACAACACTGGGGATCTGTGCTTTCCCAGAGACGGAACATCTCACGGCGCTCAGCCTCGGCAGAGCCTCTTTCTGAAAAGGCGAACGGTCGGATCCTTCTCCCACGAGGAAGGGCACAGCCCTGAAAGCTCTTGCTGCTCTTCACCGTCCCTTGGCACCCTACCTACAGGCACAACAGCACTGGGGATCTGTGCTTTCCCAGACACGGAACATCTCACGGCGCTAGCCTCGGCAGAGCCTCTTTCTGAAAAGGCGAACGGTCGGATCCTTCTCCCACGAGGAAGGGCCCAGCCCTGAAAGCTCTTGCTGCTCTTCACCGTCCCTTGGCACCCTACCTACAGGCACAACAGCACTGGGGATCTGTGCTTTCCCAGAGACGGAACATCTCACGGCGCTCAGCCTCGGCAAGCCTCTTTCTGAAAAGGCGAACGGTCGGATCCTTCTCCCACGAGGAAGGGCCCAGCCCTGAAAGCTCTTGCTGCTCTTCACCGTCCCTTGGCACCCTACCTACAGGCACAACAACACTGGGGATCTGTGCTTTCCCAGACACGGAACATCTCACGGCGCTCAGCCTCGGCAGAGCCTCTTTCTGAAAAGGCGAACGGTCGGATCCTTCTCCCACGAGGAAGGGCCCAGCCCTGAAAGCTCTTGCTGCTCTTCACCATCCCTTGGCACCCTACCTACAGGCACAACAGTACTGGGGATCTGTGCTTTCCCAGAGACGGAACATCTCACTGCGCTCAGTCTCGGCAGAGCCTCTTTCTGAAAAGGCGAACGGTCGGATCCTTCTCCCACGAGGAAGGGCCCAGCCCTGAAAGCTCTTGCTGCTCTTCACCGTCCCTTGGCGCCCTACCTACAGGCCCAACAGCACTGGGGATCTGTGCTTTCCCAGAGACGGAACATCTCACGGCGCTAGCCTCGGCATAGCCTCTTTCTGAAAATGCGAACGGTCGGATCCTTCTCCCACGAGGAAGGGCCGAGCCCTGAAAGCTCTTGCTGCTCTTCACCGTCCCTTGGCACCCTACCTACAGGCACAACAGCACTGGGGATCTGTGCTTTCCCAGAGACGGAACATCTCACGGCGCTCAGCCTCGGCAGAGCCTCTTTCTGAAAAGGCGAACGGTCGGATCCTTCTCCCACGAGGAAGGGCCCAGCCCTGAAAGCTCTTGCTTCTCTTCACCGTCCCTTGGCACCCTACCTACAGGCACAACAGCACTGGGGATCTGTGCTTTCCCAGACACGGAACATCTCACGGCGCTCCGCCTCGGCAGAGCCTCTTTCTGAAAAGGCGAACGGTCGGATCCTTCTCCCACGAGGAAGGGCCCAGCCCTGAAAGCTCTTGCTGCTCTTCACCGTCCCTTGGCACCCTACCTACAGGCACAACAGCACTGGGGATTTGTGCTTTCCCAGAGACGGAACATCTCACGGCGCTCAGCCTCGGCAGAGCCTCTTTCTGAAAAGGCGAACGGTCGGATCCTTCTCCCACGAGGAAGGGCCCAGCCCTGAAAGCTCTTGCTGCTCTTCACCGTCCCTTGGCACCCTACCTACAGGCACAACAGCACTGGGGATCTGTGCTTTCCCAGAGACGGAACATCTCACGGCGCTCAGCCTCGGCAGAGCCTCTTTCTGAAAATGCGAACGGTCGGATCCTTCTCCCACGAGGAAGGGCCGAGCCCTGAAAGCTCTTGCTGCTCTTCACCGTCCCTTGGCACCCTACCTACAGGCACAACAGCACTGGGGATCTGTGCTTTCCCAGAGACGGAACATCTCACGGCGCTCCGCCTCGGCAGAGCCTCTTTCTGAAAAGGCGAACGGTCGGATCCTTCTCCCACGAGGAAGGGCCCAGCCCTGAAAGCTCTTGCTGCTCTTCACCGTCCCTTGGCACCCTACCTACAGGCACAACAGCACTGGGGATCTGTGCTTTCCCAGAGACGGAACATCTCACGGCGCTAGCCTCGGCAGAGCCTCTTTCTGAAAAGGCGAACGGTCGGATCCTTCTCCCACGAGGTAGGGCCCAGCCCTGAAAGCTCTTGCTGCTCTTCACCGTCCCTTGGCACCCTACCTACAGGCACAACAGCACTGGGGATCTGTGCTTTCCCAGAGACGGAACATCTAACGGCGCTCAGCCTCGGCAGAGCCTCTTTCTGAAAATGCGAACGGTCGGATCCTTCTCCCACGAGGAAGGGCACAGCCCTGAAAGCTCTTGCTGCTCTTCACCGTCCCTTGGCACCCTACCTACAGGCACAACAACACTGGGGATCTGTGCTTTCCCAGAGACGGAACATCTCACGGCGCTCAGCCTCGGCAGAGCCTCTTTCTGAAAAGGCGAACGGTCGGATCCTTCTCCCACGAGGAAGGGCCCAGCCCTGAAAGCTCTTGCTGCTCTTCACCGTCCCTTGGCACCCTACCTACAGGCACAACAACACTGGGGATCTGTGCTTTCCCAGAGACGGAACATCTCACGGCGCTCAGCCTCGGCAGAGCCTCTTTCTGAAAAGGCGAACGGTCGGATCCTTCTCCCACGAGGAAGGGCACAGCCCTGAAAGCTCTTGCTGCTCTTCACCGTCCCTTGGCACCCTACCTACAGGCACAACAGCACTGGGGATCTGTGCTTTCCCAGACACGGAACATCTCACGGCGCTAGCCTCGGCAGAGCCTCTTTCTGAAAAGGCGAACGGTCGGATCCTTCTCCCACGAGGAAGGGCCCAGCCCTGAAAGCTCTTGCTGCTCTTCACCGTCCCTTGGCACCCTACCTACAGGCACAACAGCACTGGGGATCTGTGCTTTCCCAGAGACGGAACATCTCACGGCGCTCAGCCTCGGCAAGCCTCTTTCTGAAAAGGCGAACGGTCGGATCCTTCTCCCACGAGGAAGGGCCGAGCCCTGAAAGCTCTTGCTGCTCTTCACCGTCCCTTGGCACCCTACCTACAGGCACAACAACACTGGGGATCTGTGCTTTCCCAGACACGGAACATCTCACGGCGCTCAGCCTCGGCAGAGCCTCTTTCTGAAAAGGCGAACGGTCGGATCCTTCTCCCACGAGGAAGGGCCCAGCCCTGAAAGCTCTTGCTGCTCTTCACCATCCCTTGGCACCCTACCTACAGGCACAACAGTACTGGGGATCTGTGCTTTCCCAGAGACGGAACATCTCACTGCGCTCAGCCTCGGCAGAGCCTCTTTCTGAAAAGGCGAACGGTCGGATCCTTCTCCCACGAGGAAGGGCCCAGCCCTGAAAGCTCTTGCTGCTCTTCACCGTCCCTTGGCGCCCTACCTACAGGCCCAACAGCACTGGGGATCTGTGCTTTCCCAGAGACGGAACATCTCACGGCGCTAGCCTCGGCATAGCCTCTTTCTGAAAAGGCGAACGGTCGGATCCTTCTCCCACGAGGAAGGGCCGAGCCCTGAAAGCTCTTGCTGCTCTTCACCGTCCCTTGGCACCCTACCTACAGGCACAACAGCACTGGGGATCTGTGCTTTCCCAGAGACGGAACATCTCACGGCGCTCAGCCTCGGCAGAGCCTCTTTCTGAAAAGGCGAACGGTCGGATCCTTCTCCCACGAGGAAGGGCACAGCCCTGAAAGCTCTTGCTGCTCTTCACCGTCCCTTGGCACCCTACCTACAGGCACAACAGCACTGGGGATCTGTGCTTTCCCAGACACGGAACATCTCACGGCGCTCCGCCTCGGCAGAGCCTCTTTCTGAAAAGGCGAACGGTCGGATCCTTCTCCCACGAGGAAGGGCCCAGCCCTGAAAGCTCTTGCTGCTCTTCACCGTCCCTTGGCACCCTACCTACAGGCACAACAGCACTGGGGATTTGTGCTTTCCCAGAGACGGAACATCTCACGGCGCTCAGCCTCGGCAGAGCCTCTTTCTGAAAAGGCGAACGGTCGGATCCTTCTCCCACGAGGAAGGGCACAGCCCTGAAAGCTCTTGCTGCTCTTCACCGTCCCTTGGCACCCTACCTACAGGCACAACAGCACTGGGGATCTGTGCTTTCCCAGAGACGGAACATCTCACGGCGCTCAGCCTCGGCAAGTCTCTTTCTGAAAAGGCGAACGGTCAGATCCTTCTCCCACGAGGAAGGGCCCAGCCCTGAAAGCTCTTGCTGCTCTTCACCGTCCCTTGGCACCCTACCTACAGGCACAACAGCACTGGGGATTTGTGCTTTCCCAGAGACGGAACATCTCACGGCGCTCAGCCTCGGCAGAGCCTCTTTCTGAAAAGGCGAACGGTCGGATCCTTCTCCCACGAGGAAGGGCCCAGCCCTGAAAGCTCTTGCTGCTCTTCACCGTCCCTTGGCACCCTACCTACAGGCACAACAGCACTGGGGATCTGTGCTTTCCCAGAGACGGAACATCTCACGGCGCTCAGCCTCGGCAAGCCTCTTTCTGAAAAGGCGAACGGTCGGATCCTTCTCCCACGAGGAAGGGCCCAGCCCTGAAAGCTCTTGCTGCTCTTCACCGTCCCTTGGCACCCTACCTACAGGCACAACAACACTGGGGATCTGTGCTTTCCCAGACACGGAACATCTCACGGCGCTCAGCCTCGGCAGAGCCTCTTTCTGAAAAGGCGAACGGTCGGATCCTTCTCCCACGAGGAAGGGCCCAGCCCTGAAAGCTCTTGCTGCTCTTCACCATCCCTTGGCACCCTACCTACAGGCACAACAGCACTGGGGATTTCTGCTTTCCCAGAGACGGAACATCTCACGGCGCTCAGCCTCGGCAGAGCCTCTTTCTGAAAATGCGAACGGTCGGATCTTTCTCCCACGAGGAAGGGCACAGCCCTGAAAGCTCTTGCTGCTCTTCACCGTCCCTTGGCACCCTACCTACAGGCACAACAGCACTGGGGATCTGTGCTTTCCCAGAGACGGAACATCTCACGGCGCTCAGCCTCGGCAGAGCCTCTTTCTGAAAAGGCGAACGGTCAGATCCTTCTCCCACGAGGAAGGGCCCAGCCCTGAAAGCTCTTGCTGCTCTTCACCGTCCCTTGGCACCCTACCTACAGGCACAACAGCACTGGGGATTTTGCTTTCCCAGAGACGGAACATCTCACTGCGCTCAGCCTCGGCAGAGCCTCTTTCTGAAAAGGCGAACGGTCGGATCCTTCTCCCACGAGGAAGGGCCCAGCCCTGAAAGCTCTTGCTGCTCTTCACCGTCCCTTGGCACCCTACCTACAGGCACAACAGCACTGGGGATCTGTGCTTTCCCAGAGACGGAACATCTCACGGCGCTCAGCCTCGGCAAGCCTCTTTCTGAAAAGGCGAACGGTCGGATCCTTCTCCCACGAGGAAGGGCCCAGCCCTGAAAGCTCTTGCTGCTCTTCACCGTCCCTTGGCACCCTACCTACAGGCACAACAACACTGGGGATCTGTGCTTTCCCAGACACGGAACATCTCACGGCGCTCAGCCTCGGCAGAGCCTCTTTCTGAAAAGGCGAACGGTCGGATCCTTCTCCCACGAGGAAGGGCACAGCCCTGAAAGCTCTTGCTGCTCTTCACCGTCCCTTGGCACCCTACCTACAGGCACAACAGCACTGGGGATCTGTGCTTTCCCAGACACGGAACATCTCACGGCGCTAGCCTCGGCAGAGCCTCTTTCTGAAAAGGTGAACGGTCGGATCCTTCTCCCACGAGGTAGGGCCCAGCCCTGAAAGCTCTTGCTGCTCTTCACCGTCCCTTGGCACCCTACCTACAGGCACAACAGCACTGGGGATCTGTGCTTTCCCAGAGACGGAACATCTCACGGCGCTCAGCCTCGGCAGAGCCTCTTTCTGAAAAGGCGAACGGTCGGATCCTTCTCCCACGAGGAAGGGCACAGCCCTGAAAGCTCTTGCTTCTCTTCACCGTCCCTTGGCACCCTACCTACAGGCACAACAGCACTGGGGATCTGTGCTTTCCCAGACACGGAACATCTCACGGCGCTCCGCCTCGGCAGAGCCTCTTTCTGAAAAGGCGAACGGTCGGATCCTTCTCCCACGAGGAAGGGCCCAGCCCTGAAAGCTCTTGCTGCTCTTCACCGTCCCTTGGCACCCTACCTACAGGCACAACAGCACTGGGGATTTGTGCTTTCCCAGAGACGGAACATCTCACGGCGCTCAGCCTCGGCAGAGCCTCTTTCTGAAAAGGCGAACGGTCGGATCCTTCTCCCACGAGGAAGGGCACAGCCCTGAAAGCTCTTGCTGCTCTTCACCGTCCCTTGGCACCCTACCTACAGGCACAACAGCACTGGGGATCTGTGCTTTCCCAGAGACGGAACATCTCACGGCGCTCAGCCTCGGCAAGTCTCTTTCTGAAAAGGCGAACGGTCAGATCCTTCTCCCACGAGGAAGGGCCCAGCCCTGAAAGCTCTTGCTGCTCTTCACCGTCCC
Source organism: Buteo buteo (assembly GCF_964188355.1). Taxonomy (NCBI): domain Eukaryota; kingdom Metazoa; phylum Chordata; class Aves; order Accipitriformes; family Accipitridae; genus Buteo; species Buteo buteo. Next base: position 26,380,511 of record NC_134191.1, read on the forward strand.
TTGGCACCCTACCTACAGGCACAACAGCACTGGGGATTTGTGCTTTCCCAGAGACGGAACATCTCACGGCGCTCAGCCTCGGCAGAGCCTCTTTCTGAAAAGGCGAACGGTCGGATCCTTCTCCCACGAGGAAGGGCCCAGCCCTGAAAGCTCTTGCTGCTCTTCACCGTCCCTTGGCACCCTACCTACAGGCACAACAGCACTGGGGATCTGTGCTTTCCCAGAGACGGAACATCTCACGGCGCTCAGCCTCGGCAAGCCTCTTTCTGAAAAGGCGAACGGTCGGATCCTTCTCCCACGAGGAAGGGCCCAGCCCTGAAAGCTCTTGCTGCTCTTCACCGTCCCTTGGCACCCTACCTACAGGCACAACAGCACTGGGGATCTGTGCTTTCCCAGACACGGAACATCTCACGGCGCTCAGCCTCGGCAGAGCCTCTTTCTGAAAAGGCGAACGGTCGGATCCTTCTCCCACGAGGAAGGGCCCAGCCCTGAAAGCTCTTGCTGCTCTTCACCATCCCTTGGCACCCTACCTACAGGCACAACAGCACTGGGGATTTCTGCTTTCCCAGAGACGGAACATCTCACGGCGCTCAGCCTCGGCAGAGCCTCTTTCTGAAAATGCGAACGGTCGGATCTTTCTCCCACGAGGAAGGGCACAGCCCTGAAAGCTCTTGCTGCTCTTCACCGTCCCTTGGCACCCTACCTACAGGCACAACAGCACTGGGGATCTGTGCTTTCCCAGACACGGAACATCTCACGGCGCTCAGCCTCGGCAGAGCCTCTTTCTGAAAAGGCGAACGGTCAGATCCTTCTCCCACGAGGAAGGGCCCAGCCCTGAAAGCTCTTGCTGCTCTTCACCGTCCCTTGGCACCCTACCTACAGGCACAACAGCACTGGGGATTTTGCTTTCCCAGAGACGGAACATCTCACTGCGCTCAGCCTCGGCAGAGCCTCTTTCTGAAAAGGCGAACGGTCGGATCCTTCTCCCACGAGGAAGGGCCCAGCCCTGAAAGCTCTTGCTGCTCTTCACCGTCCCTTGGCACCCTACCTACAGGCACAACAGCACTGGGGATCTGTGCTTTCCCAGAGACGGAACATCTCACGGCGCTCAGCCTCGGCAAGCCTCTTTCTGAAAAGGCGAACGGTCGGATCCTTCTCCCACGAGGAAGGGCCGAGCCCTGAAAGCTCTTGCTGCTCTTCACCGTCCCTTGGCACCCTACCTACAGGCACAACAACACTGGGGATCTGTGCTTTCCCAGACACGGAACATCTCACGGCGCTCAGCCTCGGCAGAGCCTCTTTCTGAAAAGGCGAACGGTCGGATCCTTCTCCCACGAGGAAGGGCACAGCCCTGAAAGCTCTTGCTGCTCTTCACCGTCCCTTGGCACCCTACCTACAGGCACAACAGCACTGGGGATCTGTGCTTTCCCAGACACGGAACATCTCACGGCGCTAGCCTCGGCAGAGCCTCTTTCTGAAAAGGTGAACGGTCGGATCCTTCTCCCACGAGGTAGGGCCCAGCCCTGAAAGCTCTTGCTGCTCTTCACCGTCCCTTGGCACCCTACCTACAGGCACAACAGCACTGGGGATCTGTGCTTTCCCAGACACGGAACATCTCACGGCGCTCAGCCTCGGCAGAGCCTCTTTCTGAAAATGCGAACGGTCGGATCCTTCTCCCACGAGGAAGGGCACAGCCCTGAAAGCTCTTGCTGCTCTTCACCGTCCCTTGGCACCCTACCTACAGGCACAACAGCACTGGGGATTTGTGCTTTCCCAGAGACGGAACATCTCACGGCGCTCAGCCTCGGCAGAGCCTCTTTCTGAAAATGCGAACGGTCGGATCCTTCTCCCACGAGGAAGGGCCCAGCCCTGAAAGCTCTTGCTGCTCTTCACCGTCCCTTGGCACCCTACCTACAGGCACAACAGCACTGGGGATCTGTGCTTTCCCAGAGACGGAACATCTCACGGCGCTCAGCCTCGGCAAGCCTCTTTCTGAAAAGGCGAACGGTCGGATCCTTCTCCCACGAGGAAGGGCCGAGCCCTGAAAGCTCTTGCTGCTCTTCACCGTCCCTTGGCACCCTACCTACAGGCACAACAACACTGGGGATCTGTGCTTTCCCAGACACGGAACATCTCACGGCGCTCAGCCTCGGCAGAGCCTCTTTCTGAAAAGGCGAACGGTCGGATCCTTCTCCCACGAGGTAGGGCCCAGCCCTGAAAGCTCTTGCTGCTCTTCACCGTCCCTTGGCACCCTACCTACAGGCACAACAGCACTGGGGATCTGTGCTTTCCCAGACACGGAACATCTCACGGCGCTCAGCCTCGGCAGAGCCTCTTTCTGAAAATGCGAACGGTCGGATCCTTCTCCCACGAGGAAGGGCACAGCCCTGAAAGCTCTTGCTGCTCTTCACCGTCCCTTGGCACCCTACCTACAGGCACAACAGCACTGGGGATTTGTGCTTTCCCAGAGACGGAACATCTCACGGCGCTCAGCCTCGGCAGAGCCTCTTTCTGAAAATGCGAACGGTCGGATCCTTCTCCCACGAGGAAGGGCCCAGCCCTGAAAGCTCTTGCTGCTCTTCACCGTCCCTTGGCACCCTACCTACAGGCACAACAGCACTGGGGATCTGTGCTTTCCCAGAGACGGAACATCTCACGGCGCTCAGCCTCGGCAAGCCTCTTTCTGAAAAGGCGAACGGTCGGATCCTTCTCCCACGAGGAAGGGCCGAGCCCTGAAAGCTCTTGCTGCTCTTCACCGTCCCTTGGCACCCTACCTACAGGCACAACAACACTGGGGATCTGTGCTTTCCCAGACACGGAACATCTCACGGCGCTCAGACTCGGCAGAGCCTCTTTCTGAAAAGGCGAACGGTCGGATCCTTCTCCCACGAGGAAGGGCCCAGCCCTGAAAGCTCTTGCTGCTCTTCACCATCCCTTGGCACCCTACCTACAGGCACAACAGTACTGGGGATCTGTGCTTTCCCAGAGACGGAACATCTCACTGCGCTCGGCCTCGGCAGAGCCTCTTTCTGAAAAGGCGAACGGTCGGATCCTTCTCCCACGAGGAAGGGCCCAGCCCTGAAAGCTCTTGCTGCTCTTCACCGTCCCTTGGCGCCCTACCTACAGGCCCAACAGCACTGGGGATCTGTGCTTTCCCAGACACGGAACATCTCACGGCGCTCAGCCTCGGCAGAGCCTCTTTCTGAAAAGGCGAACGGTCGGATCCTTCTCCCACGAGGAAGGGCCCAGCCCTGAAAGCTCTTGCTGCTCTTCACCGTCCCTTGGCACCCTACCTACAGGCACAACAGCACTGGGGATTTGTGCTTTCCCAGAGACGGAACATCTCACGGCGCTCAGCCTCGGCAGAGCCTCTTTCTGAAAAGGCGAACGGTCGGATCCTTCTCCCTTGAGGAAGGGCCCAGCCCTGAAAGCTCTTGCTGCTCTTCACCGTCCCTTGGCACCCTACCTACAGGCACAACAGCACTGGGGATCTGTGCTTTCCCAGACACGGAAGATCTCACGGCGCTAGCCTCGGCAGAGCCTCTTTCTGAAAAGGCGAACGGTCGGATCCTTCTCCCACGAGGTAGGGCCCAGCCCTGAAAGCTCTTGCTGCTCTTCACCGTCCCTTGGCACCCTACCTACAGGCACAACAGCACTGGGGATCTGTGCTTTCCCAGACACGGAACATCTCACGGCGCTCAGCCTCGGCAGAGCCTCTTTCTGAAAAGGCGAACGGTCGGATCCTTCTCCCACGAGGAAGGGCCCAGCCCTGAAAGCTCTTGCTGCTCTTCACCGTCCCTTGGCACCCTACCTACAGGCACAACAGCACTGGGGATTTGTGCTTTCCCAGAGACGGAACATCTCACGGCGCTCAGCCTCGGCAGAGCCTCTTTCTGAAAAGGCGAACGGTCGGATCCTTCTCCCACGAGGAAGGGCCCAGCCCTGAAAGCTCTTGCTGCTCTTCACCGTCCCTTGGCACCCTACCTACAGGCACAACAGCACTGGGGATCTGTGCTTTCCCAGACACGGAACATCTCACGGCGCTCAGCCTCGGCAAGCCTCTTTCTGAAAAGGCGAACGGTCGGATCCTTCTCCCACGAGGAAGGGCCGAGCCCTGAAAGCTCTTGCTGCTCTTCACCGTCCCTTGGCACCCTACCTACAGGCACAACAACACTGGGGATCTGTGCTTTCCCAGACACGGAACATCTCACGGCGCTCAGCCTCGGCAGAGCCTCTTTCTGAAAAGGCGAACGGTCGGATCCTTCTCCCACGAGGAAGGGCCCAGCCCTGAAAGCTCTTGCTGCTCTTCACCATCCCTTGGCACCCTACCTACAGGCACAACAGCACTGGGGATCTGTGCTTTCCCAGAGACGGAACATCTCACGGCGCTCAGCCTCGGCAGAGCCTCTTTCTGAAAAGGCGAACGGTCGGATCCTTCTCCCACGAGGAAGGGCACAGCCCTGAAAGCTCTTGCTGCTCTTCACCGTCCCTTGGCACCCTACCTACAGGCACAACAGCACTGGGGATCTGTGCTTTCCCAGAGACGGAACATCTCACGGCGCTCCGCCTCGGCAGAGCCTCTTTCTGAAAAGGCGAACGGTCGGATCCTTCTCCCACGAGGAAGGGCCGAGCCCTGAAAGCTCTTGCTGCTCTTCACCGTCCCTTGGCACCCTACCTACAGGCACAACAACACTGGGGATCTGTGCTTTCCCAGACACGGAACATCTCACGGCGCTCCGCCTCGGCAGAGCCTCTTTCTGAAAAGGCGAACGGTCGGATCCTTCTCCCACGAGGAAGGGCACAGCCCTGAAAGCTCTTGCTGCTCTTCACCGTCCCTTGGCACCCTACCTACAGGCACAACAGCACTGGGGATTTGTGCTTTCCCAGAGACGGAACATCTCACGGCGCTCAGCCTCGGCAGAGCCTCTTTCTGAAAATGCGAACGGTCGGATCCTTCTCCCACGAGGAAGGGCCCAGCCCTGAAAGCTCTTGCTGCTCTTCACCGTCCCTTGGCACCCTACCTACAGGCACAACAGCACTGGGGATCTGTGCTTTCCCAGAGACGGAACATCTCACGGCGCTCAGCCTCGGCAAGCCTCTTTCTGAAAATGCGAACGGTCGGATCCTTCTCCCACGAGGAAGGGCCGAGCCCTGAAAGCTCTTGCTGCTCTTCACCGTCCCTTGGCACCCTACCTACAGGCACAACAACACTGGGGATCTGTGCTTTCCCAGACACGGAACATCTCACGGCGCTCAGCCTCGGCAGAGCCTCTTTCTGAAAAGGCGAACGGTCGGATCCTTCTCCCACGAGGAAGGGCCCAGCCCTGAAAGCTCTTGCTGCTCTTCACCATCCCTTGGCACCCTACCTACAGGCACAACAGTACTGGGGATCTGTGCTTTACCAAAGACGGAACATCTCACTGCGCTCAGCCTCGGCAGAGCCTCTTTCTGAAAAGGCGAACGGTCGGATCCTTCTCCCACGAGGAAGGGCCCAGCCCTGAAAGCTCTTGCTGCTCTTCACCGTCCCTTGGCGCCCTACCTACAGGCCCAACAGCACTGGGGATCTGTGCTTTCCCAGAGACGGAACATCTCACGGCGCTCAGCCTCGGCAGAGCCTCTTTCTGAAAAGGCGAACGGTCGGATCCTTCTCCCACGAGGAAGGGCCCAGCCCTGAAAGCTCTTGCTGCTCTTCACCGTCCCTTGGCACCCTACCTACAGGCACAACAGCACTGGGGATTTGTGCTTTCCCAGAGACGGAACATCTCACGGCGCTCAGCCTCGGCAGAGCCTCTTTCTGAAAAGGCGAACGGTCGGATCCTTCTCCCACGAGGAAGGGCCCAGCCCTGAAAGCTCTTGCTGCTCTTCACCGTCCCTTGGCACCCTACCTACAGGCACAACAGCACTGGGGATCTGTGCTTTCCCAGACACGGAACATCTCACGGCGCTAGCCTCGGCAGAGCCTCTTTCTGAAAAGGCGAACGGTCGGATCCTTCTCCCACGAGGTAGGGCACAGCCCTGAAAGCTCTTGCTGCTCTTCACCGTCCCTTGGCACCCTACCTACAGGCACAACAGCACTGGGGATCTGTGCTTTCCCAGACACGGAACATCTCACGGCGCTCAGCCTCGGCAGAGCCTCTTTCTGAAAAGGCGAACGGTCGGATCCTTCTCCCACGAGGAAGGGCACAGCCCTGAAAGCTCTTGCTGCTCTTCACCGTCCCTTGGCACCCTACCTACAGGCACAACAGCACTGGGGATTTGTGCTTTCCCAGAGACGGAACATCTCACGGCGCTCAGCCTCGGCAGAGCCTCTTTCTGAAAATGCGAACGGTCGGATCCTTCTCCCACGAGGAAGGGCACAGCCCTGAAAGCTCTTGCTGCTCTTCACCGTCCCTTGGCACCCTACCTACAGGCACAACAGCACTGGGGATCTGTGCTTTCCCAGACACGGAACATCTCACGGCGCTCAGCCTCGGCAGAGCCTCTTTCTGAAAAGGCGAACGGTCAGATCCTTCTCCCACGAGGAAGGGCCCAGCCCTGAAAGCTCTTGCTGCTCTTCACCGTCCCTTGGCACCCTACCTACAGGCACAACAGCACTGGGGATCTGTGCTTTCCCAGAGACGGAACATCTCACTGCGCTCAGCCTCGGCAGAGCCTCTTTCTGAAAAGGCGAACGGTCGGATCCTTCTCCCACGAGGAAGGGCACAGCCCTGAAAGCTCTTGCTGCTCTTCACCGTCCCTTGGCACCCTACCTACAGGCACAACAGCACTGGGGATCTGTGCTTTCCCAGAGACGGAACATCTCACGGCGCTCAGCCTCGGCAGAGCCTCTTTCTGAAAAGGCGAACGGTCGGATCCTTCTCCCACGAGGAAGGGCACAGCCCTGAAAGCTCTTGCTGCTCTTCACCGTCCCTTGGCACCCTACCTACAGGCACAACAGCACTGGGGATTTGTGCTTTCCCAGAGACGGAACATCTCACGGCGCTCAGCCTCGGCAGAGCCTCTTTCTGAAAAGGCGAACGGTCGGATCCTTCTCCCACGAGGAAGGGCCCAGCCCTGAAAGCTCTTGCTGCTCTTCACCATCCCTTGGCACCCTTCCTACAGGCACAACAGTACTGGGGATCTGTGCTTTCCCAGAGACGGAACATCTCACTGCGCTCAGCCTCGGCAGAGCCTCTTTCTGAAAAGGCGAACGGTCGGATCCTTCTCCCACGAGGAAGGGCCCAGCCCTGAAAGCTCTTGCTGCTCTTCACCGTCCCTTGGCGCCCTACCTACAGGCCCAACAGCACTGGGGATCTGTGCTTTCCCAGAGACGGAACATCTCACGGCGCTCAGCCTCGGCAGAGCCTCTTTCTGAAAATGCGAACGGTCGGATCCTTCTCCCACGAGGAAGGGCCCAGCCCTGAAAGCTCTTGCTGCTCTTCACCGTCCCTTGGCACCCTACCTACAGGCACAACAGCACTGGGGATTTGTGCTTTCCCAGAGACGGAACATCTCACGGCGCTCAGTCTCGGCAGAGCCTCTTTCTGAAAATGCGAACGGTCGGATCCTTCTCCCACGAGGAAGGGCCCAGCCCTGAAACCTCTTGCTGCTCTTCACCGTCCCTTGGCACCCTACCTACAGGCACAACAACACTGGGGATCTGTGCTTTCCCAGAGACGGAACATCTCACGGCGCTAGACTCGGCAGAGCCTCTTTCTGAAAAGGCGAACGGTCGGATCCTTCTCCCACGAGGAAGGGCCGAGCCCTGAAAGCTCTTGCTGCTCTTCACCGTCCCTTGGCACCCTACCTACAGGCACAACAGCACTGGGGATCTGTGCTTTCCCAGAGACGGAACATCTCACGGCGCTCAGCCTCGGCAGAGCCTCTTTCTGAAAAGGCGAACGGTCGGATCCTTCTCCCACGAGGAAGGGCACAGCCCTGAAAGCTCTTGCTGCTCTTCACCGTCCCTTGGCACCCTACCTACAGGCACAACAGCACTGGGGATCTGTGCTTTCCCAGAGACGGAACATCTCACTGCGCTCAGCCTCGGCAGAGCCTCTTTCTGAAAAGGCGAACGGTCGGATCCTTCTCCCACGAGGAAGGGCCGAGCCCTGAAAGCTCTTGCTGCTCTTCACTGTCCCTTGGCGCCCTACCTACAGGCACAACAGCACTGGGGATCTGTGCTTTCCCAGAGACGGAACATCTCACTGCGCTCAGCCTCGGCAGAGCCTCTTTCTGAAAAGGCGAACGGTCGGATCCTTCTCCCACGAGGAAGGGCCCAGCCCTGAAAGCTCTTGCTGCTCTTCACCGTCCCTTGGCGCCCTACCTACAGGCCCAACAGCACTGGGGATCTGTGCTTTCCCAGAGACGGAACATCTCACGGCGCTCAGCCTCGGCAGAGCCTCTTTCTGAAAAGGCGAACGGTCGGATCCTTCTCCCACGAGGAAGGGCCCAGCCCTGAAAGCTCTTGCTGCTCTTCACCGTCCCTTGGCAACCTACCTACAGGCACAACAGCACTGGGGATTTGTGCTTTCCCAGAGACGGAACATCTCACGGCGCTCAGTCTCGGCAGAGCCTCTTTCTGAAAATGCGAACGGTCGGATCCTTCTCCCACGAGGAAGGGCCCAGCCCTGAAACCTCTTGCTGCTCTTCACCGTCCCTTGGCACCCTACCTACAGGCACAACAACACTGGGGATCTGTGCTTTCCCAGAGACGGAACATCTCACGGCGCTAGCCTCGGCAGAGCCTCTTTCTGAAAAGGCGAACGGTCGGATCCTTCTCCCACGAGGAAGGGCCGAGCCCTGAAAGCTCTTGCTGCTCTTCACCGTCCCTTGGCACCCTACCTACAGGCACAACAGCACTGGGGATCTGTGCTTTCCCAGAGACGGAACATCTCACGGCGCTCAGCCTCGGCAGAGCCTCTTTCTGAAAAGGCGAACGGTCGGATCCTTCTCCCACGAGGAAGGGCACAGCCCTGAAAGCTCTTGCTGCTCTTCACCGTCCCTTGGCACCCTACCTACAGGCACAACAGCACTGGGGATCTGTGCTTTCCCAGAGACGGAACATCTCACTGCGCTCAGCCTCGGCAGAGCCTCTTTCTGAAAAGGCGAACGGTCGGATCCTTCTCCCACGAGGAAGGGCCGAGCCCTGAAAGCTCTTGCTGCTCTTCACTGTCCCTTGGCGCCCTACCTACAGGCACAACAGCACTGGGGATCTGTGCTTTCCCAGAGACGGAACATCTCACTGCGCTCAGCCTCGGCAGAGCCTCTTTCTGAAAAGGCGAACGGTCGGATCCTTCTCCCACGAGGAAGGGCCCAGCCCTGAAAGCTCTTGCTGCTCTTCACCGTCCCTTGGCGCCCTACCTACAGGCCCAACAGCACTGGGGATCTGTGCTTTCCCAGAGACGGAACATCTCACGGCGCTCAGCCTCGGCAGAGCCTCTTTCTGAAAAGGCGAACGGTCGGATCCTTCTCCCACGAGGAAGGGCCCAGCCCTGAAAGCTCTTGCTGCTCTTCACCGTCCCTTGGCACCCTACCTACAGGCACAACAGCACTGGGGATCTGTGCTTTCCCAGACACGGAACATCTCACGGCGCTCAGCCTCGGCAGAGCCTCTTTCTGAAAATGCGAACGGTCGGATCCTTCTCCCACGAGGAAGGGCACAGCCCTGAAAGCTCTTGCTGCTCTTCACCGTCCCTTGGCACCCTACCTACAGGCACAACAGCACTGGGGATTTGTGCTTTCCCAGAGACGGAACATCTCACGGCGCTCAGCCTCGGCAGAGCCTCTTTCTGAAAATGCGAACGGTCGGATCCTTCTCCCACGAGGAAGGGCACAGCCCTGAAAGCTCTTGCTGCTCTTCACCGTCCCTTGGCACCCTACCTACAGGCACAACAGCACTGGGGATCTGTGCTTTCCCAGACACGGAACATCTCACGGCGCTCAGCCTCGGCAGAGCCTCTTTCTGAAAAGGCGAACGGTCAGATCCTTCTCCCACGAGGAAGGGCCCAGCCCTGAAAGCTCTTGCTGCTCTTCACCGTCCCTTGGCACCCTACCTACAGGCACAACAGCACTGGGGATTTGTGCTTTCCCAGACACGGAACATCTCACGGCGCTCAGCCTCGGCAGAGCCTCTTTCTGAAAATGCGAACGGTCGGATCCTTCTCCCACGAGGAAGGGCCCAGCCCTGAAAGCTCTTGCTGCTCTTCACCGTCCCTTGGCACCCTACCTACAGGCACAACAGCACTGGGGATCTGTGCTTTCCCAGAGACGGAACATCTCACGGCGCTCAGCCTCGGCAAGCCTCTTTCTGAAAAGGCGAACGGTCGGATCCTTCTCCCACGAGGAAGGGCCGAGCCCTGAAAGCTCTTGCTGCTCTTCACCGTCCCTTGGCACCCTACCTACAGGCACAACAACACTGGGGATCTGTGCTTTCCCAGACACGGAACATCTCACGGCGCTCAGCCTCGGCAGAGCCTCTTTCTGAAAAGGCGAACGGTCGGATCCTTCTCCCACGAGGAAGGGCCCAGCCCTGAAAGCTCTTGCTGCTCTTCACCATCCCTTGGCACCCTACCTACAGGCACAACAGTACTGGGGATCTGTGCTTTACCAGAGACGGAACATCTCACTGCGCTCAGCCTCGGCAGAGCCTCTTTCTGAAAAGGCGAACGGTCGGATCCTTCTCCCACGAGGAAGGGCCCAGCCCTGAAAGCTCTTGCTGCTCTTCACGTCCCTTGGCGCCCTACCTACAGGCCCAACAGCACTGGGGATCTGTGCTTTCCCAGAGACGGAACATCTCACGGCGCTCAGCCTCGGCAGAGCCTCTTTCTGAAAAGGCGAACGGTCGGATCCTTCTCCCACGAGGAAGGGCCCAGCCCTGAAAGCTCTTGCTGCTCTTCACCGTCCCTTGGCACCCTACCTACAGGCACAACAGCACTGGGGATTTGTGCTTTCCCAGAGACGGAACATCTCACGGCGCTCAGTCTCGGCAGAGCCTCTTTCTGAAAATGCGAACGGTCGGATCCTTCTCCCACGAGGAAGGGCCGAGCCCTGAAAGCTCTTGCTGCTCTTCACCGTCCCTTGGCGCCCTACCTACAGGCACAACAGCACTGGGGATCTGTGCTTTCCCAGAGACGGAACATCTCACGGCGCTCAGCCTCGGCAGAGCCTCTTTCTGAAAAGGCGAACGGTCGGATCCTTCTCCCACGAGGAAGGGCCCAGCCCTGAAAGCTCTTGCTGCTCTTCACCGTCCCTTGGCACCCTACCTACAGGCACAACAGCACTGGGGATTTGTGCTTTCCCAGAGACGGAACATCTCACGGCGCTCAGTCTCGGCAGAGCCTCTTTCTGAAAATGCGAACGGTCGGATCCTTCTCCCACGAGGAAGGGCACAGCCCTGAAAGCTCTTGCTGCTCTTCACCGTCCCTTGGCACCCTACCTACAGGCACAACAGCACTGGGGATCTGTGCTTTCCCAGAGACGGAACATCTCACGGCGCTAGCCTCGGCAGAGCCTCTTTCTGAAAAGGCGAACGGTCGGATCCTTCTCCCACGAGGAAGGGACCAGCCCTGAAAGCTCTTGCTGCTCTTCACCGTCCCTTGGCACCCTACCTACAGGCACAACAGCACTGGGGATCTGTGCTTTCCCAGAGACGGAACATCTCACGGCGCTCAGCCTCGGCAGAGCCTCTTTCTGAAAAGGCGAACGGTCGGATCCTTCTCCCACGAGGAAGGGCCCAGCCCTGAAAGCTCTTGCTGCTCTTCACCATCCCTTGGCACCCTACCTACAGGCACAACAGCACTGGGGATCTGTGCTTTCCCAGAGACGGAACATCTCACTGCGCTCAGTCTCGGCAGAGCCTCTTTCTGAAAAGGCGAACGGTCGGATCCTTCTCCCACGAGGAAGGGCCGAGCCCTGAAAGCTCTTGCTGCTCTTCACCGTCCCTTGGCACCCTACCTACAGGCACAACAGCACTGGGGATCTGTGCTTTCCCAGACACGGAACATCTCACGGCGCTCCGCCTCGGCAGAGCCTCTTTCTGAAAAGGCGAACAGTCGGATCCTTCTCCCACGAGGAAGGGCCCAGCCCTGAAAGCTCTTGCTGCTCTTCACCGTCCCTTGGCACCCTACCTACAGGCACAACAGCACTGGGGATTTGTGCTTTCCCAGAGACGGAACATCTCACGGCGCTCAGCCTCGGCAGAGCCTCTTTCTGAAAAGGCGAACGGTCGGATCCTTCTCCCACGAGGAAGGGCACAGCCCTGAAAGCTCTTGCTGCTCTTCACCGTCCCTTGGCACCCTACCTACAGGCACAACAGCACTGGGGATCTGTGCTTTCCCAGAGACGGAACATCTCACGGCGCTCAGCCTCGGCAAGCCTCTTTCTGAAAAGGCGAACGGTCAGATCCTTCTCCCACGAGGAAGGGCCCAGCCCTGAAAGCTCTTGCTGCTCTTCACCGTCCCTTGGCAACCTACCTACAGGCACAACAGCACTGGGGATTTGTGCTTTCCCAGAGACGGAACATCTCACGGCGCTCAGTCTCGGCAGAGCCTCTTTCTGAAAAGGCGAACGGTCGGATCCTTCTCCCACGAGGAAGGGCCCAGCCCTGAAAGCTCTTGCTGCTCTTCACCATCCCTTGGCACCCTACCTACAGGCACAACAGCACTGGGGATCTGTGCTTTCCCAGACACGGAACATCTCACGGCGCTCAGCCTCGGCAAGCCTCTTTCTGAAAAGGCGAACGGTCGGATCCTTCTCCCACGAGGAAGGGCCGAGCCCTGAAAGCTCTTGCTGCTCTTCACCGTCCCTTGGCACCCTACCTACAGGCACAACAGCACTGGGGATCTGTGCTTTCCCAGAGACGGAACATCTCACTGCGCTCAGCCTCGGCAGAGCCTCTTTCTGAAAAGGCGAACGGTCGGATCCTTCTCCCACGAGGAAGGGCCCAGCCCTGAAAGCTCTTGCTGCTCTTCACCGTCCCTTGGCGCCCTACCTACAGGCCCAACAGCACTGGGGATCTGTGCTTTCCCAGAGACGGAACATCTCACGGCGCTCAGCCTCGGCAGAGCCTCTTTCTGAAAAGGCGAACGGTCGGATCCTTCTCCCACGAGGAAGGGCCCAGCCCTGAAAGCTCTTGCTGCTCTTCACCGTCCCTTGGCACCCTACCTACAGGCATAACAGCACTGGGGATTTGTGCTTTCCCAGAGACGGAACATCTCACGGCGCTCAGCCTCGGCAGAGCCTCTTTCTGAAAAGGCGAACGGTCGGATCCTTCTCCCACGAGGAAGGGCCCAGCCCTGAAAGCTCTTGCTGCTCTTCACCGTCCCTTGGCACCCTACCTACAGGCACAACAGCACTGGGGATCTGTGCTTTCCCAGAGACGGAACATCTCACGGCGCTCAGCCTCGGCAAGCCTCTTTCTGAAAAGGCGAACGGTCGGATCCTTCTCCCACGAGGAAGGGCCCAGCCCTGAAAGCTCTTGCTGCTCTTCACTGTCCCCGTGCAGCCTATGCACAGGCACAACAACACTGGGGATCTGTGCTTTCCCAGAGACGGAACATCTCACGGCGCTATCCTCGGCAGAGCCTCTTTCTGAAAAGGCGAACGGTCGGATCCTTCTCCCACGAGGAAGGGCCCAGCCCTGAAAGCTCTTGCTTCTCTTCACCGTCCCTTGGCACCCTACCTACAGGCACAACAGCACTGGGGATTTCTGCTTTCCCAGAGACGGAACATCTCACGGCGCTAGCCTCGGCAGAGCCTCTTTCTGAAAAGGCGAACGGTCGGATCCTTCTCCCACGAGGAAGGGCCCAGCCCTGAAAGCTCTTGCTGCTCTTCACCATCCCTTGGCACCCTACCTACAGGCACAACAGCACTGGGGATCTGTGCTTTCCCAGACACGGAACATCTCACGGCGCTAGCCTCGGCAGAGCCTCTTTCTGAAAAGGCGAACGGTCGGATCCTTCTCCCACGAGGAAGGGCCCAGCCCTGAAAGCTCTTGCTGCTCTTCACCGTCCCTTGGCACCCTACCTACAGGCACAACAGCACTGGGGATCTGTGCTTTCCCAGACACGGAACATCTCACGGCGCTAGCCTCGGCAGAGCCTCTTTCTGAAAAGGCGAACGGTCGGATCCTTCTCCCACGAGGTAGGGCCCAGCCCTGAAAGCTCTTGCTGCTCTTCACCGTCCCTTGGCACCCTACCTACAGGCACAACAGCACTGGGGATCTGTGCTTTCCCAGACACGGAACATCTCACGGCGCTCAGTCTCGGCAGAGCCTCTTTCTGAAAATGCGAACGGTCGGATCCTTCTCCCACGAGGAAGGGCCCAGCCCTGAAAGCTCTTGCTGCTCTTCACCGTCCCTTGGCACCCTACCTACAGGCACAACAGCACTGGGGATCTGTGCTTTCCCAGAGACGGAACATCTCACGGCGCTAGCCTCGGCAGAGCCTCTTTCTGAAAAGGCGAACGGTCGGATCCTTCTCCCACGAGGAAGGGCCGAGCCCTGAAAGCTCTTGCTGCTCTTCACCGTCCCTTGGCACCCTACCTACAGGCACAACAGCACTGGGGATCTGTGCTTTCCCAGAGACGGAACATCTCACGGCGCTCAGCCTCGGCAAGCCTCTTTCTGAAAAGGCGAACGGTCGGATCCTTCTCCCACGAGGAAGGGCACAGCCCTGAAAGCTCTTGCTGCTCTTCACCGTCCCTTGGCACCCTACCTACAGGCACAACAACACTGGGGATCTGTGCTTTCCCAGAGACGGAACATCTCACGGCGCTCAGCCTCAGCAGAGCCTCTTTCTGAAAAGGCGAACGGTCGGATCCTTCTCCCACGAGGAAGGGCACAGCCCTGAAAGCTCTTGCTGCTCTTCACCGTCCCTTGGCACCCTACCTACAGGCACAACAGCACTGGGGATCTGTGCTTTCCCAGAGACGGAACATCTCACGGCGCTCAGCCTCGGCAAGCCTCTTTCTGAAAAGGCGAACGGTCAGATCCTTCTCCCACGAGGAAGGGCCCAGCCCTGAAAGCTCTTGCTGCTCTTCACCGTCCCTTGGCACCCTACCTACAGGCACAACAGCACTGGGGATTTGTGCTTTCCCAGACACGGAACATCTCACGGCGCTCAGCCTCGGCAGAGCCTCTTTCTGAAAAGGCGAACGGTCGGATCCTTCTCCCACGAGGAAGGGCCCAGCCCTGAAAGCTCTTGCTGCTCTTCACCGTCCCTTGGCACCCTACCTACAGGCACAACAGCACTGGGGATCTGTGCTTTCCCAGACACGGAACATCTCACGGCGCTCAGCCTCGGCAAGCCTCTTTCTGAAAAGGCGAACGGTCAGATCCTTCTCCCACGAGGAAGGGCCCAGCCCTGAAAGCTCTTGCTGCTCTTCACCGTCCCTTGGCGCCCTACCTACAGGCCCAACAGCACTGGGGATCTGTGCTTTCCCAGAGACGGAACATCTCACGGCGCTCAGCCTCGGCAAGCCTCTTTCTGAAAAGGCGAACGGTCGGATCCTTCTCCCACGAGGAAGGGCCCAGCCCTGAAAGCTCTTGCTGCTCTTCACCGTCCCTTGGCACCCTACCTACAGGCACAACAGCACTGGGGATCTGTGCTTTCCCAGAGACGGAACATCTCACGGCGCTCCGCCTCGGCAGAGCCTCTTTCTGAAAAGGCGAACGGTCGGATCCTTCTCCCACGAGGAAGGGCACAGCCCTGAAAGCTCTTGCTGCTCTTCACCGTCCCTTGGCACCCTACCTACAGGCACAACAGCACTGGGGATCTGTGCTTTCCCAGAGACGGAACATCTCACGGCGCTCCGCCTCGGCAGAGCCTCTTTCTGAAAAGGCGAACGGTCGGATCCTTCTCCCACGAGGAAGGGCCCAGCCCTGAAAGCTCTTGCTGCTCTTCACCGTCCCTTGGCACCCTACCTACAGGCACAACAGCACTGGGGATCTGTGCTTTCCCAGACACGGAACATCTCACGGCGCTCAGCCTCGGCAAGCCTCTTTCTGAAAAGGCGAACGGTCGGATCCTTCTCCCACGAGGAAGGGCCCAGCCCTGAAAGCTCTTGCTGCTCTTCACTGTCCCCGTGCAGCCTATGCACAGGCACAACAACACTGGGGATCTGTGCTTTCCCAGAGACGGAACATCTCACGGCGCTATCCTCGGCAGAGCCTCTTTCTGAAAAGGCGAACGGTCGGATCCTTCTCCCACGAGGAAGGGCCCAGCCCTGAAAGCTCTTGCTTCTCTTCACCGTCCCTTGGCACCCTACCTACAGGCACAACAGCACTGGGGATTTCTGCTTTCCCAGAGACGGAACATCTCACGGCGCTAGCCTCGGCAGAGCCTCTTTCTGAAAAGGCGAACGGTCGGATCCTTCTCCCATGAGGAAGGGCACAGCCCTGAAAGCTCTTGCTGCTCTTCACCGTCCCTTGGCACCCTACCTACAGGCACAACAGCACTGGGGATCTGTGCTTTCCCAGAGACGGAACATCTCACGGCGCTCCGCCTCGGCAGAGCCTCTTTCTGAAAAGGCGAACGGTCGGATCCTTCTCCCACGAGGAAGGGCCCAGCCCTGAAAGCTCTTGCTGCTCTTCACCGTCCCTTGGCACCCTACCTACAGGCACAACAGCACTGGGGATCTGTGCTTTCCCAGAGACGGAACATCTCACGGCGCTAGCCTCGGCAGAGCCTCTTTCTGAAAAGGCGAACGGTCGGATCCTTCTCCCACGAGGTAGGGCCCAGCCCTGAAAGCTCTTGCTGCTCTTCACCGTCCCTTGGCACCCTACCTACAGGCACAACAGCACTGGGGATCTGTGCTTTCCCAGACACGGAACATCTCACGGCGCTCAGCCTCGGCAGAGCCTCTTTCTGAAAATGCGAACGGTCGGATCCTTCTCCCACGAGGAAGGGCCCAGCCCTGAAAGCTCTTGCTGCTCTTCACCGTCCCTTGGCACCCTACCTACAGGCACAACAGCACTGGGGATTTGTGCTTTCCCTGAGACGGAACATCTCACGGCGCTCAGCCTCGGCAGAGCCTCTTTCTGAAAATGCGAACGGTCGGATCCTTCTCCCACGAGGAAGGGCACAGCCCTGAAAGCTCTTGCTGCTCTTCACCGTCCCTTGGCACCCTACCTACAGGCACAACAGCACTGGGGATCTGTGCTTTCCCAGACACGGAACATCTCACGGCGCTCAGCCTCGGCAGAGCCTCTTTCTGAAAAGGCGAACGGTCAGATCCTTCTCCCACGAGGAAGGGCCCAGCCCTGAAAGCTCTTGCTGCTCTTCACCGTCCCTTGGCACCCTACCTACAGGCACAACAGCACTGGGGATTTGTGCTTTCCCAGACACGGAACATCTCATGGCGCTCAGCCTCGGCAGAGCCTCTTTCTGAAAAGGCGAACGGTCGGATCCTTCTCCCACGAGGAAGGGCCCAGCCCTGAAAGCTCTTGCTGCTCTTCACCGTCCCTTGGCACCCTACCTACAGGCACAACAGCACTGGGGATTTGTGCTTTCCCAGAGACCGAACATCTCACGGCGCTCAGTCTCGGCAGAGCCTCTTTCTGAAAATGCGAACGGTCGGATCCTTCTCCCACGAGGAAGGGCCCAGCCCTGAAAGCTCTTGCTTCTCTTCACCGTCCCTTGGCACCCTACCTACAGGCACAACAGCACTGGGGATCTGTGCTTTCCCAGAGACGGAACATCTCACGGCGCTAGCCTCGGCAGAGCCTCTTTCTGAAAATGCGAACGGTCGGATCCTTCTCCCACGAGGAAGGGCCCAGCCCTGAAAGCTCTTGCTGCTCTTCACCGTCCCTTGGCACCCTACCTACAGGCACAACAGCACTGGGGATCTGTGCTTTCCCAGAGACGGAACATCTCACGGCGCTCCGCCTCGGCAGAGCCTCTTTCTGAAAAGGCGAACGGTCGGATCCTTCTCCCACGAGGAAGGGCACAGCCCTGAAAGCTCTTGCTGCTCTTCACCATCCCTTGGCACCCTACCTACAGGCACAACAGCACTGGGGATCTGTGCTTTCCCAGAGACGGAACATCTCACTGCGCTCAGTCTCGGCAGAGCCTCTTTCTGAAAAGGCGAACGGTCGGATCCTTCTCCCACGAGGAAGGGCCGAGCCCTGAAAGCTCTTGCTGCTCTTCACCGTCCCTTGGCACCCTACCTACAGGCACAACAGCACTGGGGATCTGTGCTTTCCCAGAGACGGAACATCTCACGGCGCTCAGCCTCGGCAGAGCCTCTTTCTGAAAAGGCGAACGGTCGGATCCTTCTCCCACGAGGAAGGGCACAGCCCTGAAAGCTCTTGCTTCTCTTCACCGTCCCTTGGCACCCTACCTACAGGCACAACAGCACTGGGGATCTGTGCTTTCCCAGAGACGGAACATCTCACGGCGCTAGCCTCGGCAGAGCCTCTTTCTGAAAAGGCGAACGGTCGGATCCTTCTCCCACGAGGAAGGGCCCAGCCCTGAAAGCTCTTGCTGCTCTTCACCGTCCCTTGGCACCCTACCTACAGGCACAACAGCACTGGGGATCTGTGCTTTCCCAGAGACGGAACATCTCACGGCGCTCCGCCTCGGCAGAGCCTCTTTCTGAAAAGGCGAACGGTCGGATCCTTCTCCCACGAGGAAGGGCCCAGCCCTGAAAGCTCTTGCTGCTCTTCACCGTCCCTTGGCACCCTACCTACAGGCACAACAGCACTGGGGATCTGTGCTTTCCCAGAGACGGAACATCTCACGGCGCTCAGCCTCGGCAGAGCCTCTTTCTGAAAATGCGAACGGTCGGATCCTTCTCCCACGAGGAAGGGCACAGCCCTGAAAGCTCTTGCTGCTCTTCACCGTCCCTTGGCACCCTACCTACAGGCACAACAGCACTGGGGATCTGTGCTTTCCCAGACACGGAACATCTCACGGCGCTCAGTCTCGGCAGAGCCTCTTTCTGAAAATGCGAACGGTCGGATCCTTCTCCCACGAGGAAGGGCCCAGCCCTGAAAGCTCTTGCTGCTCTTCACCGTCCCTTGGCACCCTACCTACAGGCACAACAGCACTGGGGATCTGTGCTTTCCCAGAGACGGAACATCTCACGGCGCTAGCCTCGGCAGAGCCTCTTTCTGAAAATGCGAACGGTCGGATCCTTCTCCCACGAGGAAGGGCCGAGCCCTGAAAGCTCTTGCTGCTCTTCACCGTCCCTTGGCACCCTACCTACAGGCACAACAGCACTGGGGATCTGTGCTTTCCCAGAGACGGAACATCTCACGGCGCTCAGCCTCGGCAAGCCTCTTTCTGAAAATGCGAACGGTCGGATCCTTCTCCCACGAGGAAGGGCACAGCCCTGAAAGCTCTTGCTGCTCTTCACCATCCCTTGGCACCCTACCTACAGGCACAACAGCACTGGGGATCTGTGCTTTCCCAGAGACGGAACATCTCACGGCGCTCAGCCTCGGCAGAGCCTCTTTCTGAAAAGGCGAACGGTCGGATCCTTCTCCCACGAGGAAGGGCCGAGCCCTGAAAGCTCTTGCTGCTCTTCACCGTCCCTTGGCTCCCTACCTACAGGCACAACAGCACTGGGGATCTGTGCTTTCCCAGAGACGGAACATCTCACGGCGCTCAGCCTCGGCAGAGCCTCTTTCTGAAAAGGCGAACGGTCGGATCCTTCTCCCACGAGGAAGGGCACAGCCCTGAAAGCTCTTGCTGCTCTTCACCGTCCCTTGGCACCCTACCTACAGGCACAACAGCACTGGGGATTTGTGCTTTCCCAGAGACGGAACATCTCACGGCGCTCAGTCTCGGCAGAGCCTCTTTCTGAAAAGGCGAACGGTCGGATCCTTCTCCCACGAGGAAGGGCCCAGCCCTGAAAGCTCTTGCTGCTCTTCACCGTCCCTTGGCACCCTACCTACAGGCACAACAGCACTGGGGATTTGTGCTTTCCCAGACACGGAACATCTCACGGCGCTCAGCCTCGGCAGAGCCTCTTTCTGAAAAGGCGAACGGTCGGATCCTTCTCCCACGAGGAAGGGCCCAGCCCTGAAAGCTCTTGCTGCTCTTCACCGTCCCTTGGCACCCTACCTACAGGCACAACAGCACTGGGGATCTGTGCTTTCCCAGAGACGGAACATCTCACGGCGCTCAGCCTCGGCAAGCCTCTTTCTGAAAAGGCGAACGGTCAGATCCTTCTCCCACGAGGAAGGGCCGAGCCCTGAAAGCTCTTGCTGCTCTTCACCGTCCCTTGGCACCCTACCTACAGGCACAACAACACTGGGGATCTGTGCTTTCCCAGAGACGGAACATCTCACGGCGCTCAGCCTCGGCAGAGCCTCTTTCTGAAAAGGCGAACGGTCGGATCCTTCTCCCACGAGGAAGGGCCCAGCCCTGAAAGCTCTTGCTGCTCTTCACCATCCCTTGGCACCCTACCTACAGGCACAACAGCACTGGGGATCTGTGCTTTCCCAGAGACGGAACATCTCACTGCGCTCAGCCTCGGCAGAGCCTCTTTCTGAAAAGGCGAACGGTCGGATCCTTCTCCCACGAGGAAGGGCACAGCCCTGAAAGCTCTTGCTGCTCTTCACCGTCCCTTGGCACCCTACCTACAGGCCCAACAGCACTGGGGATCTGTGCTTTCCCAGAGACGGAACATCTCACGGCGCTCAGCCTCGGCAGAGCCTCTTTCTGAAAAGGCGAACGGTCGGATCCTTCTCCCACGAGGAAGGGCCCAGCCCTGAAAGCTCTTGCTGCTCTTCACCGTCCCTTGGCACCCTACCTACAGGCACAACAGCACTGGGGATCTGTGCTTTCCCAGAGACGGAACATCTCACGGCGCTCCGCCTCGGCAGAGCCTCTTTCTGAAAAGGCGAACGGTCGGATCCTTCTCCCACGAGGAAGGGCCCAGCCCTGAAAGCTCTTGCTGCTCTTCACCGTCCCTTGGCACCCTACCTACAGGCACAACAGCACTGGGGATCTGTGCTTTCCCAGAGACGGAACATCTCACGGCGCTCCGCCTCGGCAGAGCCTCTTTCTGAAAAGGCGAACGGTCGGATCCTTCTCCCACGAGGAAGGGCACAGCCCTGAAAGCTCTTGCTGCTCTTCACCGTCCCTTGGCACCCTACCTACAGGCACAACAGCACTGGGGATCTGTGCTTTCCCAGAGACGGAACATCTCACGGCGCTCAGCCTCGGCAAGCCTCTTTCTGAAAAGGCGAACGGTCGGATCCTTCTCCCACGAGGAAGGGCCCAGCCCTGAAAGCTCTTGCTGCTCTTCACTGTCCCCGTGCAGCCTATGCACAGGCACAACAACACTGGGGATCTGTGCTTTCCCAGAGACGGAACATCTCACGGCGTTATCCTCGGCAGAGCCACTTTCTGAAAAGGCGAACGGTCGGATCCTTCTCCCACGAGGAAGGGCCCAGCCCTGAAAGCTCTTGCTTCTCTTCACCGTCCCTTGGCACCCTACCTACAGGCACAACAGCACTGGGGATTTCTGCTTTCCCAGAGACGGAACATCTCACGGCGCTAGCCTCGGCAGAGCCTCTTTCTGAAAAGGCGAACGGTCGGATCCTTCTCCCACGAGGAAGGGCCCAGCCCTGAAAGCTCTTGCTGCTCTTCACCGTCCCTTGGCACCCTACCTACAGGCACAACAGCACTGGGGATCTGTGCTTTCCCAGAGACGGAACATCTCACGGCGCTCAGCCTCGGCAGAGCCTCTTTCTGAAAAGGCGAACGGTCGGATCCTTCTCCCACGAGGTAGGGCCCAGCCCTGAAAGCTCTTGCTGCTCTTCACCGTCCCTTGGCACCCTACCTACAGGCACAACAGCACTGGGGATCTGTGCTTTCCCAGAGACGGAACATCTCACGGCGCTCAGCCTCGGCAGAGCCTCTTTCTGAAAATGCGAACGGTCGGATCCTTCTCCCACGAGGAAGGGCACAGCCCTGAAAGCTCTTGCTGCTCTTCACCGTCCCTTGGCACCCTACCTACAGGCACAACAACACTGGGGATCTGTGCTTTCCCAGAGACGGAACATCTCACGGCGCTCAGCCTCGGCAGAGCCTCTTTCTGAAAAGGCGAACGGTCGGATCCTTCTCCCACGAGGAAGGGCCCAGCCCTGAAAGCTCTTGCTGCTCTTCACCGTCCCTTGGCACCCTACCTACAGGCACAACAACACTGGGGATCTGTGCTTTCCCAGAGACGGAACATCTCACGGCGCTCAGCCTCGGCAGAGCCTCTTTCTGAAAAGGCGAACGGTCGGATGCTTCTCCCACGAGGAAGGGCACAGCCCTGAAAGCTCTTGCTGCTCTTCACCGTCCCTTGGCACCCTACCTACAGGCACAACAGCACTGGGGATCTGTGCTTTCCCAGACACGGAACATCTCACGGCGCTAGCCTCGGCAGAGCCTCTTTCTGAAAAGGCGAACGGTCGGATCCTTCTCCCACGAGGAAGGGCCCAGCCCTGAAAGCTCTTGCTGCTCTTCACCGTCCCTTGGCACCCTACCTACAGGCACAACAGCACTGGGGATCTGTGCTTTCCCAGAGACGGAACATCTCACGGCGCTAGCCTCGGCAGAGCCTCTTTCTGAAAAGGCGAACGGTCGGATCCTTCTCCCACGAGGAAGGGCCGAGCCCTGAAAGCTCTTGCTGCTCTTCACCGTCCCTTGGCACCCTACCTACAGGCACAACAGCACTGGGGATCTGTGCTTTCCCAGAGACGGAACATCTCACGGCGCTCAGCCTCGGCAAGCCTCTTTCTGAAAATGCGAACGGTCGGATCCTTCTCCCACGAGGAAGGGCACAGCCCTGAAAGCTCTTGCTGCTCTTCACCATCCCTTGGCACCCTACCTACAGGCACAACAGCACTGGGGATCTGTGCTTTCCCAGAGACGGAACATCTCACGGCGCTCAGCCTCGGCAGAGCCTCTTTCTGAAAAGGCGAACGGTCGGATCCTTCTCCCACGAGGAAGGGCCGAGCCCTGAAAGCTCTTGCTGCTCTTCACCGTCCCTTGGCTCCCTACCTACAGGCACAACAGCACTGGGGATCTGTGCTTTCCCAGAGACGGAACATCTCACGGCGCTCAGCCTCGGCAGAGCCTCTTTCTGAAAAGGCGAACGGTCGGATCCTTCTCCCACGAGGAAGGGCACAGCCCTGAAAGCTCTTGCTGCTCTTCACCGTCCCTTGGCACCCTACCTACAGGCACAACAGCACTGGGGATTTGTGCTTTCCCAGAGACGGAACATCTCACGGCGCTCAGTCTCGGCAGAGCCTCTTTCTGAAAAGGCGAACGGTCGGATCCTTCTCCCACGAGGAAGGGCCCAGCCCTGAAAGCTCTTGCTGCTCTTCACCGTCCCTTGGCACCCTACCTACAGGCACAACAGCACTGGGGATTTGTGCTTTCCCAGACACGGAACATCTCACGGCGCTCAGCCTCGGCAGAGCCTCTTTCTGAAAAGGCGAACGGTCGGATCCTTCTCCCACGAGGAAGGGCCCAGCCCTGAAAGCTCTTGCTGCTCTTCACCGTCCCTTGGCACCCTACCTACAGGCACAACAGCACTGGGGATCTGTGCTTTCCCAGAGACGGAACATCTCACGGCGCTCAGCCTCGGCAAGCCTCTTTCTGAAAAGGCGAACGGTCAGATCCTTCTCCCACGAGGAAGGGCCGAGCCCTGAAAGCTCTTGCTGCTCTTCACCGTCCCTTGGCACCCTACCTACAGGCACAACAACACTGGGGATCTGTGCTTTCCCAGAGACGGAACATCTCACGGCGCTCAGCCTCGGCAGAGCCTCTTTCTGAAAAGGCGAACGGTCGGATCCTTCTCCCACGAGGAAGGGCCCAGCCCTGAAAGCTCTTGCTGCTCTTCACCATCCCTTGGCACCCTACCTACAGGCACAACAGCACTGGGGATCTGTGCTTTCCCAGAGACGGAACATCTCACTGCGCTCAGCCTCGGCAGAGCCTCTTTCTGAAAAGGCGAACGGTCGGATCCTTCTCCCACGAGGAAGGGCACAGCCCTGAAAGCTCTTGCTGCTCTTCACCGTCCCTTGGCACCCTACCTACAGGCACAACAGCACTGGGGATCTGTGCTTTCCCAGAGACGGAACATCTCACGGCGCTCAGCCTCGGCAGAGCCTCTTTCTGAAAAGGCGAACGGTCGGATCCTTCTCCCACGAGGAAGGGCCCAGCCCTGAAAGCTCTTGCTGCTCTTCACCGTCCCTTGGCACCCTACCTACAGGCACAACAGCACTGGGGATCTGTGCTTTCCCAGAGACGGAACATCTCACGGCGCTCCGCCTCGGCAGAGCCTC
The DNA here is from genome assembly GCF_964188355.1 of Buteo buteo. Classification (NCBI taxonomy): domain Eukaryota; kingdom Metazoa; phylum Chordata; class Aves; order Accipitriformes; family Accipitridae; genus Buteo; species Buteo buteo. The sequence continues at coordinate 26,404,779 of NC_134191.1, forward strand.
TTTCTGAAAAGGCGAACGGTCGGATCCTTCTCCCACGAGGAAGGGCCCAGCCCTGAAAGCTCTTGCTGCTCTTCACCGTCCCTTGGCACCCTACCTACAGGCACAACAGCACTGGGGATCTGTGCTTTCCCAGAGACGGAACATCTCACGGCGCTCCGCCTCGGCAGAGCCTCTTTCTGAAAAGGCGAACGGTCGGATCCTTCTCCCACGAGGAAGGGCACAGCCCTGAAAGCTCTTGCTGCTCTTCACCGTCCCTTGGCACCCTACCTACAGGCACAACAGCACTGGGGATCTGTGCTTTCCCAGAGACGGAACATCTCACGGCGCTCAGCCTCGGCAAGCCTCTTTCTGAAAAGGCGAACGGTCGGATCCTTCTCCCACGAGGAAGGGCCCAGCCCTGAAAGCTCTTGCTGCTCTTCACTGTCCCCGTGCAGCCTATGCACAGGCACAACAACACTGGGGATCTGTGCTTTCCCAGAGACGGAACATCTCACGGCGTTATCCTCGGCAGAGCCACTTTCTGAAAAGGCGAACGGTCGGATCCTTCTCCCACGAGGAAGGGCCCAGCCCTGAAAGCTCTTGCTTCTCTTCACCGTCCCTTGGCACCCTACCTACAGGCACAACAGCACTGGGGATTTCTGCTTTCCCAGAGACGGAACATCTCACGGCGCTAGCCTCGGCAGAGCCTCTTTCTGAAAAGGCGAACGGTCGGATCCTTCTCCCACGAGGAAGGGCCCAGCCCTGAAAGCTCTTGCTGCTCTTCACCGTCCCTTGGCACCCTACCTACAGGCACAACAGCACTGGGGATCTGTGCTTTCCCAGAGACGGAACATCTCACGGCGCTCAGCCTCGGCAGAGCCTCTTTCTGAAAAGGCGAACGGTCGGATCCTTCTCCCACGAGGTAGGGCCCAGCCCTGAAAGCTCTTGCTGCTCTTCACCGTCCCTTGGCACCCTACCTACAGGCACAACAGCACTGGGGATCTGTGCTTTCCCAGAGACGGAACATCTCACGGCGCTCAGCCTCGGCAGAGCCTCTTTCTGAAAATGCGAACGGTCGGATCCTTCTCCCACGAGGAAGGGCACAGCCCTGAAAGCTCTTGCTGCTCTTCACCGTCCCTTGGCACCCTACCTACAGGCACAACAACACTGGGGATCTGTGCTTTCCCAGAGACGGAACATCTCACGGCGCTCAGCCTCGGCAGAGCCTCTTTCTGAAAAGGCGAACGGTCGGATCCTTCTCCCACGAGGAAGGGCCCAGCCCTGAAAGCTCTTGCTGCTCTTCACCGTCCCTTGGCACCCTACCTACAGGCACAACAACACTGGGGATCTGTGCTTTCCCAGAGACGGAACATCTCACGGCGCTCAGCCTCGGCAGAGCCTCTTTCTGAAAAGGCGAACGGTCGGATCCTTCTCCCACGAGGAAGGGCACAGCCCTGAAAGCTCTTGCTGCTCTTCACCGTCCCTTGGCACCCTACCTACAGGCACAACAGCACTGGGGATCTGTGCTTTCCCAGACACGGAACATCTCACGGCGCTAGCCTCGGCAGAGCCTCTTTCTGAAAAGGCGAACGGTCGGATCCTTCTCCCACGAGGAAGGGCCCAGCCCTGAAAGCTCTTGCTGCTCTTCACCGTCCCTTGGCACCCTACCTACAGGCACAACAGCACTGGGGATCTGTGCTTTCCCAGAGACGGAACATCTCACGGCGCTCAGCCTCGGCAGAGCCTCTTTCTGAAAAGGCGAACGGTCGGATCCTTCTCCCACGAGGAAGGGCACAGCCCTGAAAGCTCTTGCTGCTCTTCACCGTCCCTTGGCACCCTACCTACAGGCACAACAGCACTGGGGATCTGTGCTTTCCCAGACACGGAACATCTCACGGCGCTCAGCCTCGGCAGAGCCTCTTTCTGAAAAGGCGAACGGTCAGATCCTTCTCCCACGAGGAAGGGCCCAGCCCTGAAAGCTCTTGCTGCTCTTCACCGTCCCTTGGCACCCTACCTACAGGCACAACAGCACTGGGGATTTGTGCTTTCCCAGAGACGGAACATCTCACGGCGCTCAATCTCGGCAGAGCCTCTTTCTGAAAATGCGAACGGTCGGATCCTTCTCCCACGAGGAAGGGCCCAGCCCTGAAAGCTCTTGCTGCTCTTCACCGTCCCTTGGCACCCTACCTACAGGCACAACAGCACTGGGGATCTGTGCTTTCCCAGAGACGGAACATCTCACGGCGCTCAGCCTCGGCAGAGCCTCTTTCTGAAAAGGCGAACGGTCGGATCCTTCTCCCACGAGGAAGGGCACAGCCCTGAAAGCTCTTGCTGCTCTTCACCATCCCTTGGCACCCTACCTACAGGCACAACAGCACTGGGGATCTGTGCTTTCCCAGAGACGGAACATCTCACTGCGCTCAGTCTCGGCAGAGCCTCTTTCTGAAAAGGCGAACGGTCGGATCCTTCTCCCACGAGGAAGGGCCGAGCCCTGAAAGCTCTTGCTGCTCTTCACCGTCCCTTGGCACCCTACCTACAGGCACAACAGCACTGGGGATCTGTGCTTTCCCAGAGACGGAACATCTCACGGCGCTCAGCCTCGGCAGAGCCTCTTTCTGAAAAGGCGAACGGTCGGATCCTTCTCCCACGAGGAAGGGCACAGCCCTGAAAGCTCTTGCTTCTCTTCACCGTCCCTTGGCACCCTACCTACAGGCACAACAGCACTGGGGATCTGTGCTTTCCCAGACACGGAACATCTCACGGCGCTAGCCTCGGCAGAGCCTCTTTCTGAAAAGGCGAACGGTCGGATCCTTCTCCCACGAGGAAGGGCCCAGCCCTGAAAGCTCTTGCTGCTCTTCACCGTCCCTTGGCACCCTACCTACAGGCACAACAGCACTGGGGATCTGTGCTTTCCCAGAGACGGAACATCTCACGGCGCTCCGCCTCGGCAGAGCCTCTTTCTGAAAAGGCGAACGGTCGGATCCTTCTCCCACGAGGAAGGGCACAGCCCTGAAAGCTCTTGCTGCTCTTCACCGTCCCTTGGCACCCTACCTACAGGCCCAACAGCACTGGGGATCTGTGCTTTCCCAGAGACGGAACATCTCACGGCGCTCAGCCTCGGCAGAGCCTCTTTCTGAAAAGGCGAACGGTCGGATCCTTCTCCCACGAGGAAGGGCCCAGCCCTGAAAGCTCTTGCTGCTCTTCACCGTCCCTTGGCGCCCTACCTACAGGCCCAACAGCACTGGGGATCTGTGCTTTCCCAGAGACGGAACATCTCACGGCGCTCAGCCTCGGCAGAGCCTCTTTCTGAAAAGGCGAACGGTCGGATCCTTCTCCCACGAGGAAGGGCCCAGCCCTGAAAGCTCTTGCTGCTCTTCACCGTCCCTTGGCACCCTACCTACAGGCACAACAGTACTGGGGATCTGTGCTTTCCCAGAGACGGAACATCTCACGGCGCTCAGCCTCGGCAGAGCCTCTTTCTGAAAATGCGAACGGTCGGATCCTTCTCCCACGAGGAAGGGCCCAGCCCTGAAAGCTCTTGCTGCTCTTCACCGTCCCTTGGCACCCTACCTACAGGCACAACAGCACTGGGGATCTGTGCTTTCCCAGAGACGGAACATCTCACGGCGCTCCGCCTCGGCAGAGCCTCTTTCTGAAAAGGCGAACGGTCGGATCCTTCTCCCACGAGGAAGGGCACAGCCCTGAAAGCTCTTGCTGCTCTTCACCGTCCCTTGGCACCCTACCTACAGGCACAACAGCACTGGGGATCTGTGCTTTCCCAGAGACGGAACATCTCACGGCGCTCAGCCTCGGCAGAGCCTCTTTCTGAAAAGGCGAACGGTCGGATCCTTCTCCCACGAGGAAGGGCACAGCCCTGAAAGCTCTTGCTGCTCTTCACCGTCCCTTGGCACCCTACCTACAGGCACAACAACACTGGGGATCTGTGCTTTCCCAGACACGGAACATCTCACGGCGCTCAGCCTCGGCAAGCCTCTTTCTGAAAAGGCGAACGGTCGGATCCTTCTCCCACGAGGAAGGGCACAGCCCTGAAAGCTCTTGCTGCTCTTCACTGTCCCCGTGCAGCCTATGCACAGGCACAACAACACTGGGGATCTGTGCTTTCCCAGAGACGGAACATCTCACGGCGCTATCCTCGGCAGAGCCTCTTTCTGAAAAGGCGAACGGTCGGATCCTTCTCCCACGAGGAAGGGCCCAGCCCTGAAAGCTCTTGCTTCTCTTCACCGTCCCTTGGCACCCTACCTACAGGCACAACAGCACTGGGGATTTCTGCTTTCCCAGAGACGGAACATCTCACGGCGCTAGCCTCGGCAGAGCCTCTTTCTGAAAAGGCGAACGGTCGGATCCTTCTCCCACGAGGAAGGGCCCAGCCCTGAAAGCTCTTGCTGCTCTTCACCGTCCCTTGGCACCCTACCTACAGGCACAACAGCACTGGGGATCTGTGCTTTCCCAGAGACGGAACATCTCACGGCGCTAGCCTCGGCAGAGCCTCTTTCTGAAAAGGCGAACGGTCGGATCCTTCTCCCACGAGGTAGGGCCCAGCCCTGAAAGCTCTTGCTGCTCTTCACCGTCCCTTGGCACCCTACCTACAGGCACAACAGCACTGGGGATCTGTGCTTTCCCAGAGACGGAACATCTCACGGCGCTCAGCCTCGGCAGAGCCTCTTTCTGAAAATGCGAACGATCGGATCCTTCTCCCACGAGGAAGGGCCCAGCCCTGAAAGCTCTTGCTGCTCTTCACCGTCCCTTGGCACCCTACCTACAGGCACAACAACACTGGGGATCTGTGCTTTCCCAGAGACGGAACATCTCACGGCGCTCAGCCTCGGCAGAGCCTCTTTCTGAAAAGGCGAACGGTCGGATCCTTCTCCCACGAGGAAGGGCCCAGCCCTGAAAGCTCTTGCTGCTCTTCACCGTCCCTTGGCACCCTACCTACAGGCACAACAACACTGGGGATCTGTGCTTTCCCAGAGACGGAACATCTCACGGCGCTCAGCCTCGGCAGAGCCTCTTTCTGAAAAGGCGAACGGTCGGATCCTTCTCCCACGAGGAAGGGCACAGCCCTGAAAGCTCTTGCTGCTCTTCACCGTCCCTTGGCACCCTACCTACAGGCACAACAGCACTGGGGATCTGTGCTCTCCCAGACACGGAACATCTCACGGCGCTAGCCTCGGCAGAGCCTCTTTCTGAAAAGGCGAACGGTCGGATCCTTCTCCCACGAGGTAGGGCCCAGCCCTGAAAGCTCTTGCTGCTCTTCACCGTCCCTTGGCACCCTACCTACAGGCACAACAGCACTGGGGATCTGTGCTTTCCCAGACACGGAACATCTCACGGCGCTCAGCCTCGGCAGAGCCTCTTTCTGAAAAGGCGAACGGTCGGATCCTTCTCCCACGAGGAAGGGCACAGCCCTGAAAGCTCTTGCTGCTCTTCACCGTCCCTTGGCACCCTACCTACAGGCACAACAGCACTGGGGATCTGTGCTTTCCCTGAGACGGAACATCTCACGGCGCTCAGCCTCGGCAGAGCCTCTTTCTGAAAATGCGAACGGTCGGATCCTTCTCCCACGAGGAAGGGCCCAGCCCTGAAAGCTCTTGCTGCTCTTCACCGTCCCTTGGCACCCTACCTACAGGCACAACAGCACTGGGGATCTGTGCTTTCCCAGACACGGAACATCTCACGGCGCTCAGCCTCAGCAGAGCCTCTTTCTGAAAAGGCGAACGGTCAGATCCTTCTCCCACGAGGAAGGGCACAGCCCTGAAAGCTCTTGCTGCTCTTCACCGTCCCTTGGCACCCTACCTACAGGCACAACAGCACTGGGGATTTGTGCTTTCCCAGACACGGAACATCTCATGGCGCTCAGCCTCGGCAGAGCCTCTTTCTGAAAAGGCGAACGGTCGGATCCTTCTCCCACGAGGAAGGGCCGAGCCCTGAAAGCTCTTGCTGCTCTTCACCGTCCCTTGGCGCCCTACCTACAGGCACAACAGCACTGGGGATCTGTGCTTTCCCAGAGACGGAACATCTCACGGCGCTCAGCCTCGGCAGAGCCTCTTTCTGAAAAGGCGAACGGTCGGATCCTTCTCCCACGAGGAAGGGCCCAGCCCTGAAAGCTCTTGCTGCTCTTCACCGTCCCTTGGCACCCTACCTACAGGCACAACAGCACTGGGGATTTGTGCTTTCCCAGAGACGGAACATCTCACGGCGCTCAGTCTCGGCAGAGCCTCTTTCTGAAAATGCGAACGGTCGGATCCTTCTCCCACGAGGAAGGGCCCAGCCCTGAAAGCTCTTGCTGCTCTTCACCGTCCCTTGGCACCCTACCTACAGGCACAACAGCACTGGGGATCTGTGCTTTCCCAGAGACGGAACATCTCACGGCGCTAGCCTCGGCAGAGCCTCTTTCTGAAAATGCGAACGGTCGGATCCTTCTCCCACGAGGAAGGGCCCAGCCCTGAAAGCTCTTGCTGCTCTTCACCGTCCCTTGGCACCCTACCTACAGGCACAACAGCACTGGGGATCTGTGCTTTCCCAGAGACGGAACATCTCACGGCGCTCCGCCTCGGCAGAGCCTCTTTCTGAAAAGGCGAACGGTCGGATCCTTCTCCCACGAGGAAGGGCCCAGCCCTGAAAGCTCTTGCTGCTCTTCACCGTCCCTTGGCACCCTACCTACAGGCACAACAGCACTGGGGATTTGTACTTTCCCAGAGACGGAACATCTCACGGCGCTAGCCTCGGCAGAGCCTCTTTCTGAAAATGCGAACGGTCGGATCCTTCTCCCACGAGGAAGGGCCCAGCCCTGAAAGCTCTTGCTGCTCTTCACCGTCCCTTGGCACCCTACCTACAGGCACAACAGCACTGGGGATCTGTGCTTTCCCAGACACGGAACATCTCACGGCGCTCAGCCTCGGCAGAGCCTCTTTCTGAAAAGGCGAACGGTCGGATCCTTCTCCCACGAGGAAGGGCCCAGCCCTGAAAGCTCTTGCTGCTCTTCACCGTCCCTTGGCACCCTACCTACAGGCACAACAGCACTGGGGATCTGTGCTTTCCCAGAGACGGAACATCTCACGGCGCTCCGCCTCGGCAGAGCCTCTTTCTGAAAAGGCGAACGGTCGGATCCTTCTCCCACGAGGAAGGGCCCAGCCCTGAAAGCTCTTGCTGCTCTTCACCGTCCCTTGGCACCCTACCTACAGGCACAACAGCACTGGGGATTTGTGCTTTCCCAGAGACGGAACATCTCACGGCGCTCAGTCTCGGCAGAGCCTCTTTCTGAAAATGCGAACGGTCGGATCCTTCTCCCACGAGGAAGGGCCCAGCCCTGAAAGCTCTTGCTGCTCTTCACCGTCCCTTGGCACCCTACCTACAGGCACAACAGCACTGGGGATCTGTGCTTTCCCAGAGACGGAACATCTCACGGCGCTAGCCTCGGCAGAGCCTCTTTCTGAAAAGGCGAACGGTCGGATCCTTCTCCCACGAGGAAGGGCCCAGCCCTGAAAGCTCTTGCTGCTCTTCACCGTCCCTTGGCACCCTACCTACAGGCACAACAGCACTGGGGATCTGTGCTTTCCCAGAGACGGAACATCTCACGGCGCTCAGCCTCGGCAGAGCCTCTTTCTGAAAAGGCGAACGGTCGGATCCTTCTCCCACGAGGAAGGGCACAGCCCTGAAAGCTCTTGCTGCTCTTTACCATCCCTTGGCACCCTACCTACAGGCACAACAGCACTGGGGATCTGTGCTTTCCCAGAGACGGAACATCTCACTGCGCTCAGTCTCGGCAGAGCCTCTTTCTGAAAAGGCGAACAGTCGGATCCTTCTCCCACGAGGAAGGGCCCAGCCCTGAAAGCTCTTGCTGCTCTTCACCGTCCCTTGGCACCCTACCTACAGGCACAACAGCACTGGGGATCTGTGCTTTCCCAGAGACGGAACATCTCACGGCGCTCAGCCTCGGCAGAGCCTCTTTCTGAAAAGGCGAACGGTCGGATCCTTCTCCCACGAGGAAGGGCACAGCCCTGAAAGCTCTTGCTGCTCTTCACCGTCCCTTGGCACCCTACCTACAGGCACAACAGCACTGGGGATCTGTGCTTTCCCAGAGACGGAACATCTCACGGCGCTCCGCCTCGGCAGAGCCTCTTTCTGAAAAGGCGAACGGTCGGATCCTTCTCCCACGAGGAAGGGCCCAGCCCTGAAAGCTCTTGCTGCTCTTCACCGTCCCTTGGCACCCTACCTACAGGCACAACAGCACTGGGGATCTGTGCTTTCCCAGAGACGGAACATCTCACGGCGCTCCGCCTCGGCAGAGCCTCTTTCTGAAAAGGCGAACGGTCGGATCCTTCTCCCACGAGGAAGGGCCCAGCCCTGAAAGCTCTTGCTGCTCTTCACCGTCCCTTGGCACCCTACCTACAGGCACAACAGCACTGGGGATCTGTGCTTTCCCAGAGACGGAACATCTCACTGCGCTCAGCCTCGGCAGAGCCTCTTTCTGAAAAGGCGAACGGTCGGATCCTTCTCCCACGAGGAAGGGCCGAGCCCTGAAAGCTCTTGCTGCTCTTCACCGTCCCTTGGCGCCCTACCTACAGGCACAACAGCACTGGGGATCTGTGCTTTCCCAGAGACGGAACATCTCACGGCGCTCAGCCTCGGCAGAGCCTCTTTCTGAAAAGGCGAACGGTCGGATCCTTCTCCCACGAGGAAGGGCACAGCCCTGAAAGCTCTTGCTTCTCTTCACCGTCCCTTGGCACCCTACCTACAGGCACAACAACACTGGGGATCTGTGCTTTCCCAGACACGGAACATCTCACGGCGCTCCGCCTCGGCAGAGCCTCTTTCTGAAAAGGCGAACGGTCGGATCCTTCTCCCACGAGGAAGGGCCCAGCCCTGAAAGCTCTTGCTGCTCTTCACCGTCCCTTGGCACCCTACCTACAGGCACAACAGCACTGGGGATCTGTGCTTTCCCTGAGACGGAACATCTCACGGCGCTCAGCCTCGGCAGAGCCTCTTTCTGAAAAGGCGAACGGTCGGATCCTTCTCCCACGAGGAAGGGCACAGCCCTGAAAGCTCTTGCTGCTCTTCACCGTCCCTTGGCACCCTACCTACAGGCACAACAGCATTGGGGATCTGTGCTTTCCCAGACACGGAACATCTCACGGCGCTCAGCCTCGGCAGAGCCTCTTTCTGAAAAGGCGAACGGTCAGATCCTTCTCCCACGAGGAAGGGCCCAGCCCTGAAAGCTCTTGCTGCTCTTCACCGTCCCTTGGCACCCTACCTACAGGCACAACAGCACTGGGGATTTGTGCTTTCCCAGACACGGAACATCTCATGGCGCTCAGCCTCGGCAGAGCCTCTTTCTGAAAAGGCGAACGGTCGGATCCTTCTCCCACGAGGAAGGGCCGAGCCCTGAAAGCTCTTGCTGCTCTTCACCGTCCCTTGGCGCCCTACCTACAGGCACAACAGCACTGGGGATCTGTGCTTTCCCAGAGACGGAACATCTCACTGCGCTCAGTCTCGGCAGAGCCTCTTTCTGAAAATGCGAACGGTCGGATCCTTCTCCCACGAGGAAGGGCCGAGCCCTGAAAGCTCTTGCTGCTCTTCACCGTCCCTTGGCACCCTACCTACAGGCACAACAGCACTGGGGATCTGTGCTTTCCCAGAGACGGAACATCTCACGGCGCTCAGCCTCGGCAGAGCCTCTTTCTGAAAAGGCGAACGGTCGGATCCTTCTCCCACGAGGAAGGGCACAGCCCTGAAAGCACTTGCTGCTCTTCACCGTCCCTTGGCACCCTACCTACAGGCACAACAGCACTGGGGATCTGTGCTTTCCCAGAGACGGAACATCTCACGGCGCTCCGCCTCGGCAGAGCCTCTTTCTGAAAAGGCGAACGGTCGGATCCTTCTCCCACGAGGAAGGGCCCAGCCCTGAAAGCTCTTGCTGCTCTTCACCGTCCCTTGGCACCCTACCTACAGGCACAACAGCACTGGGGATCTGTGCTTTCCCAGAGATGGAACATCTCACGGCGCTCAGCCTCGGCAGAGCCTCTTTCTGAAAAGGCGAACGGTCGGATCCTTCTCCCACGAGGAAGGGCACAGCCCTGAAAGCTCTTGCTGCTCTTCACCGTCCCTTGGCACCCTACCTACAGGCACAACAGCACTGGGGATCTGTGCTTTCCCAGACACGGAACATCTCACGGCGCTCAGCCTCGGCAGAGCCTCTTTCTGAAAATGCGAACGGTCGGATCCTTCTCCCACGAGGAAGGGCCCAGCCCTGAAAGCTCTTGCTGCTCTTCACCGTCCCTTGGCACCCTACCTACAGGCACAACAGCACTGGGGATCTGTGCTTTCCCAGACACGGAACATCTCACGGCGCTCAGCCTCGGCAGAGCCTCTTTCTGAAAAGGCGAACGGTCAGATCCTTCTCCCACGAGGAAGGGCCCAGCCCTGAAAGCTCTTGCTGCTCTTCACCGTCCCTTGGCACCCTACCTACAGGCACAACAGCACTGGGGATTTGTGCTTTCCCAGACACGGAACATCTCATGGCGCTCAGCCTCGGCAGAGCCTCTTTCTGAAAAGGCGAACGGTCGGATCCTTCTCCCACGAGGAAGGGCCGAGCCCTGAAAGCTCTTGCTGCTCTTCACCGTCCCTTGGCGCCCTACCTACAGGCACAACAGCACTGGGGATCTGTGCTTTCCCAGAGACGGAACATCTCACGGCGCTCAGCCTCGGCAGAGCCTCTTTCTGAAAAGGCGAACGGTCGGATCCTTCTCCCACGAGGAAGGGCCCAGCCCTGAAAGCTCTTGCTGCTCTTCACCGTCCCTTGGCACCCTACCTACAGGCACAACAGCACTGGGGATCTGTGCTTTCCCAGAGACGGAACATCTCACGGCGCTCAGCCTCGGCAGAGCCTCTTTCTGAAAAGGCGAACGGTCGGATCCTTCTCCCACGAGGAAGGGCACAGCCCTGAAAGCTCTTGCTGCTCTTCACCGTCCCTTGGCACCCTACCTACAGGCACAACAGCACTGGGGATCTGTGCTTTCCCAGACACGGAACATCTCACGGCGCTCCGCCTCGGCAGAGCCTCTTTCTGAAAAGGCGAACGGTCGGATCCTTCTCCCACGAGGAAGGGCCCAGCCCTGAAAGCTCTTGCTGCTCTTCACCGTCCCTTGGCACCCTACCTACAGGCACAACAGCACTGGGGATCTGTGCTTTCCCAGACACGGAACATCTCACGGCGCTCCGCCTCGGCAGAGCCTCTTTCTGAAAAGGCGAACGGTCGGATCCTTCTCCCACGAGGAAGGGCCCAGCCCTGAAAGCTCTTGCTGCTCTTCACCGTACCTTGGCACCCTACCTACAGGCACAACAGCACTGGGGATCTGTGCTTTCCCAGACACGGAACATCTCACGGCGCTCAGCCTCGGCAGAGCCTCTTTCTGAAAAGGCGAACGGTCAGATCCTTCTCCCACGAGGAAGGGCCCAGCCCTGAAAGCTCTTGCTGCTCTTCACCGTCCCTTGGCACCCTACCTACAGGCACAACAGCACTGGGGATTTGTGCTTTCCCAGACACGGAACATCTCATGGCGCTCAGCCTCGGCAGAGCCTCTTTCTGAAAAGGCGAACGGTCGGATCCTTCTCCCACGAGGAAGGGCCGAGCCCTGAAAGCTCTTGCTGCTCTTCACCGTCCCTTGGCGCCCTACCTACAGGCACAACAGCACTGGGGATCTGTGCTTTCCCAGAGACGGAACATCTCACGGCGCTCAGCCTCGGCAGAGCCTCTTTCTGAAAAGGCGAACGGTCGGATCCTTCTCCCACGAGGAAGGGCCGAGCCCTGAAAGCTCTTGCTGCTCTTCACCGTCCCTTGGCACCCTACCTACAGGCACAACAGCACTGGGGATTTGTGCTTTCCCAGAGACGGAACATCTCACGGCGCTCAGTCTCGGCAGAGCCTCTTTCTGAAAATGCGAACGGTCGGATCCTTCTCCCACGAGGAAGGGCACAGCCCTGAAAGCTCTTGCTGCTCTTCACCGTCCCTTGGCACCCTACCTACAGGCACAACAGCACTGGGGATCTGTGCTTTCCCAGAGACGGAACATCTCACGGCGCTCAGCCTCGGCAGAGCCTCTTTCTGAAAAGGCGAACGGTCGGATCCTTCTCCCACGAGGAAGGGCCCAGCCCTGAAAGCTCTTGCTGCTCTTCACCGTCCCTTGGCACCCTACCTACAGGCACAACAGCACTGGGGATCTGTGCTTTCCCAGACACGGAACATCTCACAGCGCTCAGCCTCGGCAGAGCCTCTTTCTGAAAAGGCGAACGGTCGGATCCTTCTCCCACGAGGAAGGGCACAGCCCTGAAAGCTCTTGCTGCTCTTCACCATCCCTTGGCACCCTACCTACAGGCACAACAGCACTGGGGATCTGTGCTTTCCCAGAGACGGAACATCTCACTGCGCTCAGTCTCGGCAGAGCCTCTTTCTGAAAAGGCGAACGGTCGGATCCTTCTCCCACGAGGAAGGGCACAGCCCTGAAAGCTCTTGCTGCTCTTCACCGTCCCTTGGCACCCTACCTACAGGCACAACAACACTGGGGATCTGTGCTTTCCCAGAGACGGAACATCTCACGGCGCTCAGCCTCGGCAGAGCCTCTTTCTGAAAAGGCGAACGGTCGGATCCTTCTCCCACGAGGAAGGGCCCAGCCCTGAAAGCTCTTGCTGCTCTTCACCGTCCCTTGGCACCCTACCTACAGGCACAACAGCACTGGGGATCTGTGCTTTCCCAGAGACGGAACATCTCACGGCGCTCCGCCTCGGCAGAGCCTCTTTCTGAAAAGGCGAACGGTCGGATCCTTCTCCCACGAGGAAGGGCCCAGCCCTGAAAGCTCTTGCTGCTCTTCACCGTCCCTTGGCACCCTACCTACAGGCACAACAGCACTGGGGATCTGTGCTTTCCCAGAGACGGAACATCTCACGGCGCTCCGCCTCGGCAGAGCCTCTTTCTGAAAAGGCGAACGGTCGGATCCTTCTCCCACGAGGAAGGGCCCAGCCCTGAAAGCTCTTGCTGCTCTTCACCGTCCCTTGGCACCCTACCTACAGGCACAACAGCACTGGGGATCTGTGCTTTCCCAGAGACGGAACATCTCACGGCGCTCCGCCTCGGCAGAGCCTCTTTCTGAAAAGGCGAACGGTCGGATCCTTCTCCCACGAGGAAGGGCCCAGCCCTGAAAGCTCTTGCTGCTCTTCACCGTCCCTTGGCACCCTACCTACAGGCACAACAGCACTGGGGATCTGTGCTTTCCCAGAGACGGAACATCTCACTGCGCTCAGCCTCGGCAGAGCCTCTTTCTGAAAAGGCGAACGGTCGGATCCTTCTCCCACGAGGAAGGGCCGAGCCCTGAAAGCTCTTGCTGCTCTTCACCGTCCCTTGGCGCCCTACCTACAGGCACAACAGCACTGGGGATCTGTGCTTTCCCAGAGACGGAACATCTCACGGCGCTCAGCCTCGGCAGAGCCTCTTTCTGAAAAGGCGAACGGTCGGATCCTTCTCCCACGAGGAAGGGCACAGCCCTGAAAGCTCTTGCTTCTCTTCACCGTCCCTTGGCACCCTACCTACAGGCACAACAGCACTGGGGATCTGTGCTTTCCCAGACACGGAACATCTCACGGCGCTCCGCCTCGGCAGAGCCTCTTTCTGAAAAGGCGAACGGTCGGATCCTTCTCCCACGAGGAAGGGCCGAGCCCTGAAAGCTCTTGCTGCTCTTCACCGTCCCTTGGCGCCCTACCTACAGGCACAACAGCACTGGGGATCTGTGCTTTCCCAGAGACGGAACATCTCACTGCGCTCAGTCTCGGCAGAGCCTCTTTCTGAAAAGGCGAACGGTCGGATCCTTCTCCCACGAGGAAGGGCACAGCCCTGAAAGCTCTTGCTGCTCTTCACCGTCCCTTGGCACCCTACCTACAGGCACAACAGCACTGGGGATCTGTGCTTTCCCAGAGACGGAACATCTCACGGCGCTCAGCCTCGGCAGAGCCTCTTTCTGAAAAGGCGAACGGTCGGATCCTTCTCCCACGAGGAAGGGCACAGCCCTGAAAGCTCTTGCTTCTCTTCACCGTCCCTTGGCACCCTACCTACAGGCACAACAGCACTGGGGATCTGTGCTTTCCCAGACACGGAACATCTCACGGCGCTCCGCCTCGGCAGAGCCTCTTTCTGAAAAGGCGAACGGTCGGATCCTTCTCCCACGAGGAAGGGCCCAGCCCTGAAAGCTCTTGCTGCTCTTCACCGTCCCTTGGCACCCTACCTACAGGCACAACAGCACTGGGGATCTGTGCTTTCCCAGAGACGGAACATCTCACGGCGCTCAGCCTCGGCAGAGCCTCTTTCTGAAAAGGCGAACGGTCGGATCCTTCTCCCACGAGGAAGGGCACAGCCCTGAAAGCTCTTGCTGCTCTTCACCGTCCCTTGGCACCCTACCTACAGGCACAACAGCACTGGGGATCTGTGCTTTCCCAGACACGGAACATCTCACGGCGCTCCGCCTCGGCAGAGCCTCTTTCTGAAAAGGCGAACGGTCGGATCCTTCTCCCACGAGGAAGGGCCCAGCCCTGAAAGCTCTTGCTGCTCTTCACCGTCCCTTGGCACCCTACCTACAGGCACAACAGCACTGGGGATCTGTGCTTTCCCTGAGACGGAACATCTCACGGCGCTCAGCCTCGGCAGAGCCTCTTTCTGAAAAGGCGAACGGTCGGATCCTTCTCCCACGAGGAAGGGCCCAGCCCTGAAAGCTCTTGCTGCTCTTCACCGTCCCTTGGCACCCTACCTACAGGCACAACAGCACTGGGGATCTGTGCTTTCCCAGACACGGAACATCTCACGGCGCTCAGCCTCGGCAGAGCCTCTTTCTGAAAAGGCGAACGGTCAGATCCTTCTCCCACGAGGAAGGGCCCAGCCCTGAAAGCTCTTGCTGCTCTTCACCGTCCCTTGGCACCCTACCTACAGGCACAACAGCACTGGGGATTTGTGCTTTCCCAGACACGGAACATCTCATGGCGCTCAGCCTCGGCAGAGCCTCTTTCTGAAAAGGCGAACGGTCGGATCCTTCTCCCACGAGGAAGGGCCGAGCCCTGAAAGCTCTTGCTGCTCTTCACCGTCCCTTGGCGCCCTACCTACAGGCACAACAGCACTGGGGATCTGTGCTTTCCCAGAGACGGAACATCTCACGGCGCTCAGCCTCGGCAGAGCCTCTTTCTGAAAAGGCGAACGGTCGGATCCTTCTCCCACGAGGAAGGGCCCAGCCCTGAAAGCTCTTGCTGCTCTTCACCGTCCCTTGGCACCCTACCTACAGGCACAACAGCACTGGGGATTTGTGCTTTCCCAGAGACGGAACATCTCACGGTGCTCAGTCTCGGCAGAGCCTCTTTCTGAAAATGCGAACGGTCGGATCCTTCTCCCACGAGGAAGGGCCCAGCCCTGAAAGCTCTTGCTGCTCTTCACCGTCCCTTGGCACCCTACCTACAGGCACAACAGCACTGGGGATCTGTGCTTTCCCAGAGACGGAACATCTCACGGCGCTAGCCTCGGCAGAGCCTCTTTCTGAAAATGCGAACGGTCGGATCCTTCTCCCACGAGGAAGGGCCCAGCCCTGAAAGCTCTTGCTGCTCTTCACCGTCCCTTGGCACCCTACCTACAGGCACAACAGCACTGGGGATCTGTGCTTTCCCAGAGACGGAACATCTCACGGCGCTCAGTCTCGGCAGAGCCTCTTTCTGAAAATGCGAACGGTCGGATCCTTCTCCCACGAGGAAGGGCCGAGCCCTGAAAGCTCTTGCTGCTCTTCACCGTCCCTTGGCACCCTACCTACAGGCACAACAGCACTGGGGATCTGTGCTTTCCCAGAGACGGAACATCTCACGGCGCTAGCCTCGGCAGAGCCTCTTTCTGAAAATGCGAACGGTCGGATCCTTCTCCCACGAGGAAGGGCCGAGCCCTGAAAGCTCTTGCTGCTCTTCACCGGCCCTTGGCACCCTACCTACAGGCACAACAGCACTGGGGATCTGTGCTTTCCCTGAGACGGAACATCTCACGGCGCTCAGCCTCGGCAGAGCCTCTTTCTGAAAATGCGAACGGTCGGATCCTTCTCCCACGAGGAAGGGCCCAGCCCTGAAAGCTCTTGCTGCTCTTCACCGTCCCTTGGCACCCTACCTACAGGCACAACAGCACTGGGGATCTGTGCTTTCCCAGACACGGAACATCTCACGGCGCTCAGCCTCGGCAGAGCCTCTTTCTGAAAAGGCGAACGGTCAGATCCTTCTCCCACGAGGAAGGGCCGAGCCCTGAAAGCTCTTGCTGCTCTTCACCGTCCCTTGGCGCCCTACCTACAGGCACAACAGCACTGGGGATCTGTGCTTTCCCAGAGACGGAACATCTCACTGCGCTCAGTCTCGGCAGAGCCTCTTTCTGAAAAGGCGAACGGTCGGATCCTTCTCCCACGAGGAAGGGCACAGCCCTGAAAGCTCTTGCTGCTCTTCACCGTCCCTTGGCACCCTACCTACAGGCACAACAGCACTGGGGATCTGTGCTTTCCCAGAGACGGAACATCTCACGGCGCTCAGCCTCGGCAGAGCCTCTTTCTGAAAAGGCGAACCGTCGGATCCTTCTCCCACGAGGAAGGGCACAGCCCTGAAAGCTCTTGCTTCTCTTCACCGTCCCTTGGCACCCTACCTACAGGCACAACAGCACTGGGGATCTGTGCTTTCCCAGACACGGAACATCTCACGGCGCTCCGCCTCGGCAGAGCCTCTTTCTGAAAAGGCGAACGGTCGGATCCTTCTCCCACGAGGAAGGGCCCAGCCCTGAAAGCTCTTGCTGCTCTTCACCGTCCCTTGGCACCCTACCTACAGGCACAACAGCACTGGGGATCTGTGCTTTCCCAGAGACGGAACATCTCACGGCGCTCAGCCTCGGCAGAGCCTCTTTCTGAAAAGGCGAACGGTCGGATCCTTCTCCCACGAGGAAGGGCACAGCCCTGAAAGCTCTTGCTGCTCTTCACCGTCCCTTGGCACCCTACCTACAGGCACAACAGCACTGGGGATCTGTGCTTTCCCAGACACGGAACATCTCACGGCGCTCCGCCTCGGCAGAGCCTCTTTCTGAAAAGGCGAACGGTCGGATCCTTCTCCCACGAGGAAGGGCCCAGCCCTGAAAGCTCTTGCTGCTCTTCACCGTCCCTTGGCACCCTACCTACAGGCACAACAGCACTGGGGATCTGTGCTTTCCCTGAGACGGAACATCTCACGGCGCTCAGCCTCGGCAGAGCCTCTTTCTGAAAAGGCGAACGGTCGGATCCTTCTCCCACGAGGAAGGGCCCAGCCCTGAAAGCTCTTGCTGCTCTTCACCGTCCCTTGGCACCCTACCTACAGGCACAACAGCACTGGGGATCTGTGCTTTCCCAGACACGGAACATCTCACGGCGCTCAGCCTCGGCAGAGCCTCTTTCTGAAAAGGCGAACGGTCAGATCCTTCTCCCACGAGGAAGGGCCCAGCCCTGAAAGCTCTTGCTGCTCTTCACCGTCCCTTGGCACCCTACCTACAGGCACAACAGCACTGGGGATTTGTGCTTTCCCAGACACGGAACATCTCATGGCGCTCAGCCTCGGCAGAGCCTCTTTCTGAAAAGGCGAACGGTCGGATCCTTCTCCCACGAGGAAGGGCCGAGCCCTGAAAGCTCTTGCTGCTCTTCACCGTCCCTTGGCGCCCTACCTACAGGCACAACAGCACTGGGGATCTGTGCTTTCCCAGAGACGGAACATCTCACGGCGCTCAGCCTCGGCAGAGCCTCTTTCTGAAAATGCGAACGGTCGGATCCTTCTCCCACGAGGAAGGGCCCAGCCCTGAAAGCTCTTGCTGCTCTTCACCGTCCCTTGGCACCCTACCTACAGGCACAACAGCACTGGGGATTTGTGCTTTCCCAGAGACGGAACATCTCACGGCGCTCAGTCTCGGCAGAGCCTCTTTCTGAAAATGCGAACGGTCGGATCCTTCTCCCACGAGGAAGGGCACAGCCCTGAAAGCTCTTGCTGCTCTTCACCGTCCCTTGGCACCCTACCTACAGGCACAACAGCACTGGGGATCTGTGCTTTCCCAGAGACGGAACATCTCACGGCGCTAGCCTCGGCAGAGCCTCTTTCTGAAAATGCGAACGGTCGGATCCTTCTCCCACGAGGAAGGGCCCAGCCCTGAAAGCTCTTGCTGCTCTTCACCGTCCCTTGGCACCCTACCTACAGGCACAACAGCACTGGGGATCTGTGCTTTCCCAGAGACGGAACATCTCACGGCGCTCAGCCTCGGCAGAGCCTCTTTCTGAAAAGGCGAACGGTCGGATCCTTCTCCCACGAGGAAGGGCACAGCCCTGAAAGCTCTTGCTGCTCTTCACCATCCCTTGGCACCCTACCTACAGGCACAACAGCACTGGGGATCTGTGCTTTCCCAGAGACGGAACATCTCACTGCGCTCAGTCTCGGCAGAGCCTCTTTCTGAAAAGGCGAACGGTCGGATCCTTCTCCCACGAGGAAGGGCCGAGCCCTGAAAGCTCTTGCTGCTCTTCACCGTCCCTTGGCACCCTACCTACAGGCACAACAGCACTGGGGATCTGTGCTTTCCCAGAGACGGAACATCTCACGGCGCTCAGCCTCGGCAGAGCCTCTTTCTGAAAAGGCGAACGGTCGGATCCTTCTCCCACGAGGAAGGGCACAGCCCTGAAAGCTCTTGCTTCTCTTCACCGTCCCTTGGCACCCTACCTACAGGCACAACAGCACTGGGGATCTGTGCTTTCCCAGACACGGAACATCTCACGGCGCTAGCCTCGGCAGAGCCTCTTTCTGAAAAGGCGAACGGTCGGATCCTTCTCCCACGAGGAAGGGCCCAGCCCTGAAAGCTCTTGCTGCTCTTCACCGTCCCTTGGCACCCTACCTACAGGCACAACAGCACTGGGGATCTGTGCTTTCCCAGAGACGGAACATCTCACGGCGCTCCGCCTCGGCAGAGCCTCTTTCTGAAAAGGCGAACGGTCGGATCCTTCTCCCACGAGGAAGGGCCCAGCCCTGAAAGCTCTTGCTGCTCTTCACCGTCCCTTGGCTCCCTACCTACAGGCACAACAGCACTGGGGATCTGTGCTTTCCCAGAGACGGAACATCTCACGGCGCTCAGCCTCGGCAGAGCCTCTTTCTGAAAAGGCGAACGGTCGGATCCTTCTCCCACGAGGAAGGGCCGAGCCCTGAAAGCTCTTGCTGCTCTTCACCGTCCCTTGGCACCCTACCTACAGGCACAACAGCACTGGGGATCTGTGCTTTCCCAGAGACGGAACATCTCACGGCGCTCCGCCTCGGCAGAGCCTCTTTCTGAAAAGGCGAACGGTCGGATCCTTCTCCCACGAGGAAGGGCCCAGCCCTGAAAGCTCTTGCTGCTCTTCACCGTCCCTTGGCACCCTACCTACAGGCACAACAGCACTGGGGATTTGTGCTTTCCCAGAGACGGAACATCTCACGGCGCTCAGCCTCGGCAGAGCCTCTTTCTGAAAAGGCGAACGGTCGGATCCTTCTCCCACGAGGAAGGGCACAGCCCTGAAAGCTCTTGCTGCTCTTCACCGTCCCTTGGCACCCTACCTACAGGCACAACAGCACTGGGGATCTGTGCTTTCCCAGAGACGGAACATCTCACGGCGCTCAGCCCCGGCAAGCCTCTTTCTGAAAAGGCGAACGGTCAGATCCTTCTCCCACGAGGAAGGGCCCAGCCCTGAAAGCTCTTGCTGCTCTTCACCGTCCCTTGGCACCCTACCTACAGGCACAACAGCACTGGGGATTTGTGCTTTCCCAGAGACGGAACATCTCACGGCGCTCAGCCTCGGCAGAGCCTCTTTCTGAAAAGGCGAACGGTCGGATCCTTCTCCCACGAGGAAGGGCCCAGCCCTGAAAGCTCTTGCTGCTCTTCACCGTCCCTTGGCACCCTACCTACAGGCACAACAGCACTGGGGATCTGTGCTTTCCCAGAGACGGAACATCTCACGGCGCTCAGCCTCGGCAAGCCTCTTTCTGAAAAGGCGAACGGTCAGATCCTTCTCCCACGAGGAAGGGCCGAGCCCTGAAAGCTCTTGCTGCTCTTCACCGTCCCTTGGCACCCTACCTACAGGCACAACAACACTGGGGATCTGTGCTTTCCCAGACACGGAACATCTCACGGCGCTCAGCCTCGGCAGAGCCTCTTTCTGAAAAGGCGAACGGTCGGATCCTTCTCCCACGAGGAAGGGCCCAGCCCTGAAAGCTCTTGCTGCTCTTCACCATCCCTTGGCACCCTACCTACAGGCACAACAGCACTGGGGATCTGTGCTTTCCCAGAGACGGAACATCTCACTGCGCTCAGCCTCGGCAGAGCCTCTTTCTGAAAAGGCGAACGGTCGGATCCTTCTCCCACGAGGAAGGGCACAGCCCTGAAAGCTCTTGCTGCTCTTCACCGTCCCTTGGCACCCTACCTACAGGCCCAACAGCACTGGGGATCTGTGCTTTCCCAGAGACGGAACATCTCACGGCGCTCAGCCTCGGCAGAGCCTCTTTCTGAAAAGGCGAACGGTCGGATCCTTCTCCCACGAGGAAGGGCCCAGCCCTGAAAGCTCTTGCTGCTCTTCACCGTCCCTTGGCACCCTACCTACAGGCACAACAGCACTGGGGATCTGTGCTTTCCCAGAGACGGAACATCTCACGGCGCTCCGCCTCGGCAGAGCCTCTTTCTGAAAAGGCGAACGGTCGGATCCTTCTCCCACGAGGAAGGGCACAGCCCTGAAAGCTCTTGCTGCTCTTCACCGTCCCTTGGCACCCTACCTACAGGCACAACAGCACTGGGGATCTGTGCTTTCCCAGAGACGGAACATCTCACGGCGCTCCGCCTCGGCAGAGCCTCTTTCTGAAAAGGCGAACGGTCGGATCCTTCTCCCACGAGGAAGGGCACAGCCCTGAAAGCTCTTGCTGCTCTTCACCGTCCCTTGGCACCCTACCTACAGGCACAACAGCACTGGGGATCTGTGCTTTCCCAGACACGGAACATCTCACGGCGCTCAGCCTCGGCAAGCCTCTTTCTGAAAAGGCGAACGGTCGGATCCTTCGCCCACGAGGAAGGGCACAGCCCTGAAAGCTCTTGCTGCTCTTCACTGTCCCCGTGCAGCCTATGCACAGGCACAACAACACTGGGGATCTGTGCTTTCCCAGAGACGGAACATCTCACGGCGCTATCCTCGGCAGAGCCTCTTTCTGAAAAGGCGAACGGTCGGATCCTTCTCCCACGAGGAAGGGCCCAGCCCTGAAAGCTCTTGCTGCTCTTCACCGTCCCTTGGCACCCTACCTACAGGCACAACAGCACTGGGGATTTCTGCTTTCCCAGAGACGGAACATCTCACGGCGCTAGCCTCGGCAGAGCCTCTTTCTGAAAAGGCGAACGGTCGGATCCTTCTCCCACGAGGAAGGGCCCAGCCCTGAAAGCTCTTGCTGCTCTTCACCGTCCCTTGGCACCCTACCTACAGGCACAACAGCACTGGGGATCTGTGCTTTCCCAGAGACGGAACATCTCACGGCGCTAGCCTCGGCAGAGCCTCTTTCTGAAAAGGCGAACGGTCGGATCCTTCTCCCACGAGGTAGGGCCCAGCCCTGAAAGCTCTTGCTGCTCTTCACCGTCCCTTGGCACCCTACCTACAGGCACAACAGCACTGGGGATCTGTGCTTTCCCAGAGACGGAACATCTCACGGCGCTCAGCCTCGGCAGAGCCTCTTTCTGAAAATGCGAACGGTCGGATCCTTCTCCCACGAGGAAGGGCCCAGCCCTGAAAGCTCTTGCTGCTCTTCACCGTCCCTTGGCACCCTACCTACAGGCACAACAGCACTGGGGATCTGTGCTTTCCCAGAGACGGAACATCTCACGGCGCTCCGCCTCGGCAGAGCCTCTTTCTGAAAAGGCGAACGGTCGGATCCTTCTCCCACGAGGAAGGGCCCAGCCCTGAAAGCTCTTGCTGCTCTTCACCGTCCCTTGGCACCCTACCTACAGGCACAACAGCACTGGGGATCTGTGCTTTCCCAGAGACGGAACATCTCACGGCGCTCAGCCTCGGCAGAGCCTCTTTCTGAAAAGGCGAACGGTCGGATCCTTCTCCCACGAGGAAGGGCACAGCCCTGAAAGCTCTTGCTGCTCTTCACCGTCCCTTGGCACCCTACCTACAGGCACAACAGCACTGGGGATCTGTGCTTTCCCAGACACGGAACATCTCACGGCGCTCCGCCTCGGCAGAGCCTCTTTCTGAAAAGGCGAACGGTCGGATCCTTCTCCCACGAGGAAGGGCCCAGCCCTGAAAGCTCTTGCTGCTCTTCACCGTCCCTTGGCACCCTACCTACAGGCACAACAGCACTGGGGATCTGTGCTTTCCCTGAGACGGAACATCTCACGGCGCTCAGCCTCGGCAGAGCCTCTTTCTGAAAAGGCGAACGGTCGGATCCTTCTCCCACGAGGAAGGGCCCAGCCCTGAAAGCTCTTGCTGCTCTTCACCGTCCCTTGGCACCCTACCTACAGGCACAACAGCACTGGGGATCTGTGCTTTCCCAGACACGGAACATCTCACGGCGCTCAGCCTCGGCAGAGCCTCTTTCTGAAAAGGCGAACGGTCAGATCCTTCTCCCACGAGGAAGGGCCCAGCCCTGAAAGCTCTTGCTGCTCTTCACCGTCCCTTGGCACCCTACCTACAGGCACAACAGCACTGGGGATTTCTGCTTTCCCAGACACGGAACATCTCATGGCGCTCAGCCTCGGCAGAGCCTCTTTCTGAAAAGGCGAACGGTCGGATCCTTCTCCCACGAGGAAGGGCCCAGCCCTGAAAGCTCTTGCTGCTCTTCACCGTCCCTTGGCACCCTACCTACAGGCACAACAGCACTGGGGATCTGTGCTTTCCCAGAGACGGAACATCTCACGGCGCTAGCCTCGGCAGAGCCTCTTTCTGAAAATGCGAACGGTCGGATCCTTCTCCCACGAGGAAGGGCCCAGCCCTGAAAGCTCTTGCTGCTCTTCACCGTCCCTTGGCACCCTACCTACAGGCACAACAGCACTGGGGATCTGTGCTTTCCCAGAGACGGAACATCTCACGGCGCTCAGCCTCGGCAGAGACTCTTTCTGAAAAGGCGAACGGTCGGATCCTTCTCCCACGAGGAAGGGCCCAGCCCTGAAAGCTCTTGCTGCTCTTCACCATCCCTTGGCACCCTACCTACAGGCACAACAGCACTGGGGATCTGTGCTTTCCCAGAGACGGAACATCTCACTGCGCTCAGTCTCGGCAGAGCCTCTTTCTGAAAAGGCGAACGGTCGGATCCTTCTCCCACGAGGAAGGGCCGAGCCCTGAAAGCTCTTGCTGCTCTTCACCGTCCCTTGGCACCCTACCTACAGGCACAACAGCACTGGGGATCTGTGCTTTCCCAGAGACGGAACATCTCACGGCGCTCCGCCTCGGCAGAGCCTCTTTCTGAAAAGGCGAACGGTCGGATCCTTCTCCCACGAGGAAGGGCACAGCCCTGAAAGCTCTTGCTGCTCTTCACCGTCCCTTGGCACCCTACCTACAGGCACAACAGCACTGGGGATCTGTGCTTTCCCAGAGACGGAACATCTCACGGCGCTCAGCCTCGGCAAGCCTCTTTCTGAAAAGGCGAACGGTCAGATCCTTCTCCCACGAGGAAGGGCCCAGCCCTGAAAGCTCTTGCTGCTCTTCACCGTCCCTTGGCACCCTACCTACAGGCACAACAGCACTGGGGATTTGTGCTTTCCCAGACACGGAACATCTCACGGCGCTCAGCCTCGGCAGAGCCTCTTTCTGAAAAGGCGAACGGTCGGATCCTTCTCCCACGAGGAAGGGCCCAGCCCTGAAAGCTCTTGCTGCTCTTCACCGTCCCTTGGCACCCTACCTACAGGCACAACAGCATTGGGGATCTGTGCTTTCCCAGAGACGGAACATCTCACGGCGCTCAGCCTCGGCAAGCCTCTTTCTGAAAAGGCGAACGGTCAGATCCTTCTCCCACGAGGAAGGGCCGAGCCCTGAAAGCTCTTGCTGCTCTTCACCGTCCCTTGGCACCCTACCTACAGGCACAACAACACTGGGGATCTGTGCTTTCCCAGACACGGAACATCTCACGGCGCTCAGCCTCGGCAGAGCCTCTTTCTGAAAAGGCGAACGGTCGGATCCTTCTCCCACGAGGAAGGGCCCAGCCCTGAAAGCTCTTGCTGCTCTTCACCATCCCTTGGCACCCTACCTACAGGCACAACAGCACTGGGGATCTGTGCTTTCCCAGAGACGGAACATCTCACTGCGCTCAGCCTCGGCAGAGCCTCTTTCTGAAAAGGCGAACGGTCGGATCCTTCTCCCACGAGGAAGGGCACAGCCCTGAAAGCTCTTGCTGCTCTTCACCGTCCCTTGGCACCCTACCTACAGGCCCAACAGCACTGGGGATCTGTGCTTTCCCAGAGACGGAACATCTCACGGCGCTCAGCCTCGGCAGAGCCTCTTTCTGAAAAGGCGAACGGTCGGATCCTTCTCCCACGAGGAAGGGCCCAGCCCTGAAAGCTCTTGCTGCTCTTCACCGTCCCTTGGCACCCTACCTACAGGCACAACAGCACTGGGGATCTGTGCTTTCCCAGAGACGGAACATCTCACGGCGCTCCGCCTCGGCAGAGCCTCTTTCTGAAAAGGCGAACGGTCGGATCCTTCTCCCACGAGGAAGGGCCCAGCCCTGAAAGCTCTTGCTGCTCTTCACCGTCCCTTGGCACCCTACCTACAGGCACAACAGCACTGGGGATCTGTGCTTTCCCAGAGACGGAACATCTCACGGCGCTCCGCCTCGGCAGAGCCTCTTTCTGAAAAGGCGAACGGTCGGATCCTTCTCCCACGAGGAAGGGCACAGCCCTGAAAGCTCTTGCTGCTCTTCACCGTCCCTTGGCACCCTACCTACAGGCACAACAGCACTGGGGATCTGTGCTTTCCCAGACACGGAACATCTCACGGCGCTCAGCCTCGGCAAGCCTCTTTCTGAAAAGGCGAACGGTCGGATCCTTCTCCCACGAGGAAGGGCACAGCCCTGAAAGCTCTTGCTGCTCTTCACCGTCCCTTGGCACCCTACCTACAGGCACAACAGCACTGGGGATTTCTGCTTTCCCAGAGACGGAACATCTCACGGCGCTAGCCTCGGCAGAGCCTCTTTCTGAAAAGGCGAACGGTCGGATCCTTCTCCCACGAGGAAGGGCACAGCCCTGAAAGCTCTTGCTGCTCTTCACCGTCCCTTGGCACCCTACCTACAGGCACAACAGCACTGGGGATCTGTGCTTTCCCAGAGACGGAACATCTCACGGCGCTAGCCTCGGCAGAGCCTCTTTCTGAAAAGGCGAACGGTCGGATCCTTCTCCCACGAGGTAGGGCCCAGCCCTGAAAGCTCTTGCTGCTCTTCACCGTCCCTTGGCACCCTACCTACAGGCACAACAGCACTGGGGATCTGTGCTTTCCCAGAGACGGAACATCTCACGGCGCTCAGCCTCGGCAGAGCCTCTTTCTGAAAAGGCGAACGGTCGGATCCTTCTCCCACGAGGAAGGGCACAGCCCTGAAAGCTCTTGCTGCTCTTCACCGTCCCTTGGCACCCTACCTACAGGCACAACAACACTGGGGATCTGTGCTTTCCCAGACACGGAACATCTCACGGCGCTCAGCCTCGGCAGAGCCTCTTTCTGAAAATGCGAACGGTCGGATCCTTCTCCCACGAGGAAGGGCCCAGCCCTGAAAGCTCTTGCTGCTCTTCACCGTCCCTTGGCACCCTACCTACAGGCACAACAGCACTGGGGATTTGTGCTTTCCCTGAGACGGAACATCTCACGGCGCTCAGCCTCGGCAGAGCCTCTTTCTGAAAAGGCGAACGGTCAGATCCTTCTCCCACGAGGAAGGGCCCAGCCCTGAAAGCTCTTGCTGCTCTTCACCGTCCCTTGGCACCCTACCTACAGGCACAACAGCACTGGGGATTTGTGCTTTCCCAGACACGGAACATCTCATGGCGCTCAGCCTCGGCAGAGCCTCTTTCTGAAAAGGCGAACGGTCGGATCCTTCTCCCACGAGGAAGGGCCGAGCCCTGAAAGCTCTTGCTGCTCTTCACCGTCCCTTGGCGCCCTACCTACAGGCACAACAGCACTGGGGATCTGTGCTTTCCCAGAGACGGAACATCTCACGGCGCTCAGCCTCGGCAGAGCCTCTTTCTGAAAAGGCGAACGGTCGGATCCTTCTCCCACGAGGAAGGGCCCAGCCCTGAAAGCTCTTGCTGCTCTTCACCGTCCCTTGGCACCCTACCTACAGGCACAACAGCACTGGGGATTTGTGCTTTCCCAGAGACGGAACATCTCACGGCGCTCAGTCTCGGCAGAGCCTCTTTCTGAAAATGCGAACGGTCGGATCCTTCTCCCACGAGGAAGGGCCCAGCCCTGAAAGCTCTTGCTGCTCTTCACCGTCCCTTGGCACCCTACCTACAGGCACAACAGCACTGGGGATCTGTGCTTTCCCAGAGACGGAACATCTCACGGCGCTAGCCTCGGCAGAGCCTCTTTCTGAAGATGCGAACGGTCGGATCCTTCTCCCACGAGGAAGGGCCCAGCCCTGAAAGCTCTTGCTGCTCTTCACCGTCCCTTGGCACCCTACCTACAGGCCCAACAGCACTGGGGATCTGTGCTTTCCCAGAGACGGAACATCTCACGGCGCTCAGCCTCGGCAGAGCCTCTTTCTGAAAAGGCGAACGGTCGGATCCTTCTCCCACGAGGAAGGGCACAGCCCTGAAAGCTCTTGCTGCTCTTCACCATCCCTTGGCACCCTACCTACAGGCACAACAGCACTGGGGATCTGTGCTTTCCCAGAGACGGAACATCTCACTGCGCTCAGTCTCGGCAGAGCCTCTTTCTGAAAAGGCGAACGGTCGGATCCTTCTCCCACGAGGAAGGGCCGAGCCCTGAAAGCTCTTGCTGCTCTTCACCGTCCCTTGGCACCCTACCTACAGGCACAACAGCACTGGGGATCTGTGCTTTCCCAGAGACGGAACATCTCACGGCGCTCAGCCTCGGCAGAGCCTCTTTCTGAAAAGGCGAACGGTCGGATCCTTCTCCCACGAGGAAGGGCACAGCCCTGAAAGCTCTTGCTTCTCTTCACCGTCCCTTGGCACCCTACCTACAGGCACAACAGCACTGGGGATCTGTGCTTTCCCAGACACGGAACATCTCACGGCGCTAGCCTCGGCAGAGCCTCTTTCTGAAAAGGCGAACGGTCGGATCCTTCTCCCACGAGGAAGGGCCCAGCCCTGAAAGCTCTTGCTGCTCTTCACCGTCCCTTGGCACCCTACCTACAGGCACAACAGCACTGGGGATCTGTGCTTTCCCAGAGACGGAACATCTCACGGCGCTCAGCCTCGGCAGAGCCTCTTTCTGAAAAGGCGAACGGTCGGATCCTTCTCCCACGAGGAAGGGCACAGCCCTGAAAGCTCTTGCTGCTCTTCACCATCCCTTGGCACCCTACCTACAGGCACAACAGCACTGGGGATCTGTGCTTTCCCAGAGACGGAACATCTCACGGCGCTCCGCCTCGGCAGAGCCTCTTTCTGAAAAGGCGAACGGTCGGATCCTTCTCCCACGAGGAAGGGCCGAGCCCTGAAAGCTCTTGCTGCTCTTCACCGTCCCTTGGCGCCCTACCTACAGGCCCAACAGCACTGGGGATCTGTGCTTTCCCAGAGACGGAACATCTCACGGCGCTCAGCCTCGGCAGAGCCTCTTTCTGAAAAGGCGAACGGTCGGATCCTTCTCCCACGAGGAAGGGCCCAGCCCTGAAAGCTCTTGCTGCTCTTCACCGTCCCTTGGCACCCTACCTACAGGCACAACAGCACTGGGGATTTGTGCTTTCCCAGAGACGGAACATCTCACGGCGCTCAGCCTCGGCAGAGCCTCTTTCTGAAAAGGCGAACGGTCGGATCCTTCTCCCACGAGGAAGGGCCCAGCCCTGAAAGCTCTTGCTGCTCTTCACCGTCCCTTGGCACCCTACCTACAGGCACAACAGCACTGGGGATCTGTGCTTTCCCAGAGACGGAACATCTCACGGCGCTCAGCCTCGGCAGAGCCTCTTTCTGAAAATGCGAACGGTCGGATCCTTCTCCCACGAGGAAGGGCCGAGCCCTGAAAGCTCTTGCTGCTCTTCACCGTCCCTTGGCACCCTACCTACAGGCACAACAGCACTGGGGATCTGTGCTTTCCCAGAGACGGAACATCTCACGGCGCTCCGCCTCGGCAGAGCCTCTTTCTGAAAAGGCGAACGGTCGGATCCTTCTCCCACGAGGAAGGGCCGAGCCCTGAAAGCTCTTGCTGCTCTTCACCGTCCCTTGGCACCCTACCTACAGGCACAACAGCACTGGGGATCTGTGCTTTCCCAGACACGGAACATCTCACGGCGCTCAGCCTCGGCAAGCCTCTTTCTGAAAAGGCGAA
Organism: Buteo buteo; assembly: GCF_964188355.1. Classification (NCBI taxonomy): domain Eukaryota; kingdom Metazoa; phylum Chordata; class Aves; order Accipitriformes; family Accipitridae; genus Buteo; species Buteo buteo. The sequence continues at coordinate 26,433,308 of NC_134191.1, forward strand.
CGGTCGGATCCTTCTCCCACGAGGAAGGGCCGAGCCCTGAAAGCTCTTGCTGCTCTTCACTGTCCCCGTGCAGCCTATGCACAGGCACAACAACACTGGGGATCTGTGCTTTCCCAGAGACGGAACATCTCACGGCGCTATCCTCGGCAGAGCCTCTTTCTGAAAAGGCGAACGGTCGGATCCTTCTCCCACGAGGAAGGGCCCAGCCCTGAAAGCTCTTGCTGCTCTTCACCGTCCCTTGGCACCCTACCTACAGGCACAACAGCACTGGGGATCTGTGCTTTCCCAGAGACGGAACATCTCACGGCGCTAGCCTCGGCAGAGCCTCTTTCTGAAAAGGCGAACGGTCGGATCCTTCTCCCACGAGGTAGGGCCCAGCCCTGAAAGCTCTTGCTGCTCTTCACCGTCCCTTGGCACCCTACCTACAGGCACAACAGCACTGGGGATCTGTGCTTTCCCAGAGACGGAACATCTCACGGCGCTCAGCCTCGGCAGAGCCTCTTTCTGAAAATGCGAACGATGGGATCCTTCTCCCACGAGGAAGGGCACAGCCCTGAAAGCTCTTGCTGCTCTTCACCGTCCCTTGGCACCCTACCTACAGGCACAACAGCACTGGGGATCTGTGCTTTCCCAGAGACGGAACATCTCACGGCGCTCAGCCTCGGCAGAGCCTCTTTCTGAAAAGGCGAACGGTCGGATCCTTCTCCCACGAGGAAGGGCACAGCCCTGAAAGCTCTTGCTGCTCTTCACCGTCCCTTGGCACCCTACCTACAGGCACAACAACACTGGGGATCTGTGCTTTCCCAGAGACGGAACATCTCACGGCGCTCAGCCTCGGCAGAGCCTCTTTCTGAAAAGGCGAACGGTCGGATCCTTCTCCCACGAGGAAGGGCACAGCCCTGAAAGCTCTTGCTGCTCTTCACCGTCCCTTGGCACCCTACCTACAGGCACAACAGCACTGGGGATCTGTGCTTTCCCAGAGACGGAACATCTCACGGCGCTAGCCTCGGCAGAGCCTCTTTCTGAAAAGGCGAACGGTCGGATCCTTCTCCCACGAGGAAGGGCCCAGCCCTGAAAGCTCTTGCTGCTCTTCACCGTCCCTTGGCACCCTACCTACAGGCACAACAGCACTGGGGATCTGTGCTTTCCCAGAGACGGAACATCTCACGGCGCTAGCCTCGGCAGAGCCTCTTTCTGAAAAGGCGAACGGTCGGATCCTTCTCCCACGAGGTAGGGCCCAGCCCTGAAAGCTCTTGCTGCTCTTCACCGTCCCTTGGCACCCTACCTACAGGCACAACAGCACTGGGGATCTGTGCTTTCCCAGAGACGGAACATCTCACGGCGCTCAGCCTCGGCAGAGCCTCTTTCTGAAAATGCGAACGGTCGGATCCTTCTCCCACGAGGAAGGGCACAGCCCTGAAAGCTCTTGCTGCTCTTCACCGTCCCTTGGCACCCTACCTACAGGCACAACAGCACTGGGGATTTGTGCTTTCCCTGAGACGGAACATCTCACGGCGCTCAGCCTCGGCAGAGCCTCTTTCTGAAAATGCGAACGGTCGGATCCTTCTCCCACGAGGAAGGGCCCAGCCCTGAAAGCTCTTGCTGCTCTTCACCGTCCCTTGGCACCCTACCTACAGGCACAACAGCACTGGGGATCTGTGCTTTCCCAGACACGGAACATCTCACGGCGCTCAGCCTCGGCAGAGCCTCTTTCTGAAAAGGCGAACGGTCAGATCCTTCTCCCACGAGGAAGGGCCCAGCCCTGAAAGCTCTTGCTGCTCTTCACCGTCCCTTGGCACCCTACCTACAGGCACAACAGCACTGGGGATTTGTGCTTTCCCAGACACGGAACATCTCATGGCGCTCAGCCTCGGCAGAGCCTCTTTCTGAAAAGGCGAACGGTCGGATCCTTCTCCCACGAGGAAGGGCCGAGCCCTGAAAGCTCTTGCTGCTCTTCACCGTCCCTTGGCGCCCTACCTACAGGCACAACAGCACTGGGGATCTGTGCTTTCCCAGAGACGGAACATCTCACGGCGCTCAGCCTCGGCAGAGCCTCTTTCTGAAAAGGCGAACGGTCGGATCCTTCTCCCACGAGGAAGGGCCCAGCCCTGAAAGCTCTTGCTGCTCTTCACCGTCCCTTGGCACCCTACCTACAGGCACAACAGCACTGGGGATTTGTGCTTTCCCAGAGACGGAACATCTCACGGCGCTCAGTCTCGGCAGAGCCTCTTTCTGAAAATGCGAACGGTCGGATCCTTCTCCCACGAGGAAGGGCCCAGCCCTGAAAGCTCTTGCTGCTCTTCACCGTCCCTTGGCACCCTACCTACAGGCACAACAGCACTGGGGATCTGTGCTTTCCCAGAGACGGAACATCTCACTGCGCTCAGTCTCGGCAGAGCCTCTTTCTGAAAAGGCGAACGGTCGGATCCTTCTCCCACGAGGAAGGGCCGAGCCCTGAAAGCTCTTGCTGCTCTTCACCGTCCCTTGGCACCCTACCTACAGGCACAACAGCACTGGGGATCTGTGCTTTCCCAGAGACGGAACATCTCACGGCGCTCAGCCTCGGCAGAGCCTCTTTCTGAAAAGGCGAACGGTCGGATCCTTCTCCCACGAGGAAGGGCACAGCCCTGAAAGCTCTTGCTTCTCTTCACCGTCCCTTGGCACCCTACCTACAGGCACAACAGCACTGGGGATCTGTGCTTTCCCAGACACGGAACATCTCACGGCGCTAGCCTCGGCAGAGCCTCTTTCTGAAAAGGCGAACGGTCGGATCCTTCTCCCACGAGGAAGGGCACAGCCCTGAAAGCTCTTACTGCTCTTCACCGTCCCTTGGCACCCTACCTACAGGCACAACAGCACTGGGGATCTGTGCTTTCCCAGAGACGGAACATCTCACGGCGCTCAGCCTCGGCAGAGCCTCTTTCTGAAAAGGCGAACGGTCGGATCCTTCTCCCACGAGGAAGGGCACAGCCCTGAAAGCTCTTGCTGCTCTTCACCATCCCTTGGCACCCTACCTACAGGCACAACAGCACTGGGGATCTGTGCTTTCCCAGACACGGAACATCTCACGGCGCTCAGCCTCGGCAGAGCCTCTTTCTGAAAAGGCGAACGGTCGGATCCTTCTCCCACGAGGAAGGGCACAGCCCTGAAAGCTCTTGCTGCTCTTCACCGTCCCTTGGCGCCCTACCTACAGGCCCAACAGCACTGGGGATCTGTGCTTTCCCAGAGACGGAACATCTCACGGCGCTCAGCCTCGGCAGAGCCTCTTTCTGAAAAGGCGAACGGTCGGATCCTTCTCCCACGAGGAAGGGCCCAGCCCTGAAAGCTCTTGCTGCTCTTCACCGTCCCTTGGCACCCTACCTACAGGCACAACAGCACTGGGGATTTGTGCTTTCCCAGAGACGGAACATCTCACGGCGCTCAGCCTCGGCAGAGCCTCTTTCTGAAAAGGCGAACGGTCGGATCCTTCTCCCACGAGGAAGGGCCCAGCCCTGAAAGCTCTTGCTGCTCTTCACCGTCCCTTGGCACCCTACCTACAGGCACAACAGCACTGGGGATCTGTGCTTTCCCAGAGACGGAACATCTCACGGCGCTCAGCCTCGGCAGAGCCTCTTTCTGAAAATGCGAACGGTCGGATCCTTCTCCCACGAGGAAGGGCCGAGCCCTGAAAGCTCTTGCTGCTCTTCACCGTCCCTTGGCACCCTACCTACAGGCACAACAGCACTGGGGATCTGTGCTTTCCCAGAGACGGAACATCTCACGGCGCTCCGCCTCGGCAGAGCCTCTTTCTGAAAAGGCGAACGGTCGGATCCTTCTCCCACGAGGAAGGGCACAGCCCTGAAAGCTCTTGCTGCTCTTCACCGTCCCTTGGCACCCTACCTACAGGCACAACAGCACTGGGGATCTGTGCTTTCCCAGACACGGAACATCTCACGGCGCTCAGCCTCGGCAAGCCTCTTTCTGAAAAGGCGAACGGTCGGATCCTTCTCCCACGAGGAAGGGCCGAGCCCTGAAAGCTCTTGCTGCTCTTCACTGTCCCCGTGCAGCCTATGCACAGGCACAACAACACTGGGGATCTGTGCTTTCCCAGAGACGGAACATCTCACGGCGCTATCCTCGGCAGAGCCTCTTTCTGAAAAGGCGAACGGTCGGATCCTTCTCCCACGAGGAAGGGCCCAGCCCTGAAAGCTCTTGCTTCTCTTCACCGTCCCTTGGCACCCTACCTACAGGCACAACAGCACTGGGGATTTCTGCTTTCCCAGAGACGGAACATCTCACGGCGCTAGCCTCGGCAGAGCCTCTTTCTGAAAAGGCGAACGGTCGGATCCTTCTCCCACGAGGAAGGGCCCAGCCCTGAAAGCTCTTGCTGCTCTTCACCGTCCCTTGGCACCCTACCTACAGGCACAACAGCACTGGGGATCTGTGCTTTCCCAGAGACGGAACATCTCACGGCGCTAGCCTCGGCAGAGCCTCTTTCTGAAAAGGCGAACGGTCGGATCCTTCTCCCACGAGGTAGGGCCGAGCCCTGAAAGCTCTTGCTGCTCTTCACCGTCCCTTGGCACCCTACCTACAGGCACAACAGCACTGGGGATCTGTGCTTTCCCAGAGACGGAACATCTCACGGCGCTCAGCCTCGGCAGAGCCTCTTTCTGAAAATGCGAACGATGGGATCCTTCTCCCACGAGGAAGGGCACAGCCCTGAAAGCTCTTGCTGCTCTTCACCGTCCCTTGGCACCCTACCTACAGGCACAACAACACTGGGGATCTGTGCTTTCCCAGAGACGGAACATCTCACGGCGCTCAGCCTCGGCAGAGCCTCTTTCTGAAAAGGCGAACGGTCGGATCCTTCTCCCACGAGGAAGGGCACAGCCCTGAAAGCTCTTGCTGCTCTTCACCGTCCCTTGGCACCCTACCTACAGGCACAACAACACTGGGGATCTGTGCTTTCCCAGAGACGGAACATCTCACGGCGCTCAGCCTCGGCAGAGCCTCTTTCTGAAAAGGCGAACGGTCGGATCCTTCTCCCACGAGGAAGGGCACAGCCCTGAAAGCTCTTGCTGCTCTTCACCGTCCCTTGGCACCCTACCTACAGGCACAACAGCACTGGGGATCTGTGCTTTCCCAGACACGGAACATCTCACGGCGCTAGCCTCGGCAGAGCCTCTTTCTGAAAAGGCAAACGGTCGGATCCTTCTCCCACGAGGAAGGGCCCAGCCCTGAAAGCTCTTGCTGCTCTTCACCGTCCCTTGGCACCCTACCTACAGGCACAACAGCACTGGGGATCTGTGCTTTCCCAGACACGGAACATCTCACGGCGCTAGCCTCGGCAGAGCCTCTTTCTGAAAAGGCGAACGGTCGGATCCTTCTCCCACGAGGTAGGGCCCAGCCCTGAAAGCTCTTGCTGCTCTTCACCGTCCCTTGGCACCCTACCTACAGGCACAACAGCACTGGGGATCTGTGCTTTCCCAGACACGGAACATCTCACGGCGCTCAGCCTCGGCAGAGCCTCTTTCTGAAAAGGCGAACGGTCGGATCCTTCTCCCACGAGGAAGGGCACAGCCCTGAAAGCTCTTGCTGCTCTTCACCGTCCCTTGGCACCCTACCTACAGGCACAACAGCACTGGGGATTTGTGCTTTCCCTGAGACGGAACATCTCACGGCGCTCAGCCTCGGCAGAGCCTCTTTCTGAAAATGCGAACGGTCGGATCCTTCTCCCACGAGGAAGGGCCCAGCCCTGAAAGCTCTTGCTGCTCTTCACCGTCCCTTGGCACCCTACCTACAGGCACAACAGCACTGGGGATTTGTGCTTTCCCAGAGACGGAACATCTCACGGCGCTCAGCCTCGGCAGAGCCTCTTTCTGAAAAGGCGAACGGTCGGATCCTTCTCCCACGAGGAAGGGCCCAGCCCTGAAAGCTCTTGCTGCTCTTCACCGTCCCTTGGCACCCTACCTACAGGCACAACAGCACTGGGGATCTGTGCTTTCCCAGAGACGGAACATCTCACGGCGCTCAGCCTCGGCAGAGCCTCTTTCTGAAAAGGCGAACGGTCGGATCCTTCTCCCACGAGGAAGGGCCCAGCCCTGAAAGCTCTTGCTGCTCTTCACCGTCCCTTGGCACCCTACCTACAGGCACAACAGCACTGGGGATCTGTGCTTTCCCAGAGACGGAACATCTCACGGCGCTCCGCCTCGGCAGAGCCTCTTTCTGAAAAGGCGAACGGTCGGATCCTTCTCCCACGAGGATGGGCCCAGCCCTGAAAGCTCTTGCTGCTCTTCACCGTCCCTTGGCACCCTACCTACAGGCACAACAGCACTGGGGATCTGTGCTTTCCCAGAGACGGAACATCTCACTGCGCTCAGCCTCGGCAGAGCCTCTTTCTGAAAAGGCGAACGGTCGGATCCTTCTCCCACGAGGAAGGGCCGAGCCCTGAAAGCTCTTGCTGCTCTTCACCGTCCCTTGGCGCCCTACCTACAGGCACAACAGCACTGGGGATCTGTGCTTTCCCAGAGACGGAACATCTCACGGCGCTCAGCCTCGGCAGAGCCTCTTTCTGAAAATGCGAACGGTCGGATCCTTCTCCCACGAGGAAGGGCCCAGCCCTGAAAGCTCTTGCTGCTCTTCACCGTCCCTTGGCACCCTACCTACAGGCACAACAGCACTGGGGATTTGTGCTTTCCCAGAGACGGAACATCTCACGGCGCTCAGTCTCGGCAGAGCCTCTTTCTGAAAATGCGAACGGTCGGATCCTTCTCCCACGAGGAAGGGCCCAGCCCTGAAAGCTCTTGCTGCTCTTCACCGTCCCTTGGCACCCTACCTACAGGCACAACAGCACTGGGGATCTGTGCTTTCCCAGAGACGGAACATCTCACGGCGCTAGCCTCGGCAGAGCCTCTTTCTGAAAATGCGAACGGTCGGATCCTTCTCCCACGAGGAAGGGCCCAGCCCTGAAAGCTCTTGCTGCTCTTCACCGTCCCTTGGCACCCTACCTACAGGCACAACAGCACTGGGGATCTGTGCTTTCCCAGAGACGGAACATCTCACGGCGCTCAGCCTCGGCAGAGCCTCTTTCTGAAAAGGCGAACGGTCGGATCCTTCTCCCACGAGGAAGGGCCCAGCCCTGAAAGCTCTTGCTGCTCTTCACCGTCCCTTGGCACCCTACCTACAGGCACAACAGCACTGGGGATCTGTGCTTTCCCAGAGACGGAACATCTCACGGCGCTCAGCCTCGGCAGAGCCTCTTTCTGAAAAGGCGAACGGTCGGATCCTTCTCCCACGAGGAAGGGCACAGCCCTGAAAGCTCTTGCTTCTCTTCACCGTCCCTTGGCACCCTACCTACAGGCACAACAGCACTGGGGATCTGTGCTTTCCCAGACACAGAACATCTCACGGCGCTCCGCCTCGGCAGAGCCTCTTTCTGAAAAGGCGAACGGTCGGATCCTTCTCCCACGAGGAAGGGCCCAGCCCTGAAAGCTCTTGCTGCTCTTCACCGTCCCTTGGCACCCTACCTACAGGCACAACAGCACTGGGGATCTGTGCTTTCCCAGAGACGGAACATCTCACGGCGCTCAGTCTCGGCAGAGCCTCTTTCTGAAAAGGCGAACGGTCGGATCCTTCTCCCACGAGGAAGGGCCCAGCCCTGAAAGCTCTTGCTGCTCTTCACCGTCCCTTGGCACCCTACCTACAGGCACAACAGCACTGGGGATCTGTGCTTTCCCAGACACGGAACATCTCACGGCGCTCAGCCTCGGCAGAGCCTCTTTCTGAAAAGGCGAACGGTCGGATCCTTCTCCCACGAGGAAGGGCACAGCCCTGAAAGCTCTTGCTGCTCTTCACCGTCCCTTGGCACCCTACCTACAGGCACAACAGCACTGGGGATTTGTGCTTTCCCAGACACGGAACATCTCACTGCGCTCAGCCTCGGCAGAGCCTCTTTCTGAAAAGGCGAACGGTCGGATCCTTCTCCCACGAGGAAGGGCCGAGCCCTGAAAGCTCTTGCTGCTCTTCACCGTCCCTTGGCGCCCTACCTACAGGCACAACAGCACTGGGGATCTGTGCTTTCCCAGAGACGGAACATCTCACGGCGCTCAGCCTCGGCAGAGCCTCTTTCTGAAAATGCGAACGGTCGGATCCTTCTCCCACGAGGAAGGGCCCAGCCCTGAAAGCTCTTGCTGCTCTTCACCGTCCCTTGGCACCCTACCTACAGGCACAACAGCACTGGGGATCTGTGCTTTCCCAGAGACGGAACATCTCACGGCGCTCAGCCTCGGCAGAGCCTCTTTCTGAAAAGGCGAACGGTCGGATCCTTCTCCCACGAGGAAGGGCACAGCCCTGAAAGCTCTTGCTGCTCTTCACCATCCCTTGGCACCCTACCTACAGGCACAACAGCACTGGGGATCTGTGCTTTCCCAGAGACGGAACATCTCACTGCGCTCAGTCTCGGCAGAGCCTCTTTCTGAAAAGGCGAATGGTCGGATCCTTCTCCCACGAGGAAGGGCCGAGCCCTGAAAGCTCTTGCTGCTCTTCACCGTCCCTTGGCACCCTACCTACAGGCACAACAGCACTGGGGATCTGTGCTTTCCCAGAGACGGAACATCTCACGGCGCTCAGCCTCGGCAGAGCCTCTTTCTGAAAAGGCGAACGGTCGGATCCTTCTCCCACGAGGAAGGGCCCAGCCCTGAAAGCTCTTGCTGCTCTTCACCGTCCCTTGGCACCCTACCTACAGGCACAACAGCACTGGGGATCTGTGCTTTCCCAGAGACGGAACATCTCACGGCGCTCAGCCTCGGCAGAGCCTCTTTCTGAAAAGGCGAACGGTCGGATCCTTCTCCCACGAGGAAGGGCCCAGCCCTGAAAGCTCTTGCTGCTCTTCACCGTCCCTTGGCACCCTACCTACAGGCACAACAGCACTGGGGATCTGTGCTTTCCCAGACACGGAACATCTCACGGCGCTCAGCCTCGGCAGAGCCTCTTTCTGAAAAGGCGAACGGTCGGATCCTTCTCCCACGAGGAAGGGCCCAGCCCTGAAAGCTCTTGCTGCTCTTCACCGTCCCTTGGCACCCTACCTACAGGCACAACAGCACTGGGGATTTGTGCTTTCCCAGACACGGAACATCTCATGGCGCTCAGCCTCGGCAGAGCCTCTTTCTGAAAAGGCGAACGGTCGGATCCTTCTCCCACGAGGAAGGGCCGAGCCCTGAAAGCTCTTGCTGCTCTTCACCGTCCCTTGGCGCCCTACCTACAGGCACAACAGCACTGGGGATCTGTGCTTTCCCAGAGACGGAACATCTCACGGCGCTCAGCCTCGGCAGAGCCTCTTTCTGAAAAGGCGAACGGTCGGATCCTTCTCCCACGAGGAAGGGCCCAGCCCTGAAAGCTCTTGCTGCTCTTCACCGTCCCTTGGCACCCTACCTACAGGCACAACAGCACTGGGGATTTGTGCTTTCCCAGAGACGGAACATCTCACGGCGCTCAGCCTCGGCAGAGCCTCTTTCTGAAAAGGCGAACGGTCGGATCCTTCTCCCACGAGGAAGGGCCGAGCCCTGAAAGCTCTTGCTGCTCTTCACCGTCCCTTGGCGCCCTACCTACAGGCACAACAGCACTGGGGATCTGTGCTTTCCCAGAGACGGAACATCTCACTGCGCTCAGCCTCGGCAGAGCCTCTTTCTGAAAAGGCGAACGGTCGGATCCTTCTCCCACGAGGAAGGGCCCAGCCCTGAAAGCTCTTGCTGCTCTTCACCGTCCCTTGGCACCCTACCTACAGGCACAACAGCACTGGGGATCTGTGCTTTCCCAGAGACGGAACATCTCACGGCGCTAGCCTCGGCAGAGCCTCTTTCTGAAAAGGCGAACGGTCGGATCCTTCTCCCACGAGGAAGGGCCGAGCCCTGAAAGCTCTTGCTGCTCTTCACCGTCCCTTGGCACCCTACCTACAGGCACAACAGCACTGGGGATTTGTGCTTTCCCAGAGACGGAACATCTCACGGCGCTCAGCCTCGGCAGAGCCTCTTTCTGAAAAGGCGAACGGTCGGATCCTTCTCCCACGAGGAAGGGCCCAGCCCTGAAAGCTCTTGCTGCTCTTCACCGTCCCTTGGCACCCTACCTACAGGCACAACAGCACTGGGGATCTGTGCTTTCCCAGAGACGGAACATCTCACGGCGCTCCGCCTCGGCAGAGCCTCTTTCTGAAAAGGCGAACGGTCGGATCCTTCTCCCACGAGGAAGGGCACAGCCCTGAAAGCTCTTGCTGCTCTTCACCGTCCCTTGGCACCCTACCTACAGGCACAACAGCACTGGGGATCTGTGCTTTCCCAGACACGGAACATCTCACGGCGCTCAGCCTCGGCAGAGCCTCTTTCTGAAAAGGCGAACGGTCGGATCCTTCTCCCACGAGGAAGGGCCCAGCCCTGAAAGCTCTTGCTGCTCTTCACCGTCCCTTGGCACCCTACCTACAGGCACAACAGCACTGGGGATTTGTGCTTTCCCAGACACGGAACATCTCACTGCGCTCAGCCTCGGCAGAGCCTCTTTCTGAAAAGGCGAACGGTCAGATCCTTCTCCCACGAGGAAGGGCCCAGCCCTGAAAGCTCTTGCTGCTCTTCACCGTCCCTTGGCGCCCTACCTACAGGCACAACAGCACTGGGGATCTGTGCTTTCCCAGAGACGGAACATCTCACGGCGCTCAGCCTCGGCAGAGCCTCTTTCTGAAAAGGCGAACGGTCGGATCCTTCTCCCACGAGGAAGGGCCCAGCCCTGAAAGCTCTTGCTGCTCTTCACCGTCCCTTGGCACCCTACCTACAGGCACAACAGCACTGGGGATTTGTGCTTTCCCAGACACGGAACATCTCACGGCGCTCAGTCTCGGCAGAGCCTCTTTCTGAAAATGCGAACGGTCGGATCCTTCTCCCACGAGGAAGGGCCCAGCCCTGAAAGCTCTTGCTGCTCTTCACCGTCCCTTGGCACCCTACCTACAGGCACAACAGCACTGGGGATCTGTGCTTTCCCAGAGACGGAACATCTCACGGCGCTAGCCTCGGCAGAGCCTCTTTCTGAAAATGCGAACGGTCGGATCCTTCTCCCACGAGGAAGGGCCCAGCCCTGAAAGCTCTTGCTGCTCTTCACCGTCCCTTGGCACCCTACCTACAGGCACAACAGCACTGGGGATCTGTGCTTTCCCAGAGACGGAACATCTCACGGCGCTCAGCCTCGGCAGAGCCTCTTTCTGAAAAGGCGAATGGTCGGATCCTTCTCCCACGAGGAAGGGCACAGCCCTGAAAGCTCTTGCTGCTCTTCACCATCCCTTGGCACCCTACCTACAGGCACAACAGCACTGGGGATCTGTGCTTTCCCAGAGACGGAACATCTCACGGCGCTCAGTCTCGGCAGAGCCTCTTTCTGAAAAGGCGAACGGTCGGATCCTTCTCCCACGAGGAAGGGCCGAGCCCTGAAAGCTCTTGCTGCTCTTCACCGTCCCTTGGCACCCTACCTACAGGCACAACAGCACTGGGGATCTGTGCTTTCCCAGAGACGGAACATCTCAGGGCGCTCCGCCTCGGCAGAGCCTCTTTCTGAAAAGGCGAACGGTCGGATCCTTCTCCCACGAGGAAGGGCCCAGCCCTGAAAGCTCTTGCTGCTCTTCACCGTCCCTTGGCACCCTACCTACAGGCACAACAGCACTGGGGATCTGTGCTTTCCCAGAGACGGAACATCTCACGGCGCTCAGCCTCGGCAGAGCCTCTTTCTGAAAAGGCGAACGGTCGGATCCTTCTCCCACGAGGAAGGGCACAGCCCTGAAAGCTCTTGCTTCTCTTCACCGTCCCTTGGCACCCTACCTACAGGCACAACAGCACTGGGGATCTGTGCTTTCCCAGACACGGAACATCTCACGGCGCTCCGCCTCGGCAGAGCCTCTTTCTGAAAAGGCGAACGGTCGGATCCTTCTCCCACGAGGAAGGGCCCAGCCCTGAAAGCTCTTGCTGCTCTTCACCGTCCCTTGGCACCCTACCTACAGGCACAACAGCACTGGGGATCTGTGCTTTCCCAGAGACGGAACATCTCACGGCGCTCAGCCTCGGCAGAGCCTCTTTCTGAAAATGCGAACGGTCGGATCCTTCTCCCACGAGGAAGGGCCCAGCCCTGAAAGCTCTTGCTGCTCTTCACCGTCCCTTGGCACCCTACCTACAGGCACAACAGCACTGGGGATCTGTGCTTTCCCAGACACGGAACATCTCACGGCGCTCAGCCTCGGCAGAGCCTCTTTCTGAAAAGGCGAACGGTCAGATCCTTCTCCCACGAGGAAGGGCCGAGCCCTGAAAGCTCTTGCTGCTCTTCACCGTCCCTTGGCACCCTACCTACAGGCACAACAGCACTGGGGATTTGTGCTTTCCCAGACACGGAACATCTCATGGCGCTCAGCCTCGGCAGAGCCTCTTTCTGAAAAGGCGAACGGTCGGATCCTTCTCCCACGAGGAAGGGCCGAGCCCTGAAAGCTCTTGCTGCTCTTCACCGTCCCTTGGCGCCCTACCTACAGGCACAACAGCACTGGGGATCTGTGCTTTCCCAGAGACGGAACATCTCACGGCGCTCAGCCTCGGCAGAGCCTCTTTCTGAAAAGGCGAACGGTCGGATCCTTCTCCCACGAGGAAGGGCCCAGCCCTGAAAGCTCTTGCTGCTCTTCACCGTCCCTTGGCACCCTACCTACAGGCACAACAGCACTGGGGATTTGTGCTTTCCCAGAGACGGAACATCTCACGGCGCTCAGTCTCGGCAGAGCCTCTTTCTGAAAAGGCGAACGGTCGGATCCTTCTCCCACGAGGAAGGGCCGAGCCCTGAAAGCTCTTGCTGCTCTTCACCGTCCCTTGGCGCCCTACCTACAGGCACAACAGCACTGGGGATCTGTGCTTTCCCAGAGACGGAACATCTCACGGCGCTCAGCCTCGGCAGAGCCTCTTTCTGAAAAGGCGAACGGTCGGATCCTTCTCCCACGAGGAAGGGCCCAGCCCTGAAAGCTCTTGCTGCTCTTCACCGTCCCTTGGCACCCTACCTACAGGCACAACAGCACTGGGGATCTGTGCTTTCCCAGACACGGAACATCTCACGGCGCTCAGCCTCGGCAGAGCCTCTTTCTGAAAAGGCGAACGGTCGGATCCTTCTCCCACGAGGAAGGGCACAGCCCTGAAAGCTCTTGCTGCTCTTCACCGTCCCTTGGCGCCCTACCTACAGGCCCAACAGCACTGGGGATCTGTGCTTTCCCAGAGACGGAACATCTCACGGCGCTCAGCCTCGGCAGAGCCTCTTTCTGAAAAGGCGAACGGTCGGATCCTTCTCCCACGAGGAAGGGCCCAGCCCTGAAAGCTCTTGCTGCTCTTCACCGTCCCTTGGCACCCTACCTACAGGCACAACAGCACTGGGGATCTGTGCTTTCCCAGAGACGGAACATCTCACGGCGCTCAGCCTCGGCAGAGCCTCTTTCTGAAAATGCGAACGGTCGGATCCTTCTCCCACGAGGAAGGGCCGAGCCCTGAAAGCTCTTGCTGCTCTTCACCGTCCCTTGGCACCCTACCTACAGGCACAACAGCACTGGGGATCTGTGCTTTCCCAGAGACGGAACATCTCACGGCGCTCAGCCTCGGCAGAGCCTCTTTCTGAAAATGCGAACGGTCGGATCCTTCTCCCACGAGGAAGGGCCCAGCCCTGAAAGCTCTTGCTGCTCTTCACCGTCCCTTGGCACCCTACCTACAGGCACAACAGCACTGGGGATCTGTGCTTTCCCAGACACGGAACATCTCACGGCGCTCAGCCTCGGCAGAGCCTCTTTCTGAAAAGGCGAACGGTCAGATCCTTCTCCCACGAGGAAGGGCCCAGCCCTGAAAGCTCTTGCTGCTCTTCACCGTCCCTTGGCACCCTACCTACAGGCACAACAGCACTGGGGATTTGTGCTTTCCCAGACACGGAACATCTCATGGCGCTCAGCCTCGGCAGAGCCTCTTTCTGAAAAGGCGAACGGTCGGATCCTTCTCCCACGAGGAAGGGCCGAGCCCTGAAAGCTCTTGCTGCTCTTCACCGTCCCTTGGCGCCCTACCTACAGGCACAACAGCACTGGGGATCTGTGCTTTCCCAGAGACGGAACATCTCACGGCGCTCAGCCTCGGCAGAGCCTCTTTCTGAAAAGGCGAACGGTCGGATCCTTCTCCCACGAGGAAGGGCCCAGCCCTGAAAGCTCTTGCTGCTCTTCACCGTCCCTTGGCACCCTACCTACAGGCACAACAGCACTGGGGATTTGTGCTTTCCCAGAGACGGAACATCTCACGGCGCTCAGCCTCGGCAGAGCCTCTTTCTGAAAAGGCGAACGGTCGGATCCTTCTCCCACGAGGAAGGGCCGAGCCCTGAAAGCTCTTGCTGCTCTTCACCGTCCCTTGGCGCCCTACCTACAGGCACAACAGCACTGGGGATCTGTGCTTTCCCAGAGACGGAACATCTCACGGCGCTCAGCCTCGGCAGAGCCTCTTTCTGAAAAGGCGAACGGTCGGATCCTTCTCCCACGAGGAAGGGCCCAGCCCTGAAAGCTCTTGCTGCTCTTCACCGTCCCTTGGCACCCTACCTACAGGCACAACAGCACTGGGGATCTGTGCTTTCCCAGACACGGAACATCTCACGGCGCTCAGCCTCGGCAGAGCCTCTTTCTGAAAAGGCGAACGGTCGGATCCTTCTCCCACGAGGAAGGGCCGAGCCCTGAAAGCTCTTGCTGCTCTTCACCGTCCCTTGGCGCCCTACCTACAGGCACAACAGCACTGGGGATCTGTGCTTTCCCAGAGACGGAACATCTCACGGCGCTCAGCCTCGGCAGAGCCTCTTTCTGAAAAGGCGAACGGTCGGATCCTTCTCCCACGAGGAAGGGCCCAGCCCTGAAAGCTCTTGCTGCTCTTCACCGTCCCTTGGCACCCTACCTACAGGCACAACAGCACTGGGGATCTGTGCTTTCCCAGAGACGGAACATCTCACGGCGCTCCGCCTCGGCAGAGCCTCTTTCTGGAAAGGCGAACGGTCGGATCCTTCTCCCACGAGGAAGGGCACAGCCCTGAAAGCTCTTGCTGCTCTTCACTGTCCCCGTGCAGCCTATGCACAGGCACAACAACACTGGGGATCTGTGCTTTCCCAGAGACGGAACATCTCACGGCGCTATCCTCGGCAGAGCCTCTTTCTGAAAAGGCGAACGGTCGGATCCTTCTCCCACGAGGAAGGGCCCAGCCCTGAAAGCTCTTGCTTCTCTTCACCGTCCCTTGGCACCCTACCTACAGGCACAACAGCACTGGGGATTTCTGCTTTCCCAGAGACGGAACATCTCACGGCGCTAGCCTCGGCAGAGCCTCTTTCTGAAAAGGCGAACGGTCGGATCCTTCTCCCACGAGGAAGGGCCCAGCCCTGAAAGCTCTTGCTGCTCTTCACCGTCCCTTGGCACCCTACCTACAGGCACAACAGCACTGGGGATCTGTGCTTTCCCAGAGACGGAACATCTCACGGCGCTAGCCTCGGCAGAGCCTCTTTCTGAAAAGGCGAACGGTCGGATCCTTCTCCCACGAGGTAGGGCCCAGCCCTGAAAGCTCTTGCTGCTCTTCACCGTCCCTTGGCACCCTACCTACAGGCACAACAGCACTGGGGATCTGTGCTTTCCCAGACGCGGAACATCTCACGGCGCTCAGCCTCGGCAGAGCCTCTTTCTGAAAAGGCGAACGATCGGATCCTTCTCCCACGAGGAAGGGCACAGCCCTCAAAGCTCTTGCTGCTCTTCACCGTCCCTTGGCACCCTACCTACAGGCACAACAACACTGGGGATCTGTGCTTTCCCAGAGACGGAACATCTCACGGCGCTCAGCCTCGGCAGAGCCTCTTTCTGAAAAGGCGAACGGTCGGATCCTTCTCCCACGAGGAAGGGCCCAGCCCTGAAAGCTCTTGCTGCTCTTCACCGTCCCTTGGCACCCTACGTACAGGCACAACAACACTGGGGATCTGTGCTTTCCCAGAGACGGAACATCTCACGGCGCTCAGCCTCGGCAGAGCCTCTTTCTGAAAAGGCGAACGGTCGGATCCTTCTCCCACGAGGAAGGGCACAGCCCTGAAAGCTCTTGCTGCTCTTCACCGTCCCTTGGCGCCCTACCTACAGGCACAACAGCACTGGGGATCTGTGCTTTCCCAGACACGGAACATCTCACGGCGCTAGCCTCGGCAGAGCCTCTTTCTGAAAAGGCGAACGGTCGGATCCTTCTCCCACGAGGAAGGGCCCAGCCCTGAAAGCTCTTGCTGCTCTTCACCGTCCCTTGGCACCCTACCTACAGGCACAACAGCACTGGGGATCTGTGCTTTCCCAGAGACGGAACATCTCACGGCGCTAGCCTCGGCAGAGCCTCTTTCTGAAAAGGCGAACGGTCGGATCCTTCTCCCACGAGGTAGGGCCCAGCCCTGAAAGCTCTTGCTGCTCTTCACCGTCCCTTGGCACCCTACCTACAGGCACAACAGCACTGGGGATCTGTGCTTTCCCAGACACGGAACATCTCACGGCGCTCAGCCTCGGCAGAGCCTCTTTCTGAAAATGCGAACGGTCGGATCCTTCTCCCACGAGGAAGGGCACAGCCCTGAAAGCTCTTGCTGCTCTTCACCGTCCCTTGGCACCCTACCTACAGGCACAACAGCACTGGGGATCTGTGCTTTCCCAGAGACGGAACATCTCACGGCGCTAGCCTCGGCAGAGCCTCTTTCTGAAAAGGCGAACGGTCGGATCCTTCTCCCACGAGGTAGGGCCCAGCCCTGAAAGCTCTTGCTGCTCTTCACCGTCCCTTGGCACCCTACCTACAGGCACAACAGCACTGGGGATCTGTGCTTTCCCAGACACGGAACATCTCACGGCGCTCAGCCTCGGCAGAGCCTCTTTCTGAAAATGCGAACGGTCGGATCCTTCTCCCACGAGGAAGGGCACAGCCCTGAAAGCTCTTGCTGCTCTTCACCGTCCCTTGGCACCCTACCTACAGGCACAACAGCACTGGGGATTTGTGCTTTCCCAGAGACGGAACATCTCACGGCGCTCAGCCTCGGCAGAGCCTCTTTCTGAAAATGCGAACGGTCGGATCCTTCTCCCACGAGGAAGGGCCCAGCCCTGAAAGCTCTTGCTGCTCTTCACCGTCCCTTGGCACCCTACCTACAGGCACAACAGCACTGGGGATCTGTGCTTTCCCAGACACGGAACATCTCACGGCGCTCAGCCTCGGCAGAGCCTCTTTCTGAAAAGGCGAACGGTCAGATCCTTCTCCCACGAGGAAGGGCCCAGCCCTGAAAGCTCTTGCTGCTCTTCACCGTCCCTTGGCACCCTACCTACAGGCACAACAGCACTGGGGATTTGTGCTTTCCCAGACACGGAACATCTCACGGCGCTCAGCCTCGGCAGAGCCTCTTTCTGAAAAGGCGAACGGTCGGATCCTTCTCCCACGAGGAAGGGCCCAGCCCTGAAAGCTCTTGCTGCTCTTCACCGTCCCTTGGCACCCTACCTACAGGCACAACAGCACTGGGGATCTGTGCTTTCCCAGAGACGGAACATCTCACGGCGCTCAGCCTCGGCAAGCCTCTTTCTGAAAAGGCGAACGGTCGGATCCTTCTCCCACGAGGAAGGGCACAGCCCTGAAAGCTCTTGCTGCTCTTCACCGTCCCTTGGCACCCTACCTACAGGCACAACAGCACTGGGGATCTGTGCTTTCCCAGAGACGGAACATCTCACTGCGCTCAGCCTCGGCAGAGCCTCTTTCTGAAAAGGCGAACGGTCGGATCCTTCTCCCACGAGGAAGGGCCCAGCCCTGAAAGCTCTTGCTGCTCTTCACCATCCCTTGGCACCCTACCTACAGGCACAACAGCACTGGGGATCTGTGCTTTCCCAGAGACGGAACATCTCACGGCGCTATCCTCGGCAGAGCCTCTTTCTGAAAAGGCGAACGGTCGGATCCTTCTCCCACGAGGAAGGGCCCAGCCCTGAAAGCTCTTGCTTCTCTTCACCGTCCCTTGGCACCCTACCTACAGGCACAACAGCACTGGGGATCTGTGCTTTCCCAGAGACGGAACATCTCACGGCGCTAGCCTCGGCAGAGCCTCTTTCTGAAAAGGCGAACGGTCGGATCCTTCTCCCACGAGGAAGGGCCCAGCCCTGAAAGCTCTTGCTGCTCTTCACCGTCCCTTGGCACCCTACCTACAGGCACAACAGCACTGGGGATCTGTGCTTTCCCAGAGACGGAACATCTCACGGCGCTAGCCTCGGCAGAGCCTCTTTCTGAAAAGGCGAACGGTCGGATCCTTCTCCCACGAGGTAGGGCCCAGCCCTGAAAGCTCTTGCTGCTCTTCACCGTCCCTTGGCACCCTACCTACAGGCACAACAGCACTGGGGATCTGTGCTTTCCCAGAGACGGAACATCTCACGGCGCTCAGCCTCGGCAGAGCCTCTTTCTGAAAATGCGAACGATCGGATCCTTCTCCCACGAGGAAGGGCACAGCCCTGAAAGCTCTTGCTGCTCTTCACCGTCCCTTGGCACCCTACCTACAGGCACAACAACACTGGGGATCTGTGCTTTCCCAGAGACGGAACATCTCACGGCGCTCAGCCTCGGCAGAGCCTCTTTCTGAAAAGGCGAACGGTCGGATCCTTCTCCCACGAGGAAGGGCACAGCCCTGAAAGCTCTTGCTGCTCTTCACCGTCCCTTGGCACCCTACCTACAGGCACAACAACACTGGGGATCTGTGCTTTCCCAGAGACGGAACATCTCACGGCGCTCAGCCTCGGCAGAGCCTCTTTCTGAAAAGGCGAACGGTCGGATCCTTCTCCCACGAGGAAGGGCACAGCCCTGAAAGCTCTTGCTGCTCTTCACCGTCCCTTGGCACCCTACCTACAGGCACAACAGCACTGGGGATCTGTGCTTTCCCAGACACGGAACATCTCACGGCGCTAGCCTCGGCAGAGCCTCTTTCTGAAAAGGCGAACGGTCGGATCCTTCTCCCACGAGGAAGGGCCCAGCCCTGAAAGCTCTTGCTGCTCTTCACCGTCCCTTGGCACCCTACCTACAGGCACAACAGCACTGGGGATCTGTGCTTTCCCAGAGACGGAACATCTCACGGCGCTAGCCTCGGCAGAGCCTCTTTCTGAAAAGGCGAACGGTCGGATCCTTCTCCCACGAGGTAGGGCCCAGCCCTGAAAGCTCTTGCTGCTCTTCACCGTCCCTTGGCACCCTACCTACAGGCACAACAGCACTGGGGATCTGTGCTTTCCCAGACACGGAACATCTCACGGCGCTCAGCCTCGGCAGAGCCTCTTTCTGAAAATGCGAACGGTCGGATCCTTCTCCCACGAGGAAGGGCACAGCCCTGAAAGCTCTTGCTGCTCTTCACCGTCCCTTGGCACCCTACCTACAGGCACAACAGCACTGGGGATTTGTGCTTTCCCTGAGACGGAACATCTCACGGCGCTCAGCCTCGGCAGAGCCTCTTTCTGAAAATGCGAACGGTCGGATCCTTCTCCCACGAGGAAGGGCCCAGCCCTGAAAGCTCTTGCTGCTCTTCACCGTCCCTTGGCACCCTACCTACAGGCACAACAGCACTGGGGATCTGTGCTTTCCCAGACACGGAACATCTCACGGCGCTCAGCCTCGGCAGAGCCTCTTTCTGAAAAGGCGAACGGTCAGATCCTTCTCCCACGAGGAAGGGCCCAGCCCTGAAAGCTCTTGCTGCTCTTCACCGTCCCTTGGCACCCTACCTACAGGCACAACAGCACTGGGGATTTGTGCTTTCCCAGACACGGAACATCTCATGGCGCTCAGCCTCGGCAGAGCCTCTTTCTGAAAAGGCGAACGGTCGGATCCTTCTCCCACGAGGAAGGGCCGAGCCCTGAAAGCTCTTGCTGCTCTTCACCGTCCCTTGGCGCCCTACCTACAGGCACAACAGCACTGGGGATCTGTGCTTTCCCAGAGACGGAACATCTCACGGCGCTCAGCCTCGGCAGAGCCTCTTTCTGAAAAGGCGAACGGTCGGATCCTTCTCCCACGAGGTAGGGCCCAGCCCTGAAAGCTCTTGCTGCTCTTCACCGTCCCTTGGCACCCTACCTACAGGCACAACAGCACTGGGGATTTGTGCTTTCCCAGAGACGGAACATCTCACGGCGCTCAGTCTCGGCAGAGCCTCTTTCTGAAAATGCGAACGGTCGGATCCTTCTCCCACGAGGAAGGGCCCAGCCCTGAAAGCTCTTGCTGCTCTTCACCGTCCCTTGGCACCCTACCTACAGGCACAACAGCACTGGGGATCTGTGCTTTCCCAGAGACGGAACATCTCACGGCGCTAGCCTCGGCAGAGCCTCTTTCTGAAAATGCGAACGGTCGGATCCTTCTCCCACGAGGAAGGGCCCAGCCCTGAAAGCTCTTGCTGCTCTTCACCATCCCTTGGCACCCTACCTACAGGCACAACAGCACTGGGGATCTGTGCTTTCCCAGAGACGGAACATCTCACGGCGCTCAGCCTCGGCAGAGCCTCTTTCTGAAAAGGCGAACGGTCGGATCCTTCTCCCACGAGGAAGGGCACAGCCCTGAAAGCTCTTGCTGCTCTTCACCATCCCTTGGCACCCTACCTACAGGCACAACAGCACTGGGGATCTGTGCTTTCCCAGAGACGGAACATCTCACTGCGCTCAGTCTCGGCAGAGCCTCTTTCTGAAAAGGCGAACGGTCGGATCCTTCTCCCACGAGGAAGGGCTGAGCCCTGAAAGCTCTTGCTGCTCTTCACCGTCCCTTGGCACCCTACCTACAGGCACAACAGCACTGGGGATCTGTGCTTTCCCAGAGACGGAACATCTCACGGCGCTCAGCCTCGGCAGAGCCTCTTTCTGAAAATGCGAACGGTCGGATCCTTCTCCCACGAGGAAGGGCCCAGCCCTGAAAGCTCTTGCTGCTCTTCACCGTCCCTTGGCACCCTACCTACAGGCACAACAGCACTGGGGATCTGTGCTTTCCCAGAGACGGAACATCTCACGGCGCTCCGCCTCGGCAGAGCCTCTTTCTGAAAAGGCGAACGGTCGGATCCTTCTCCCACGAGGAAGGGCACAGCCCTGAAAGCTCTTGCTGCTCTTCACCGTCCCTTGGCACCCTACCTACAGGCACAACAGCACTGGGGATCTGTGCTTTCCCAGAGACGGAACATCTCACGGCGCTCAGCCTCGGCAGAGCCTCTTTCTGAAAAGGCGAACGGTCGGATCCTTCTCCCACGAGGAAGGGCACAGCCCTGAAAGCTCTTGCTGCTCTTCACCGTCCCTTGGCGCCCTACCTACAGGCCCAACAGCACTGGGGATCTGTGCTTTCCCAGAGACGGAACATCTCACGGCGCTCAGCCTCGGCAGAGCCTCTTTCTGAAAAGGCGAACGGTCGGATCCTTCTCCCACGAGGAAGGGCCCAGCCCTGAAAGCTCTTGCTGCTCTTCACCGTCCCTTGGCGCCCTACCTACAGGCACAACAGCACTGGGGATTTGTGCTTTCCCAGAGACGGAACATCTCACGGCGCTCAGCCTCGGCAGAGCCTCTTTCTGAAAAGGCGAACGGTCGGATCCTTCTCCCACGAGGAAGGGCCCAGCCCTGAAAGCTCTTGCTGCTCTTCACCGTCCCTTGGCACCCTACCTACAGGCACAACAGCACTGGGGATCTGTGCTTTCCCAGAGACGGAACATCTCACGGCGCTCAGCCTCGGCAGAGCCTCTTTCTGAAAATGCGAACGGTCGGATCCTTCTCCCACGAGGAAGGGCCGAGCCCTGAAAGCTCTTGCTGCTCTTCACCGTCCCTTGGCACCCTACCTACAGGCACAACAGCACTGGGGATCTGTGCTTTCCCAGACACGGAACATCTCACGGCGCTCCGCCTCGGCAGAGCCTCTTTCTGAAAAGGCGAACGGTCGGATCCTTCTCCCACGAGGATGGGCCCAGCCCTGAAAGCTCTTGCTGCTCTTCACCGTCCCTTGGCACCCTACCTACAGGCACAACAGCACTGGGGATCTGTGCTTTCCCAGAGACGGAACATCTCACTGCGCTCAGCCTCGGCAGAGCCTCTTTCTGAAAAGGCGAACGGTCGGATCCTTCTCCCACGAGGAAGGGCCGAGCCCTGAAAGCTCTTGCTGCTCTTCACCGTCCCTTGGCGCCCTACCTACAGGCACAACAGCACTGGGGATCTGTGCTTTCCCAGAGACGGAACATCTCACGGCGCTCAGCCTCGGCAGAGCCTCTTTCTGAAAATGCGAACGGTCGGATCCTTCTCCCACGAGGAAGGGCCGAGCCCTGAAAGCTCTTGCTGCTCTTCACCGTCCCTTGGCGCCCTACCTACAGGCACAACAGCACTGGGGATCTGTGCTTTCCCAGAGACGGAACATCTCACGGCGCTCAGCCTCGGCAGAGCCTCTTTCTGAAAAGGCGAACGGTCGGATCCTTCTCCCACGAGGAAGGGCCCAGCCCTGAAAGCTCTTGCTGCTCTTCACCGTCCCTTGGCACCCTACCTACAGGCACAACAGCACTGGGGATTTGTGCTTTCCCAGAGACGGAACATCTCACGGCGCTCAGCCTCGGCAGAGCCTCTTTCTGAAAAGGCGAACGGTCGGATCCTTCTCCCACGAGGAAGGGCCCAGCCCTGAAAGCTCTTGCTGCTCTTCACCGTCCCTTGGCACCCTACCTACAGGCACAACAGCACTGGGGATCTGTGCTTTCCCAGAGACGGAACATCTCACGGCGCTAGCCTCGGCAGAGCCTCTTTCTGAAAATGCGAACGGTCGGATCCTTCTCCCACGAGGAAGGGCCCAGCCCTGAAAGCTCTTGCTGCTCTTCACCGTCCCTTGGCACCCTACCTACAGGCACAACAGCACTGGGGATCTGTGCTTTCCCAGAGACGGAACATCTCACGGCGCTCAGCCTCGGCAGAGCCTCTTTCTGAAAAGGCGAACGGTCGGATCCTTCTCCCACGAGGAAGGGCCCAGCCCTGAAAGCTCTTGCTGCTCTTCACCGTCCCTTGGCACCCTACCTACAGGCACAACAGCACTGGGGATCTGTGCTTTCCCAGAGACGGAACATCTCACGGCGCTCAGCCTCGGCAGAGCCTCTTTCTGAAAAGGCGAACGGTCGGATCCTTCTCCCACGAGGAAGGGCCCAGCCCTGAAAGCTCTTGCTTCTCTTCACCGTCCCTTGGCACCCTACCTACAGGCACAACAGCACTGGGGATCTGTGCTTTCCCAGAGACGGAACATCTCACGGCGCTCCGCCTCGGCAGAGCCTCTTTCTGAAAAGGCGAACGGTCGGATCCTTCTCCCACGAGGAAGGGCACAGCCCTGAAAGCTCTTGCTGCTCTTCACCGTCCCTTGGCACCCTACCTACAGGCACAACAGCACTGGGGATCTGTGCTTTCCCAGAGACGGAACATCTCACGGCGCTCCGCCTCGGCAGAGCCTCTTTCTGAAAAGGCGAACGGTCGGATCCTTCTCCCACGAGGAAGGGCCGAGCCCTGAAAGCTCTTGCTGCTCTTCACCGTCCCTTGGCACCCTACCTACAGGCACAACAGCACTGGGGATCTGTGCTTTCCCAGAGACGGAACATCTCACGGCGCTCAGCCTCGGCAGAGCCTCTTTCTGAAAAGGCGAACGGTCGGATCCTTCTCCCACGAGGAAGGGCCGAGCCCTGAAAGCTCTTGCTGCTCTTCACCGTCCCTTGGCACCCTACCTACAGGCACAACAGCACTGGGGATCTGTGCTTTCCCAGAGACGGAACATCTCACGGCGCTCAGCCTCGGCAGAGCCTCTTTCTGAAAAGGCGAACGGTCGGATCCTTCTCCCACGAGGAAGGGCACAGCCCTGAAAGCTCTTGCTTCTCTTCACCGTCCCTTGGCACCCTACCTACAGGCACAACAGCACTGGGGATCTGTGCTTTCCCAGAGACGGAACATCTCAGGGCGCTCCGCCTCGGCAGAGCCTCTTTCTGAAAAGGCGAACGGTCGGATCCTTCTCCCACGAGGAAGGGCCCAGCCCTGAAAGCTCTTGCTGCTCTTCACCGTCCCTTGGCACCCTACCTACAGGCACAACAGCACTGGGGATCTGTGCTTTCCCAGAGACGGAACATCTCACGGCGCTCAGCCTCGGCAGAGCCTCTTTCTGAAAAGGCGAACGGTCGGATCCTTCTCCCACGAGGAAGGGCACAGCCCTGAAAGCTCTTGCTTCTCTTCACCGTCCCTTGGCACCCTACCTACAGGCACAACAGCACTGGGGATCTGTGCTTTCCCAGACACGGAACATCTCACGGCGCTCAGCCTCGGCAGAGCCTCTTTCTGAAAAGGCGAACGGTCGGATCCTTCTCCCACGAGGAAGGGCCCAGCCCTGAAAGCTCTTGCTGCTCTTCACCGTCCCTTGGCACCCTACCTACAGGCACAACAGCACTGGGGATCTGTGCTTTCCCAGAGACGGAACATCTCACGGCGCTCAGCCTCGGCAGAGCCTCTTTCTGAAAATGCGAACGGTCGGATCCTTCTCCCACGAGGAAGGGCCCAGCCCTGAAAGCTCTTGCTGCTCTTCACCGTCCCTTGGCACCCTACCTACAGGCACAACAGCACTGGGGATCTGTGCTTTCCCAGAGACGGAACATCTCACGGCGCTCAGCCTCGGCAGAGCCTCTTTCTGAAAAGGCGAACGGTCAGATCCTTCTCCCACGAGGAAGGGCCCAGCCCTGAAAGCTCTTGCTGCTCTTCACCGTCCCTTGGCACCCTACCTACAGGCACAACAGCACTGGGGATTTGTGCTTTCCCAGACACGGAACATCTCATGGCGCTCAGCCTCGGCAGAGCCTCTTTCTGAAAAGGCGAACGGTCGGATCCTTCTCCCACGAGGAAGGGCCCAGCCCTGAAAGCTCTTGCTGCTCTTCACCGTCCCTTGGCGCCCTACCTACAGGCACAACAGCACTGGGGATCTGTGCTTTCCCAGAGACGGAACATCTCACGGCGCTCAGCCTCGGCAGAGCCTCTTTCTGAAAAGGCGAACGGTCGGATCCTTCTCCCACGAGGAAGGGCCCAGCCCTGAAAGCTCTTGCTGCTCTTCACCGTCCCTTGGCACCCTACCTACAGGCACAACAGCACTGGGGATTTGTGCTTTCCCAGAGACGGAACATCTCACGGCGCTCAGCCTCGGCAGAGCCTCTTTCTGAAAAGGCGAACGGTCGGATCCTTCTCCCACGAGGAAGGGCCGAGCCCTGAAAGCTCTTGCTGCTCTTCACCGTCCCTTGGCGCCCTACCTACAGGCACAACAGCACTGGGGATCTGTGCTTTCCCAGAGACGGAACATCTCACGGCGCTCAGCCTCGGCAGAGCCTCTTTCTGAAAAGGCGAACGGTCGGATCCTTCTCCCACGAGGAAGGGCCCAGCCCTGAAAGCTCTTGCTGCTCTTCACCGTCCCTTGGCACCCTACCTACAGGCACAACAGCACTGGGGATCTGTGCTTTCCCAGAGACGGAACATCTCACGGCGCTAGCCTCGGCAGAGCCTCTTTCTGAAAATGCGAACGGTCGGATCCTTCTCCCACGAGGAAGGGCCCAGCCCTGAAAGCTCTTGCTGCTCTTCACCGTCCCTTGGCACCCTACCTACAGGCACAACAGCACTGGGGATCTGTGCTTTCCCAGAGACGGAACATCTCACGGCGCTCAGCCTCGGCAGAGCCTCTTTCTGAAAAGGCGAACGGTCGGATCCTTCTCCCACGAGGAAGGGCACAGCCCTGAAAGCTCTTGCTGCTCTTCACCATCCCTTGGCACCCTACCTACAGGCACAACAGCACTGGGGATCTGTGCTTTCCCAGAGACGGAACATCTCACTGCGCTCAGTCTCGGCAGAGCCTCTTTCTGAAAAGGCGAACGGTCGGATCCTTCTCCCACGAGGAAGGGCCCAGCCCTGAAAGCTCTTGCTGCTCTTCATCGTCCCTTGGCACCCTACCTACAGGCACAACAGCACTGGGGATCTGTGCTTTCCCAGAGACGGAACATCTCACGGCGCTCAGCCTCGGCAGAGCCTCTTTCTGAAAAGGCGAACGGTCGGATCCTTCTCCCACGAGGAAGGGCCCAGCCCTGAAAGCTCTTGCTGCTCTTCACTGTCCCTTGGCACCCTACCTACAGGCACAACAGCACTGGGGATCTGTGCTTTCCCAGAGACGGAACATCTCACGGCGCTCCGCCTCGGCAGAGCCTCTTTCTGAAAAGGCGAACGGTCGGATCCTTCTCCCACGAGGAAGGGCACAGCCCTGAAAGCTCTTGCTGCTCTTCACCGTCCCTTGGCACCCTACCTACAGGCACAACAGCACTGGGGATCTGTGCTTTCCCAGAGACGGAACATCTCACGGCGCTCAGCCTCGGCAGAGCCTCTTTCTGAAAAGGCGAACGGTCGGATCCTTCTCCCACGAGGAAGGGCACAGCCCTGAAAGCTCTTGCTGCTCTTCACCGTCCCTTGGCGCCCTACCTACAGGCCCAACAGCACTGGGGATCTGTGCTTTCCCAGAGACGGAACATCTCACGGCGCTCAGCCTCGGCAGAGCCTCTTTCTGAAAAGGCGAACGGTCGGATCCTTCTCCCACGAGGAAGGGCCCAGCCCTGAAAGCTCTTGCTGCTCTTCACCGTCCCTTGGCACCCTACCTACAGGCACAACAGCACTGGGGATCTGTGCTTTCCCAGAGACGGAACATCTCACGGCGCTCAGCCTCGGCAGAGCCTCTTTCTGAAAATGCGAACGGTCGGATCCTTCTCCCACGAGGAAGGGCCGAGCCCTGAAAGCTCTTGCTGCTCTTCACCGTCCCTTGGCACCCTACCTACAGGCACAACAGCACTGGGGATCTGTGCTTTCCCAGAGACGGAACATCTCACGGCGCTCCGCCTCGGCAGAGCCTCTTTCTGAAAAGGCGAACGGTCGGATCCTTCTCCCACGAGGAAGGGCACAGCCCTGAAAGCTCTTGCTGCTCTTCACCGTCCCTTGGCACCCTACCTACAGGCACAACAGCACTGGGGATCTGTGCTTTCCCAGAGACGGAACATCTCACGGCGCTCAGCCTCGGCAGAGCCTCTTTCTGAAAAGGCGAACGGTCGGATCCTTCTCCCACGAGGAAGGGCACAGCCCTGAAAGCTCTTGCTGCTCTTCACCGTCCCTTGGCACCCTACCTACAGGCACAACAGCACTGGGGATCTGTGCTTTCCCAGACACGGAACATCTCACGGCGCTCAGCCTCGGCAAGACTCTTTCTGAAAAGGCGAACGGTCGGATCCTTCTCCCACGAGGAAGGGCCCAGCCCTGAAAGCTCTTGCTGCTCTTCACTGTCCCCGTGCAGCCTATGCACAGGCACAACAACACTGGGGATCTGTGCTTTCCCAGAGACGGAACATCTCACGGCGCTATCCTCGGCAGAGCCTCTTTCTGAAAAGGCGAACGGTCGGATCCTTCTCCCACGAGGAAGGGCCCAGCCCTGAAAGCTCTTGCTTCTCTTCACCGTCCCTTGGCACCCTACCTACAGGCACAACAGCACTGGGGATTTCTGCTTTCCCAGAGACGGAACATCTCACGGCGCTAGCCTCGGCAGAGCCTCTTTCTGAAAAGGCGAACGGTCGGATCCTTCTCCCACGAGGAAGGGCCCAGCCCTGAAAGCTCTTGCTGCTCTTCACCGTCCCTTGGCACCCTACCTACAGGCACAACAGCACTGGGGATCTGTGCTTTCCCAGAGACGGAACATCTCACGGCGCTAGCCTCGGCAGAGCCTCTTTCTGAAAAGGCGAACGGTCGGATCCTTCTCCCACGAGGTAGGGCCCAGCCCTGAAAGCTCTTGCTGCTCTTCACCGTCCCTTGGCACCCTACCTACAGGCACAACAGCACTGGGGATCTGTGCTTTCCCAGAGACGGAACATCTCACGGCGCTCAGCCTCGGCAGAGCCTCTTTCTGAAAAGGCGAACGATCGGATCCTTCTCCCACGAGGAAGGGCACAGCCCTGAAAGCTCTTGCTGCTCTTCACCGTCCCTTGGCACCCTACCTACAGGCACAACAACACTGGGGATCTGTGCTTTCCCAGAGACGGAACATCTCACGGCGCTCAGCCTCGGCAGAGCCTCTTTCTGAAAAGGCGAACGGTCGGATCCTTCTCCCACGAGGTAGGGCCCAGCCCTGAAAGCTCTTGCTGCTCTTCACCGTCCCTTGGCACCCTACCTACAGGCACAACAGCACTGGGGATCTGTGCTTTCCCAGAGACGGAACATCTCACGGCGCTCAGCCTCGGCAGAGCCTCTTTCTGAAAAGGCGAACGGTCGGATCCTTCTCCCACGAGGAAGGGCCCAGCCCTGAAAGCTCTTGCTGCTCTTCACCGTCCCTTGGCACCCTACCTACAGGCACAACAGCACTGGGGATCTGTGCTTTCCCAGAGACGGAACATCTCACGGCGCTCAGCCTCGGCAGAGCCTCTTTCTGAAAAGGCGAACGGTCGGATCCTTCTCCCACGAAGTAGGGCCCAGCCCTGAAAGCTCTTGCTGCTCTTCACCGTCCCTTGGCACCCTACCTACAGGCACAACAGCACTGGGGATCTGTGCTTTCCCAGAGACGGAACATCTCACGGCGCTCAGCCTCGGCAGAGCCTCTTTCTGAAAAGGCGAACGGTCGGATCCTTCTCCCACGAGGAAGGGCCCAGCCCTGAAAGCTCTTGCTGCTCTTCACCGTCCCTTGGCGCCCTACCTACAGGCCCAACAGCACTGGGGATCTGTGCTTTCCCAGAGACGGAACATCTCACGGCGCTAGCCCCGGCAGAGCCTCTTTCTGAAAAGGCGAACGGTCGGATCCTTCTCCCACGAGGAAGGGCACAGCCCTGAAAGCTCTTGCTGCTCTTCACCGTCCCTTGGCACCCTACCTACAGGCACAACAGCACTGGGGATCTGTGCTTTCCCAGAGACGGAACATCTCACGGCGCTCAGCCTCGGCAGAGCCTCTTTCTGAAAAGGCGAACGGTCGGATCCTTCTCCCACGAGGAAGGGCACAGCCCTGAAAGCTCTTGCTGCTCTTCACCATCCCTTGGCACCCTACCTACAGGCCCAACAGCACTGGGGATCTGTGCTTTCCCAGAGACGGAACATCTCACGGCGCTCAGCCTCGGCAGAGCCTCTTTCTGAAAAGGCGAACGGTCGGATCCTTCTCCCACGAGGAAGGGCCCAGCCCTGAAAGCTCTTGCTTCTCTTCACCGTCCCTTGGCACCCTACCTACAGGCACAACAGCACTGGGGATTTCTGCTTTCCCAGAGACGGAACATCTCACGGCGCTAGCCTCGGCAGAGCCTCTTTCTGAAAAGGCGAACGGTCGGATCCTTCTCCCACGAGGAAGGGCCCAGCCCTGAAAGCTCTTGCTGCTCTTCACCGTCCCTTGGCACCCTACCTACAGGCACAACAGCACTGGGGATCTGTGCTTTCCCAGAGACGGAACATCTCACGGCGCTAGCCTCGGCAGAGCCTCTTTCTGAAAAGGCGAACGGTCGGATCCTTCTCCCACGAGGTAGGGCCCAGCCCTGAAAGCTCTTGCTGCTCTTCACCGTCCCTTGGCACCCTACCTACAGGCACAACAGCACTGGGGATCTGTGCTTTCCCAGAGACGGAACATCTCACGGCGCTCAGCCTCGGCAGAGCCTCTTTCTGAAAAGGCGAACGATCGGATCCTTCTCCCACGAGGAAGGGCACAGCCCTGAAAGCTCTTGCTGCTCTTCACCGTCCCTTGGCACCCTACCTACAGGCACAACAACACTGGGGATCTGTGCTTTCCCAGAGACGGAACATCTCACGGCGCTCAGCCTCGGCAGAGCCTCTTTCTGAAAAGGCGAACGGTCGGATCCTTCTCCCACGAGGAAGGGCCCAGCCCTGAAAGCTCTTGCTGCTCTTCACCGTCCCTTGGCACCCTACCTACAGGCACAACAGCACTGGGGATCTGTGCTTTCCCAGAGACGGAACATCTCACGGCGCTCAGCCTCGGCAGAGCCTCTTTCTGAAAAGGCGAACGGTCGGATCCTTCTCCCACGAGGAAGGGCACAGCCCTGAAAGCTCTTGCTGCTCTTCACCGTCCCTTGGCACCCTACCTACAGGCACAACAGCACTGGGGATCTGTGCTTTCCCAGACACGGAACATCTCACGGCGCTAGCCTCGGCAGAGCCTCTTTCTGAAAAGGCGAACGGTCGGATCCTTCTCCCACGAGGAAGGGCCCAGCCCTGAAAGCTCTTGCTGCTCTTCACCGTCCCTTGGCACCCTACCTACAGGCACAACAGCACTGGGGATCTGTGCTTTCCCAGAGACGGAACATCTCACGGCGCTCAGCCTCAGCAGAGCCTCTTTCTGAAAAGGCGAACGGTCGGATCCTTCTCCCACGAGGAAGGGCACAGCCCTGAAAGCTCTTGCTGCTCTTCACCGTCCCTTGGCACCCTACCTACAGGCACAACAGCACTGGGGATCTGTGCTTTCCCAGACACGGAACATCTCACGGCGCTCAGCCTCGGCAAGCCTCTTTCTGAAAAGGCGAACGGTCGGATCCTTCTCCCACGAGGAAGGGCCCAGCCCTGAAAGCTCTTGCTGCTCTTCACTGTCCCCGTGCAGCCTATGCACAGGCACAACAACACTGGGGATCTGTGCTTTCCCAGAGACGGAACATCTCACGGCGCTATCCTCGGCAGAGCCTCTTTCTGAAAAGGCGAACGGTCGGATCCTTCTCCCACGAGGAAGGGCCCAGCCCTGAAAGCTCTTGCTTCTCTTCACCGTCCCTTGGCACCCTACCTACAGGCACAACAGCACTGGGGATTTCTGCTTTCCCAGAGACGGAACATCTCACGGCGCTAGCCTCGGCAGAGCCTCTTTCTGAAAAGGCGAACGGTCGGATCCTTCTCCCACGAGGAAGGGCCCAGCCCTGAAAGCTCTTGCTGCTCTTCACCGTCCCTTGGCACCCTACCTACAGGCACAACAGCACTGGGGATCTGTGCTTTCCCAGACACGGAACATCTCACGGCGCTCAGCCTCGGCAGAGCCTCTTTCTGAAAAGGCGAACGGTCGGATCCTTCTCCCACGAGGAAGGGCACAGCCCTGAAAGCTCTTGCTGCTCTTCACCATCCCTTGGCACCCTACCTACAGGCACAACAGCACTGGGGATCTGTGCTTTCCCAGAGACGGAACATCTCACTGCGCTCAGTCTCGGCAGAGCCTCTTTCTGAAAAGGCGAACGGTCGGATCCTTCTCCCACGAGGAAGGGCCGAGCCCTGAAAGCTCTTGCTGCTCTTCACCGTCCCTTGGCACCCTACCTACAGGCACAACAGCACTGGGGATCTGTGCTTTCCCAGAGACGGAACATCTCACGGCGCTCAGCCTCGGCAGAGCCTCTTTCTGAAAAGGCGAACGGTCGGATCCTTCTCCCACGAGGAAGGGCCCAGCCCTGAAAGCTCTTGCTGCTCTTCACCGTCCCTTGGCACCCTACCTACAGGCACAACAGCACTGGGGATTTGTGCTTTCCCAGAGACGGAACATCTCACGGCGCTCAGCCTCGGCAGAGCCTCTTTCTGAAAAGGCGAACGGTCGGATCCTTCTCCCACGAGGAAGGGCCCAGCCCTGAAAGCTCTTGCTGCTCTTCGCCGTCCCTTGGCACCCTACCTACAGGCACAACAGCACTGGGGATCTGTGCTTTCCCAGAGACGGAACATCTCACGGCGCTAGCCTCGGCAGAGCCTCTTTCTGAAAAGGCGAACGGTCGGATCCTTCTCCCACGAGGAAGGGCCCAGCCCTGAAAGCTCTTGCTGCTCTTCACCGTCCCTTGGCACCCTACCTACAGGCACAACAGCACTGGGGATCTGTGCTTTCCCAGAGACGGAACATCTCACTGCGCTCAGTCTCGGCAGAGCCTCTTTCTGAAAAGGCGAACGGTCGGATCCTTCTCCCACGAGGAAGGGCCGAGCCCTGAAAGCTCTTGCTGCTCTTCACCGTCCCTTGGCACCCTACCTACAGGCACAACAGCACTGGGGATCTGTGCTTTCCCAGAGATGGAACATCTCACTGCGCTCAGTCTCGGCAGAGCCTCTTTCTGAAAAGGCGAACGGTCGGATCCTTCTCCCACGAGGAAGGGCCGAGCCCTGAAAGCTCTTGCTGCTCTTCACCATCCCTTGGCACCCTACCTACAGGCACAACAGCACTGGGGATCTGTGCTTTCCCAGAGACGGAACATCTCACGGCGCTCAGCCTCGGCAGAGCCTCTTTCTGAAAAGGCGAACGGTCGGATCCTTCTCCCACGAGGAAGGGCACAGCCCTGAAAGCTCTTGCTTCTCTTCACCGTCCCTTGGCACCCTACCTACAGGCACAACAGCACTGGGGATCTGTGCTTTCCCAGACACGGAACATCTCACGGCGCTCCGCCTCGGCAGAGCCTCTTTCTGAAAAGGCGAACGGTCGGATCCTTCTCCCACGAGGTAGGGCCCAGCCCTGAAAGCTCTTGCTGCTCTTCACCGTCCCTTGGCACCCTACCTACAGGCCCAACAGCACTGGGGATCTGTGCTTTCCCAGAGACGGAACATCTCACGGCGCTCAGCCTCGGCAAGCCTCTTTCTGAAAAGGCGAACGGTCGGATCCTTCTCCCACGAGGAAGGGCCCAGCCCTGAAAGCTCTTGCTGCTCTTCACCGTCCCTTGGCACCCTACCTACAGGCACAACAACACTGGGGATCTGTGCTTTCCCAGACACGGAACATCTCACGGCGCTCAGCCTCGGCAGAGCCTCTTTCTGAAAAGGCGAATGGTCGGATCCTTCTCCCACGAGGAAGGGCCCAGCCCTGAAAGCTCTTGCTGCTCTTCACCATCCCTTGGCACCCTACCTACAGGCACAACAGTACTGGGGATCTGTGCTTTCCCAGAGACGGAACATCTCACTGCGCTCAGCCTCGGCAGAGCCTCTTTCTGAAAAGGCGAACGGTCGGATCCTTCTCCCACGAGGAAGGGCCCAGCCCTGAAAGCTCTTGCTGCTCTTCACCGTCCCTTGGCGCCCTACCTACAGGCCCAACAGCACTGGGGATCTGTGCTTTCCCAGAGACGGAACATCTCACGGCGCTAGCCTCGGCAGAGCCTCTTTCTGAAAAGGCGAACGGTCGGATCCTTCTCCCACGAGGAAGGGCCGAGCCCTGAAAGCTCTTGCTGCTCTTCACCGTCCCTTGGCACCCTACCTACAGGCACAACAGCACTGGGGATCTGTGCTTTCCCAGAGACGGAACATCTCACGGCGCTCAGCCTCGGCAGAGCCTCTTTCTGAAAAGGCGAACGGTCGGATCCTTCTCCCACGAGGAAGGGCACAGCCCTGAAAGCTCTTGCTGCTCTTCACCATCCCTTGGCACCCTACCTACAGGCACAACAGCACTGGGGATCTGTGCTTTCCCTGAGACGGAACATCTCACTGCGCTCAGCCTCGGCAGAGCCTCTTTCTGAAAAGGCGAACGGTCGGATCCTTCTCCCACGAGGAAGGGCCGAGCCCTGAAAGCTCTTGCTGCTCTTCACCGTCCCTTGGCGCCCTACCTACAGGCACAACAGCACTGGGGATCTGTGCTTTCCCAGAGACGGAACATCTCACGGCGCTCAGCCTCGGCAGAGCCTCTTTCTGAAAAGGCGAACGGTCGGATCCTTCTCCCACGAGGAAGGGCCCAGCCCTGAAAGCTCTTGCTGCTCTTCACCGTCCCTTGGCACCCTACCTACAGGCACAACAGCACTGGGGATTTGTGCTTTCCCAGAGACGGAACATCTCACGGCGCTCAGTCTCGGCAGAGCCTCTTTCTGAAAATGCGAACGGTCGGATCCTTCTCCCACGAGGAAGGGCCCAGCCCTGAAAGCTCTTGCTGCTCTTCACCGTCCCTTGGCACCCTACCTACAGGCACAACAGCACTGGGGATCTGTGCTTTCCCAGAGACGGAACATCTCACGGCGCTAGCCTCGGCAGAGCCTCTTTCTGAAAATGCGAACGGTCGGATCCTTCTCCCACGAGGAAGGGCACAGCCCTGAAAGCTCTTGCTGCTCTTCACCGTCCCTTGGCACCCTACCTACAGGCACAACAGCACTGGGGATCTGTGCTTTCCCAGAGACGGAACATCTCACGGCGCTCAGCCTCGGCAGAGCCTCTTTCTGAAAAGGCGAACGGTCGGATCCTTCTCCCACGAGGAAGGGCACAGCCCTGAAAGCTCTTGCTGTTCTTCACCGTCCCTTGGCGCCCTACCTACAGGCACAACAGCACTGGGGATCTGTGCTTTCCCAGAGACGGAACATCTCACGGCGCTCAGCCTCGGCAGAGCCTCTTTCTGAAAAGGCGAACGGTCGGATCCTTCTCCCACGAGGAAGGGCCCAGCCCTGAAAGCTCTTGCTGCTCTTCACCGTCCCTTGGCACCCTACCTACAGGCACAACAGCACTGGGGATTTGTGCTTTCCCAGAGACGGAACATCTCACGGCGCTCAGTCTCGGCAGAGCCTCTTTCTGAAAATGCGAACGGTCGGATCCTTCTCCCACGAGGAAGGGCCCAGCCCTGAAAGCTCTTGCTGCTCTTCACCGTCCCTTGGCACCCTACCTACAGGCACAACAGCACTGGGGATCTGTGCTTTCCCAGAGACGGAACATCTCACGGCGCTATCCTCGGCAGAGCCTCTTTCTGAAAAGGCGAACGGTCGGATCCTTCTCCCACGAGGAAGGGCCCAGCCCTGAAAGCTCTTGCTGCTCTTCACCGTCCCTTGGCACCCTACCTACAGGCACAACAGCACTGGGGATCTGTGCTTTCCCAGAGACGGAACATCTCACGGCGCTCAGCCTCGGCAGAGCCTCTTTCTGAAAAGGCGAACGGTCGGATCCTTCTCCCACGAGGAAGGGCACAGCCCTGAAAGCTCTTGCTGCTCTTCACCATCCCTTGGCACCCTACCTACAGGCACAACAGCACTGGGGATCTGTGCTTTCCCAGAGACGGAACATCTCACTGCGCTCAGTCTCGGCAGAGCCTCTTTCTGAAAAGGCAAACGGTCGGATCCTTCTCCCACGAGGAAGGGCCGAGCCCTGAAAGCTCTTGCTGCTCTTCACCGTCCCTTGGCACCCTACCTACAGGCACAACAGCACTGGGGATCTGTGCTTTCCCAGACACGGAACATCTCACGGCGCTCAGCCTCGGCAGAGCCTCTTTCTGAAAAGGCGAACGGTCGGATCCTTCTCCCACGAGGAAGGGCACAGCCCTGAAAGCTCTTGCTGCTCTTCACCGTCCCTTGGCACCCTACCTACAGGCACAACAGCACTGGGGATTTGTGCTTTCCCAGAGACGGAACATCTCACGGCGCTCAGCCTCGGCAGAGCCTCTTTCTGAAAATGCGAACGGTCGGATCCTTGTCCCACGAGGAAGGGCACAGCCCTGAAAGCTCTTGCTGCTCTTCACCGTCCCTTGGCACCCTACCTACAGGCACAACAGCACTGGGGATCTGTGCTTTCCCAGACACGGAACATCTCACGGCGCTCAGCCTCGGCAGAGCCTCTTTCTGAAAAGGCGAACGGTCGGATCCTTCTCCCACGAGGAAGGGCCCAGCCCTGAAAGCTCTTGCTGCTCTTCACCGTCCCTTGGCACCCTACCTACAGGCCCAACAGCACTGGGGATCTGTGCTTTCCCAGAGACGGAACATCTCACGGCGCTCAGCCTCGGCAAGCCTCTTTCTGAAAAGGCGAACGGTCGGATCCTTCTCCCACGAGGAAGGGCCGAGCCCTGAAAGCTCTTGCTGCTCTTCACCGTCCCTTGGCACCCTACCTACAGGCACAACAGCACTGGGGATCTGTGCTTTCCCAGACACGGAACATCTCACGGCGCTCAGCCTCGGCAGAGCCTCTTTCTGAAAAGGCGAACGGTCGGATCCTTCTCCCACGAGGAAGGGCCCAGCCCTGAAAGCTCTTGCTGCTCTTCACCATCCCTTGGCACCCTACCTACAGGCACAACAGCACTGGGGATCTGTGCTTTCCCAGAGACGGAACATCTCACGGCGCTCAGCCTCGGCAGAGCCTCTTTCTGAAAAGGCGAACGGTCGGATCCTTCTCCCACGAGGAAGGGCCCAGCCCTGAAAGCTCTTGCTGCTCTTCACCGTCCCTTGGCGCCCTACCTACAGGCCCAACAGCACTGGGGATCTGTGCTTTCCCAGAGACGGAACATCTCACGGCGCTAGCCTCGGCAGAGCCTCTTTCTGAAAAGGCGAACGGTCGGATCCTTCTCCCACGAGGAAGGGCCGAGCCCTGAAAGCTCTTGCTGCTCTTCACCGTCCCTTGGCACCCTACCTACAGGCACAACAGCACTGGGGATCTGTGCTTTCCCAGACACGGAACATCTCACGGCGCTCAGCCTCGGCAGAGCCTCTTTCTGAAAAGGCGAACGGTCGGATCCTTCTCCCACGAGGAAGGGCACAGCCCTGAAAGCTCTTGCTGCTCTTCACCATCCCTTGGCACCCTACCTACAGGCCCAACAGCACTGGGGATCTGTGCTTTCCCAGAGACGGAACATCTCACGGCGCTCAGCCTCGGCAGAGCCTCTTTCTGAAAAGGCGAACGGTCGGATCCTTCTCCCACGAGGAAGGGCCCAGCCCTGAAAGCTCTTGCTTCTCTTCACCGTCCCTTGGCACCCTACCTACAGGCACAACAGCACTGGGGATTTCTGCTTTCCCAGAGACGGAACATCTCACGGCGCTAGCCTCGGCAGAGCCTCTTTCTGAAAAGGCGAACGGTCGGATCCTTCTCCCACGAGGAAGGGCCCAGCCCTGAAAGCTCTTGCTGCTCTTCACCGTCCCTTGGCACCCTACCTACAGGCACAACAGCACTGGGGATCTGTGCTTTCCCAGAGACGGAACATCTCACGGCGCTAGCCTCGGCAGAGCCTCTTTCTGAAAAGGCGAACGGTCGGATCCTTCTCCCACGAGGTAGGGCCCAGCCCTGAAAGCTCTTGCTGCTCTTCACCGTCCCTTGGCACCCTACCTACAGGCACAACAGCACTGGGGATCTGTGCTTTCCCAGAGACGGAACATCTCACGGCGCTCAGCCTCGGCAGAGCCTCTTTCTGAAAAGGCGAACGATCGGATCCTTCTCCCACGAGGAAGGGCACAGCCCTGAAAGCTCTTGCTGCTCTTCACCGTCCCTTGGCACCCTACCTACAGGCACAACAGCACTGGGGATTTGTGCTTTCCCAGAGACGGAACATCTCACGGCGCTCAGCCTCGGCAGAGCCTCTTTCTGAAAAGGCGAACGGTCGGATCCTTCTCCCACGAGGAAGGGCCCAGCCCTGAAAGCTCTTGCTGCTCTTCACCGTCCCTTGGCACCCTACCTACAGGCACAACAGCACTGGGGATCTGTGCTTTCCCAGACACGGAACATCTCACGGCGCTCAGCCTCGGCAGAGCCTCTTTCTGAAAAGGCGAACGGTCGGATCCTTCTCCCACGAGGAAGGGCACAGCCCTGAAAGCTCTTGCTGCTCTTCACCGTCCCTTGGCACCCTACCTACAGGCACAACAGCACTGGGGATTTGTGCTTTCCCAGAGACGGAACATCTCACGGCGCTCAGCCTCGGCAGAGCCTCTTTCTGAAAATGCGAACGGTCGGATCCTTCTCCCACGAGGAAGGGCACAGCCCTGAAAGCTCTTGCTGCTCTTCACCGTCCCTTGGCACCCTACCTACAGGCACAACAGCACTGGGGATCTGTGCTTTCCCAGACACGGAACATCTCACGGCGCTCAGCCTCGGCAGAGCCTCTTTCTGAAAAGGCGAACGGTCGGATCCTTCTCCCACGAGGAAGGGCCCAGCCCTGAAAGCTCTTGCTGCTCTTCACCGTCCCTTGGCACCCTACCTACAGGCCCAACAGCACTGGGGATCTGTGCTTTCCCAGAGACGGAACATCTCACGGCGCTCAGCCTCGGCAAGCCTCTTTCTGAAAAGGCGAACGGTCGGATCCTTCTCCCACGAGGAAGGGCCGAGCCCTGAAAGCTCTTGCTGCTCTTCACCGTCCCTTGGCACCCTACCTACAGGCACAACAGCACTGGGGATCTGTGCTTTCCCAGAGACGGAACATCTCACGGCGCTCAGCCTCGGCAGAGCCTCTTTCTGAAAAGGCGAACGGTCGGATCCTTCTCCCACGAGGAAGGGCCCAGCCCTGAAAGCTCTTGCTGCTCTTCACCATCCCTTGGCACCCTACCTACAGGCACAACAGTACTGGGGATCTGTGCTTTCCCAGAGACGGAACATCTCACGGCGCTCAGCCTCGGCAGAGCCTCTTTCTGAAAAGGCGAACGGTCGGATCCTTCTCCCACGAGGAAGGGCCCAGCCCTGAAAGCTCTTGCTGCTCTTCACCGTCCCTTGGCGCCCTACCTACAGGCCCAACAGCACTGGGGATCTGTGCTTTCCCAGAGACGGAACATCTCACGGCGCTAGCCTCGGCAGAGCCTCTTTCTGAAAAGGCGAACGGTCGGATCCTTCTCCCACGAGGAAGGGCCGAGCCCTGAAAGCTCTTGCTGCTCTTCACCGTCCCTTGGCACCCTACCTACAGGCACAACAGCACTGGGGATCTGTGCTTTCCCAGACACGGAACATCTCACGGCGCTCAGCCTCGGCAGAGCCTCTTTCTGAAAAGGCGAACGGTCGGATCCTTCTCCCACGAGGAAGGGCACAGCCCTGAAAGCTCTTGCTGCTCTTCACCATCCCTTGGCACCCTACCTACAGGCCCAACAGCACTGGGGATCTGTGCTTTCCCAGAGACGGAACATCTCACGGCGCTCAGCCTCGGCAGAGCCTCTTTCTGAAAAGGCGAACGGTCGGATCCTTCTCCCACGAGGAAGGGCCCAGCCCTGAAAGCTCTTGCTTCTCTTCACCGTCCCTTGGCACCCTACCTACAGGCACAACAGCACTGGGGATTTCTGCTTTCCCAGAGACGGAACATCTCACGGCGCTAGCCTCGGCAGAGCCTCTTTCTGAAAAGGCGAACGGTCGGATCCTTCTCCCACGAGGAAGGGCCCAGCCCTGAAAGCTCTTGCTGCTCTTCACCGTCCCTTGGCACCCTACCTACAGGCACAACAGCACTGGGGATCTGTGCTTTCCCAGAGACGGAACATCTCACGGCGCTAGCCTCGGCAGAGCCTCTTTCTGAAAAGGCGAACGGTCGGATCCTTCTCCCACGAGGTAGGGCCCAGCCCTGAAAGCTCTTGCTGCTCTTCACCGTCCCTTGGCACCCTACCTACAGGCACAACAGCACTGGGGATCTGTGCTTTCCCAGAGACGGAACATCTCACGGCGCTCAGCCTCGGCAGAGCCTCTTTCTGAAAAGGCGAACGATCGGATCCTTCTCCCACGAGGAAGGGCACAGCCCTGAAAGCTCTTGCTGCTCTTCACCGTCCCTTGGCACCCTACCTACAGGCACAACAACACTGGGGATCTGTGCTTTCCCAGAGACGGAACATCTCACGGCGCTCAGCCTCGGCAGAGCCTCTTTCTGAAAAGGCGAACGGTCGGATCCTTCTCCCACGAGGAAGGGCCCAGCCCTGAAAGCTCTTGCTGCTCTTCACCGTCCCTTGGCACCCTACCTACAGGCACAACAGCACTGGGGATCTGTGCTTTCCCAGAGACGGAACATCTCACGGCGCTCAGCCTCGGCAGAGCCTCTTTCTGAAAAGGCGAACGGTCGGATCCTTCTCCCACGAGGAAGGGCACAGCCCTGAAAGCTCTTGCTGCTCTTCACCGTCCCTTGGCACCCTACCTACAGGCACAACAGCACTGGGGATCTGTGCTTTCCCAGACACGGAACATCTCACGGCGCTAGCCTCGGCAGAGCCTCTTTCTGAAAAGGCGAACGGTCGGATCCTTCTCCCACGAGGAAGGGCCCAGCCCTGAAAGCTCTTGCTGCTCTTCACCGTCCCTTGGCACCCTACCTACAGGCACAACAGCACTGGGGATCTGTGCTTTCCCAGACACGGAACATCTCACGGCGCTAGCCTCGGCAGAGCCTCTTTCTGAAAATGCGAACGGTCGGATCCTTCTCCCACGAGGAAGGGCCCAGCCCTGAAAGCTCTTGCTGCTCTTCACCGTCCCTTGGCACCCTACCTACAGGCACAACAGCACTGGGGATCTGTGCTTTCCCAGAGACGGAACATCTCACGGCGCTCCGCCTCGGCAGAGCCTCTTTCTGAAAAGGCGAACGGTCGGATCCTTCTCCCACGAGGAAGGGCACAGCCCTGAAAGCTCTTGCTGCTCTTCACCGTCCCTTGGCACCCTACCTACAGGCACAACAGCACTGGGGATCTGTGCTTTCCCAGAGACGGAACATCTCACGGCGCTCAGCCTCAGCAGAGCCTCTTTCTGAAAAGGCGAACGGTCGGATCCTTCTCCCACGAGGAAGGGCACAGCCCTGAAAGCTCTTGCTGCTCTTCACCGTCCCTTGGCACCCTACCTACAGGCACAACAGCACTGGGGATCTGTGCTTTCCCAGACACGGAACATCTCACGGCGCTCAGCCTCGGCAAGCCTCTTTCTGAAAAGGCGAACGGTCGGATCCTTCTCCCACGAGGAAGGGCCCAGCCCTGAAAGCTCTTGCTGCTCTTCACTGTCCCCGTGCAGCCTATGCACAGGCACAACAACACTGGGGATCTGTGCTTTCCCAGAGACGGAA
The DNA here is from genome assembly GCF_964188355.1 of Buteo buteo. Taxonomy (NCBI): domain Eukaryota; kingdom Metazoa; phylum Chordata; class Aves; order Accipitriformes; family Accipitridae; genus Buteo; species Buteo buteo. The sequence goes on from NC_134191.1 coordinate 26,474,032, forward strand.
CATCTCACGGCGCTATCCTCGGCAGAGCCTCTTTCTGAAAAGGCGAACGGTCGGATCCTTCTCCCACGAGGAAGGGCCCAGCCCTGAAAGCTCTTGCTTCTCTTCACCGTCCCTTGGCACCCTACCTACAGGCACAACAGCACTGGGGATTTCTGCTTTCCCAGAGACGGAACATCTCACGGCGCTAGCCTCGGCAGAGCCTCTTTCTGAAAAGGCGAACGGTCGGATCCTTCTCCCACGAGGAAGGGCCCAGCCCTGAAAGCTCTTGCTGCTCTTCACCGTCCCTTGGCACCCTACCTACAGGCACAACAGCACTGGGGATCTGTGCTTTCCCAGACACGGAACATCTCACGGCGCTCAGCCTCGGCAGAGCCTCTTTCTGAAAAGGCGAACGGTCGGATCCTTCTCCCACGAGGAAGGGCACAGCCCTGAAAGCTCTTGCTGCTCTTCACCATCCCTTGGCACCCTACCTACAGGCACAACAGCACTGGGGATCTGTGCTTTCCCAGAGACGGAACATCTCACTGCGCTCAGCCTCGGCAGAGCCTCTTTCTGAAAAGGCGAACGGTCGGATCCTTCTCCCACGAGGAAGGGCCGAGCCCTGAAAGCTCTTGCTGCTCTTCACCGTCCCTTGGCACCCTACCTACAGGCACAACAGCACTGGGGATCTGTGCTTTCCCAGAGACGGAACATCTCACGGCGCTCAGCCTCGGCAGAGCCTCTTTCTGAAAAGGCGAACGGTCGGATCCTTCTCCCACGAGGAAGGGCCCAGCCCTGAAAGCTCTTGCTGCTCTTCACCGTCCCTTGGCACCCTACCTACAGGCACAACAGCACTGGGGATTTGTGCTTTCCCAGAGACGGAACATCTCACGGCGCTCAGCCTCGGCAGAGCCTCTTTCTGAAAAGGCGAACGGTCGGATCCTTCTCCCACGAGGAAGGGCACAGCCCTGAAAGCTCTTGCTGCTCTTCACCGTCCCTTGGCACCCTACCTACAGGCACAACAGCACTGGGGATCTGTGCTTTCCCAGAGACGGAACATCTCACGGCGCTAGCCTCGGCAGAGCCTCTTTCTGAAAAGGCGAACGGTCGGATCCTTCTCCCACGAGGAAGGGCCCAGCCCTGAAAGCTCTTGCTGCTCTTCACCGTCCCTTGGCACCCTACCTACAGGCACAACAGCACTGGGGATCTGTGCTTTCCCAGAGACGGAACATCTCACTGCGCTCAGTCTCGGCAGAGCCTCTTTCTGAAAAGGCGAACGGTCGGATCCTTCTCCCACGAGGAAGGGCCGAGCCCTGAAAGCTCTTGCTGCTCTTCACCGTCCCTTGGCACCCTACCTACAGGCACAACAGCACTGGGGATCTGTGCTTTCCCAGAGACGGAACATCTCACTGCGCTCAGTCTCGGCAGAGCCTCTTTCTGAAAAGGCGAACGGTCGGATCCTTCTCCCACGAGGAAGGGCCCAGCCCTGAAAGCTCTTGCTGCTCTTCACCATCCCTTGGCACCCTACCTACAGGCACAACAGCACTGGGGATCTGTGCTTTCCCAGAGACGGAACATCTCACGGCGCTCAGCCTCGGCAGAGCCTCTTTCTGAAAAGGCGAACGGTCGGATCCTTCTCCCACGAGGAAGGGCACAGCCCTGAAAGCTCTTGCTTCTCTTCACCGTCCCTTGGCACCCTACCTACAGGCACAACAGCACTGGGGATCTGTGCTTTCCCAGACACGGAACATCTCACGGCGCTCCGCCTCGGCAGAGCCTCTTTCTGAAAAGGCGAACGGTCGGATCCTTCTCCCACGAGGTAGGGCCCAGCCCTGAAAGCTCTTGCTGCTCTTCACCGTCCCTTGGCACCCTACCTACAGGCCCAACAGCACTGGGGATCTGTGCTTTCCCAGAGACGGAACATCTCACGGCGCTCAGCCTCGGCAAGCCTCTTTCTGAAAAGGCGAACGGTCGGATCCTTCTCCCACGAGGAAGGGCCCAGCCCTGAAAGCTCTTGCTGCTCTTCACCGTCCCTTGGCACCCTACCTACAGGCACAACAACACTGGGGATCTGTGCTTTCCCAGACACGGAACATCTCACGGCGCTCAGCCTCGGCAGAGCCTCTTTCTGAAAAGGCGAATGGTCGGATCCTTCTCCCACGAGGAAGGGCCCAGCCCTGAAAGCTCTTGCTGCTCTTCACCATCCCTTGGCACCCTACCTACAGGCACAACAGTACTGGGGATCTGTGCTTTCCCAGAGACGGAACATCTCACTGCGCTATCCTCGGCAGAGCCTCTTTCTGAAAAAGCGAACGGTCGGATCCTTCTCCCACGAGGAAGGGCACAGCCCTGAAAGCTCTTGCTGCTCTTCACCGTCCCTTGGCACCCTACCTACAGGCACAACAGCACTGGGGATCTGTGCTTTCCCAGACACGGAACATCTCACGGCGCTCAGCCTCGGCAGAGCCTCTTTCTGAAAAGGCGAACGGTCAGATCCTTCTCCCACGAGGAAGGGCCCAGCCCTGAAAGCTCTTGCTGCTCTTCACCGTCCCTTGGCACCCTACCTACAGGCACAACAGCACTGGGGATCTGTGCTTTCCCAGAGACGGAACATCTCACGGCGCTCAGCCTCGGCAGAGCCTCTTTCTGAAAATGCGAACGGTCGGATCCTTCTCCCACGAGGAAGGGCACAGCCCTGAAAGCTCTTGCTTCTCTTCACCGTCCCTTGGCACCCTACCTACAGGCACAACAGCACTGGGGATCTGTGCTTTCCCAGACACGGAACATCTCACGGCGCTCCGCCTCGGCAGAGCCTCTTTCTGAAAAGGCGAACGGTCGGATCCTTCTCCCACGAGGAAGGGCCGAGCCCTGAAAGCTCTTGCTGCTCTTCACCGTCCCTTGGCACCCTACCTACAGGCACAACAGCACTGGGGATCTGTGCTTTCCCAGAGACGGAACATCTCACGGCGCTCAGCCTCGGCAGAGCCTCTTTCTGAAAAGGCGAACGGTCGGATCCTTCTCCCACGAGGAAGGGCCGAGCCCTGAAAGCTCTTGCTGCTCTTCACCGTCCCTTGGCACCCTACCTACAGGCACAACAGCACTGGGGATCTGTGCTTTCCCAGAGACGGAACATCTCACGGCGCTCAGCCTCGGCAGAGCCTCTTTCTGAAAAGGCGAACGGTCGGATCCTTCTCCCACGAGGAAGGGCACAGCCCTGAAAGCTCTTGCTTCTCTTCACCGTCCCTTGGCACCCTACCTACAGGCACAACAGCACTGGGGATCTGTGCTTTCCCAGACACGGAACATCTCACGGCGCTCCGCCTCGGCAGAGCCTCTTTCTGAAAAGGCGAACGGTCGGATCCTTCTCCCACGAGGAAGGGCCGAGCCCTGAAAGCTCTTGCTGCTCTTCACCGTCCCTTGGCACCCTACCTACAGGCACAACAGCACTGGGGATCTGTGCTTTCCCAGAGACGGAACATCTCACGGCGCTCAGCCTCGGCAGAGCCTCTTTCTGAAAAGGCGAACGGTCGGATCCTTCTCCCACGAGGAAGGGCACAGCCCTGAAAGCTCTTGCTTCTCTTCACCGTCCCTTGGCACCCTACCTACAGGCACAACAGCACTGGGGATCTGTGCTTTCCCAGAGACGGAACATCTCACGGCGCTCAGCCTCGGCAGAGCCTCTTTCTGAAAAGGCGAACGGTCGGATCCTTCTCCCACGAGGAAGGGCCCAGCCCTGAAAGCTCTTGCTGCTCTTCACCGTCCCTTGGCACCCTACCTACAGGCACAACAGCACTGGGGATTTGTGCTTTCCCAGAGACGGAACATCTCACGGCGCTCAGCCTCGGCAGAGCCTCTTTCTGAAAAGGCGAACGGTCGGATCCTTCTCCCACGAGGAAGGGCCCAGCCCTGAAAGCTCTTGCTGCTCTTCACCGTCCCTTGGCACCCTACCTACAGGCACAACAGCACTGGGGATCTGTGCTTTCCCAGAGACGGAACATCTCACGGCGCTAGCCTCGGCAGAGCCTCTTTCTGAAAAGGCGAACGGTCGGATCCTTCTCCCACGAGGAAGGGCCCAGCCCTGAAAGCTCTTGCTGCTCTTCACCGTCCCTTGGCACCCTACCTACAGGCACAACAGCACTGGGGATCTGTGCTTTCCCAGAGACGGAACATCTCACGGCGCTCCGCCTCGGCAGAGCCTCTTTCTGAAAAGGCGAACGGTCGGATCCTTCTCCCACGAGGAAGGGCACAGCCCTGAAAGCTCTTGCTGCTCTTCACCGTCCCTTGGCACCCTACCTACAGGCACAACAGCACTGGGGATCTGTGCTTTCCCAGAGACGGAACATCTCACGGCGCTCAGCCTCGGCAGAGCCTCTTTCTGAAAAGGCGAACGGTCGGATCCTTCTCCCACGAGGAAGGGCCCAGCCCTGAAAGCTCTTGCTGCTCTTCACCGTCCCTTGGCACCCTACCTACAGGCACAACAGCACTGGGGATCTGTGCTTTCCCAGACACGGAACATCTCACGGCGCTCAGCCTCGGCAAGCCTCTTTCTGAAAAGGCGAACGGTCGGATCCTTCTCCCACGAGGAAGGGCCCAGCCCTGAAAGCTCTTGCTGCTCTTCACTGTCCCCGTGCAGCCTATGCACAGGCACAACAACACTGGGGATCTGTGCTTTCCCAGAGACGGAACATCTCACGGCGCTAGCCTCGGCAGAGCCTCTTTCTGAAAATGCGAACGGTCGGATCCTTCTCCCACGAGGAAGGGCCCAGCCCTGAAAGCTCTTGCTGCTCTTCACCGTCCCTTGGCACCCTACCTACAGGCACAACAACACTGGGGATCTGTGCTTTCCCAGACACGGAACATCTCACGGCGCTCAGCCTCGGCAAGCCTCTTTCTGAAAAGGCGAACGGTCGGATCCTTCTCCCACGAGGAAGGGCCGAGCCCTGAAAGCTCTTGCTGCTCTTCACCGTCCCTTGGCACCCTACCTACAGGCACAACAACACTGGGGATCTGTGCTTTCCCAGACACGGAACATCTCACGGCGCTCAGCCTCGGCAGAGCCTCTTTCTGAAAAGGCGAACGGTCGGATCCTTCTCCCACGAGGAAGGGCCCAGCCCTGAAAGCTCTTGCTGCTCTTCACCATCCCTTGGCACCCTACCTACAGGCACAACAGTACTGGGGATCTGTGCTTTCCCAGAGACGGAACATCTCACGGCGCTCAGCCTCCGCAGAGCCTCTTTCTGAAAAGGCGAACGGTCGGATCCTTCTCCCACGAGGAAGGGCCCAGCCCTGAAAGCTCTTGCTGCTCTTCACCGTCCCTTGGCGCCCTACCTACAGGCCCAACAGCACTGGGGATCTGTGCTTTCCCAGAGACGGAACATCTCACGGCGCTAGCCTCGGCAGAGCCTCTTTCTGAAAAGGCGAACGGTCGGATCCTTCTCCCACGAGGAAGGGCCGAGCCCTGAAAGCTCTTGCTGCTCTTCACCGTCCCTTGGCACCCTACCTACAGGCACAACAGCACTGAGGATCTGTGCTTTCCCAGAGACGGAACATCTCACGGCGCTCAGCCTCGGCAGAGCCTCTTTCTGAAAAGGCGAACGGTCGGATCCTTCTCCCACGAGGAAGGGCCGAGCCCTGAAAGCTCTTGCTGCTCTTCACCGTCCCTTGGCGCCCTACCTACAGGCACAACAGCACTGGGGATCTGTGCTTTCCCAGAGACGGAACATCTCACGGCGCTCAGCCTCGGCAGAGCCTCTTTCTGAAAAGGCGAACGGTCGGATCCTTCTCCCACGAGGAAGGGCCCAGCCCTGAAAGCTCTTGCTGCTCTTCACCGTCCCTTGGCACCCTACCTACAGGCACAACAGCACTGGGGATTTGTGCTTTCCCAGAGACGGAACATCTCACGGCGCTCAGTCTCGGCAGAGCCTCTTTCTGAAAATGCGAACGGTCGGATCCTTCTCCCACGAGGAAGGGCCCAGCCCTGAAAGCTCTTGCTGCTCTTCACCGTCCCTTGGCACCCTACCTACAGGCACAACAGCACTGGGGATCTGTGCTTTCCCAGAGACGGAACATCTCACGGCGCTCAGCCTCGGCAGAGCCTCTTTCTGAAAAGGCGAACGGTCGGATCCTTCTCCCACGAGGAAGGGCACAGCCCTGAAAGCTCTTGCTGCTCTTCACCGTCCCTTGGCACCCTACCTACAGGCACAACAGCACTGGGGATCTGTGCTTTCCCAGACACGGAACATCTCACGGCGCTAGCCTCGGCAGAGCCTCTTTCTGAAAAGGCGAACGGTCGGATCCTTCTCCCACGAGGAAGGGCACAGCCCTGAAAGCTCTTGCTGCTCTTCACCGTCCCTTGGCACCCTACCTACAGGCACAACAGCACTGGGGATCTGTGCTTTCCCAGAGACGGAACATCTCACGGCGCTCAGCCTCGGCAGAGCCTCTTTCTGAAAAGGCGAACGGTCGGATCCTTCTCCCACGAGGAAGGGCACAGCCCTGAAAGCTCTTGCTTCTCTTCACCGTCCCTTGGCACCCTACCTACAGGCACAACAGCACTGGGGATCTGTGCTTTCCCAGAGACGGAACATCTCACGGCGCTCAGCCTCGGCAGAGCCTCTTTCTGAAAAGGCGAACGGTCGGATCCTTCTCCCACGAGGAAGGGCCCAGCCCTGAAAGCTCTTGCTGCTCTTCACCGTCCCTTGGCACCCTACCTACAGGCACAACAGCACTGGGGATTTGTGCTTTCCCAGAGACGGAACATCTCACGGCGCTCAGCCTCGGCAGAGCCTCTTTCTGAAAAGGCGAACGGTCGGATCCTTCTCCCACGAGGAAGGGCCCAGCCCTGAAAGCTCTTGCTGCTCTTCACCGTCCCTTGGCACCCTACCTACAGGCACAACAGCACTGGGGATCTGTGCTTTCCCAGAGACGGAACATCTCACGGCGCTAGCCTCGGCAGAGCCTCTTTCTGAAAAGGCGAACGGTCGGATCCTTCTCCCACGAGGAAGGGCCCAGCCCTGAAAGCTCTTGCTGCTCTTCACCGTCCCTTGGCACCCTACCTACAGGCACAACAGCACTGGGGATCTGTGCTTTCCCAGAGACGGAACATCTCACGGCGCTCCGCCTCGGCAGAGCCTCTTTCTGAAAAGGCGAACGGTCGGATCCTTCTCCCACGAGGAAGGGCACAGCCCTGAAAGCTCTTGCTGCTCTTCACCGTCCCTTGGCACCCTACCTACAGGCACAACAGCACTGGGGATCTGTGCTTTCCCAGAGACGGAACATCTCACGGCGCTCAGCCTCGGCAGAGCCTCTTTCTGAAAAGGCGAACGGTCGGATCCTTCTCCCACGAGGAAGGGCCCAGCCCTGAAAGCTCTTGCTGCTCTTCACCGTCCCTTGGCACCCTACCTACAGGCACAACAGCACTGGGGATCTGTGCTTTCCCAGACACGGAACATCTCACGGCGCTCAGCCTCGGCAAGCCTCTTTCTGAAAAGGCGAACGGTCGGATCCTTCTCCCACGAGGAAGGGCCCAGCCCTGAAAGCTCTTGCTGCTCTTCACTGTCCCCGTGCAGCCTATGCACAGGCACAACAACACTGGGGATCTGTGCTTTCCCAGAGACGGAACATCTCACGGCGCTAGCCTCGGCAGAGCCTCTTTCTGAAAATGCGAACGGTCGGATCCTTCTCCCACGAGGAAGGGCCCAGCCCTGAAAGCTCTTGCTGCTCTTCACCGTCCCTTGGCACCCTACCTACAGGCACAACAACACTGGGGATCTGTGCTTTCCCAGACACGGAACATCTCACGGCGCTCAGCCTCGGCAAGCCTCTTTCTGAAAAGGCGAACGGTCGGATCCTTCTCCCACGAGGAAGGGCCGAGCCCTGAAAGCTCTTGCTGCTCTTCACCGTCCCTTGGCACCCTACCTACAGGCACAACAACACTGGGGATCTGTGCTTTCCCAGACACGGAACATCTCACGGCGCTCAGCCTCGGCAGAGCCTCTTTCTGAAAAGGCGAACGGTCGGATCCTTCTCCCACGAGGAAGGGCCCAGCCCTGAAAGCTCTTGCTGCTCTTCACCATCCCTTGGCACCCTACCTACAGGCACAACAGTACTGGGGATCTGTGCTTTCCCAGAGACGGAACATCTCACGGCGCTCAGCCTCCGCAGAGCCTCTTTCTGAAAAGGCGAACGGTCGGATCCTTCTCCCACGAGGAAGGGCCCAGCCCTGAAAGCTCTTGCTGCTCTTCACCGTCCCTTGGCGCCCTACCTACAGGCCCAACAGCACTGGGGATCTGTGCTTTCCCAGAGACGGAACATCTCACGGCGCTAGCCTCGGCAGAGCCTCTTTCTGAAAAGGCGAACGGTCGGATCCTTCTCCCACGAGGAAGGGCCGAGCCCTGAAAGCTCTTGCTGCTCTTCACCGTCCCTTGGCACCCTACCTACAGGCACAACAGCACTGAGGATCTGTGCTTTCCCAGAGACGGAACATCTCACGGCGCTCAGCCTCGGCAGAGCCTCTTTCTGAAAAGGCGAACGGTCGGATCCTTCTCCCACGAGGAAGGGCCGAGCCCTGAAAGCTCTTGCTGCTCTTCACCGTCCCTTGGCGCCCTACCTACAGGCACAACAGCACTGGGGATCTGTGCTTTCCCAGAGACGGAACATCTCACGGCGCTCAGCCTCGGCAGAGCCTCTTTCTGAAAAGGCGAACGGTCGGATCCTTCTCCCACGAGGAAGGGCCCAGCCCTGAAAGCTCTTGCTGCTCTTCACCGTCCCTTGGCACCCTACCTACAGGCACAACAGCACTGGGGATTTGTGCTTTCCCAGAGACGGAACATCTCACGGCGCTCAGTCTCGGCAGAGCCTCTTTCTGAAAATGCGAACGGTCGGATCCTTCTCCCACGAGGAAGGGCCCAGCCCTGAAAGCTCTTGCTGCTCTTCACCGTCCCTTGGCACCCTACCTACAGGCACAACAGCACTGGGGATCTGTGCTTTCCCAGAGACGGAACATCTCACGGCGCTCAGCCTCGGCAGAGCCTCTTTCTGAAAAGGCGAACGGTCGGATCCTTCTCCCACGAGGAAGGGCACAGCCCTGAAAGCTCTTGCTGCTCTTCACCGTCCCTTGGCACCCTACCTACAGGCACAACAGCACTGGGGATCTGTGCTTTCCCAGACACGGAACATCTCACGGCGCTAGCCTCGGCAGAGCCTCTTTCTGAAAAGGCGAACGGTCGGATCCTTCTCCCACGAGGAAGGGCCCAGCCCTGAAAGCTCTTGCTGCTCTTCACCGTCCCTTGGCACCCTACCTACAGGCACAACAGCACTGGGGATCTGTGCTTTCCCAGACACGGAACATCTCACGGCGCTAGCCTCGGCAGAGCCTCTTTCTGAAAAGGCGAACGGTCGGATCCTTCTCCCACGAGGAAGGGCCCAGCCCTGAAAGCTCTTGCTGCTCTTCACCGTCCCTTGGCACCCTACCTACAGGCACAACAGCACTGGGGATCTGTGCTTTCCCAGAGACGGAACATCTCACGGCGCTCCGCCTCGGCAGAGCCTCTTTCTGAAAAGGCGAACGGTCGGATCCTTCTCCCACGAGGAAGGGCACAGCCCTGAAAGCTCTTGCTGCTCTTCACCGTCCCTTGGCACCCTACCTACAGGCACAACAGCACTGGGGATCTGTGCTTTCCCAGAGACGGAACATCTCACGGCGCTCAGCCTCAGCAGAGCCTCTTTCTGAAAAGGCGAACGGTCGGATCCTTCTCCCACGAGGAAGGGCACAGCCCTGAAAGCTCTTGCTGCTCTTCACCGTCCCTTGGCACCCTACCTACAGGCACAACAGCACTGGGGATCTGTGCTTTCCCAGACACGGAACATCTCACGGCGCTCAGCCTCGGCAAGCCTCTTTCTGAAAAGGCGAACGGTCGGATCCTTCTCCCACGAGGAAGGGCCCAGCCCTGAAAGCTCTTGCTGCTCTTCACTGTCCCCGTGCAGCCTATGCACAGGCACAACAACACTGGGGATCTGTGCTTTCCCAGAGACGGAACATCTCACGGCGCTATCCTCGGCAGAGCCTCTTTCTGAAAAGGCGAACGGTCGGATCCTTCTCCCACGAGGAAGGGCCCAGCCCTGAAAGCTCTTGCTTCTCTTCACCGTCCCTTGGCACCCTACCTACAGGCACAACAGCACTGGGGATTTCTGCTTTCCCAGAGACGGAACATCTCACGGCGCTAGCCTCGGCAGAGCCTCTTTCTGAAAAGGCGAACGGTCGGATCCTTCTCCCACGAGGAAGGGCCCAGCCCTGAAAGCTCTTGCTGCTCTTCACCGTCCCTTGGCACCCTACCTACAGGCACAACAGCACTGGGGATCTGTGCTTTCCCAGACACGGAACATCTCACGGCGCTCAGCCTCGGCAGAGCCTCTTTCTGAAAAGGCGAACGGTCGGATCCTTCTCCCACGAGGAAGGGCACAGCCCTGAAAGCTCTTGCTGCTCTTCACCATCCCTTGGCACCCTACCTACAGGCACAACAGCACTGGGGATCTGTGCTTTCCCAGAGACGGAACATCTCACTGCGCTCAGCCTCGGCAGAGCCTCTTTCTGAAAAGGCGAACGGTCGGATCCTTCTCCCACGAGGAAGGGCCGAGCCCTGAAAGCTCTTGCTGCTCTTCACCGTCCCTTGGCACCCTACCTACAGGCACAACAGCACTGGGGATCTGTGCTTTCCCAGAGACGGAACATCTCACGGCGCTCAGCCTCGGCAGAGCCTCTTTCTGAAAAGGCGAACGGTCGGATCCTTCTCCCACGAGGAAGGGCCCAGCCCTGAAAGCTCTTGCTGCTCTTCACCGTCCCTTGGCACCCTACCTACAGGCACAACAGCACTGGGGATTTGTGCTTTCCCAGAGACGGAACATCTCACGGCGCTCAGCCTCGGCAGAGCCTCTTTCTGAAAAGGCGAACGGTCGGATCCTTCTCCCACGAGGAAGGGCACAGCCCTGAAAGCTCTTGCTGCTCTTCACCGTCCCTTGGCACCCTACCTACAGGCACAACAGCACTGGGGATCTGTGCTTTCCCAGAGACGGAACATCTCACGGCGCTAGCCTCGGCAGAGCCTCTTTCTGAAAAGGCGAACGGTCGGATCCTTCTCCCACGAGGAAGGGCCCAGCCCTGAAAGCTCTTGCTGCTCTTCACCGTCCCTTGGCACCCTACCTACAGGCACAACAGCACTGGGGATCTGTGCTTTCCCAGAGACGGAACATCTCACTGCGCTCAGTCTCGGCAGAGCCTCTTTCTGAAAAGGCGAACGGTCGGATCCTTCTCCCACGAGGAAGGGCCGAGCCCTGAAAGCTCTTGCTGCTCTTCACCGTCCCTTGGCACCCTACCTACAGGCACAACAGCACTGGGGATCTGTGCTTTCCCAGAGACGGAACATCTCACTGCGCTCAGTCTCGGCAGAGCCTCTTTCTGAAAAGGCGAACGGTCGGATCCTTCTCCCACGAGGAAGGGCCCAGCCCTGAAAGCTCTTGCTGCTCTTCACCATCCCTTGGCACCCTACCTACAGGCACAACAGCACTGGGGATCTGTGCTTTCCCAGAGACGGAACATCTCACGGCGCTCAGCCTCGGCAGAGCCTCTTTCTGAAAAGGCGAACGGTCGGATCCTTCTCCCACGAGGAAGGGCACAGCCCTGAAAGCTCTTGCTTCTCTTCACCGTCCCTTGGCACCCTACCTACAGGCACAACAGCACTGGGGATCTGTGCTTTCCCAGACACGGAACATCTCACGGCGCTCCGCCTCGGCAGAGCCTCTTTCTGAAAAGGCGAACGGTCGGATCCTTCTCCCACGAGGTAGGGCCCAGCCCTGAAAGCTCTTGCTGCTCTTCACCGTCCCTTGGCACCCTACCTACAGGCCCAACAGCACTGGGGATCTGTGCTTTCCCAGAGACGGAACATCTCACGGCGCTCAGCCTCGGCAAGCCTCTTTCTGAAAAGGCGAACGGTCGGATCCTTCTCCCACGAGGAAGGGCCCAGCCCTGAAAGCTCTTGCTGCTCTTCACCGTCCCTTGGCACCCTACCTACAGGCACAACAACACTGGGGATCTGTGCTTTCCCAGACACGGAACATCTCACGGCGCTCAGCCTCGGCAGAGCCTCTTTCTGAAAAGGCGAATGGTCGGATCCTTCTCCCACGAGGAAGGGCCCAGCCCTGAAAGCTCTTGCTGCTCTTCACCATCCCTTGGCACCCTACCTACAGGCACAACAGTACTGGGGATCTGTGCTTTCCCAGAGACGGAACATCTCACTGCGCTATCCTCGGCAGAGCCTCTTTCTGAAAAAGCGAACGGTCGGATCCTTCTCCCACGAGGAAGGGCACAGCCCTGAAAGCTCTTGCTGCTCTTCACCGTCCCTTGGCACCCTACCTACAGGCACAACAGCACTGGGGATCTGTGCTTTCCCAGACACGGAACATCTCACGGCGCTCAGCCTCGGCAGAGCCTCTTTCTGAAAAGGCGAACGGTCAGATCCTTCTCCCACGAGGAAGGGCCCAGCCCTGAAAGCTCTTGCTGCTCTTCACCGTCCCTTGGCACCCTACCTACAGGCACAACAGCACTGGGGATCTGTGCTTTCCCAGAGACGGAACATCTCACGGCGCTCAGCCTCGGCAGAGCCTCTTTCTGAAAATGCGAACGGTCGGATCCTTCTCCCACGAGGAAGGGCACAGCCCTGAAAGCTCTTGCTTCTCTTCACCGTCCCTTGGCACCCTACCTACAGGCACAACAGCACTGGGGATCTGTGCTTTCCCAGACACGGAACATCTCACGGCGCTCCGCCTCGGCAGAGCCTCTTTCTGAAAAGGCGAACGGTCGGATCCTTCTCCCACGAGGAAGGGCCGAGCCCTGAAAGCTCTTGCTGCTCTTCACCGTCCCTTGGCACCCTACCTACAGGCACAACAGCACTGGGGATCTGTGCTTTCCCAGAGACGGAACATCTCACGGCGCTCAGCCTCGGCAGAGCCTCTTTCTGAAAAGGCGAACGGTCGGATCCTTCTCCCACGAGGAAGGGCCGAGCCCTGAAAGCTCTTGCTGCTCTTCACCGTCCCTTGGCACCCTACCTACAGGCACAACAGCACTGGGGATCTGTGCTTTCCCAGAGACGGAACATCTCACGGCGCTCAGCCTCGGCAGAGCCTCTTTCTGAAAAGGCGAACGGTCGGATCCTTCTCCCACGAGGAAGGGCACAGCCCTGAAAGCTCTTGCTTCTCTTCACCGTCCCTTGGCACCCTACCTACAGGCACAACAGCACTGGGGATCTGTGCTTTCCCAGACACGGAACATCTCACGGCGCTCCGCCTCGGCAGAGCCTCTTTCTGAAAAGGCGAACGGTCGGATCCTTCTCCCACGAGGAAGGGCCGAGCCCTGAAAGCTCTTGCTGCTCTTCACCGTCCCTTGGCACCCTACCTACAGGCACAACAGCACTGGGGATCTGTGCTTTCCCAGAGACGGAACATCTCACGGCGCTCAGCCTCGGCAGAGCCTCTTTCTGAAAAGGCGAACGGTCGGATCCTTCTCCCACGAGGAAGGGCACAGCCCTGAAAGCTCTTGCTTCTCTTCACCGTCCCTTGGCACCCTACCTACAGGCACAACAGCACTGGGGATCTGTGCTTTCCCAGAGACGGAACATCTCACGGCGCTCAGCCTCGGCAGAGCCTCTTTCTGAAAAGGCGAACGGTCGGATCCTTCTCCCACGAGGAAGGGCCCAGCCCTGAAAGCTCTTGCTGCTCTTCACCGTCCCTTGGCACCCTACCTACAGGCACAACAGCACTGGGGATTTGTGCTTTCCCAGAGACGGAACATCTCACGGCGCTCAGCCTCGGCAGAGCCTCTTTCTGAAAAGGCGAACGGTCGGATCCTTCTCCCACGAGGAAGGGCCCAGCCCTGAAAGCTCTTGCTGCTCTTCACCGTCCCTTGGCACCCTACCTACAGGCACAACAGCACTGGGGATCTGTGCTTTCCCAGAGACGGAACATCTCACGGCGCTAGCCTCGGCAGAGCCTCTTTCTGAAAAGGCGAACGGTCGGATCCTTCTCCCACGAGGAAGGGCCCAGCCCTGAAAGCTCTTGCTGCTCTTCACCGTCCCTTGGCACCCTACCTACAGGCACAACAGCACTGGGGATCTGTGCTTTCCCAGAGACGGAACATCTCACGGCGCTCCGCCTCGGCAGAGCCTCTTTCTGAAAAGGCGAACGGTCGGATCCTTCTCCCACGAGGAAGGGCACAGCCCTGAAAGCTCTTGCTGCTCTTCACCGTCCCTTGGCACCCTACCTACAGGCACAACAGCACTGGGGATCTGTGCTTTCCCAGAGACGGAACATCTCACGGCGCTCAGCCTCGGCAGAGCCTCTTTCTGAAAAGGCGAACGGTCGGATCCTTCTCCCACGAGGAAGGGCCCAGCCCTGAAAGCTCTTGCTGCTCTTCACCGTCCCTTGGCACCCTACCTACAGGCACAACAGCACTGGGGATCTGTGCTTTCCCAGACACGGAACATCTCACGGCGCTCAGCCTCGGCAAGCCTCTTTCTGAAAAGGCGAACGGTCGGATCCTTCTCCCACGAGGAAGGGCCCAGCCCTGAAAGCTCTTGCTGCTCTTCACTGTCCCCGTGCAGCCTATGCACAGGCACAACAACACTGGGGATCTGTGCTTTCCCAGAGACGGAACATCTCACGGCGCTAGCCTCGGCAGAGCCTCTTTCTGAAAATGCGAACGGTCGGATCCTTCTCCCACGAGGAAGGGCCCAGCCCTGAAAGCTCTTGCTGCTCTTCACCGTCCCTTGGCACCCTACCTACAGGCACAACAACACTGGGGATCTGTGCTTTCCCAGACACGGAACATCTCACGGCGCTCAGCCTCGGCAAGCCTCTTTCTGAAAAGGCGAACGGTCGGATCCTTCTCCCACGAGGAAGGGCCGAGCCCTGAAAGCTCTTGCTGCTCTTCACCGTCCCTTGGCACCCTACCTACAGGCACAACAACACTGGGGATCTGTGCTTTCCCAGACACGGAACATCTCACGGCGCTCAGCCTCGGCAGAGCCTCTTTCTGAAAAGGCGAACGGTCGGATCCTTCTCCCACGAGGAAGGGCCCAGCCCTGAAAGCTCTTGCTGCTCTTCACCATCCCTTGGCACCCTACCTACAGGCACAACAGTACTGGGGATCTGTGCTTTCCCAGAGACGGAACATCTCACGGCGCTCAGCCTCCGCAGAGCCTCTTTCTGAAAAGGCGAACGGTCGGATCCTTCTCCCACGAGGAAGGGCCCAGCCCTGAAAGCTCTTGCTGCTCTTCACCGTCCCTTGGCGCCCTACCTACAGGCCCAACAGCACTGGGGATCTGTGCTTTCCCAGAGACGGAACATCTCACGGCGCTAGCCTCGGCAGAGCCTCTTTCTGAAAAGGCGAACGGTCGGATCCTTCTCCCACGAGGAAGGGCCGAGCCCTGAAAGCTCTTGCTGCTCTTCACCGTCCCTTGGCACCCTACCTACAGGCACAACAGCACTGAGGATCTGTGCTTTCCCAGAGACGGAACATCTCACGGCGCTCAGCCTCGGCAGAGCCTCTTTCTGAAAAGGCGAACGGTCGGATCCTTCTCCCACGAGGAAGGGCCGAGCCCTGAAAGCTCTTGCTGCTCTTCACCGTCCCTTGGCGCCCTACCTACAGGCACAACAGCACTGGGGATCTGTGCTTTCCCAGAGACGGAACATCTCACGGCGCTCAGCCTCGGCAGAGCCTCTTTCTGAAAAGGCGAACGGTCGGATCCTTCTCCCACGAGGAAGGGCCCAGCCCTGAAAGCTCTTGCTGCTCTTCACCGTCCCTTGGCACCCTACCTACAGGCACAACAGCACTGGGGATTTGTGCTTTCCCAGAGACGGAACATCTCACGGCGCTCAGTCTCGGCAGAGCCTCTTTCTGAAAATGCGAACGGTCGGATCCTTCTCCCACGAGGAAGGGCCCAGCCCTGAAAGCTCTTGCTGCTCTTCACCGTCCCTTGGCACCCTACCTACAGGCACAACAGCACTGGGGATCTGTGCTTTCCCAGAGACGGAACATCTCACGGCGCTCAGTCTCGGCAGAGCCTCTTTCTGAAAATGCGAACGGTCGGATCCTTCTCCCACGAGGAAGGGCCGAGCCCTGAAAGCTCTTGCTGCTCTTCACCGTCCCTTGGCACCCTACCTACAGGCACAACAGCACTGGGGATCTGTGCTTTCCCAGAGACGGAACATCTCACGGCGCTCAGCCTCGGCAGAGCCTCTTTCTGAAAAGGCGAACGGTCGGATCCTTCTCCCACGAGGAAGGGCACAGCCCTGAAAGCTCTTGCTGCTCTTCACCATCCCTTGGCACCCTACCTACAGGCACAACAGCACTGGGGATCTGTGCTTTCCCAGAGACGGAACATCTCACTGCGCTCAGTCTCGGCAGAGCCTCTTTCTGAAAAGGCGAACGGTCGGATCCTTCTCCCACGAGGAAGGGCCGAGCCCTGAAAGCTCTTGCTGCTCTTCACCGTCCCTTGGCACCCTACCTACAGGCACAACAGCACTGGGGATCTGTGCTTTCCCAGAGACGGAACATCTCACGGCGCTCAGCCTCGGCAGAGCCTCTTTCTGAAAAGGCGAACGGTCGGATCCTTCTCCCACGAGGAAGGGCACAGCCCTGAAAGCTCTTGCTTCTCTTCACCGTCCCTTGGCACCCTACCTACAGGCACAACAGCACTGGGGATCTGTGCTTTCCCAGAGACGGAACATCTCACGGCGCTCAGCCTCGGCAGAGCCTCTTTCTGAAAAGGCGAACGGTCGGATCCTTCTCCCACGAGGAAGGGCCCAGCCCTGAAAGCTCTTGCTGCTCTTCACCGTCCCTTGGCACCCTACCTACAGGCACAACAGCACTGGGGATTTGTGCTTTCCCAGAGACGGAACATCTCACGGCGCTCAGCCTCGGCAGAGCCTCTTTCTGAAAAGGCGAACGGTCGGATCCTTCTCCCACGAGGAAGGGCCCAGCCCTGAAAGCTCTTGCTGCTCTTCACCGTCCCTTGGCACCCTACCTACAGGCACAACAGCACTGGGGATCTGTGCTTTCCCAGAGACGGAACATCTCACGGCGCTAGCCTCGGCAGAGCCTCTTTCTGAAAAGGCGAACGGTCGGATCCTTCTCCCACGAGGAAGGGCCCAGCCCTGAAAGCTCTTGCTGCTCTTCACCGTCCCTTGGCACCCTACCTACAGGCACAACAGCACTGGGGATCTGTGCTTTCCCAGAGACGGAACATCTCACGGCGCTCCGCCTCGGCAGAGCCTCTTTCTGAAAAGGCGAACGGTCGGATCCTTCTCCCACGAGGAAGGGCACAGCCCTGAAAGCTCTTGCTGCTCTTCACCGTCCCTTGGCACCCTACCTACAGGCACAACAGCACTGGGGATCTGTGCTTTCCCAGAGACGGAACATCTCACGGCGCTCAGCCTCGGCAGAGCCTCTTTCTGAAAAGGCGAACGGTCGGATCCTTCTCCCACGAGGAAGGGCCCAGCCCTGAAAGCTCTTGCTGCTCTTCACCGTCCCTTGGCACCCTACCTACAGGCACAACAGCACTGGGGATCTGTGCTTTCCCAGACACGGAACATCTCACGGCGCTCAGCCTCGGCAAGCCTCTTTCTGAAAAGGCGAACGGTCGGATCCTTCTCCCACGAGGAAGGGCCCAGCCCTGAAAGCTCTTGCTGCTCTTCACTGTCCCCGTGCAGCCTATGCACAGGCACAACAACACTGGGGATCTGTGCTTTCCCAGAGACGGAACATCTCACGGCGCTAGCCTCGGCAGAGCCTCTTTCTGAAAATGCGAACGGTCGGATCCTTCTCCCACGAGGAAGGGCCCAGCCCTGAAAGCTCTTGCTGCTCTTCACCGTCCCTTGGCACCCTACCTACAGGCACAACAGCACTGGGGATCTGTGCTTTCCCAGAGACGGAACATCTCACGGCGCTCAGCCTCGGCAGAGCCTCTTTCTGAAAAGGCGAACGGTCGGATCCTTCTCCCACGAGGAAGGGCCGAGCCCTGAAAGCTCTTGCTGCTCTTCACCGTCCCTTGGCACCCTACCTACAGGCACAACAGCACTGGGGATCTGTGCTTTCCCAGAGACGGAACATCTCACGGCGCTCAGCCTCGGCAGAGCCTCTTTCTGAAAAGGCGAACGGTCGGATCCTTCTCCCACGAGGAAGGGCACAGCCCTGAAAGCTCTTGCTTCTCTTCACCGTCCCTTGGCACCCTACCTACAGGCACAACAGCACTGGGGATCTGTGCTTTCCCAGACACGGAACATCTCACGGCGCTCCGCCTCGGCAGAGCCTCTTTCTGAAAAGGCGAACGGTCGGATCCTTCTCCCACGAGGAAGGGCCGAGCCCTGAAAGCTCTTGCTGCTCTTCACCGTCCCTTGGCACCCTACCTACAGGCACAACAGCACTGGGGATCTGTGCTTTCCCAGAGACGGAACATCTCACGGCGCTCAGCCTCGGCAGAGCCTCTTTCTGAAAAGGCGAACGGTCGGATCCTTCTCCCACGAGGAAGGGCACAGCCCTGAAAGCTCTTGCTTCTCTTCACCGTCCCTTGGCACCCTACCTACAGGCACAACAGCACTGGGGATCTGTGCTTTCCCAGAGACGGAACATCTCACGGCGCTCAGCCTCGGCAGAGCCTCTTTCTGAAAAGGCGAACGGTCGGATCCTTCTCCCACAAGGAAGGGCCCAGCCCTGAAAGCTCTTGCTGCTCTTCACCGTCCCTTGGCACCCTACCTACAGGCACAACAGCACTGGGGATTTGTGCTTTCCCAGAGACGGAACATCTCACGGCGCTCAGCCTCGGCAGAGCCTCTTTCTGAAAAGGCGAACGGTCGGATCCTTCTCCCACGAGGAAGGGCACAGCCCTGAAAGCTCTTGCTGCTCTTCACCGTCCCTTGGCACCCTACCTACAGGCACAACAGCACTGGGGATCTGTGCTTTCCCAGAGACGGAACATCTCACGGCGCTAGCCTCGGCAGAGCCTCTTTCTGAAAAGGCGAACGGTCGGATCCTTCTCCCACGAGGAAGGGCCCAGCCCTGAAAGCTCTTGCTGCTCTTCACCGTCCCTTGGCACCCTACCTACAGGCACAACAGCACTGGGGATCTGTGCTTTCCCAGAGACGGAACATCTCACGGCGCTCCGCCTCGGCAGAGCCTCTTTCTGAAAAGGCGAACGGTCGGATCCTTCTCCCACGAGGAAGGGCACAGCCCTGAAAGCTCTTGCTGCTCTTCACCGTCCCTTGGCACCCTACCTACAGGCACAACAGCACTGGGGATCTGTGCTTTCCCAGAGACGGAACATCTCACGGCGCTCAGCCTCGGCAGAGCCTCTTTCTGAAAAGGCGAACGGTCGGATCCTTCTCCCACGAGGAAGGGCCCAGCCCTGAAAGCTCTTGCTGCTCTTCACCGTCCCTTGGCACCCTACCTACAGGCACAACAGCACTGGGGATCTGTGCTTTCCCAGACACGGAACATCTCACGGCGCTCAGCCTCGGCAAGCCTCTTTCTGAAAAGGCGAACGGTCGGATCCTTCTCCCACGAGGAAGGGCACAGCCCTGAAAGCTCTTGCTGCTCTTCACTGTCCCCGTGCAGCCTATGCACAGGCACAACAACACTGGGGATCTGTGCTTTCCCAGAGACGGAACATCTCACGGCGCTAGCCTCGGCAGAGCCTCTTTCTGAAAATGCGAACGGTCGGATCCTTCTCCCACGAGGAAGGGCCCAGCCCTGAAAGCTCTTGCTGCTCTTCACCGTCCCTTGGCACCCTACCTACAGGCACAACAACACTGGGGATCTGTGCTTTCCCAGACACGGAACATCTCACGGCGCTCAGCCTCGGCAAGCCTCTTTCTGAAAAGGCGAACGGTCGGATCCTTCTCCCACGAGGAAGGGCCGAGCCCTGAAAGCTCTTGCTGCTCTTCACCGTCCCTTGGCACCCTACCTACAGGCACAACAACACTGGGGATCTGTGCTTTCCCAGACACGGAACATCTCACGGCGCTCAGCCTCGGCAGAGCCTCTTTCTGAAAAGGCGAACGGTCGGATCCTTCTCCCACGAGGAAGGGCCCAGCCCTGAAAGCTCTTGCTGCTCTTCACCATCCCTTGGCACCCTACCTACAGGCACAACAGTACTGGGGATCTGTGCTTTCCCAGAGACGGAACATCTCACGGCGCTCAGCCTCCGCAGAGCCTCTTTCTGAAAAGGCGAACGGTCGGATCCTTCTCCCACGAGGAAGGGCCCAGCCCTGAAAGCTCTTGCTGCTCTTCACCGTCCCTTGGCGCCCTACCTACAGGCCCAACAGCACTGGGGATCTGTGCTTTCCCAGAGACGGAACATCTCACGGCGCTAGCCTCGGCAGAGCCTCTTTCTGAAAAGGCGAACGGTCGGATCCTTCTCCCACGAGGAAGGGCCGAGCCCTGAAAGCTCTTGCTGCTCTTCACCGTCCCTTGGCACCCTACCTACAGGCACAACAGCACTGGGGATCTGTGCTTTCCCAGAGACGGAACATCTCACGGCGCTCAGCCTCGGCAGAGCCTCTTTCTGAAAAGGCGAACGGTCGGATCCTTCTCCCACGAGGAAGGGCCGAGCCCTGAAAGCTCTTGCTGCTCTTCACCGTCCCTTGGCGCCCTACCTACAGGCACAACAGCACTGGGGATCTGTGCTTTCCCAGAGACGGAACATCTCACGGCGCTCAGCCTCGGCAGAGCCTCTTTCTGAAAAGGCGAACGGTCGGATCCTTCTCCCACGAGGAAGGGCCCAGCCCTGAAAGCTCTTGCTGCTCTTCACCGTCCCTTGGCACCCTACCTACAGGCACAACAGCACTGGGGATTTGTGCTTTCCCAGAGACGGAACATCTCACGGCGCTCAGTCTCGGCAGAGCCTCTTTCTGAAAATGCGAACGGTCGGATCCTTCTCCCACGAGGAAGGGCCCAGCCCTGAAAGCTCTTGCTGCTCTTCACCGTCCCTTGGCACCCTACCTACAGGCACAACAGCACTGGGGATCTGTGCTTTCCCAGAGACGGAACATCTCACGGCGCTCAGTCTCGGCAGAGCCTCTTTCTGAAAATGCGAACGGTCGGATCCTTCTCCCACGAGGAAGGGCCCAGCCCTGAAAGCTCTTGCTGCTCTTCACCGTCCCTTGGCACCCTACCTACAGGCACAACAGCACTGGGGATCTGTGCTTTCCCAGAGACGGAACATCTCACGGCGCTCAGCCTCGGCAGAGCCTCTTTCTGAAAAGGCGAACGGTCGGATCCTTCTCCCACGAGGAAGGGCACAGCCCTGAAAGCTCTTGCTGCTCTTCACCATCCCTTGGCACCCTACCTACAGGCACAACAGCACTGGGGATCTGTGCTTTCCCAGAGACGGAACATCTCACTGCGCTCAGTCTCGGCAGAGCCTCTTTCTGAAAAGGCGAACGGTCGGATCCTTCTCCCACGAGGAAGGGCCGAGCCCTGAAAGCTCTTGCTGCTCTTCACCGTCCCTTGGCACCCTACCTACAGGCACAACAGCACTGGGGATCTGTGCTTTCCCAGAGACGGAACATCTCACGGCGCTCAGCCTCGGCAGAGCCTCTTTCTGAAAAGGCGAACGGTCGGATCCTTCTCCCACGAGGAAGGGCACAGCCCTGAAAGCTCTTGCTTCTCTTCACCGTCCCTTGGCACCCTACCTACAGGCACAACAGCACTGGGGATCTGTGCTTTCCCAGACACGGAACATCTCACGGCGCTCAGCCTCGGCAGAGCCTCTTTCTGAAAAGGCGAACGGTCGGATCCTTCTCCCACGAGGAAGGGCACAGCCCTGAAAGCTCTTGCTGCTCTTCACCGTCCCTTGGCACCCTACCTACAGGCACAACAGCACTGGGGATTTGTGCTTTCCCAGAGACGGAACATCTCACGGCGCTCAGCCTCGGCAGAGCCTCTTTCTGAAAAGGCGAACGGTCGGATCCTTCTCCCACGAGGAAGGGCCCAGCCCTGAAAGCTCTTGCTGCTCTTCACCGTCCCTTGGCACCCTACCTACAGGCACAACAGCACTGGGGATCTGTGCTTTCCCAGAGACGGAACATCTCACGGCGCTAGCCTCGGCAGAGCCTCTTTCTGAAAAGGCGAACGGTCGGATCCTTCTCCCACGAGGAAGGGCCCAGCCCTGAAAGCTCTTGCTGCTCTTCACCGTCCCTTGGCACCCTACCTACAGGCACAACAGCACTGGGGATCTGTGCTTTCCCAGAGACGGAACATCTCACGGCGCTCCGCCTCGGCAGAGCCTCTTTCTGAAAAGGCGAACGGTCGGATCCTTCTCCCACGAGGAAGGGCACAGCCCTGAAAGCTCTTGCTGCTCTTCACCGTCCCTTGGCACCCTACCTACAGGCACAACAGCACTGGGGATCTGTGCTTTCCCAGAGACGGAACATCTCACGGCGCTCAGCCTCGGCAGAGCCTCTTTCTGAAAAGGCGAACGGTCGGATCCTTCTCCCACGAGGAAGGGCCCAGCCCTGAAAGCTCTTGCTGCTCTTCACCGTCCCTTGGCACCCTACCTACAGGCACAACAGCACTGGGGATCTGTGCTTTCCCAGACACGGAACATCTCACGGCGCTCCGCCTCGGCAGAGCCTCTTTCTGAAAAGGCGAACGGTCGGATCCTTCTCCCACGAGGAAGGGCCCAGCCCTGAAAGCTCTTGCTGCTCTTCACTGTCCCCGTGCAGCCTATGCACAGGCACAACAACACTGGGGATCTGTGCTTTCCCAGAGACGGAACATCTCACGGCGCTAGCCTCGGCAGAGCCTCTTTCTGAAAATGCGAACGGTCGGATCCTTCTCCCACGAGGAAGGGCCCAGCCCTGAAAGCTCTTGCTGCTCTTCACCGTCCCTTGGCACCCTACCTACAGGCACAACAGCACTGGGGATCTGTGCTTTCCCAGAGACGGAACATCTCACGGCGCTCAGCCTCGGCAGAGCCTCTTTCTGAAAAGGCGAACGGTCGGATCCTTCTCCCACGAGGAAGGGCCGAGCCCTGAAAGCTCTTGCTGCTCTTCACCGTCCCTTGGCACCCTACCTACAGGCACAACAGCACTGGGGATCTGTGCTTTCCCAGAGACGGAACATCTCACGGCGCTCAGCCTCGGCAGAGCCTCTTTCTGAAAAGGCGAACGGTCGGATCCTTCTCCCACGAGGAAGGGCACAGCCCTGAAAGCTCTTGCTTCTCTTCACCGTCCCTTGGCACCCTACCTACAGGCACAACAGCACTGGGGATCTGTGCTTTCCCAGACACGGAACATCTCACGGCGCTCCGCCTCGGCAGAGCCTCTTTCTGAAAAGGCGAACGGTCGGATCCTTCTCCCACGAGGAAGGGCCGAGCCCTGAAAGCTCTTGCTGCTCTTCACCGTCCCTTGGCACCCTACCTACAGGCACAACAGCACTGGGGATCTGTGCTTTCCCAGAGACGGAACATCTCACGGCGCTCAGCCTCGGCAGAGCCTCTTTCTGAAAAGGCGAACGGTCGGATCCTTCTCCCACGAGGAAGGGCACAGCCCTGAAAGCTCTTGCTTCTCTTCACCGTCCCTTGGCACCCTACCTACAGGCACAACAGCACTGGGGATCTGTGCTTTCCCAGAGACGGAACATCTCACGGCGCTCAGCCTCGGCAGAGCCTCTTTCTGAAAAGGCGAACGGTCGGATCCTTCTCCCACGAGGAAGGGCCCAGCCCTGAAAGCTCTTGCTGCTCTTCACCGTCCCTTGGCACCCTACCTACAGGCACAACAGCACTGGGGATTTGTGCTTTCCCAGAGACGGAACATCTCACGGCGCTCAGCCTCGGCAGAGCCTCTTTCTGAAAAGGCGAACGGTCGGATCCTTCTCCCACGAGGAAGGGCCCAGCCCTGAAAGCTCTTGCTGCTCTTCACCGTCCCTTGGCACCCTACCTACAGGCACAACAGCACTGGGGATCTGTGCTTTCCCAGAGACGGAACATCTCACGGCGCTAGCCTCGGCAGAGCCTCTTTCTGAAAAGGCGAACGGTCGGATCCTTCTCCCACGAGGAAGGGCCCAGCCCTGAAAGCTCTTGCTGCTCTTCACCGTCCCTTGGCACCCTACCTACAGGCACAACAGCACTGGGGATCTGTGCTTTCCCAGAGACGGAACATCTCACGGCGCTCCGCCTCGGCAGAGCCTCTTTCTGAAAAGGCGAACGGTCGGATCCTTCTCCCACGAGGAAGGGCACAGCCCTGAAAGCTCTTGCTGCTCTTCACCGTCCCTTGGCACCCTACCTACAGGCACAACAGCACTGGGGATCTGTGCTTTCCCAGAGACGGAACATCTCACGGCGCTCAGCCTCGGCAGAGCCTCTTTCTGAAAAGGCGAACGGTCGGATCCTTCTCCCACGAGGAAGGGCCCAGCCCTGAAAGCTCTTGCTGCTCTTCACCGTCCCTTGGCACCCTACCTACAGGCACAACAGCACTGGGGATCTGTGCTTTCCCAGACACGGAACATCTCACGGCGCTCAGCCTCGGCAAGCCTCTTTCTGAAAAGGCGAACGGTCGGATCCTTCTCCCACGAGGAAGGGCCCAGCCCTGAAAGCTCTTGCTGCTCTTCACTGTCCCCGTGCAGCCTATGCACAGCCACAACAACACTGGGGATCTGTGCTTTCCCAGAGACGGAACATCTCACGGCGCTAGCCTCGGCAGAGCCTCTTTCTGAAAATGCGAACGGTCGGATCCTTCTCCCACGAGGAAGGGCCCAGCCCTGAAAGCTCTTGCTGCTCTTCACCGTCCCTTGGCACCCTACCTACAGGCACAACAGCACTGGGGATCTGTGCTTTCCCAGAGACGGAACATCTCACGGCGCTCAGCCTCGGCAAGCCTCTTTCTGAAAAGGCGAACGGTCGGATCCTTCTCCCACGAGGAAGGGCCGAGCCCTGAAAGCTCTTGCTGCTCTTCACCGTCCCTTGGCACCCTACCTACAGGCACAACAACACTGGGGATCTGTGCTTTCCCAGACACGGAACATCTCACGGCGCTCAGCCTCGGCAGAGCCTCTTTCTGAAAAGGCGAACGGTCGGATCCTTCTCCCACGAGGAAGGGCCCAGCCCTGAAAGCTCTTGCTGCTCTTCACCATCCCTTGGCACCCTACCTACAGGCACAACAGTACTGGGGATCTGTGCTTTCCCAGAGACGGAACATCTCACGGCGCTCAGCCTCCGCAGAGCCTCTTTCTGAAAAGGCGAACGGTCGGATCCTTCTCCCACGAGGAAGGGCCCAGCCCTGAAAGCTCTTGCTGCTCTTCACCGTCCCTTGGCGCCCTACCTACAGGCCCAACAGCACTGGGGATCTGTGCTTTCCCAGAGACGGAACATCTCACGGCGCTAGCCTCGGCAGAGCCTCTTTCTGAAAAGGCGAACGGTCGGATCCTTCTCCCACGAGGAAGGGCCGAGCCCTGAAAGCTCTTGCTGCTCTTCACCGTCCCTTGGCACCCTACCTACAGGCACAACAGCACTGGGGATCTGTGCTTTCCCAGAGACGGAACATCTCACGGCGCTCAGCCTCGGCAGAGCCTCTTTCTGAAAAGGCGAACGGTCGGATCCTTCTCCCACGAGGAAGGGCCCAGCCCTGAAAGCTCTTGCTGCTCTTCACCGTCCCTTGGCACCCTACCTACAGGCACAACAGCACTGGGGATCTGTGCTTTCCCAGAGACGGAACATCTCACGGCGCTCAGCCTCGGCAGAGCCTCTTTCTGAAAAGGCGAACGGTCGGATCCTTCTCCCACGAGGAAGGGCCGAGCCCTGAAAGCTCTTGCTGCTCTTCACCGTCCCTTGGCACCCTACCTACAGGCACAACAGCACTGGGGATCTGTGCTTTCCCAGAGACGGAACATCTCACGGCGCTCAGCCTCGGCAGAGCCTCTTTCTGAAAAGGCGAACGGTCGGATCCTTCTCCCACGAGGAAGGGCACAGCCCTGAAAGCTCTTGCTTCTCTTCACCGTCCCTTGGCACCCTACCTACAGGCACAACAGCACTGGGGATCTGTGCTTTCCCAGACACGGAACATCTCACGGCGCTCCGCCTCGGCAGAGCCTCTTTCTGAAAAGGCGAACGGTCGGATCCTTCTCCCACGAGGAAGGGCCGAGCCCTGAAAGCTCTTGCTGCTCTTCACCGTCCCTTGGCACCCTACCTACAGGCACAACAGCACTGGGGATCTGTGCTTTCCCAGAGACGGAACATCTCACGGCGCTCAGCCTCGGCAGAGCCTCTTTCTGAAAAGGCGAACGGTCGGATCCTTCTCCCACGAGGAAGGGCACAGCCCTGAAAGCTCTTGCTTCTCTTCACCGTCCCTTGGCACCCTACCTACAGGCACAACAGCACTGGGGATCTGTGCTTTCCCAGAGACGGAACATCTCACGGCGCTCAGCCTCGGCAGAGCCTCTTTCTGAAAAGGCGAACGGTCGGATCCTTCTCCCACGAGGAAGGGCCCAGCCCTGAAAGCTCTTGCTGCTCTTCACCGTCCCTTGGCACCCTACCTACAGGCACAACAGCACTGGGGATTTGTGCTTTCCCAGAGACGGAACATCTCACGGCGCTCAGCCTCGGCAGAGCCTCTTTCTGAAAAGGCGAACGGTCGGATCCTTCTCCCACGAGGAAGGGCCCAGCCCTGAAAGCTCTTGCTGCTCTTCACCGTCCCTTGGCACCCTACCTACAGGCACAACAGCACTGGGGATCTGTGCTTTCCCAGAGACGGAACATCTCACGGCGCTAGCCTCGGCAGAGCCTCTTTCTGAAAAGGCGAACGGTCGGATCCTTCTCCCACGAGGAAGGGCCCAGCCCTGAAAGCTCTTGCTGCTCTTCACTGTCCCTTGGCACCCTACCTACAGGCACAACAGCACTGGGGATCTGTGCTTTCCCAGAGACGGAACATCTCACGGCGCTCCGCCTCGGCAGAGCCTCTTTCTGAAAAGGCGAACGGTCGGATCCTTCTCCCACGAGGAAGGGCACAGCCCTGAAAGCTCTTGCTGCTCTTCACCGTCCCTTGGCACCCTACCTACAGGCACAACAGCACTGGGGATCTGTGCTTTCCCAGAGACGGAACATCTCACGGCGCTCAGCCTCGGCAGAGCCTCTTTCTGAAAAGGCGAACGGTCGGATCCTTCTCCCACGAGGAAGGGCACAGCCCTGAAAGCTCTTGCTGCTCTTCACCGTCCCTTGGCACCCTACCTACAGGCACAACAGCACTGGGGATCTGTGCTTTCCCAGACACGGAACATCTCACGGCGCTCAGCCTCGGCAAGCCTCTTTCTGAAAAGGCGAACGGTCGGATCCTTCTCCCACGAGGAAGGGCCCAGCCCTGAAAGCTCTTGCTGCTCTTCACTGTCCCCGTGCAGCCTATGCACAGGCACAACAACACTGGGGATCTGTGCTTTCCCAGAGACGGAACATCTCACGGCGCTAGCCTCGGCAGAGCCTCTTTCTGAAAATGCGAACGGTCGGATCCTTCTCCCACGAGGAAGGGCCCAGCCCTGAAAGCTCTTGCTGCTCTTCACCGTCCCTTGGCACCCTACCTACAGGCACAACAGCACTGGGGATCTGTGCTTTCCCAGAGACGGAACATCTCACGGCGCTCAGCCTCGGCAGAGCCTCTTTCTGAAAAGGCGAACGGTCGGATCCTTCTCCCACGAGGAAGGGCCGAGCCCTGAAAGCTCTTGCTGCTCTTCACCGTCCCTTGGCACCCTACCTACAGGCACAACAGCACTGGGGATCTGTGCTTTCCCAGAGACGGAACATCTCACGGCGCTCAGCCTCGGCAGAGCCTCTTTCTGAAAAGGCGAACGGTCGGATCCTTCTCCCACGAGGAAGGGCACAGCCCTGAAAGCTCTTGCTTCTCTTCACCGTCCCTTGGCACCCTACCTACAGGCACAACAGCACTGGGGATCTGTGCTTTCCCAGACACGGAACATCTCACGGCGCTCCGCCTCGGCAGAGCCTCTTTCTGAAAAGGCGAACGGTCGGATCCTTCTCCCACGAGGAAGGGCCCAGCCCTGAAAGCTCTTGCTGCTCTTCACCGTCCCTTGGCACCCTACCTACAGGCACAACAGCACTGGGGATCTGTGCTTTCCCAGAGACGGAACATCTCACGGCGCTAGCCTCGGCAGAGCCTCTTTCTGAAAAGGCGAACGGTCGGATCCTTCCCCCACGAGGAAGGGCCCAGCCCTGAAAGCTCTTGCTGCTCTTCACCGTCCCTTGGCACCCTACCTACAGGCACAACAGCACTGGGGATCTGTGCTTTCCCAGAGACGGAACATCTCACGGCGCTCCGCCTCGGCAGAGCCTCTTTCTGAAAAGGCGAACGGTCGGATCCT
Source organism: Buteo buteo (assembly GCF_964188355.1). NCBI lineage: Eukaryota > Metazoa > Chordata > Aves > Accipitriformes > Accipitridae > Buteo > Buteo buteo. The sequence continues at coordinate 26,502,416 of NC_134191.1, forward strand.
TCTCCCACGAGGAAGGGCACAGCCCTGAAAGCTCTTGCTGCTCTTCACCGTCCCTTGGCACCCTACCTACAGGCACAACAGCACTGGGGATCTGTGCTTTCCCAGAGACGGAACATCTCACGGCGCTCAGCCTCCGCAGAGCCTCTTTCTGAAAAGGCGAACGGTCGGATCCTTCTCCCACGAGGAAGGGCACAGCCCTGAAAGCTCTTGCTGCTCTTCACCGTCCCTTGGCACCCTACCTACAGGCACAACAGCACTGGGGATCTGTGCTTTCCCAGACACGGAACATCTCACGGCGCTCAGCCTCGGCAAGCCTCTTTCTGAAAAGGCGAACGGTCGGATCCTTCTCCCACGAGGAAGGGCCCAGCCCTGAAAGCTCTTGCTGCTCTTCACTGTCCCCGTGCAGCCTATGCACAGGCACAACAACACTGGGGATCTGTGCTTTCCCAGAGACGGAACATCTCACGGCGCTATCCTCGGCAGAGCCTCTTTCTGAAAAGGCGAACGGTCGGATCCTTCTCCCACGAGGAAGGGCCCAGCCCTGAAAGCTCTTGCTTCTCTTCACCGTCCCTTGGCACCCTACCTACAGGCACAACAGCACTGGGGATTTCTGCTTTCCCAGAGACGGAACATCTCACGGCGCTAGCCTCGGCAGAGCCTCTTTCTGAAAAGGCGAACGGTCGGATCCTTCTCCCACGAGGAAGGGCACAGCCCTGAAAGCTCTTGCTTCTCTTCACCGTCCCTTGGCACCCTACCTACAGGCACAACAGCACTGGGGATCTGTGCTTTCCCAGACACGGAACATCTCACGGCGCTCCGCCTCGGCAGAGCCTCTTTCTGAAAAGGCGAACGGTCGGATCCTTCTCCCACGAGGAAGGGCCCAGCCCTGAAAGCTCTTGCTGCTCTTCACCGTCCCTTGGCACCCTACCTACAGGCACAACAGCACTGGGGATTTGTGCTTTCCCAGAGACGGAACATCTCACGGCGCTCAGCCTCGGCAGAGCCTCTTTCTGAAAAGGCGAACGGTCGGATCCTTCTCCCACGAGGAAGGGCACAGCCCTGAAAGCTCTTGCTGCTCTTCACCGTCCCTTGGCACCCTACCTACAGGCACAACAGCACTGGGGATCTGTGCTTTCCCAGAGACGGAACATCTCACGGCGCTCAGCCTCGGCAGAGCCTCTTTCTGAAAAGGCGAACGGTCGGATCCTTCTCCCACGAGGAAGGGCCCAGCCCTGAAAGCTCTTGCTGCTCTTCACCGTCCCTTGGCACCCTACCTACAGGCACAACAGCACTGGGGATCTGTGCTTTCCCAGACACGGAACATCTCACGGCGCTAGCCTCGGCAGAGCCTCTTTCTGAAAAGGCGAACGGTCGGATCCTTCTCCCACGAGGAAGGGCCCAGCCCTGAAAGCTCTTGCTGCTCTTCACCGTCCCTTGGCACCCTACCTACAGGCACAACAGCACTGGGGATCTGTGCTTTCCCAGAGACGGAACATCTCACGGCGCTCCGCCTCGGCAGAGCCTCTTTCAGAAAAGGCGAACGGTCGGATCCTTCTCCCACGAGGAAGGGCACAGCCCTGAAAGCTCTTGCTGCTCTTCACCGTCCCTTGGCACCCTACCTACAGGCACAACAGCACTGGGGATCTGTGCTTTCCCAGAGACGGAACATCTCACGGCGCTCAGCCTCGGCAGAGCCTCTTTCTGAAAAGGCGAACGGTCGGATCCTTCTCCCACGAGGAAGGGCCCAGCCCTGAAAGCTCTTGCTGCTCTTCACCGTCCCTTGGCACCCTACCTACAGGCACAACAGCACTGGGGATCTGTGCTTTCCCAGAGACGGAACATCTCACGGCGCTCAGCCTCGGCAAGCCTCTTTCTGAAAATGCGAACGGTCGGATCCTTCTCCCACGAGGAAGGGCCCAGCCCTGAAAGCTCTTGCTGCTCTTCACTGTCCCTTGGCACCCTACCTACAGGCACAACAGCACTGGGGATCTGTGCTTTCCCAGAGACGGAACATCTCACGGCGCTCAGCCTCGGCAGAGCCTCTTTCTGAAAAGGCGAACGGTCGGATCCTTCTCCCACGAGGAAGGGCCCAGCCCTGAAAGCTCTTGCTGCTCTTCACTGTCCCCGTGCAGCCTATGCACAGGCACAACAACACTGGGGATCTGTGCTTTCCCAGAGACGGAACATCTCACGGCGCTAGCCTCGGCAGAGCCTCTTTCTGAAAATGCGAACGGTCGGATCCTTCTCCCACGAGGAAGGGCCCAGCCCTGAAAGCTCTTGCTGCTCTTCACCGTCCCTTGGCACCCTACCTACAGGCACAACAACACTGGGGATCTGTGCTTTCCCAGACACGGAACATCTCACGGCGCTCAGCCTCGGCAAGCCTCTTTCTGAAAAGGCGAACGGTCGGATCCTTCTCCCACGAGGAAGGGCCGAGCCCTGAAAGCTCTTGCTGCTCTTCACCGTCCCTTGGCACCCTACCTACAGGCACAACAACACTGGGGATCTGTGCTTTCCCAGACACGGAACATCTCACGGCGCTCAGCCTCGGCAGAGCCTCTTTCTGAAAAGGCGAACGGTCGGATCCTTCTCCCACGAGGAAGGGCCCAGCCCTGAAAGCTCTTGCTGCTCTTCACCATCCCTTGGCACCCTACCTACAGGCACAACAGTACTGGGGATCTGTGCTTTCCCAGAGACGGAACATCTCACGGCGCTCAGCCTCCGCAGAGCCTCTTTCTGAAAAGGCGAACGGTCGGATCCTTCTCCCACGAGGAAGGGCCCAGCCCTGAAAGCTCTTGCTGCTCTTCACCGTCCCTTGGCGCCCTACCTACAGGCCCAACAGCACTGGGGATCTGTGCTTTCCCAGAGACGGAACATCTCACGGCGCTAGCCTCGGCAGAGCCTCTTTCTGAAAAGGCGAACGGTCGGATCCTTCTCCCACGAGGAAGGGCCGAGCCCTGAAAGCTCTTGCTGCTCTTCACCGTCCCTTGGCACCCTACCTACAGGCACAACAGCACTGGGGATCTGTGCTTTCCCAGAGACGGAACATCTCACGGCGCTCAGCCTCGGCAGAGCCTCTTTCTGAAAAGGCGAACGGTCGGATCCTTCTCCCACGAGGAAGGGCCGAGCCCTGAAAGCTCTTGCTGCTCTTCACCGTCCCTTGGCGCCCTACCTACAGGCACAACAGCACTGGGGATCTGTGCTTTCCCAGAGACGGAACATCTCACGGCGCTCAGCCTCGGCAGAGCCTCTTTCTGAAAAGGCGAACGGTCGGATCCTTCTCCCACGAGGAAGGGCCCAGCCCTGAAAGCTCTTGCTGCTCTTCACCGTCCCTTGGCACCCTACCTACAGGCACAACAGCACTGGGGATTTGTGCTTTCCCAGAGACGGAACATCTCACGGCGCTCAGTCTCGGCAGAGCCTCTTTCTGAAAATGCGAACGGTCGGATCCTTCTCCCACGAGGAAGGGCCCAGCCCTGAAAGCTCTTGCTGCTCTTCACCGTCCCTTGGCACCCTACCTACAGGCACAACAGCACTGGGGATCTGTGCTTTCCCAGAGACGGAACATCTCACGGCGCTCAGTCTCGGCAGAGCCTCTTTCTGAAAATGCGAACGGTCGGATCCTTCTCCCACGAGGAAGGGCCCAGCCCTGAAAGCTCTTGCTGCTCTTCACCGTCCCTTGGCACCCTACCTACAGGCACAACAGCACTGGGGATCTGTGCTTTCCCAGAGACGGAACATCTCACGGCGCTCAGCCTCGGCAGAGCCTCTTTCTGAAAAGGCGAACGGTCGGATCCTTCTCCCACGAGGAAGGGCACAGCCCTGAAAGCTCTTGCTGCTCTTCACCATCCCTTGGCACCCTACCTACAGGCACAACAGCACTGGGGATCTGTGCTTTCCCAGAGACGGAACATCTCACTGCGCTCAGTCTCGGCAGAGCCTCTTTCTGAAAAGGCGAACGGTCGGATCCTTCTCCCACGAGGAAGGGCCGAGCCCTGAAAGCTCTTGCTGCTCTTCACCGTCCCTTGGCACCCTACCTACAGGCACAACAGCACTGGGGATCTGTGCTTTCCCAGAGACGGAACATCTCACGGCGCTCAGCCTCGGCAGAGCCTCTTTCTGAAAAGGCGAACGGTCGGATCCTTCTCCCACGAGGAAGGGCACAGCCCTGAAAGCTCTTGCTTCTCTTCACCGTCCCTTGGCACCCTACCTACAGGCACAACAGCACTGGGGATCTGTGCTTTCCCAGACACGGAACATCTCACGGCGCTCAGCCTCGGCAGAGCCTCTTTCTGAAAAGGCGAACGGTCGGATCCTTCTCCCACGAGGAAGGGCACAGCCCTGAAAGCTCTTGCTGCTCTTCACCGTCCCTTGGCACCCTACCTACAGGCACAACAGCACTGGGGATTTGTGCTTTCCCAGAGACGGAACATCTCACGGCGCTCAGCCTCGGCAGAGCCTCTTTCTGAAAAGGCGAACGGTCGGATCCTTCTCCCACGAGGAAGGGCCCAGCCCTGAAAGCTCTTGCTGCTCTTCACCGTCCCTTGGCACCCTACCTACAGGCACAACAGCACTGGGGATCTGTGCTTTCCCAGAGACGGAACATCTCACGGCGCTAGCCTCGGCAGAGCCTCTTTCTGAAAAGGCGAACGGTCGGATCCTTCTCCCACGAGGAAGGGCCCAGCCCTGAAAGCTCTTGCTGCTCTTCACCGTCCCTTGGCACCCTACCTACAGGCACAACAGCACTGGGGATCTGTGCTTTCCCAGAGACGGAACATCTCACGGCGCTCCGCCTCGGCAGAGCCTCTTTCTGAAAAGGCGAACGGTCGGATCCTTCTCCCACGAGGAAGGGCACAGCCCTGAAAGCTCTTGCTGCTCTTCACCGTCCCTTGGCACCCTACCTACAGGCACAACAGCACTGGGGATCTGTGCTTTCCCAGAGACGGAACATCTCACGGCGCTCAGCCTCGGCAGAGCCTCTTTCTGAAAAGGCGAACGGTCGGATCCTTCTCCCACGAGGAAGGGCCCAGCCCTGAAAGCTCTTGCTGCTCTTCACCGTCCCTTGGCACCCTACCTACAGGCACAACAGCACTGGGGATCTGTGCTTTCCCAGACACGGAACATCTCACGGCGCTCAGCCTCGGCAAGCCTCTTTCTGAAAAGGCGAACGGTCGGATCCTTCTCCCACGAGGAAGGGCCCAGCCCTGAAAGCTCTTGCTGCTCTTCACTGTCCCCGTGCAGCCTATGCACAGGCACAACAACACTGGGGATCTGTGCTTTCCCAGAGACGGAACATCTCACGGCGCTAGCCTCGGCAGAGCCTCTTTCTGAAAATGCGAACGGTCGGATCCTTCTCCCACGAGGAAGGGCCCAGCCCTGAAAGCTCTTGCTGCTCTTCACCGTCCCTTGGCACCCTACCTACAGGCACAACAGCACTGGGGATCTGTGCTTTCCCAGAGACGGAACATCTCACGGCGCTCAGCCTCGGCAGAGCCTCTTTCTGAAAAGGCGAACGGTCGGATCCTTCTCCCACGAGGAAGGGCCGAGCCCTGAAAGCTCTTGCTGCTCTTCACCGTCCCTTGGCACCCTACCTACAGGCACAACAGCACTGGGGATCTGTGCTTTCCCAGAGACGGAACATCTCACGGCGCTCAGCCTCGGCAGAGCCTCTTTCTGAAAAGGCGAACGGTCGGATCCTTCTCCCACGAGGAAGGGCACAGCCCTGAAAGCTCTTGCTTCTCTTCACCGTCCCTTGGCACCCTACCTACAGGCACAACAGCACTGGGGATCTGTGCTTTCCCAGACACGGAACATCTCACGGCGCTCCGCCTCGGCAGAGCCTCTTTCTGAAAAGGCGAACGGTCGGATCCTTCTCCCACGAGGAAGGGCCCAGCCCTGAAAGCTCTTGCTGCTCTTCACCGTCCCTTGGCACCCTACCTACAGGCACAACAGCACTGGGGATCTGTGCTTTCCCAGAGACGGAACATCTCACGGCGCTCAGCCTCGGCAGAGCCTCTTTCTGAAAAGGCGAACGGTCGGATCCTTCTCCCACGAGGAAGGGCACAGCCCTGAAAGCTCTTGCTTCTCTTCACCGTCCCTTGGCACCCTACCTACAGGCACAACAGCACTGGGGATCTGTGCTTTCCCAGAGACGGAACATCTCACGGCGCTCAGCCTCGGCAGAGCCTCTTTCTGAAAAGGCGAACGGTCGGATCCTTCTCCCACGAGGAAGGGCCCAGCCCTGAAAGCTCTTGCTGCTCTTCACCGTCCCTTGGCACCCTACCTACAGGCACAACAGCACTGGGGATTTGTGCTTTCCCAGAGACGGAACATCTCACGGCGCTCAGCCTCGGCAGAGCCTCTTTCTGAAAAGGCGAACGGTCGGATCCTTCTCCCACGAGGAAGGGCCCAGCCCTGAAAGCTCTTGCTGCTCTTCACCGTCCCTTGGCACCCTACCTACAGGCACAACAGCACTGGGGATCTGTGCTTTCCCAGAGACGGAACATCTCACGGCGCTAGCCTCGGCAGAGCCTCTTTCTGAAAAGGCGAACGGTCGGATCCTTCTCCCACGAGGAAGGGCCCAGCCCTGAAAGCTCTTGCTGCTCTTCACCGTCCCTTGGCACCCTACCTACAGGCACAACAGCACTGGGGATCTGTGCTTTCCCAGAGACGGAACATCTCACGGCGCTCCGCCTCGGCAGAGCCTCTTTCTGAAAAGGCGAACGGTCGGATCCTTCTCCCACGAGGAAGGGCACAGCCCTGAAAGCTCTTGCTGCTCTTCACCGTCCCTTGGCACCCTACCTACAGGCACAACAGCACTGGGGATCTGTGCTTTCCCAGAGACGGAACATCTCACGGCGCTCAGCCTCGGCAGAGCCTCTTTCTGAAAAGGCGAACGGTCGGATCCTTCTCCCACGAGGAAGGGCCCAGCCCTGAAAGCTCTTGCTGCTCTTCACCGTCCCTTGGCACCCTACCTACAGGCACAACAGCACTGGGGATCTGTGCTTTCCCAGACACGGAACATCTCACGGCGCTCAGCCTCGGCAAGCCTCTTTCTGAAAAGGCGAACGGTCGGATCCTTCTCCCACGAGGAAGGGCCCAGCCCTGAAAGCTCTTGCTGCTCTTCACTGTCCCCGTGCAGCCTATGCACAGGCACAACAACACTGGGGATCTGTGCTTTCCCAGAGACGGAACATCTCACGGCGCTAGCCTCGGCAGAGCCTCTTTCTGAAAATGCGAACGGTCGGATCCTTCTCCCACGAGGAAGGGCCCAGCCCTGAAAGCTCTTGCTGCTCTTCACCGTCCCTTGGCACCCTACCTACAGGCACAACAACACTGGGGATCTGTGCTTTCCCAGAGACGGAACATCTCACGGCGCTCAGCCTCGGCAAGCCTCTTTCTGAAAAGGCGAACGGTCGGATCCTTCTCCCACGAGGAAGGGCCGAGCCCTGAAAGCTCTTGCTGCTCTTCACCGTCCCTTGGCACCCTACCTACAGGCACAACAACACTGGGGATCTGTGCTTTCCCAGACACGGAACATCTCACGGCGCTCAGCCTCGGCAGAGCCTCTTTCTGAAAAGGCGAACGGTCGGATCCTTCTCCCACGAGGAAGGGCCCAGCCCTGAAAGCTCTTGCTGCTCTTCACCGTCCCTTGGCACCCTACCTACAGGCACAACAGTACTGGGGATCTGTGCTTTCCCAGAGACGGAACATCTCACGGCGCTCAGCCTCCGCAGAGCCTCTTTCTGAAAAGGCGAACGGTCGGATCCTTCTCCCACGAGGAAGGGCCCAGCCCTGAAAGCTCTTGCTGCTCTTCACCGTCCCTTGGCGCCCTACCTACAGGCCCAACAGCACTGGGGATCTGTGCTTTCCCAGAGACGGAACATCTCACGGCGCTAGCCTCGGCAGAGCCTCTTTCTGAAAAGGCGAACGGTCGGATCCTTCTCCCACGAGGAAGGGCCGAGCCCTGAAAGCTCTTGCTGCTCTTCACCGTCCCTTGGCACCCTACCTACAGGCACAACAGCACTGGGGATCTGTGCTTTCCCAGAGACGGAACATCTCACGGCGCTCAGCCTCGGCAGAGCCTCTTTCTGAAAAGGCGAACGGTCGGATCCTTCTCCCACGAGGAAGGGCCCAGCCCTGAAAGCTCTTGCTGCTCTTCACCGTCCCTTGGCACCCTACCTACAGGCACAACAGCACTGGGGATCTGTGCTTTCCCAGAGACGGAACATCTCACGGCGCTCAGCCTCGGCAGAGCCTCTTTCTGAAAAGGCGAACGGTCGGATCCTTCTCCCACGAGGAAGGGCCGAGCCCTGAAAGCTCTTGCTGCTCTTCACCGTCCCTTGGCACCCTACCTACAGGCACAACAGCACTGGGGATCTGTGCTTTCCCAGAGACGGAACATCTCACGGCGCTCAGCCTCGGCAGAGCCTCTTTCTGAAAAGGCGAACGGTCGGATCCTTCTCCCACGAGGAAGGGCACAGCCCTGAAAGCTCTTGCTTCTCTTCACCGTCCCTTGGCACCCTACCTACAGGCACAACAGCACTGGGGATCTGTGCTTTCCCAGACACGGAACATCTCACGGCGCTCCGCCTCGGCAGAGCCTCTTTCTGAAAAGGCGAACGGTCGGATCCTTCTCCCACGAGGAAGGGCCGAGCCCTGAAAGCTCTTGCTGCTCTTCACCGTCCCTTGGCACCCTACCTACAGGCACAACAGCACTGGGGATCTGTGCTTTCCCAGACACGGAACATCTCACGGCGCTCAGCCTCGGCAGAGCCTCTTTCTGAAAAGGCGAACGGTCGGATCCTTCTCCCACGAGGAAGGGCACAGCCCTGAAAGCTCTTGCTTCTCTTCACCGTCCCTTGGCACCCTACCTACAGGCACAACAGCACTGGGGATCTGTGCTTTCCCAGAGACGGAACATCTCACGGCGCTCAGCCTCGGCAGAGCCTCTTTCTGAAAAGGCGAACGGTCGGATCCTTCTCCCACGAGGAAGGGCCGAGCCCTGAAAGCTCTTGCTGCTCTTCACCGTCCCTTGGCACCCTACCTACAGGCACAACAGCACTGGGGATCTGTGCTTTCCCAGAGACGGAACATCTCACGGCGCTCAGCCTCGGCAGAGCCTCTTTCTGAAAAGGCGAACGGTCGGATCCTTCTCCCACGAGGAAGGGCACAGCCCTGAAAGCTCTTGCTTCTCTTCACCGTCCCTTGGCACCCTACCTACAGGCACAACAGCACTGGGGATCTGTGCTTTCCCAGACACGGAACATCTCACGGCGCTCCGCCTCGGCAGAGCCTCTTTCTGAAAAGGCGAACGGTCGGATCCTTCTCCCACGAGGAAGGGCCGAGCCCTGAAAGCTCTTGCTGCTCTTCACCGTCCCTTGGCACCCTACCTACAGGCACAACAGCACTGGGGATCTGTGCTTTCCCAGACACGGAACATCTCACGGCGCTCAGCCTCGGCAGAGCCTCTTTCTGAAAAGGCGAACGGTCGGATCCTTCTCCCACGAGGAAGGGCCCAGCCCTGAAAGCTCTTGCTGCTCTTCACCGTCCCTTGGCACCCTACCTACAGGCACAACAGCACTGGGGATTTGTGCTTTCCCAGAGACGGAACATCTCACGGCGCTCAGCCTCGGCAGAGCCTCTTTCTGAAAAGGCGAACGGTCGGATCCTTCTCCCACGAGGAAGGGCCCAGCCCTGAAAGCTCTTGCTGCTCTTCACCGTCCCTTGGCACCCTACCTACAGGCACAACAGCACTGGGGATCTGTGCTTTCCCAGAGACGGAACATCTCACGGCGCTAGCCTCGGCAGAGCCTCTTTCTGAAAAGGCGAACGGTCGGATCCTTCTCCCACGAGGAAGGGCCCAGCCCTGAAAGCTCTTGCTGCTCTTCACTGTCCCTTGGCACCCTACCTACAGGCACAACAGCACTGGGGATCTGTGCTTTCCCAGAGACGGAACATCTCACGGCGCTCCGCCTCGGCAGAGCCTCTTTCTGAAAAGGCGAACGGTCGGATCCTTCTCCCACGAGGAAGGGCACAGCCCTGAAAGCTCTTGCTGCTCTTCACCGTCCCTTGGCACCCTACCTACAGGCACAACAGCACTGGGGATCTGTGCTTTCCCAGAGACGGAACATCTCACGGCGCTCAGCCTCGGCAGAGCCTCTTTCTGAAAAGGCGAACGGTCGGATCCTTCTCCCACGAGGAAGGGCCCAGCCCTGAAAGCTCTTGCTGCTCTTCACCGTCCCTTGGCACCCTACCTACAGGCACAACAGCACTGGGGATCTGTGCTTTCCCAGACACGGAACATCTCACGGCGCTCAGCCTCGGCAAGCCTCTTTCTGAAAAGGCGAACGGTCGGATCCTTCTCCCACGAGGAAGGGCCCAGCCCTGAAAGCTCTTGCTGCTCTTCACTGTCCCCGTGCAGCCTATGCACAGGCACAACAACACTGGGGATCTGTGCTTTCCCAGAGACGGAACATCTCACGGCGCTCAGCCTCGGCAGAGCCTCTTTCTGAAAAGGCGAACGGTCGGATCCTTCTCCCACGAGGAAGGGCCCAGCCCTGAAAGCTCTTGCTGCTCTTCACCGTCCCTTGGCACCCTACCTACAGGCACAACAGCACTGGGGATCTGTGCTTTCCCAGAGACGGAACATCTCACGGCGCTCAGCCTCGGCAGAGCCTCTTTCTGAAAAGGCGAACGGTCGGATCCTTCTCCCACGAGGAAGGGCCGAGCCCTGAAAGCTCTTGCTGCTCTTCACCGTCCCTTGGCACCCTACCTACAGGCACAACAGCACTGGGGATCTGTGCTTTCCCAGAGACGGAACATCTCACGGCGCTCAGCCTCGGCAGAGCCTCTTTCTGAAAAGGCGAACGGTCGGATCCTTCTCCCACGAGGAAGGGCACAGCCCTGAAAGCTCTTGCTTCTCTTCACCGTCCCTTGGCACCCTACCTACAGGCACAACAGCACTGGGGATCTGTGCTTTCCCAGACACGGAACATCTCACGGCGCTCCGCCTCGGCAGAGCCTCTTTCTGAAAAGGCGAACGGTCGGATCCTTCTCCCACGAGGAAGGGCCCAGCCCTGAAAGCTCTTGCTGCTCTTCACCGTCCCTTGGCACCCTACCTACAGGCACAACAGCACTGGGGATCTGTGCTTTCCCAGACACGGAACATCTCACGGCGCTAGCCTCGGCAAGCCTCTTTCTGAAAAGGCGAACGGTCGGATCCTTCTCCCACGAGGAAGGGCCCAGCCCTGAAAGCTCTTGCTGCTCTTCACCGTCCCTTGGCACCCTACCTACAGGCACAACAGCACTGGGGATCTGTGCTTTCCCAGAGACGGAACATCTCACGGCGCTCCGCCTCGGCAGAGCCTCTTTCTGAAAAGGCGAACGGTCGGATCCTTCTCCCACGAGGAAGGGCCGAGCCCTGAAAGCTCTTGCTGCTCTTCACCGTCCCTTGGCACCCTACCTACAGGCACAACAGCACTGGGGATCTGTGCTTTCCCAGAGACGGAACATCTCACGGCGCTCAGCCTCGGCAGAGCCTCTTTCTGAAAAGGCGAACGGTCGGATCCTTCTCCCACGAGGAAGGGCACAGCCCTGAAAGCTCTTGCTGCTCTTCACCGTCCCTTGGCACCCTACCTACAGGCACAACAGCACTGGGGATCTGTGCTTTCCCAGAGACGGAACATCTCACGGCGCTCAGCCTCGGCAAGCCTCTTTCTGAAAAGGCGAACGGTCGGATCCTTCTCCCACGAGGAAGGGCCCAGCCCTGAAAGCTCTTGCTGCTCTTCACTGTCCCCGTGCAGCCTATGCACAGGCACAACAACACTGGGGATCTGTGCTTTCCCAGAGACGGAACATCTCACGGCGCTATCCTCGGCAGAGCCTCTTTCTGAAAAGGCGAACGGTCGGATCCTTCTCCCACGAGGAAGGGCCCAGCCCTGAAAGCTCTTGCTTCTCTTCACCGTCCCTTGGCACCCTACCTACAGGCACAACAGCACTGGGGATTTCTGCTTTCCCAGAGACGGAACATCTCACGGCGCTAGCCTCGGCAGAGCCTCTTTCTGAAAAGGCGAACGGTCGGATCCTTCTCCCACGAGGAAGGGCACAGCCCTGAAAGCTCTTGCTTCTCTTCACCGTCCCTTGGCACCCTACCTACAGGCACAACAGCACTGGGGATCTGTGCTTTCCCAGACACGGAACATCTCACGGCGCTCCGCCTCGGCAGAGCCTCTTTCTGAAAAGGCGAACGGTCGGATCCTTCTCCCACGAGGAAGGGCCCAGCCCTGAAAGCTCTTGCTGCTCTTCACCGTCCCTTGGCACCCTACCTACAGGCACAACAGCACTGGGGATTTGTGCTTTCCCAGAGACGGAACATCTCACGGCGCTCAGCCTCGGCAGAGCCTCTTTCTGAAAAGGCGAACGGTCGGATCCTTCTCCCACGAGGAAGGGCCCAGCCCTGAAAGCTCTTGCTGCTCTTCACCGTCCCTTGGCACCCTACCTACAGGCACAACAGCACTGGGGATCTGTGCTTTCCCAGAGACGGAACATCTCACGGCGCTCAGCCTCGGCAGAGCCTCTTTCTGAAAAGGCGAACGGTCGGATCCTTCTCCCACGAGGAAGGGCCCAGCCCTGAAAGCTCTTGCTGCTCTTCACCGTCCCTTGGCACCCTACCTACAGGCACAACAGCACTGGGGATCTGTGCTTTCCCAGAGACGGAACATCTCACGGCGCTAGCCTCGGCAGAGCCTCTTTCTGAAAAGGCGAACGGTCGGATCCTTCTCCCACGAGGAAGGGCCCAGCCCTGAAAGCTCTTGCTGCTCTTCACCGTCCCTTGGCACCCTACCTACAGGCACAACAGCACTGGGGATCTGTGCTTTCCCAGAGACGGAACATCTCACGGCGCTCCGCCTCGGCAGAGCCTCTTTCAGAAAAGGCGAACGGTCGGATCCTTCTCCCACGAGGAAGGGCACAGCCCTGAAAGCTCTTGCTGCTCTTCACCGTCCCTTGGCACCCTACCTACAGGCACAACAGCACTGGGGATCTGTGCTTTCCCAGAGACGGAACATCTCACGGCGCTCAGCCTCGGCAGAGCCTCTTTCTGAAAAGGCGAACGGTCGGATCCTTCTCCCACGAGGAAGGGCCCAGCCCTGAAAGCTCTTGCTGCTCTTCACCGTCCCTTGGCACCCTACCTACAGGCACAACAGCACTGGGGATCTGTGCTTTCCCAGAGACGGAACATCTCACGGCGCTCAGCCTCGGCAAGCCTCTTTCTGAAAATGCGAACGGTCGGATCCTTCTCCCACGAGGAAGGGCCCAGCCCTGAAAGCTCTTGCTGCTCTTCACTGTCCCTTGGCACCCTACCTACAGGCACAACAGCACTGGGGATCTGTGCTTTCCCAGAGACGGAACATCTCACGGCGCTCAGCCTCGGCAGAGCCTCTTTCTGAAAAGGCGAACGGTCGGATCCTTCTCCCACGAGGAAGGGCACAGCCCTGAAAGCTCTTGCTGCTCTTCACCATCCCTTGGCACCCTACCTACAGGCACAACAGCACTGGGGATCTGTGCTTTCCCAGAGACGGAACATCTCACTGCGCTCAGTCTCGGCAGAGCCTCTTTCTGAAAAGGCGAACGGTCGGATCCTTCTCCCACGAGGAAGGGCCGAGCCCTGAAAGCTCTTGCTGCTCTTCACCGTCCCTTGGCACCCTACCTACAGGCACAACAGCACTGGGGATCTGTGCTTTCCCAGAGACGGAACATCTCACGGCGCTCAGCCTCGGCAGAGCCTCTTTCTGAAAAGGCGAACGGTCGGATCCTTCTCCCACGAGGAAGGGCACAGCCCTGAAAGCTCTTGCTTCTCTTCACCGTCCCTTGGCACCCTACCTACAGGCACAACAGCACTGGGGATCTGTGCTTTCCCAGACACGGAACATCTCACTGCGCTCCGCCTCGGCAGAGCCTCTTTCTGAAAAGGCGAACGGTCGGATCCTTCTCCCACGAGGAAGGGCACAGCCCTGAAAGCTCTTGCTGCTCTTCACCGTCCCTTGGCACCCTACCTACAGGCACAACAGCACTGGGGATCTGTGCTTTCCCAGAGACGGAACATCTCACGGCGCTCAGCCTCGGCAGAGCCTCTTTCTGAAAAGGCGAACGGTCGGATCCTTCTCCCACGAGGAAGGGCACAGCCCTGAAAGCTCTTGCTGCTCTTCACCGTCCCTTGGCACCCTACATACAGGCACAACAACACTGGGGATCTGTGCTTTCCCAGAGACGGAACATCTCACGGCGCTATCCTCGGCAGAGCCTCTTTCTGAAAAGGCGAACGGTCGGATCCTTCTCCCACGAGGAAGGGCCCAGCCCTGAAAGCTCTTGCTTCTCTTCACCGTCCCTTGGCACCCTACCTACAGGCACAACAGCACTGGGGATTTCTGCTTTCCCAGAGACGGAACATCTCACGGCGCTAGCCTCGGCAGAGCCTCTTTCTGAAAAGGCGAACGGTCGGATCCTTCTCCCACGAGGAAGGGCACAGCCCTGAAAGCTCTTGCTTCTCTTCACCGTCCCTTGGCACCCTACCTACAGGCACAACAGCACTGGGGATCTGTGCTTTCCCAGACACGGAACATCTCACGGCGCTCAGCCTCGGCAGAGCCTCTTTCTGAAAAGGCGAACGGTCGGATCCTTCTCCCACGAGGAAGGGCCCAGCCCTGAAAGCTCTTGCTGCTCTTCACCGTCCCTTGGCACCCTACCTACAGGCACAACAGCACTGGGGATTTGTGCTTTCCCAGAGACGGAACATCTCACGGCGCTCAGCCTCGGCAGAGCCTCTTTCTGAAAAGGCGAACGGTCGGATCCTTCTCCCACGAGGAAGGGCCCAGCCCTGAAAGCTCTTGCTGCTCTTCACCGTCCCTTGGCGCCCTACCTACAGGCCCAACAGCACTGGGGATCTGTGCTTTCCCAGAGACGGAACATCTCACGGCGCTAGCCTCGGCAGAGCCTCTTTCTGAAAAGGCGAACGGTCGGATCCTTCTCCCACGAGGAAGGGCACAGCCCTGAAAGCTCTTGCTTCTCTTCACCGTCCCTTGGCACCCTACCTACAGGCACAACAGCACTGGGGATCTGTGCTTTCCCAGAGACGGAACATCTCACGGCGCTCCGCCTCGGCAGAGCCTCTTTCTGAAAAGGCGAACGGTCGGATCCTTCTCCCACGAGGAAGGGCACAGCCCTGAAAGCTCTTGCTGCTCTTCACCATCCCTTGGCACCCTACCTACAGGCACAACAGCACTGGGGATCTGTGCTTTCCCAGAGATGGAACATCTCACTGCGCTCAGTCTCGGCAGAGCCTCTTTCTGAAAAGGCGAACGGTCGGATCCTTCTCCCACGAGGAAGGGCCGAGCCCTGAAAGCTCTTGCTGCTCTTCACCGTCCCTTGGCACCCTACCTACAGGCACAACAGCACTGGGGATCTGTGCTTTCCCAGAGACGGAACATCTCACGGCGCTCAGCCTCGGCAGAGCCTCTTTCTGAAAAGGCGAACGGTCGGATCCTTCTCCCACGAGGAAGGGCCCAGCCCTGAAAGCTCTTGCTGCTCTTCACCGTCCCTTGGCACCCTACCTACAGGCACAACAGCACTGGGGATTTGTGCTTTCCCAGAGACGGAACATCTCACGGCGCTCAGCCTCGGCAGAGCCTCTTTCTGAAAAGGCGAACGGTCGGATCCTTCTCCCACGAGGAAGGGCCCAGCCCTGAAAGCTCTTGCTGCTCTTCACCGTCCCTTGGCACCCTACCTACAGGCACAACAGCACTGGGGATCTGTGCTTTCCCAGAGACGGAACATCTCACGGCGCTAGCCTTGGCAGAGCCTCTTTCTGAAAAGGCGAACGGTCGGATCCTTCTCCCACGAGGAAGGGCCCAGCCCTGAAAGCTCTTGCTGCTCTTCACCGTCCCTTGGCACCCTACCTACAGGCACAACAGCACTGGGGATCTGTGCTTTCCCAGAGACGGAACATCTCACGGCGCTCAGCCTCGGCAGAGCCTCTTTCTGAAAAGGCGAACGGTCGGATCCTTCTCCCACGAGGAAGGGCCGAGCCCTGAAAGCTCTTGCTGCTCTTCACCGTCCCTTGGCACCCTACCTACAGGCACAACAGCACTGGGGATCTGTGCTTTCCCAGAGACGGAACATCTCACTGCGCTCAGTCTCGGCAGAGCCTCTTTCTGAAAAGGCGAACGGTCGGATCCTTCTCCCACGAGGAAGGGCCGAGCCCTGAAAGCTCTTGCTGCTCTTCACCATCCCTTGGCACCCTACCTACAGGCACAACAGCACTGGGGATCTGTGCTTTCCCAGAGACGGAACATCTCACGGCGCTCAGCCTCGGCAGAGCCTCTTTCTGAAAAGGCGAACGGTCGGATCCTTCTCCCACGAGGAAGGGCACAGCCCTGAAAGCTCTTGCTTCTCTTCACCGTCCCTTGGCACCCTACCTACAGGCACAACAGCACTGGGGATCTGTGCTTTCCCAGACACGGAACATCTCACGGCGCTCCGCCTCGGCAGAGCCTCTTTCTGAAAAGGCGAACGGTCGGATCCTTCTCCCACGAGGTAGGGCCCAGCCCTGAAAGCTCTTGCTGCTCTTCACCGTCCCTTGGCACCCTACCTACAGGCCCAACAGCACTGGGGATCTGTGCTTTCCCAGAGACGGAACATCTCACGGCGCTCAGCCTCGGCAAGCCTCTTTCTGAAAAGGCGAACGGTCGGATCCTTCTCCCACGAGGAAGGGCCCAGCCCTGAAAGCTCTTGCTGCTCTTCACCGTCCCTTGGCACCCTACCTACAGGCACAACAACACTGGGGATCTGTGCTTTCCCAGACACGGAACATCTCACGGCGCTCAGCCTCGGCAGAGCCTCTTTCTGAAAAGGCGAATGGTCGGATCCTTCTCCCACGAGGAAGGGCCCAGCCCTGAAAGCTCTTGCTGCTCTTCACCATCCCTTGGCACCCTACCTACAGGCACAACAGTACTGGGGATCTGTGCTTTCCCAGAGACGGAACATCTCACTGCGCTCAGCCTCGGCAGAGCCTCTTTCTGAAAAGGCGAACGGTCGGATCCTTCTCCCACGAGGAAGGGCCCAGCCCTGAAAGCTCTTGCTGCTCTTCACCGTCCCTTGGCGCCCTACCTACAGGCCCAACAGCACTGGGGATCTGTGCTTTCCCAGAGACGGAACATCTCACGGCGCTAGCCTCGGCAGAGCCTCTTTCTGAAAAGGCGAACGGTCGGATCCTTCTCCCACGAGGAAGGGCCGAGCCCTGAAAGCTCTTGCTGCTCTTCACCGTCCCTTGGCACCCTACCTACAGGCACAACAGCACTGGGGATCTGTGCTTTCCCAGACACGGAACATCTCACGGCGCTCAGCCTCGGCAGAGCCTCTTTCTGAAAAGGCGAACGGTCGGATCCTTCTCCCACGAGGAAGGGCACAGCCCTGAAAGCTCTTGCTGCTCTTCACCATCCCTTGGCACCCTACCTACAGGCACAACAGCACTGGGGATCTGTGCTTTCCCAGAGACGGAACATCTCACTGCGCTCAGCCTCGGCAGAGCCTCTTTCTGAAAAGGCGAACGGTCGGATCCTTCTCCCACGAGGAAGGGCCGAGCCCTGAAAGCTCTTGCTGCTCTTCACCGTCCCTTGGCGCCCTACCTACAGGCACAACAGCACTGGGGATCTGTGCTTTCCCAGAGACGGAACATCTCACGGCGCTCAGCCTCGGCAGAGCCTCTTTCTGAAAAGGCGAACGGTCGGATCCTTCTCCCACGAGGAAGGGCCCAGCCCTGAAAGCTCTTGCTGCTCTTCACCGTCCCTTGGCACCCTACCTACAGGCACAACAGCACTGGGGATTTGTGCTTTCCCAGAGACGGAACATCTCACGGCGCTCAGTCTCGGCAGAGCCTCTTTCTGAAAATGCGAACGGTCGGATCCTTCTCCCACGAGGAAGGGCCCAGCCCTGAAAGCTCTTGCTGCTCTTCACCGTCCCTTGGCACCCTACCTACAGGCACAACAGCACTGGGGATCTGTGCTTTCCCAGAGACGGAACATCTCACGGCGCTAGCCTCGGCAGAGCCTCTTTCTGAAAATGCGAACGGTCGGATCCTTCTCCCACGAGGAAGGGCCCAGCCCTGAAAGCTCTTGCTGCTCTTCACCGTCCCTTGGCACCCTACCTACAGGCACAACAGCACTGGGGATCTGTGCTTTCCCAGAGACGGAACATCTCACGGCGCTCAGCCTCGGCAGAGCCTCTTTCTGAAAAGGCGAACGGTCGGATCCTTCTCCCACGAGGAAGGGCACAGCCCTGAAAGCTCTTGCTGTTCTTCACCGTCCCTTGGCGCCCTACCTACAGGCACAACAGCACTGGGGATCTGTGCTTTCCCAGAGACGGAACATCTCACGGCGCTCAGCCTCGGCAGAGCCTCTTTCTGAAAAGGCGAACGGTCGGATCCTTCTCCCACGAGGAAGGGCCCAGCCCTGAAAGCTCTTGCTGCTCTTCACCGTCCCTTGGCACCCTACCTACAGGCACAACAGCACTGGGGATTTGTGCTTTCCCAGAGACGGAACATCTCACGGCGCTCAGTCTCGGCAGAGCCTCTTTCTGAAAATGCGAACGGTCGGATCCTTCTCCCACGAGGAAGGGCCCAGCCCTGAAAGCTCTTGCTGCTCTTCACCGTCCCTTGGCACCCTACCTACAGGCACAACAGCACTGGGGATCTGTGCTTTCCCAGAGACGGAACATCTCACGGCGCTATCCTCGGCAGAGCCTCTTTCTGAAAAGGCGAACGGTCGGATCCTTCTCCCACGAGGAAGGGCCCAGCCCTGAAAGCTCTTGCTGCTCTTCACCGTCCCTTGGCACCCTACCTACAGGCACAACAGCACTGGGGATCTGTGCTTTCCCAGAGACGGAACATCTCACGGCGCTCAGCCTCGGCAGAGCCTCTTTCTGAAAAGGCGAACGGTCGGATCCTTCTCCCACGAGGAAGGGCACAGCCCTGAAAGCTCTTGCTGCTCTTCACCATCCCTTGGCACCCTACCTACAGGCACAACAGCACTGGGGATCTGTGCTTTCCCAGAGACGGAACATCTCACTGCGCTCAGTCTCGGCAGAGCCTCTTTCTGAAAAGGCGAACGGTCGGATCCTTCTCCCACGAGGAAGGGCCGAGCCCTGAAAGCTCTTGCTGCTCTTCACCGTCCCTTGGCACCCTACCTACAGGCACAACAGCACTGGGGATCTGTGCTTTCCCAGACACGGAACATCTCACGGCGCTCAGCCTCGGCAGAGCCTCTTTCTGAAAAGGCGAACGGTCGGATCCTTCTCCCACGAGGAAGGGCACAGCCCTGAAAGCTCTTGCTGCTCTTCACCGTCCCTTGGCACCCTACCTACAGGCACAACAGCACTGGGGATTTGTGCTTTCCCAGAGACGGAACATCTCACGGCGCTCAGCCTCGGCAGAGCCTCTTTCTGAAAATGCGAACGGTCGGATCCTTCTCCCACGAGGAAGGGCACAGCCCTGAAAGCTCTTGCTGCTCTTCACCGTCCCTTGGCACCCTACCTACAGGCACAACAGCACTGGGGATCTGTGCTTTCCCAGACACGGAACATCTCACGGCGCTCAGCCTCGGCAGAGCCTCTTTCTGAAAAGGCGAACGGTCAGATCCTTCTCCCACGAGGAAGGGCCCAGCCCTGAAAGCTCTTGCTGCTCTTCACCGTCCCTTGGCACCCTACCTACAGGCCCAACAGCACTGGGGATCTGTGCTTTCCCAGAGACGGAACATCTCACGGCGCTCAGCCTCGGCAAGCCTCTTTCTGAAAAGGCGAACGGTCGGATCCTTCTCCCACGAGGAAGGGCCCAGCCCTGAAAGCTCTTGCTGCTCTTCACCGTCCCTTGGCACCCTACCTACAGGCACAACAGCACTGGGGATCTGTGCTTTCCCAGACACGGAACATCTCACGGCGCTCAGCCTCGGCAGAGCCTCTTTCTGAAAAGGCGAACGGTCGGATCCTTCTCCCACGAGGAAGGGCCCAGCCCTGAAAGCTCTTGCTGCTCTTCACCATCCCTTGGCACCCTACCTACAGGCACAACAGTACTGGGGATCTGTGCTTTCCCAGAGACGGAACATCTCACGGCGCTCAGCCTCGGCAGAGCCTCTTTCTGAAAAGGCGAACGGTCGGATCCTTCTCCCACGAGGAAGGGCCCAGCCCTGAAAGCTCTTGCTGCTCTTCACCGTCCCTTGGCGCCCTACCTACAGGCCCAACAGCACTGGGGATCTGTGCTTTCCCAGAGACGGAACATCTCACGGCGCTAGCCTCGGCAGAGCCTCTTTCTGAAAAGGCGAACGGTCGGATCCTTCTCCCACGAGGAAGGGCCGAGCCCTGAAAGCTCTTGCTGCTCTTCACCGTCCCTTGGCACCCTACCTACAGGCACAACAGCACTGGGGATCTGTGCTTTCCCAGAGACGGAACATCTCACGGCGCTCAGCCTCGGCAGAGCCTCTTTCTGAAAAGGCGAACGGTCGGATCCTTCTCCCACGAGGAAGGGCACAGCCCTGAAAGCTCTTGCTGCTCTTCACCGTCCCTTGGCGCCCTACCTACAGGCCCAACAGCACTGGGGATTTCTGCTTTCCCAGAGACGGAACATCTCACGGCGCTAGCCTCGGCAGAGCCTCTTTCTGAAAAGGCGAACGGTCGGATCCTTCTCCCACGAGGAAGGGCCCAGCCCTGAAAGCTCTTGCTTCTCTTCACCGTCCCTTGGCACCCTACCTACAGGCACAACAGCACTGGGGATCTGTGCTTTCCCAGACACGGAACATCTCACGGCGCTCCGCCTCGGCAGAGCCTCTTTCTGAAAAGGCGAACGGTCGGATCCTTCTCCCACGAGGAAGGGCACAGCCCTGAAAGCTCTTGCTGCTCTTCACCATCCCTTGGCACCCTACCTACAGGCACAACAGCACTGGGGATCTGTGCTTTCCCAGAGATGGAACATCTCACTGCGCTCAGTCTCGGCAGAGCCTCTTTCTGAAAAGGCGAACGGTCGGATCCTTCTCCCACGAGGAAGGGCCGAGCCCTGAAAGCTCTTGCTGCTCTTCACCGTCCCTTGGCACCCTACCTACAGGCACAACAGCACTGGGGATCTGTGCTTTCCCAGAGACGGAACATCTCACGGCGCTCAGCCTCGGCAGAGCCTCTTTCTGAAAAGGCGAACGGTCGGATCCTTCTCCCACGAGGAAGGGCCCAGCCCTGAAAGCTCTTGCTGCTCTTCACCGTCCCTTGGCACCCTACCTACAGGCACAACAGCACTGGGGATTTGTGCTTTCCCAGAGACGGAACATCTCACGGCGCTCAGCCTCGGCAGAGCCTCTTTCTGAAAAGGCGAACGGTCGGATCCTTCTCCCACGAGGAAGGGCCCAGCCCTGAAAGCTCTTGCTGCTCTTCACCGTCCCTTGGCACCCTACCTACAGGCACAACAGCACTGGGGATCTGTGCTTTCCCAGACACGGAACATCTCACGGCGCTAGCCTCGGCAGAGCCTCTTTCTGAAAAGGCGAACGGTCGGATCCTTCTCCCACGAGGAAGGGCCCAGCCCTGAAAGCTCTTGCTGCTCTTCACCGTCCCTTGGCACCCTACCTACAGGCACAACAGCACTGGGGATCTGTGCTTTCCCAGAGACGGAACATCTCACTGCGCTCAGTCTCGGCAGAGCCTCTTTCTGAAAAGGCGAACGGTCGGATCCTTCTCCCACGAGGAAGGGCCGAGCCCTGAAAGCTCTTGCTGCTCTTCACCGTCCCTTGGCACCCTACCTACAGGCACAACAGCACTGGGGATCTGTGCTTTCCCAGAGACGGAACATCTCACTGCGCTCAGTCTCGGCAGAGCCTCTTTCTGAAAAGGCGAACGGTCGGATCCTTCTCCCACGAGGAAGGGCCGAGCCCTGAAAGCTCTTGCTGCTCTTCACCATCCCTTGGCACCCTACCTACAGGCACAACAGCACTGGGGATCTGTGCTTTCCCAGAGACGGAACATCTCACGGCGCTCAGCCTCGGCAGAGCCTCTTTCTGAAAAGGCGAACGGTCGGATCCTTCTCCCACGAGGAAGGGCACAGCCCTGAAAGCTCTTGCTTCTCTTCACCGTCCCTTGGCACCCTACCTACAGGCACAACAGCACTGGGGATCTGTGCTTTCCCAGACACGGAACATCTCACGGCGCTCCGCCTCGGCAGAGCCTCTTTCTGAAAAGGCGAACGGTCGGATCCTTCTCCCACGAGGTAGGGCCGAGCCCTGAAAGCTCTTGCTGCTCTTCACCGTCCCTTGGCACCCTACCTACAGGCCCAACAGCACTGGGGATCTGTGCTTTCCCAGAGACGGAACATCTCACGGCGCTCAGCCTCGGCAAGCCTCTTTCTGAAAAGGCGAACGGTCGGATCCTTCTCCCACGAGGAAGGGCCCAGCCCTGAAAGCTCTTGCTGCTCTTCACCGTCCCTTGGCACCCTACCTACAGGCACAACAACACTGGGGATCTGTGCTTTCCCAGACACGGAACATCTCACGGCGCTCAGCCTCGGCAGAGCCTCTTTCTGAAAAGGCGAATGGTCGGATCCTTCTCCCACGAGGAAGGGCCCAGCCCTGAAAGCTCTTGCTGCTCTTCACCATCCCTTGGCACCCTACCTACAGGCACAACAGTACTGGGGATCTGTGCTTTCCCAGAGACGGAACATCTCACTGCGCTCAGCCTCGGCAGAGCCTCTTTCTGAAAAGGCGAACGGTCGGATCCTTCTCCCACGAGGAAGGGCCCAGCCCTGAAAGCTCTTGCTGCTCTTCACCGTCCCTTGGCGCCCTACCTACAGGCCCAACAGCACTGGGGATCTGTGCTTTCCCAGAGACGGAACATCTCACGGCGCTAGCCTCGGCAGAGCCTCTTTCTGAAAAGGCGAACGGTCGGATCCTTCTCCCACGAGGAAGGGCCGAGCCCTGAAAGCTCTTGCTGCTCTTCACCGTCCCTTGGCACCCTACCTACAGGCACAACAGCACTGGGGATCTGTGCTTTCCCAGACACGGAACATCTCACGGCGCTCAGCCTCGGCAAGCCTCTTTCTGAAAAGGCGAACGGTCGGATCCTTCTCCCACGAGGAAGGGCCCAGCCCTGAAAGCTCTTGCTGCTCTTCACTGTCCCCGTGCAGCCTATGCACAGGCACAACAACACTGGGGATCTGTGCTTTCCCAGAGACGGAACATCTCACGGCGCTATCCTCGGCAGAGCCTCTTTCTGAAAAGGCGAACGGTCGGATCCTTCTCCCACGAGGAAGGGCCCAGCCCTGAAAGCTCTTGCTTCTCTTCACCGTCCCTTGGCACCCTACCTACAGGCACAACAGCACTGGGGATTTCTGCTTTCCCAGAGACGGAACATCTCACGGCGCTAGCCTCGGCAGAGCCTCTTTCTGAAAAGGCGAACGGTCGGATCCTTCTCCCACGAGGAAGGGCACAGCCCTGAAAGCTCTTGCTTCTCTTCACCGTCCCTTGGCACCCTACCTACAGGCACAACAGCACTGGGGATCTGTGCTTTCCCAGACACGGAACATCTCACGGCGCTCCGCCTCGGCAGAGCCTCTTTCTGAAAAGGCGAACGGTCGGATCCTTCTCCCACGAGGAAGGGCCCAGCCCTGAAAGCTCTTGCTGCTCTTCACCGTCCCTTGGCACCCTACCTACAGGCACAACAGCACTGGGGATTTGTGCTTTCCCAGAGACGGAACATCTCACGGCGCTCAGCCTCGGCAGAGCCTCTTTCTGAAAAGGCGAACGGTCGGATCCTTCTCCCACGAGGAAGGGCCCAGCCCTGAAAGCTCTTGCTGCTCTTCACCGTCCCTTGGCACCCTACCTACAGGCACAACAGCACTGGGGATCTGTGCTTTCCCAGAGACGGAACATCTCACGGCGCTCAGCCTCGGCAGAGCCTCTTTCTGAAAAGGCGAACGGTCGGATCCTTCTCCCACGAGGAAGGGCCCAGCCCTGAAAGCTCTTGCTGCTCTTCACCGTCCCTTGGCACCCTACCTACAGGCACAACAGCACTGGGGATCTGTGCTTTCCCAGAGACGGAACATCTCACGGCGCTAGCCTCGGCAGAGCCTCTTTCTGAAAAGGCGAACGGTCGGATCCTTCTCCCACGAGGAAGGGCCCAGCCCTGAAAGCTCTTGCTGCTCTTCACCGTCCCTTGGCACCCTACCTACAGGCACAACAGCACTGGGGATCTGTGCTTTCCCAGAGACGGAACATCTCACGGCGCTCCGCCTCGGCAGAGCCTCTTTCAGAAAAGGCGAACGGTCGGATCCTTCTCCCACGAGGAAGGGCACAGCCCTGAAAGCTCTTGCTGCTCTTCACCGTCCCTTGGCACCCTACCTACAGGCACAACAGCACTGGGGATCTGTGCTTTCCCAGAGACGGAACATCTCACGGCGCTCAGCCTCGGCAGAGCCTCTTTCTGAAAAGGCGAACGGTCGGATCCTTCTCCCACGAGGAAGGGCCCAGCCCTGAAAGCTCTTGCTGCTCTTCACCGTCCCTTGGCACCCTACCTACAGGCACAACAGCACTGGGGATCTGTGCTTTCCCAGAGACGGAACATCTCACGGCGCTCAGCCTCGGCAGAGCCTCTTTCTGAAAAGGCGAACGGTCGGATCCTTCTCCCACGAGGAAGGGCCCAGCCCTGAAAGCTCTTGCTGCTCTTCACTGTCCCTTGGCACCCTACCTACAGGCACAACAGCACTGGGGATCTGTGCTTTCCCAGAGACGGAACATCTCACGGCGCTCAGCCTCGGCAGAGCCTCTTTCTGAAAAGGCGAACGGTCGGATCCTTCTCCCACGAGGAAGGGCACAGCCCTGAAAGCTCTTGCTGCTCTTCACCATCCCTTGGCACCCTACCTACAGGCACAACAGCACTGGGGATCTGTGCTTTCCCAGAGACGGAACATCTCACTGCGCTCAGTCTCGGCAGAGCCTCTTTCTGAAAAGGCGAACGGTCGGATCCTTCTCCCACGAGGAAGGGCACAGCCCTGAAAGCTCTTGCTGCTCTTCACCGTCCCTTGGCACCCTACCTACAGGCACAACAGCACTGGGGATCTGTGCTTTCCCAGAGACGGAACATCTCACGGCGCTCAGCCTCGGCAGAGCCTCTTTCTGAAAAGGCGAACGGTCGGATCCTTCTCCCACGAGGAAGGGCACAGCCCTGAAAGCTCTTGCTTCTCTTCACCGTCCCTTGGCACCCTACCTACAGGCACAACAGCACTGGGGATCTGTGCTTTCCCAGACACGGAACATCTCACTGCGCTCCGCCTCGGCAGAGCCTCTTTCTGAAAAGGCGAACGGTCGGATCCTTCTCCCACGAGGAAGGGCACAGCCCTGAAAGCTCTTGCTGCTCTTCACCATCCCTTGGCACCCTACCTACAGGCACAACAGCACTGGGGATCTGTGCTTTCCCAGAGACGGAACATCTCACGGCGCTCAGCCTCGGCAGAGCCTCTTTCTGAAAAGGCGAACGGTCGGATCCTTCTCCCACGAGGAAGGGCACAGCCCTGAAAGCTCTTGCTGCTCTTCACCGTCCCTTGGCACCCTACATACAGGCACAACAACACTGGGGATCTGTGCTTTCCCAGAGACGGAACATCTCACGGCGCTATCCTCGGCAGAGCCTCTTTCTGAAAAGGCGAACGGTCGGATCCTTCTCCCACGAGGAAGGGCCCAGCCCTGAAAGCTCTTGCTTCTCTTCACCGTCCCTTGGCACCCTACCTACAGGCACAACAGCACTGGGGATTTCTGCTTTCCCAGAGACGGAACATCTCACGGCGCTAGCCTCGGCAGAGCCTCTTTCTGAAAAGGCGAACGGTCGGATCCTTCTCCCACGAGGAAGGGCACAGCCCTGAAAGCTCTTGCTTCTCTTCACCGTCCCTTGGCACCCTACCTACAGGCACAACAGCACTGGGGATCTGTGCTTTCCCAGACACGGAACATCTCACGGCGCTCAGCCTCGGCAGAGCCTCTTTCTGAAAAGGCGAACGGTCGGATCCTTCTCCCACGAGGAAGGGCCC
Source organism: Buteo buteo (assembly GCF_964188355.1). NCBI lineage: Eukaryota > Metazoa > Chordata > Aves > Accipitriformes > Accipitridae > Buteo > Buteo buteo. The sequence goes on from NC_134191.1 coordinate 26,528,514, forward strand.
AGCCCTGAAAGCTCTTGCTGCTCTTCACCGTCCCTTGGCACCCTACCTACAGGCACAACAGCACTGGGGATTTGTGCTTTCCCAGAGACGGAACATCTCACGGCGCTCAGCCTCGGCAGAGCCTCTTTCTGAAAAGGCGAACGGTCGGATCCTTCTCCCACGAGGAAGGGCCCAGCCCTGAAAGCTCTTGCTGCTCTTCACCGTCCCTTGGCGCCCTACCTACAGGCCCAACAGCACTGGGGATCTGTGCTTTCCCAGAGACGGAACATCTCACGGCGCTAGCCTCGGCAGAGCCTCTTTCTGAAAAGGCGAATGGTCGGATCCTTCTCCCACGAGGAAGGGCACAGCCCTGAAAGCTCTTGCTTCTCTTCACCGTCCCTTGGCACCCTACCTACAGGCACAACAGCACTGGGGATCTGTGCTTTCCCAGAGACGGAACATCTCACGGCGCTCCGCCTCGGCAGAGCCTCTTTCTGAAAAGGCGAACGGTCGGATCCTTCTCCCACGAGGAAGGGCACAGCCCTGAAAGCTCTTGCTGCTCTTCACCATCCCTTGGCACCCTACCTACAGGCACAACAGCACTGGGGATCTGTGCTTTCCCAGAGATGGAACATCTCACTGCGCTCAGTCTCGGCAGAGCCTCTTTCTGAAAAGGCGAACGGTCGGATCCTTCTCCCACGAGGAAGGGCCGAGCCCTGAAAGCTCTTGCTGCTCTTCACCGTCCCTTGGCACCCTACCTACAGGCACAACAGCACTGGGGATCTGTGCTTTCCCAGAGACGGAACATCTCACGGCGCTCAGCCTCGGCAGAGCCTCTTTCTGAAAAGGCGAACGGTCGGATCCTTCTCCCACGAGGAAGGGCCCAGCCCTGAAAGCTCTTGCTGCTCTTCACCGTCCCTTGGCACCCTACCTACAGGCACAACAGCACTGGGGATTTGTGCTTTCCCAGAGACGGAACATCTCACGGCGCTCAGCCTCGGCAGAGCCTCTTTCTGAAAAGGCGAACGGTCGGATCCTTCTCCCACGAGGAAGGGCCCAGCCCTGAAAGCTCTTGCTGCTCTTCACCGTCCCTTGGCACCCTACCTACAGGCACAACAGCACTGGGGATCTGTGCTTTCCCAGAGACGGAACATCTCACGGCGCTAGCCTCGGCAGAGCCTCTTTCTGAAAAGGCGAACGGTCGGATCCTTCTCCCACGAGGAAGGGCCCAGCCCTGAAAGCTCTTGCTGCTCTTCACCGTCCCTTGGCACCCTACCTACAGGCACAACAGCACTGGGGATCTGTGCTTTCCCAGAGACGGAACATCTCACTGCGCTCAGTCTCGGCAGAGCCTCTTTCTGAAAAGGCGAACGGTCGGATCCTTCTCCCACGAGGAAGGGCCGAGCCCTGAAAGCTCTTGCTGCTCTTCACCGTCCCTTGGCACCCTACCTACAGGCACAACAGCACTGGGGATCTGTGCTTTCCCAGAGACGGAACATCTCACTGCGCTCAGTCTCGGCAGAGCCTCTTTCTGAAAAGGCGAACGGTCGGATCCTTCTCCCACGAGGAAGGGCCGAGCCCTGAAAGCTCTTGCTGCTCTTCACCATCCCTTGGCACCCTACCTACAGGCACAACAGCACTGGGGATCTGTGCTTTCCCAGAGACGGAACATCTCACGGCGCTCAGCCTCGGCAGAGCCTCTTTCTGAAAAGGCGAACGGTCGGATCCTTCTCCCACGAGGAAGGGCACAGCCCTGAAAGCTCTTGCTTCTCTTCACCGTCCCTTGGCACCCTACCTACAGGCACAACAGCACTGGGGATCTGTGCTTTCCCAGACACGGAACATCTCACGGCGCTCCGCCTCGGCAGAGCCTCTTTCTGAAAAGGCGAACGGTCGGATCCTTCTCCCACGAGGTAGGGCCCAGCCCTGAAAGCTCTTGCTGCTCTTCACCGTCCCTTGGCACCCTACCTACAGGCCCAACAGCACTGGGGATCTGTGCTTTCCCAGAGACGGAACATCTCACGGCGCTCAGCCTCGGCAAGCCTCTTTCTGAAAAGGCGAACGGTCGGATCCTTCTCCCACGAGGAAGGGCCCAGCCCTGAAAGCTCTTGCTGCTCTTCACCGTCCCTTGGCACCCTACCTACAGGCACAACAACACTGGGGATCTGTGCTTTCCCAGACACGGAACATCTCACGGCGCTCAGCCTCGGCAGAGCCTCTTTCTGAAAAGGCGAATGGTCGGATCCTTCTCCCACGAGGAAGGGCCCAGCCCTGAAAGCTCTTGCTGCTCTTCACCATCCCTTGGCACCCTACCTACAGGCACAACAGTACTGGGGATCTGTGCTTTCCCAGAGACGGAACATCTCACTGCGCTCAGCCTCGGCAGAGCCTCTTTCTGAAAAGGCGAACGGTCGGATCCTTCTCCCACGAGGAAGGGCCCAGCCCTGAAAGCTCTTGCTGCTCTTCACCGTCCCTTGGCGCCCTACCTACAGGCCCAACAGCACTGGGGATCTGTGCTTTCCCAGAGACGGAACATCTCACGGCGCTAGCCTCGGCAGAGCCTCTTTCTGAAAAGGCGAACGGTCGGATCCTTCTCCCACGAGGAAGGGCCGAGCCCTGAAAGCTCTTGCTGCTCTTCACCATCCCTTGGCACCCTACCTACAGGCACAACAGCACTGGGGATCTGTGCTTTCCCAGACACGGAACATCTCACGGCGCTCAGCCTCGGCAGAGCCTCTTTCTGAAAAGGCGAACGGTCGGATCCTTCTCCCACGAGGAAGGGCACAGCCCTGAAAGCTCTTGCTGCTCTTCACCATCCCTTGGCACCCTACCTACAGGCACAACAGCACTGGGGATCTGTGCTTTCCCAGAGACGGAACATCTCACTGCGCTCAGCCTCGGCAGAGCCTCTTTCTGAAAAGGCGAACGGTCGGATCCTTCTCCCACGAGGAAGGGCCGAGCCCTGAAAGCTCTTGCTTCTCTTCACCGTCCCTTGGCGCCCTACCTACAGGCACAACAGCACTGGGGATCTGTGCTTTCCCAGAGACGGAACATCTCACGGCGCTCAGCCTCGGCAGAGCCTCTTTCTGAAAAGGCGAACGGTCGGATCCTTCTCCCACGAGGAAGGGCCCAGCCCTGAAAGCTCTTGCTGCTCTTCACCGTCCCTTGGCACCCTACCTACAGGCACAACAGCACTGGGGATTTGTGCTTTCCCAGAGACGGAACATCTCACGGCGCTCAGTCTCGGCAGAGCCTCTTTCTGAAAAGGCGAACGGTCGGATCCTTCTCCCACGAGGAAGGGCCCAGCCCTGAAAGCTCTTGCTGCTCTTCACTGTCCCTTGGCACCCTACCTACAGGCACAACAGCACTGGGGATCTGTGCTTTCCCAGAGACGGAACATCTCACGGCGCTAGCCTCGGCAGAGCCTCTTTCTGAAAATGCGAACGGTCGGATCCTTCTCCCACGAGGAAGGGCCCAGCCCTGAAAGCTCTTGCTGCTCTTCACCGTCCCTTGGCACCCTACCTACAGGCACAACAGCACTGGGGATCTGTGCTTTCCCAGAGACGGAACATCTCACGGCGCTCAGCCTCGGCAGAGCCTCTTTCTGAAAAGGCGAACGGTCGGATCCTTCTCCCACGAGGAAGGGCACAGCCCTGAAAGCTCTTGCTGTTCTTCACCGTCCCTTGGCGCCCTACCTACAGGCACAACAGCACTGGGGATCTGTGCTTTCCCAGAGACGGAACATCTCACGGCGCTCAGCCTCGGCAGAGCCTCTTTCTGAAAAGGCGAACGGTCGGATCCTTCTCCCACGAGGAAGGGCCCAGCCCTGAAAGCTCTTGCTTCTCTTCACCGTCCCTTGGCACCCTACCTACAGGCACAACAGCACTGGGGATTTGTGCTTTCCCAGAGACGGAACATCTCACGGCGCTCAGTCTCGGCAGAGCCTCTTTCTGAAAATGCGAACGGTCGGATCCTTCTCCCACGAGGAAGGGCCCAGCCCTGAAAGCTCTTGCTGCTCTTCACCGTCCCTTGGCACCCTACCTACAGGCACAACAGCACTGGGGATCTGTGCTTTCCCAGAGACGGAACATCTCACGGCGCTATCCTCGGCAGAGCCTCTTTCTGAAAAGGCGAACGGTCGGATCCTTCTCCCACGAGGAAGGGCCCAGCCCTGAAAGCTCTTGCTGCTCTTCACCGTCCCTTGGCACCCTACCTACAGGCACAACAGCACTGGGGATCTGTGCTTTCCCAGAGACGGAACATCTCACGGCGCTCAGCCTCGGCAGAGCCTCTTTCTGAAAAGGCGAACGGTCGGATCCTTCTCCCACGAGGAAGGGCACAGCCCTGAAAGCTCTTGCTGCTCTTCACCATCCCTTGGCACCCTACCTACAGGCACAACAGCACTGGGGATCTGTGCTTTCCCAGAGACGGAACATCTCACTGCGCTCAGTCTCGGCAGAGCCTCTTTCTGAAAAGGCGAACGGTCGGATCCTTCTCCCACGAGGAAGGGCCGAGCCCTGAAAGCTCTTGCTGCTCTTCACCGTCCCTTGGCACCCTACCTACAGGCACAACAGCACTGGGGATCTGTGCTTTCCCAGACACGGAACATCTCACGGCGCTCAGCCTCGGCAGAGCCTCTTTCTGAAAAGGCGAACGGTCGGATCCTTCTCCCACGAGGAAGGGCACAGCCCTGAAAGCTCTTGCTGCTCTTCACCGTCCCTTGGCACCCTACCTACAGGCACAACAGCACTGGGGATTTGTGCTTTCCCAGAGACGGAACATCTCACGGCGCTCAGCCTCGGCAGAGCCTCTTTCTGAAAATGCGAACGGTCGGATCCTTCTCCCACGAGGAAGGGCACAGCCCTGAAAGCTCTTGCTGCTCTTCACCGTCCCTTGGCACCCTACCTACAGGCACAACAGCACTGGGGATCTGTGCTTTCCCAGAGACGGAACATCTCACGGCGCTCCGCCTCGGCAGAGCCTCTTTCTGAAAAGGCGAACGGTCGGATCCTTCTCCCACGAGGAAGGGCACAGCCCTGAAAGCTCTTGCTGCTCTTCACCATCCCTTGGCACCCTACCTACAGGCACAACAGCACTGGGGATCTGTGCTTTCCCAGAGATGGAACATCTCACTGCGCTCAGTCTCGGCAGAGCCTCTTTCTGAAAAGGCGAACGGTCGGATCCTTCTCCCACGAGGAAGGGCCGAGCCCTGAAAGCTCTTGCTGCTCTTCACCGTCCCTTGGCACCCTACCTACAGGCACAACAGCACTGGGGATCTGTGCTTTCCCAGAGACGGAACATCTCACGGCGCTCAGCCTCGGCAGAGCCTCTTTCTGAAAAGGCGAACGGTCGGATCCTTCTCCCACGAGGAAGGGCCCAGCCCTGAAAGCTCTTGCTGCTCTTCACCGTCCCTTGGCACCCTACCTACAGGCACAACAGCACTGGGGATTTGTGCTTTCCCAGAGACGGAACATCTCACGGCGCTCAGCCTCGGCAGAGCCTCTTTCTGAAAAGGCGAACGGTCGGATCCTTCTCCCACGAGGAAGGGCCCAGCCCTGAAAGCTCTTGCTGCTCTTCACCGTCCCTTGGCACCCTACCTACAGGCACAACAGCACTGGGGATCTGTGCTTTCCCAGAGACGGAACATCTCACGGCGCTAGCCTCGGCAGAGCCTCTTTCTGAAAAGGCGAACGGTCGGATCCTTCTCCCACGAGGAAGGGCCCAGCCCTGAAAGCTCTTGCTGCTCTTCACCGTCCCTTGGCACCCTACCTACAGGCACAACAGCACTGGGGATCTGTGCTTTCCCAGAGACGGAACATCTCACTGCGCTCAGTCTCGGCAGAGCCTCTTTCTGAAAAGGCGAACGGTCGGATCCTTCTCCCACGAGGAAGGGCCGAGCCCTGAAAGCTCTTGCTGCTCTTCACCGTCCCTTGGCACCCTACCTACAGGCACAACAGCACTGGGGATCTGTGCTTTCCCAGAGACGGAACATCTCACTGCGCTCAGTCTCGGCAGAGCCTCTTTCTGAAAAGGCGAACGGTCGGATCCTTCTCCCACGAGGAAGGGCCGAGCCCTGAAAGCTCTTGCTGCTCTTCACCATCCCTTGGCACCCTACCTACAGGCACAACAGCACTGGGGATCTGTGCTTTCCCAGAGACGGAACATCTCACGGCGCTCAGCCTCGGCAGAGCCTCTTTCTGAAAAGGCGAACGGTCGGATCCTTCTCCCACGAGGAAGGGCACAGCCCTGAAAGCTCTTGCTTCTCTTCACCGTCCCTTGGCACCCTACCTACAGGCACAACAGCACTGGGGATCTGTGCTTTCCCAGACACGGAACATCTCACGGCGCTCCGCCTCGGCAGAGCCTCTTTCTGAAAAGGCGAACGGTCGGATCCTTCTCCCACGAGGTAGGGCCCAGCCCTGAAAGCTCTTGCTGCTCTTCACCGTCCCTTGGCACCCTACCTACAGGCCCAACAGCACTGGGGATCTGTGCTTTCCCAGAGACGGAACATCTCACGGCGCTCAGCCTCGGCAAGCCTCTTTCTGAAAAGGCGAACGGTCGGATCCTTCTCCCACGAGGAAGGGCCCAGCCCTGAAAGCTCTTGCTGCTCTTCACCGTCCCTTGGCACCCTACCTACAGGCACAACAACACTGGGGATCTGTGCTTTCCCAGACACGGAACATCTCACGGCGCTCAGCCTCGGCAGAGCCTCTTTCTGAAAAGGCGAATGGTCGGATCCTTCTCCCACGAGGAAGGGCCCAGCCCTGAAAGCTCTTGCTGCTCTTCACCATCCCTTGGCACCCTACCTACAGGCACAACAGTACTGGGGATCTGTGCTTTCCCAGAGACGGAACATCTCACTGCGCTCAGCCTCGGCAGAGCCTCTTTCTGAAAAGGCGAACGGTCGGATCCTTCTCCCACGAGGAAGGGCCCAGCCCTGAAAGCTCTTGCTGCTCTTCACCGTCCCTTGGCGCCCTACCTACAGGCCCAACAGCACTGGGGATCTGTGCTTTCCCAGAGACGGAACATCTCACGGCGCTAGCCTCGGCAGAGCCTCTTTCTGAAAAGGCGAACGGTCGGATCCTTCTCCCACGAGGAAGGGCCGAGCCCTGAAAGCTCTTGCTGCTCTTCACCGTCCCTTGGCACCCTACCTACAGGCACAACAGCACTGGGGATCTGTGCTTTCCCAGACACGGAACATCTCACGGCGCTCAGCCTCGGCAGAGCCTCTTTCTGAAAAGGCGAACGGTCGGATCCTTCTCCCACGAGGAAGGGCACAGCCCTGAAAGCTCTTGCTGCTCTTCACCATCCCTTGGCACCCTACCTACAGGCACAACAGCACTGGGGATCTGTGCTTTCCCAGAGACGGAACATCTCACTGCGCTCAGCCTCGGCAGAGCCTCTTTCTGAAAAGGCGAACGGTCGGATCCTTCTCCCACGAGGAAGGGCCGAGCCCTGAAAGCTCTTGCTTCTCTTCACCGTCCCTTGGCGCCCTACCTACAGGCACAACAGCACTGGGGATCTGTGCTTTCCCAGAGACGGAACATCTCACGGCGCTCAGCCTCGGCAGAGCCTCTTTCTGAAAAGGCGAACGGTCGGATCCTTCTCCCACGAGGAAGGGCCCAGCCCTGAAAGCTCTTGCTGCTCTTCACCGTCCCTTGGCACCCTACCTACAGGCACAACAGCACTGGGGATTTGTGCTTTCCCAGAGACGGAACATCTCACGGCGCTCAGTCTCGGCAGAGCCTCTTTCTGAAAAGGCGAACGGTCGGATCCTTCTCCCACGAGGAAGGGCCCAGCCCTGAAAGCTCTTGCTGCTCTTCACTGTCCCTTGGCACCCTACCTACAGGCACAACAGCACTGGGGATCTGTGCTTTCCCAGAGACGGAACATCTCACGGCGCTAGCCTCGGCAGAGCCTCTTTCTGAAAATGCGAACGGTCGGATCCTTCTCCCACGAGGAAGGGCCCAGCCCTGAAAGCTCTTGCTGCTCTTCACCGTCCCTTGGCACCCTACCTACAGGCACAACAGCACTGGGGATCTGTGCTTTCCCAGAGACGGAACATCTCACGGCGCTCAGCCTCGGCAGAGCCTCTTTCTGAAAAGGCGAACGGTCGGATCCTTCTCCCACGAGGAAGGGCACAGCCCTGAAAGCTCTTGCTGTTCTTCACCGTCCCTTGGCGCCCTACCTACAGGCACAACAGCACTGGGGATCTGTGCTTTCCCAGAGACGGAACATCTCACGGCGCTCAGCCTCGGCAGAGCCTCTTTCTGAAAAGGCGAACGGTCGGATCCTTCTCCCACGAGGAAGGGCCCAGCCCTGAAAGCTCTTGCTTCTCTTCACCGTCCCTTGGCACCCTACCTACAGGCACAACAGCACTGGGGATTTGTGCTTTCCCAGAGACGGAACATCTCACGGCGCTCAGTCTCGGCAGAGCCTCTTTCTGAAAATGCGAACGGTCGGATCCTTCTCCCACGAGGAAGGGCCCAGCCCTGAAAGCTCTTGCTGCTCTTCACCGTCCCTTGGCACCCTACCTACAGGCACAACAGCACTGGGGATCTGTGCTTTCCCAGAGACGGAACATCTCACGGCGCTATCCTCGGCAGAGCCTCTTTCTGAAAAGGCGAACGGTCGGATCCTTCTCCCACGAGGAAGGGCCCAGCCCTGAAAGCTCTTGCTGCTCTTCACCGTCCCTTGGCACCCTACCTACAGGCACAACAGCACTGGGGATCTGTGCTTTCCCAGAGACGGAACATCTCACGGCGCTCAGCCTCGGCAGAGCCTCTTTCTGAAAAGGCGAACGGTCGGATCCTTCTCCCACGAGGAAGGGCACAGCCCTGAAAGCTCTTGCTGCTCTTCACCATCCCTTGGCACCCTACCTACAGGCACAACAGCACTGGGGATCTGTGCTTTCCCAGAGACGGAACATCTCACTGCGCTCAGTCTCGGCAGAGCCTCTTTCTGAAAAGGCGAACGGTCGGATCCTTCTCCCACGAGGAAGGGCCGAGCCCTGAAAGCTCTTGCTGCTCTTCACCGTCCCTTGGCACCCTACCTACAGGCACAACAGCACTGGGGATCTGTGCTTTCCCAGACACGGAACATCTCACGGCGCTCAGCCTCGGCAGAGCCTCTTTCTGAAAAGGCGAACGGTCGGATCCTTCTCCCACGAGGAAGGGCACAGCCCTGAAAGCTCTTGCTGCTCTTCACCGTCCCTTGGCACCCTACCTACAGGCACAACAGCACTGGGGATTTGTGCTTTCCCAGAGACGGAACATCTCACGGCGCTCAGCCTCGGCAGAGCCTCTTTCTGAAAATGCGAACGGTCGGATCCTTCTCCCACGAGGAAGGGCACAGCCCTGAAAGCTCTTGCTGCTCTTCACCGTCCCTTGGCACCCTACCTACAGGCACAACAGCACTGGGGATCTGTGCTTTCCCAGACACGGAACATCTCACGGCGCTCAGCCTCGGCAGAGCCTCTTTCTGAAAAGGCGAACGGTCAGATCCTTCTCCCACGAGGAAGGGCCCAGCCCTGAAAGCTCTTGCTGCTCTTCACCGTCCCTTGGCACCCTACCTACAGGCCCAACAGCACTGGGGATCTGTGCTTTCCCAGAGACGGAACATCTCACGGCGCTCAGCCTCGGCAAGCCTCTTTCTGAAAAGGCGAACGGTCGGATCCTTCTCCCACGAGGAAGGGCCCAGCCCTGAAAGCTCTTGCTGCTCTTCACCGTCCCTTGGCACCCTACCTACAGGCACAACAGCACTGGGGATCTGTGCTTTCCCAGAGACGGAACATCTCACGGCGCTCAGCCTCGGCAGAGCCTCTTTCTGAAAAGGCGAACGGTCGGATCCTTCTCCCACGAGGAAGGGCCCAGCCCTGAAAGCTCTTGCTGCTCTTCACCATCCCTTGGCACCCTACCTACAGGCACAACAGTACTGGGGATCTGTGCTTTCCCAGAGACGGAACATCTCACGGCGCTCAGCCTCGGCAGAGCCTCTTTCTGAAAAGGCGAACGGTCGGATCCTTCTCCCACGAGGAAGGGCCCAGCCCTGAAAGCTCTTGCTGCTCTTCACCGTCCCTTGGCGCCCTACCTACAGGCCCAACAGCACTGGGGATCTGTGCTTTCCCAGAGACGGAACATCTCACGGCGCTAGCCTCGGCAGAGCCTCTTTCTGAAAAGGCGAACGGTCGGATCCTTCTCCCACGAGGAAGGGCCGAGCCCTGAAAGCTCTTGCTGCTCTTCACCGTCCCTTGGCACCCTACCTACAGGCACAACAGCACTGGGGATCTGTGCTTTCCCAGAGACGGAACATCTCACGGCGCTCAGCCTCGGCAGAGCCTCTTTCTGAAAAGGCGAACGGTCGGATCCTTCTCCCACGAGGAAGGGCACAGCCCTGAAAGCTCTTGCTGCTCTTCACCGTCCCTTGGCGCCCTACCTACAGGCCCAACAGCACTGGGGATTTCTGCTTTCCCAGAGACGGAACATCTCACGGCGCTAGCCTCGGCAGAGCCTCTTTCTGAAAAGGCGAACGGTCGGATCCTTCTCCCACGAGGAAGGGCACAGCCCTGAAAGCTCTTGCTTCTCTTCACCGTCCCTTGGCACCCTACCTACAGGCACAACAGCACTGGGGATCTGTGCTTTCCCAGACACGGAACATCTCACGGCGCTCCGCCTCGGCAGAGCCTCTTTCTGAAAAGGCGAACGGTCGGATCCTTCTCCCACGAGGAAGGGCACAGCCCTGAAAGCTCTTGCTGCTCTTCACCATCCCTTGGCACCCTACCTACAGGCACAACAGCACTGGGGATCTGTGCTTTCCCAGAGATGGAACATCTCACTGCGCTCAGTCTCGGCAGAGCCTCTTTCTGAAAAGGCGAACGGTCGGATCCTTCTCCCACGAGGAAGGGCCGAGCCCTGAAAGCTCTTGCTGCTCTTCACCGTCCCTTGGCACCCTACCTACAGGCACAACAGCACTGGGGATCTGTGCTTTCCCAGAGACGGAACATCTCACGGCGCTCAGCCTCGGCAGAGCCTCTTTCTGAAAAGGCGAACGGTCGGATCCTTCTCCCACGAGGAAGGGCCCAGCCCTGAAAGCTCTTGCTGCTCTTCACCGTCCCTTGGCACCCTACCTACAGGCACAACAGCACTGGGGATTTGTGCTTTCCCAGAGACGGAACATCTCACGGCGCTCAGCCTCGGCAGAGCCTCTTTCTGAAAAGGCGAACGGTCGGATCCTTCTCCCACGAGGAAGGGCCCAGCCCTGAAAGCTCTTGCTGCTCTTCACCGTCCCTTGGCACCCTACCTACAGGCACAACAGCACTGGGGATCTGTGCTTTCCCAGACACGGAACATCTCACGGCGCTAGCCTCGGCAGAGCCTCTTTCTGAAAAGGCGAACGGTCGGATCCTTCTCCCACGAGGAAGGGCCCAGCCCTGAAAGCTCTTGCTGCTCTTCACCGTCCCTTGGCACCCTACCTACAGGCACAACAGCACTGGGGATCTGTGCTTTCCCAGAGACGGAACATCTCACTGCGCTCAGTCTCGGCAGAGCCTCTTTCTGAAAAGGCGAACGGTCGGATCCTTCTCCCACGAGGAAGGGCCGAGCCCTGAAAGCTCTTGCTGCTCTTCACCGTCCCTTGGCACCCTACCTACAGGCACAACAGCACTGGGGATCTGTGCTTTCCCAGAGACGGAACATCTCACTGCGCTCAGTCTCGGCAGAGCCTCTTTCTGAAAAGGCGAACGGTCGGATCCTTCTCCCACGAGGAAGGGCCGAGCCCTGAAAGCTCTTGCTGCTCTTCACCATCCCTTGGCACCCTACCTACAGGCACAACAGCACTGGGGATCTGTGCTTTCCCAGAGACGGAACATCTCACGGCGCTCAGCCTCGGCAGAGCCTCTTTCTGAAAAGGCGAACGGTCGGATCCTTCTCCCACGAGGAAGGGCACAGCCCTGAAAGCTCTTGCTTCTCTTCACCGTCCCTTGGCACCCTACCTACAGGCACAACAGCACTGGGGATCTGTGCTTTCCCAGACACGGAACATCTCACGGCGCTCCGCCTCGGCAGAGCCTCTTTCTGAAAAGGCGAACGGTCGGATCCTTCTCCCACGAGGTAGGGCCGAGCCCTGAAAGCTCTTGCTGCTCTTCACCGTCCCTTGGCACCCTACCTACAGGCCCAACAGCACTGGGGATCTGTGCTTTCCCAGAGACGGAACATCTCACGGCGCTCAGCCTCGGCAAGCCTCTTTCTGAAAAGGCGAACGGTCGGATCCTTCTCCCACGAGGAAGGGCCCAGCCCTGAAAGCTCTTGCTTCTCTTCACCGTCCCTTGGCACCCTACCTACAGGCACAACAACACTGGGGATCTGTGCTTTCCCAGACACGGAACATCTCACGGCGCTCAGCCTCGGCAGAGCCTCTTTCTGAAAAGGCGAATGGTCGGATCCTTCTCCCACGAGGAAGGGCCCAGCCCTGAAAGCTCTTGCTGCTCTTCACCATCCCTTGGCACCCTACCTACAGGCACAACAGTACTGGGGATCTGTGCTTTCCCAGAGACGGAACATCTCACTGCGCTCAGCCTCGGCAGAGCCTCTTTCTGAAAAGGCGAACGGTCGGATCCTTCTCCCACGAGGAAGGGCCCAGCCCTGAAAGCTCTTGCTGCTCTTCACCGTCCCTTGGCGCCCTACCTACAGGCCCAACAGCACTGGGGATCTGTGCTTTCCCAGAGACGGAACATCTCACGGCGCTAGCCTCGGCAGAGCCTCTTTCTGAAAAGGCGAACGGTCGGATCCTTCTCCCACGAGGAAGGGCCGAGCCCTGAAAGCTCTTGCTGCTCTTCACCGTCCCTTGGCACCCTACCTACAGGCACAACAGCACTGGGGATCTGTGCTTTCCCAGAGACGGAACATCTCACGGCGCTCAGCCTCGGCAGAGCCTCTTTCTGAAAAGGCGAACGGTCGGATCCTTCTCCCACGAGGAAGGGCACAGCCCTGAAAGCTCTTGCTGCTCTTCACCATCCCTTGGCACCCTACCTACAGGCACAACAGCACTGGGGATCTGTGCTTTCCCAGAGACGGAACATCTCACTGCGCTCAGCCTCGGCAGAGCCTCTTTCTGAAAAGGCGAACGGTCGGATCCTTCTCCCACGAGGAAGGGCCGAGCCCTGAAAGCTCTTGCTGCTCTTCACCGTCCCTTGGCGCCCTACCTACAGGCACAACAGCACTGGGGATCTGTGCTTTCCCAGAGACGGAACATCTCACGGCGCTCAGCCTCGGCAGAGCCTCTTTCTGAAAAGGCGAACGGTCGGATCCTTCTCCCACGAGGAAGGGCCCAGCCCTGAAAGCTCTTGCTGCTCTTCACCGTCCCTTGGCACCCTACCTACAGGCACAACAGCACTGGGGATTTGTGCTTTCCCAGAGACGGAACATCTCACGGCGCTCAGTCTCGGCAGAGCCTCTTTCTGAAAATGCGAACGGTCGGATCCTTCTCCCACGAGGAAGGGCCCAGCCCTGAAAGCTCTTGCTGCTCTTCACCGTCCCTTGGCACCCTACCTACAGGCACAACAGCACTGGGGATCTGTGCTTTCCCAGAGACGGAACATCTCACGGCGCTAGCCTCGGCAGAGCCTCTTTCTGAAAATGCGAACGGTCGGATCCTTCTCCCACGAGGAAGGGCCCAGCCCTGAAAGCTCTTGCTGCTCTTCACCGTCCCTTGGCACCCTACCTACAGGCACAACAGCACTGGGGATCTGTGCTTTCCCAGAGACGGAACATCTCACGGCGCTCAGCCTCGGCAGAGCCTCTTTCTGAAAAGGCGAACGGTCGGATCCTTCTCCCACGAGGAAGGGCACAGCCCTGAAAGCTCTTGCTGTTCTTCACCGTCCCTTGGCGCCCTACCTACAGGCACAACAGCACTGGGGATCTGTGCTTTCCCAGAGACGGAACATCTCACGGCGCTCAGCCTCGGCAGAGCCTCTTTCTGAAAAGGCGAACGGTCGGATCCTTCTCCCACGAGGAAGGGCCCAGCCCTGAAAGCTCTTGCTGCTCTTCACCGTCCCTTGGCACCCTACCTACAGGCACAACAGCACTGGGGATTTGTGCTTTCCCAGAGACGGAACATCTCACGGCGCTCAGTCTCGGCAGAGCCTCTTTCTGAAAATGCGAACGGTCGGATCCTTCTCCCACGAGGAAGGGCACAGCCCTGAAAGCTCTTGCTGCTCTTCACCGTCCCTTGGCACCCTACCTACAGGCACAACAGCACTGGGGATCTGTGCTTTCCCAGAGACGGAACATCTCACGGCGCTATCCTCGGCAGAGCCTCTTTCTGAAAAGGCGAACGGTCGGATCCTTCTCCCACGAGGAAGGGCCCAGCCCTGAAAGCTCTTGCTGCTCTTCACCGTCCCTTGGCACCCTACCTACAGGCACAACAGCACTGGGGATCTGTGCTTTCCCAGAGACGGAACATCTCACGGCGCTCAGCCTCGGCAGAGCCTCTTTCTGAAAAGGCGAACGGTCGGATCCTTCTCCCACGAGGAAGGGCACAGCCCTGAAAGCTCTTGCTGCTCTTCACCATCCCTTGGCACCCTACCTACAGGCACAACAGCACTGGGGATCTGTGCTTTCCCAGAGACGGAACATCTCACTGCGCTCAGTCTCGGCAGAGCCTCTTTCTGAAAAGGCGAACGGTCGGATCCTTCTCCCACGAGGAAGGGCCGAGCCCTGAAAGCTCTTGCTGCTCTTCACCGTCCCTTGGCACCCTACCTACAGGCACAACAGCACTGGGGATCTGTGCTTTCCCAGACACGGAACATCTCACGGCGCTCAGCCTCGGCAGAGCCTCTTTCTGAAAAGGCGAACGGTCGGATCCTTCTCCCACGAGGAAGGGCACAGCCCTGAAAGCTCTTGCTGCTCTTCACCGTCCCTTGGCACCCTACCTACAGGCACAACAGCACTGGGGATTTGTGCTTTCCCAGAGACGGAACATCTCACGGCGCTCAGCCTCGGCAGAGCCTCTTTCTGAAAATGCGAACGGTCGGATCCTTCTCCCACGAGGAAGGGCACAGCCCTGAAAGCTCTTGCTGCTCTTCACCGTCCCTTGGCACCCTACCTACAGGCACAACAGCACTGGGGATCTGTGCTTTCCCAGACACGGAACATCTCACGGCGCTCAGCCTCGGCAGAGCCTCTTTCTGAAAAGGCGAACGGTCAGATCCTTCTCCCACGAGGAAGGGCCCAGCCCTGAAAGCTCTTGCTGCTCTTCACCGTCCCTTGGCACCCTACCTACAGGCACAACAGCACTGGGGATCTGTGCTTTCCCAGAGACGGAACATCTCACGGCGCTCAGCCTCGGCAGAGCCTCTTTCTGAAAAGGCGAACGGTCGGATCCTTCTCCCACGAGGAAGGGCCGAGCCCTGAAAGCTCTTGCTGCTCTTCACCGTCCCTTGGCGCCCTACCTACAGGCACAACAGCACTGGGGATCTGTGCTTTCCCAGAGACGGAACATCTCACGGCGCTCAGCCTCGGCAGAGCCTCTTTCTGAAAAGGCGAACGGTCGGATCCTTCTCCCACGAGGAAGGGCCCAGCCCTGAAAGCTCTTGCTGCTCTTCACCGTCCCTTGGCACCCTACCTACAGGCACAACAGCACTGGGGATTTGTGCTTTCCCAGAGACGGAACATCTCACGGCGCTCAGTCTCGGCAGAGCCTCTTTCTGAAAATGCGAACGGTCGGATCCTTCTCCCACGAGGAAGGGCCCAGCCCTGAAAGCTCTTGCTGCTCTTCACCGTCCCTTGGCACCCTACCTACAGGCACAACAGCACTGGGGATCTGTGCTTTCCCAGAGACGGAACATCTCACGGCGCTCAGTCTCGGCAGAGCCTCTTTCTGAAAATGCGAACGGTCGGATCCTTCTCCCACGAGGAAGGGCCCAGCCCTGAAAGCTCTTGCTGCTCTTCACCGTCCCTTGGCACCCTACCTACAGGCACAACAGCACTGGGGATCTGTGCTTTCCCAGAGACGGAACATCTCACGGCGCTCAGCCTCGGCAGAGCCTCTTTCTGAAAAGGCGAACGGTCGGATCCTTCTCCCACGAGGAAGGGCACAGCCCTGAAAGCTCTTGCTGCTCTTCACCATCCCTTGGCACCCTACCTACAGGCACAACAGCACTGGGGATCTGTGCTTTCCCAGAGACGGAACATCTCACTGCGCTCAGTCTCGGCAGAGCCTCTTTCTGAAAAGGCGAACGGTCGGATCCTTCTCCCACGAGGAAGGGCCGAGCCCTGAAAGCTCTTGCTGCTCTTCACCGTCCCTTGGCACCCTACCTACAGGCACAACAGCACTGGGGATCTGTGCTTTCCCAGAGACGGAACATCTCACGGCGCTCAGCCTCGGCAGAGCCTCTTTCTGAAAAGGCGAACGGTCGGATCCTTCTCCCACGAGGAAGGGCACAGCCCTGAAAGCTCTTGCTTCTCTTCACCGTCCCTTGGCACCCTACCTACAGGCACAACAGCACTGGGGATCTGTGCTTTCCCAGACACGGAACATCTCACGGCGCTCAGCCTCGGCAGAGCCTCTTTCTGAAAAGGCGAACGGTCGGATCCTTCTCCCACGAGGAAGGGCCCAGCCCTGAAAGCTCTTGCTGCTCTTCACCGTCCCTTGGCACCCTACCTACAGGCACAACAGCACTGGGGATCTGTGCTTTCCCAGAGACGGAACATCTCACGGCGCTCCGCCTCGGCAGAGCCTCTTTCTGAAAAGGCGAACGGTCGGATCCTTCTCCCACGAGGAAGGGCACAGCCCTGAAAGCTCTTGCTGCTCTTCACCGTCCCTTGGCACCCTACCTACAGGCACAACAGCACTGGGGATCTGTGCTTTCCCAGAGACGGAACATCTCACGGCGCTCAGCCTCGGCAGAGCCTCTTTCTGAAAAGGCGAACGGTCGGATCCTTCTCCCACGAGGAAGGGCACAGCCCTGAAAGCTCTTGCTGCTCTTCACCGTCCCTTGGCACCCTACCTACAGGCACAACAGCACTGGGGATCTGTGCTTTCCCAGACACGGAACATCTCACGGCGCTCAGCCTCGGCAAGCCTCTTTCTGAAAAGGCGAACGGTCGGATCCTTCTCCCACGAGGAAGGGCCCAGCCCTGAAAGCTCTTGCTGCTCTTCACTGTCCCCGTGCAGCCTATGCACAGGCACAACAACACTGGGGATCTGTGCTTTCCCAGAGACGGAACATCTCACGGCGCTAGCCTCGGCAGAGCCTCTTTCTGAAAATGCGAACGGTCGGATCCTTCTCCCACGAGGAAGGGCCCAGCCCTGAAAGCTCTTGCTGCTCTTCACCGTCCCTTGGCACCCTACCTACAGGCACAACAGCACTGGGGATCTGTGCTTTCCCAGAGACGGAACATCTCAGGGCGCTCAGCCTCGGCAGAGCCTCTTTCTGAAAAGGCGAACGGTCGGATCCTTCTCCCACGAGGAAGGGCCGAGCCCTGAAAGCTCTTGCTGCTCTTCACCGTCCCTTGGCACCCTACCTACAGGCACAACAGCACTGGGGATCTGTGCTTTCCCAGAGACGGAACATCTCACGGCGCTCAGCCTCGGCAGAGCCTCTTTCTGAAAAGGCGAACGGTCGGATCCTTCTCCCACGAGGAAGGGCACAGCCCTGAAAGCTCTTGCTTCTCTTCACCGTCCCTTGGCACCCTACCTACAGGCACAACAGCACTGGGGATCTGTGCTTTCCCAGACACGGAACATCTCACGGCGCTCCGCCTCGGCAGAGCCTCTTTCTGAAAAGGCGAACGGTCGGATCCTTCTCCCACGAGGAAGGGCCCAGCCCTGAAAGCTCTTGCTGCTCTTCACCGTCCCTTGGCACCCTACCTACAGGCACAACAGCACTGGGGATCTGTGCTTTCCCAGAGACGGAACATCTCACGGCGCTAGCCTCGGCAGAGCCTCTTTCTGAAAAGGCGAACGGTCGGATCCTTCCCCCACGAGGAAGGGCCCAGCCCTGAAAGCTCTTGCTGCTCTTCACCGTCCCTTGGCACCCTACCTACAGGCACAACAGCACTGGGGATCTGTGCTTTCCCAGAGACGGAACATCTCACGGCGCTCCGCCTCGGCAGAGCCTCTTTCTGAAAAGGCGAACGGTCGGATCCTTCTCCCACGAGGAAGGGCCCAGCCCTGAAAGCTCTTGCTGCTCTTCACCGTCCCTTGGCACCCTACCTACAGGCACAACAGCACTGGGGATCTGTGCTTTCCCAGAGACGGAACATCTCACGGCGCTCAGCCTCGGCAGAGCCTCTTTCTGAAAAGGCGAACGGTCGGATCCTTCTCCCACGAGGAAGGGCACAGCCCTGAAAGCTCTTGCTGCTCTTCACCGTCCCTTGGCACCCTACCTACAGGCACAACAGCACTGGGGATCTGTGCTTTCCCAGACACGGAACATCTCACGGCGCTCAGCCTCGGCAAGCCTCTTTCTGAAAAGGCGAACGGTCGGATCCTTCTCCCACGAGGAAGGGCCCAGCCCTGAAAGCTCTTGCTGCTCTTCACTGTCCCCGTGCAGCCTATGCACAGGCACAACAACACTGGGGATCTGTGCTTTCCCAGAGACGGAACATCTCACGGCGCTATCCTCGGCAGAGCCTCTTTCTGAAAAGGCGAACGGTCGGATCCTTCTCCCACGAGGAAGGGCCCAGCCCTGAAAGCTCTTGCTGCTCTTCACCGTCCCTTGGCACCCTACCTACAGGCACAACAGCACTGGGGATTTGTGCTTTCCCAGAGACGGAACATCTCACGGCGCTCAGCCTCGGCAGAGCCTCTTTCTGAAAAGGCGAACGGTCGGATCCTTCTCCCACGAGGAAGGGCCCAGCCCTGAAAGCTCTTGCTGCTCTTCACCGTCCCTTGGCACCCTACCTACAGGCACAACAGCACTGGGGATCTGTGCTTTCCCAGAGACGGAACATCTCACGGCGCTCAGCCTCGGCAGAGCCTCTTTCTGAAAAGGCGAACGGTCGGATCCTTCTCCCACGAGGAAGGGCCCAGCCCTGAAAGCTCTTGCTGCTCTTCACCGTCCCTTGGCACCCTACCTACAGGCACAACAGCACTGGGGATCTGTGCTTTCCCAGAGACGGAACATCTCACGGCGCTAGCCTCGGCAGAGCCTCTTTCTGAAAAGGCGAACGGTCGGATCCTTCTCCCACGAGGAAGGGCCCAGCCCTGAAAGCTCTTGCTGCTCTTCACCGTCCCTTGGCACCCTACCTACAGGCACAACAGCACTGGGGATCTGTGCTTTCCCAGAGACGGAACATCTCACGGCGCTCCGCCTCGGCAGAGCCTCTTTCAGAAAAGGCGAACGGTCGGATCCTTCTCCCACGAGGAAGGGCACAGCCCTGAAAGCTCTTGCTGCTCTTCACCGTCCCTTGGCACCCTACCTACAGGCACAACAGCACTGGGGATCTGTGCTTTCCCAGAGACGGAACATCTCACGGCGCTCAGCCTCGGCAGAGCCTCTTTCTGAAAAGGCGAACGGTCGGATCCTTCTCCCACGAGGAAGGGCCCAGCCCTGAAAGCTCTTGCTGCTCTTCACCGTCCCTTGGCACCCTACCTACAGGCACAACAGCACTGGGGATCTGTGCTTTCCCAGAGACGGAACATCTCACGGCGCTCAGCCTCGGCAAGCCTCTTTCTGAAAATGCGAACGGTCGGATCCTTCTCCCACGAGGAAGGGCACAGCCCTGAAAGCTCTTGCTGCTCTTCACCATCCCTTGGCACCCTACCTACAGGCACAACAGCACTGGGGATCTGTGCTTTCCCAGAGACGGAACATCTCACTGCGCTCAGTCTCGGCAGAGCCTCTTTCTGAAAAGGCGAACGGTCGGATCCTTCTCCCACGAGGAAGGGCCGAGCCCTGAAAGCTCTTGCTGCTCTTCACTGTCCCCGTGCAGCCTATGCACAGGCACAACAACACTGGGGATCTGTGCTTTCCCAGAGACGGAACATCTCACGGCGCTATCCTCGGCAGAGCCTCTTTCTGAAAAGGCGAACGGTCGGATCCTTCTCCCACGAGGAAGGGCCCAGCCCTGAAAGCTCTTGCTTCTCTTCACCGTCCCTTGGCACCCTACCTACAGGCACAACAGCACTGGGGATTTCTGCTTTCCCAGAGACGGAACATCTCACGGCGCTAGCCTCGGCAGAGCCTCTTTCTGAAAAGGCGAACGGTCGGATCCTTCTCCCACGAGGAAGGGCACAGCCCTGAAAGCTCTTGCTTCTCTTCACCGTCCCTTGGCACCCTACCTACAGGCACAACAGCACTGGGGATCTGTGCTTTCCCAGACACGGAACATCTCACGGCGCTCCGCCTCGGCAGAGCCTCTTTCTGAAAAGGCGAACGGTCGGATCCTTCTCCCACGAGGAAGGGCCCAGCCCTGAAAGCTCTTGCTGCTCTTCACCGTCCCTTGGCACCCTACCTACAGGCACAACAGCACTGGGGATTTGTGCTTTCCCAGAGACGGAACATCTCACGGCGCTCAGCCTCGGCAGAGCCTCTTTCTGAAAAGGCGAACGGTCGGATCCTTCTCCCACGAGGAAGGGCCCAGCCCTGAAAGCTCTTGCTGCTCTTCACCGTCCCTTGGCGCCCTACCTACAGGCCCAACAGCACTGGGGATTTCTGCTTTCCCAGAGACGGAACATCTCACGGCGCTAGCCTCGGCAGAGCCTCTTTCTGAAAAGGCGAACGGTCGGATCCTTCTCCCACGAGGAAGGGCACAGCCCTGAAAGCTCTTGCTTCTCTTCACCGTCCCTTGGCACCCTACCTACAGGCACAACAGCACTGGGGATCTGTGCTTTCCCAGACACGGAACATCTCACGGCGCTCCGCCTCGGCAGAGCCTCTTTCTGAAAATGCGAACGGTCGGATCCTTCTCCCACGAGGAAGGGCCCAGCCCTGAAAGCTCTTGCTGCTCTTCACCGTCCCTTGGCACCCTACCTACAGGCACAACAGCACTGGGGATTTGTGCTTTCCCAGAGACGGAACATCTCACGGCGCTCAGCCTCGGCAGAGCCTCTTTCTGAAAAGGCGAACGGTCGGATCCTTCTCCCACGAGGAAGGGCCCAGCCCTGAAAGCTCTTGCTGCTCTTCACCGTCCCTTGGCGCCCTACCTACAGGCCCAACAGCACTGGGGATCTGTGCTTTCCCAGAGACGGAACATCTCACGGCGCTAGCCTCGGCAGAGCCTCTTTCTGAAAAGGCGAACGGTCGGATCCTTCTCCCACATGAAGGGCCGAGCCCTGAAAGCTCTTGCTGCTCTTCACCGTCCCTTGGCACCCTACCTACAGGCACAACAGCACTGGGGATCTGTGCTTTCCCAGAGACGGAACATCTCACGGCGCTCAGCCTCGGCAGAGCCTCTTTCTGAAAAGGCGAACGGTCGGATCCTTCTCCCACGAGGAAGGGCCGAGCCCTGAAAGCTCTTGCTGCTCTTCACCGTCCCTTGGCGCCCTACCTACAGGCACAACAGCACTGGGGATCTGTGCTTTCCCAGAGACGGAACATCTCACGGCGCTCAGCCTCGGCAGAGCCTCTTTCTGAAAAGGCGAACGGTCGGATCCTTCTCCCACGAGGAAGGGCCCAGCCCTGAAAGCTCTTGCTGCTCTTCACCGTCCCTTGGCACCCTACCTACAGGCACAACAGCACTGGGGATTTGTGCTTTCCCAGAGACGGAACATCTCACGGCGCTCAGTCTCGGCAGAGCCTCTTTCTGAAAATGCGAACGGTCGGATCCTTCTCCCACGAGGAAGGGCCCAGCCCTGAAAGCTCTTGCTGCTCTTCACCGTCCCTTGGCACCCTACCTACAGGCACAACAGCACTGGGGATCTGTGCTTTCCCAGAGACGGAACATCTCACGGCGCTAGCCTCGGCAGAGCCTCTTTCTGAAAATGCGAACGGTCGGATCCTTCTCCCACGAGGAAGGGCCCAGCCCTGAAAGCTCTTGCTGCTCTTCACCGTCCCTTGGCACCCTACCTACAGGCACAACAGCACTGGGGATCTGTGCTTTCCCAGAGACGGAACATCTCACGGCGCTCAGCCTCGGCAGAGCCTCTTTCTGAAAAGGCGAACGGTCGGATCCTTCTCCCACGAGGAAGGGCACAGCCCTGAAAGCTCTTGCTGCTCTTCACCATCCCTTGGCACCCTACCTACAGGCACAACAGCACTGGGGATCTGTGCTTTCCCAGAGACGGAACATCTCACTGCGCTCAGTCTCGGCAGAGCCTCTTTCTGAAAAGGCGAACGGTCGGATCCTTCTCCCACGAGGAAGGGCCGAGCCCTGAAAGCTCTTGCTGCTCTTCACCGTCCCTTGGCACCCTACCTACAGGCACAACAGCACTGGGGATCTGTGCTTTCCCAGAGACGGAACATCTCACGGCGCTCAGCCTCGGCAGAGCCTCTTTCTGAAAAGGCGAACGGTCGGATCCTTCTCCCACGAGGAAGGGCACAGCCCTGAAAGCTCTTGCTTCTCTTCACCGTCCCTTGGCACCCTACCTACAGGCACAACAGCACTGGGGATCTGTGCTTTCCCAGAGACGGAACATCTCACGGCGCTCCGCCTCGGCAGAGCCTCTTTCTGAAAAGGCGAACGGTCGGATCCTTCTCCCACGAGGAAGGGCACAGCCCTGAAAGCTCTTGCTGCTCTTCACCGTCCCTTGGCACCCTACCTACAGGCACAACAGCACTGGGGATCTGTGCTTTCCCAGAGACGGAACATCTCACGGCGCTCAGCCTCGGCAGAGCCTCTTTCTGAAAAGGCGAACGGTCGGATCCTTCTCCCACGAGGAAGGGCCCAGCCCTGAAAGCTCTTGCTGCTCTTCACCGTCCCTTGGCACCCTACCTACAGGCACAACAGCACTGGGGATCTGTGCTTTCCCAGACACGGAACATCTCACGGCGCTCAGCCTCGGCAAGCCTCTTTCTGAAAAGGCGAACGGTCGGATCCTTCTCCCACGAGGAAGGGCCCAGCCCTGAAAGCTCTTGCTGCTCTTCACTGTCCCCGTGCAGCCTATGCACAGGCACAACAACACTGGGGATCTGTGCTTTCCCAGAGACGGAACATCTCACGGCGCTAGCCTCGGCAGAGCCTCTTTCTGAAAATGCGAACGGTCGGATCCTTCTCCCACGAGGAAGGGCCCAGCCCTGAAAGCTCTTGCTGCTCTTCACCGTCCCTTGGCACCCTACCTACAGGCACAACAGCACTGGGGATCTGTGCTTTCCCAGACACGGAACATCTCACGGCGCTCAGCCTCGGCAGAGCCTCTTTCTGAAAAGGCGAACGGTCGGATCCTTCTCCCACGAGGAAGGGCCGAGCCCTGAAAGCTCTTGCTGCTCTTCACCGTCCCTTGGCACCCTACCTACAGGCACAACAGCACTGGGGATCTGTGCTTTCCCAGAGACGGAACATCTCACGGCGCTCAGCCTCGGCAGAGCCTCTTTCTGAAAAGGCGAACGGTCGGATCCTTCTCCCACGAGGAAGGGCACAGCCCTGAAAGCTCTTGCTTCTCTTCACCGTCCCTTGGCACCCTACCTACAGGCACAACAGCACTGGGGATCTGTGCTTTCCCAGACACGGAACATCTCACGGCGCTCCGCCTCGGCAGAGCCTCTTTCTGAAAAGGCGAACGGTCGGATCCTTCTCCCACGAGGAAGGGCCCAGCCCTGAAAGCTCTTGCTGCTCTTCACCGTCCCTTGGCACCCTACCTACAGGCACAAGAGCACTGGGGATCTGTGCTTTCCCAGAGACGGAACATCTCACGGCGCTCCGCCTCGGCAGAGCCTCTTTCTGAAAAGGCGAACGGTCGGATCCTTCCCCCACGAGGAAGGGCCCAGCCCTGAAAGCTCTTGCTGCTCTTCACCGTCCCTTGGCACCCTACCTACAGGCACAACAGCACTGGGGATCTGTGCTTTCCCAGAGACGGAACATCTCACGGCGCTCCGCCTCGGCAGAGCCTCTTTCTGAAAAGGCGAACGGTCGGATCCTTCTCCCACGAGGAAGGGCACAGCCCTGAAAGCTCTTGCTGCTCTTCACCGTCCCTTGGCACCCTACCTACAGGCACAACAGCACTGGGGATCTGTGCTTTCCCAGAGACGGAACATCTCACGGCGCTCAGCCTCGGCAGAGCCTCTTTCTGAAAAGGCGAACGGTCGGATCCTTCTCCCACGAGGAAGGGCCCAGCCCTGAAAGCTCTTGCTGCTCTTCACCGTCCCTTGGCACCCTACCTACAGGCACAACAGCACTGGGGATCTGTGCTTTCCCAGACACGGAACATCTCACGGCGCTCAGCCTCGGCAAGCCTCTTTCTGAAAAGGCGAACGGTCGGATCCTTCTCCCACGAGGAAGGGCCCAGCCCTGAAAGCTCTTGCTGCTCTTCACTGTCCCCGTGCAGCCTATGCACAGGCACAACAACACTGGGGATCTGTGCTTTCCCAGAGACGGAACATCTCACGGCGCTATCCTCGGCAGAGCCTCTTTCTGAAAAGGCGAACGGTCGGATCCTTCTCCCACGAGGAAGGGCCCAGCCCTGAAAGCTCTTGCTTCTCTTCACCGTCCCTTGGCACCCTACCTACAGGCACAACAGCACTGGGGATTTCTGCTTTCCCAGAGACGGAACATCTCACGGCGCTAGCCTCGGCAGAGCCTCTTTCTGAAAAGGCGAACGGTCGGATCCTTCTCCCACGAGGAAGGGCACAGCCCTGAAAGCTCTTGCTTCTCTTCACCGTCCCTTGGCACCCTACCTACAGGCACAACAGCACTGGGGATCTGTGCTTTCCCAGACACGGAACATCTCACGGCGCTCCGCCTCGGCAGAGCCTCTTTCTGAAAAGGCGAACGGTCGGATCCTTCTCCCACGAGGAAGGGCCCAGCCCTGAAAGCTCTTGCTGCTCTTCACCGTCCCTTGGCACCCTACCTACAGGCACAACAGCACTGGGGATTTGTGCTTTCCCAGAGACGGAACATCTCACGGCGCTCAGCCTCGGCAGAGCCTCTTTCTGAAAAGGCGAACGGTCGGATCCTTCTCCCACGAGGAAGGGCCCAGCCCTGAAAGCTCTTGCTGCTCTTCACCGTCCCTTGGCACCCTACCTACAGGCACAACAGCACTGGGGATCTGTGCTTTCCCAGAGACGGAACATCTCACGGCGCTCAGCCTCGGCAGAGCCTCTTTCTGAAAAGGCGAACGGTCGGATCCTTCTCCCACGAGGAAGGGCCCAGCCCTGAAAGCTCTTGCTGCTCTTCACCGTCCCTTGGCACCCTACCTACAGGCCCAACAGCACTGGGGATCTGTGCTTTCCCAGAGACGGAACATCTCACGGCGCTATCCTCGGCAGAGCCTCTTTCTGAAAAGGCGAACGGTCGGATCCTTCTCCCACGAGGAAGGGCCCAGCCCTGAAAGCTCTTGCTGCTCTTCACCGTCCCTTGGCACCCTACCTACAGGCACAACAGCACTGGGGATCTGTGCTTTCCCAGAGACGGAACATCTCACGGCGCTCCGCCTCGGCAGAGCCTCTTTCTGAAAAGGCGAACGGTCGGATCCTTCTCCCACGAGGAAGGGCCCAGCCCTGAAAGCTCTTGCTGCTCTTCACCGTCCCTTGGCACCCTACCTACAGGCACAACAGCACTGGGGATCTGTGCTTTCCCAGAGACGGAACATCTCACGGCGCTCAGCCTCGGCAAGCCTCTTTCTGAAAATGCGAACGGTCGGATCCTTCTCCCACGAGGAAGGGCCCAGCCCTGAAAGCTCTTGCTGCTCTTCACTGTCCCTTGGCACCCTACCTACAGGCACAACAGCACTGGGGATCTGTGCTTTCCCAGAGACGGAACATCTCACGGCGCTCAGCCTCGGCAGAGCCTCTTTCTGAAAAGGCGAACGGTCGGATCCTTCTCCCACGAGGAAGGGCCCAGCCCTGAAAGCTCTTGCTGCTCTTCACCATCCCTTGGCACCCTACCTACAGGCACAACAGCACTGGGGATCTGTGCTTTCCCAGAGACGGAACATCTCACTGCGCTCAGTCTCGGCAGAGCCTCTTTCTGAAAAGGCGAACGGTCGGATCCTTCTCCCACGAGGAAGGGCCGAGCCCTGAAAGCTCTTGCTGCTCTTCACCGTCCCTTGGCACCCTACCTACAGGCACAACAGCACTGGGGATCTGTGCTTTCCCAGAGACGGAACATCTCACGGCGCTCAGCCTCGGCAGAGCCTCTTTCTGAAAAGGCGAACGGTCGGATCCTTCTCCCACGAGGAAGGGCACAGCCCTGAAAGCTCTTGCTTCTCTTCACCGTCCCTTGGCACCCTACCTACAGGCACAACAGCACTGGGGATCTGTGCTTTCCCAGACACGGAACATCTCACTGCGCTCCGCCTCGGCAGAGCCTCTTTCTGAAAAGGCGAACGGTCGGATCCTTCTCCCACGAGGAAGGGCACAGCCCTGAAAGCTCTTGCTGCTCTTCACCGTCCCTTGGCACCCTACCTACAGGCACAACAGCACTGGGGATCTGTGCTTTCCCAGAGACGGAACATCTCACGGCGCTCAGCCTCGGCAGAGCCTCTTTCTGAAAAGGCGAACGGTCGGATCCTTCTCCCACGAGGAAGGGCACAGCCCTGAAAGCTCTTGCTGCTCTTCACCGTCCCTTGGCACCCTACCTACAGGCACAACAACACTGGGGATCTGTGCTTTCCCAGAGACGGAACATCTCACGGCGCTATCCTCGGCAGAGCCTCTTTCTGAAAAGGCGAACGGTCGGATCCTTCTCCCACGAGGAAGGGCCCAGCCCTGAAAGCTCTTGCTTCTCTTCACCGTCCCTTGGCACCCTACCTACAGGCACAACAGCACTGGGGATTTCTGCTTTCCCAGAGACGGAACATCTCACGGCGCTAGCCTCGGCAGAGCCTCTTTCTGAAAAGGCGAACGGTCGGATCCTTCTCCCACGAGGAAGGGCACAGCCCTGAAAGCTCTTGCTTCTCTTCACCGTCCCTTGGCACCCTACCTACAGGCACAACAGCACTGGGGATTTGTGCTTTCCCAGAGACGGAACATCTCACGGCGCTCAGCCTCGGCAGAGCCTCTTTCTGAAAAGGCGAACGGTCGGATCCTTCTCCCACGAGGAAGGGCCCAGCCCTGAAAGCTCTTGCTGCTCTTCACCGTCCCTTGGCACCCTACCTACAGGCACAACAGCACTGGGGATCTGTGCTTTCCCAGAGACGGAACATCTCACGGCGCTCAGCCTCGGCAGAGCCTCTTTCTGAAAAGGCGAACGGTCGGATCCTTCTCCCACGAGGAAGGGCCCAGCCCTGAAAGCTCTTGCTGCTCTTCACCGTCCCTTGGCACCCTACCTACAGGCACAACAGCACTGGGGATCTGTGCTTTCCCAGACACGGAACATCTCACGGCGCTCAGCCTCGGCAAGCCTCTTTCTGAAAAGGCGAACGGTCGGATCCTTCTCCCACGAGGAAGGGCCCAGCCCTGAAAGCTCTTGCTGCTCTTCACTGTCCCCGTGCAGCCTATGCACAGGCACAACAACACTGGGGATCTGTGCTTTCCCAGAGACGGAACATCTCACGGCGCTATCCTCGGCAGAGCCTCTTTCTGAAAAGGCGAACGGTCGGATCCTTCTCCCACGAGGAAGGGCACAGCCCTGAAAGCTCTTGCTGCTCTTCACCGTCCCTTGGCACCCTACCTACAGGCACAACAGCACTGGGGATTTCTGCTTTCCCAGAGACGGAACATCTCACGGCGCTCAGCCTCGGCAGAGCCTCTTTCTGAAAAGGCGAACGGTCGGATCCTTCTCCCACGAGGAAGGGCCCAGCCCTGAAAGCTCTTGCTGCTCTTCACCGTCCCTTGGCACCCTACCTACAGGCACAACAGCACTGGGGATCTGTGCTTTCCCAGAGACGGAACATCTCACGGCGCTCAGCCTCGGCAAGCCTCTTTCTGAAAATGCGAACGGTCGGATCCTTCTCCCACGAGGAAGGGCCCAGCCCTGAAAGCTCTTGCTGCTCTTCACTGTCCCTTGGCACCCTACCTACAGGCACAACAGCACTGGGGATCTGTGCTTTCCCAGAGACGGAACATCTCACGGCGCTCAGCCTCGGCAGAGCCTCTTTCTGAAAAGGCGAACGGTCGGATCCTTCTCCCACGAGGAAGGGCCCAGCCCTGAAAGCTCTTGCTGCTCTTCACCATCCCTTGGCACCCTACCTACAGGCACAACAGCACTGGGGATCTGTGCTTTCCCAGACACGGAACATCTCACGGCGCTCAGTCTCGGCAGAGCCTCTTTCTGAAAAGGCGAACGGTCGGATCCTTCTCCCACGAGGAAGGGCCGAGCCCTGAAAGCTCTTGCTGCTCTTCACCGTCCCTTGGCACCCTACCTACAGGCACAACAGCACTGGGGATCTGTGCTTTCCCAGACACGGAACATCTCACGGCGCTCAGCCTCGGCAGAGCCTCTTTCTGAAAAGGCGAACGGTCGGATCCTTCTCCCACGAGGAAGGGCACAGCCCTGAAAGCTCTTGCTTCTCTTCACCGTCCCTTGGCACCCTACCTACAGGCACAACAGCACTGGGGATCTGTGCTTTCCCAGACACGGAACATCTCACTGCGCTCAGCCTCGGCAGAGCCTCTTTCTGAAAAGGCGAACGGTCGGATCCTTCTCCCACGAGGAAGGGCCCAGCCCTGAAAGCTCTTGCTGCTCTTCACCGTCCCTTGGCACCCTACCTACAGGCACAACAGCACTGGGGATCTGTGCTTTCCCAGAGACGGAACATCTCACGGCGCTCAGCCTCGGCAGAGCCTCTTTCTGAAAAGGCGAACGGTCGGATCCTTCTCCCACGAGGAAGGGCACAGCCCTGAAAGCTCTTGCTGCTCTTCACCGTCCCTTGGCACCCTACCTACAGGCACAAAAACACTGGGGATCTGTGCTTTCCCAGAGACAGAACATCTCACGGCGCTATCCTCGGCAGAGCCTCTTTCTGAAAAGGCGAACGGTCGGATCCTTCTCCCACGAGGAAGGGCCCAGCCCTGAAAGCTCTTGCTTCTCTTCACCGTCCCTTGGCACCCTACCTACAGGCACAACAGCACTGGGGATTTCTGCTTTCCCAGAGACGGAACATCTCACGGCGCTAGCCTCGGCAGAGCCTCTTTCTGAAAAGGCGAACGGTCGGATCCTTCTCCCACGAGGAAGGGCACAGCCCTGAAAGCTCTTGCTTCTCTTCACCGTCCCTTGGCACCCTACCTACAGGCACAACAGCACTGGGGATTTGTGCTTTCCCAGAGACGGAACATCTCACGGCGCTCAGCCTCGGCAGAGCCTCTTTCTGAAAAGGCGAACGGTCGGATCCTTCTCCCACGAGGAAGGGCCCAGCCCTGAAAGCTCTTGCTGCTCTTCACCGTCCCTTGGCACCCTACCTACAGGCACAACAGCACTGGGGATCTGTGCTTTCCCAGAGACGGAACATCTCACGGCGCTCAGCCTCGGCAGAGCCTCTTTCTGAAAAGGCGAACGGTCGGATCCTTCTCCCACGAGGAAGGGCCCAGCCCTGAAAGCTCTTGCTGCTCTTCACCGTCCCTTGGCACCCTACCTACAGGCACAACAGCACTGGGGATCTGTGCTTTCCCAGACACGGAACATCTCACGGCGCTCAGCCTCGGCAAGCCTCTTTCTGAAAAGGCGAACGGTCGGATCCTTCTCCCACGAGGAAGGGCCCAGCCCTGAAAGCTCTTGCTGCTCTTCACTGTCCCCGTGCAGCCTATGCACAGGCACAACAACACTGGGGATCTGTGCTTTCCCAGAGACGGAACATCTCACGGCGCTATCCTCGGCAGAGCCTCTTTCTGAAAAGGCGAACGGTCGGATCCTTCTCCCACGAGGAAGGGCCCAGCCCTGAAAGCTCTTGCTTCTCTTCACCGTCCCTTGGCACCCTACCTACAGGCACAACAGCACTGGGGATTTCTGCTTTCCCAGAGACGGAACATCTCACGGCGCTAGCCTCGGCAGAGCCTCTTTCTGAAAAGGCGAACGGTCGGATCCTTCTCCCACGAGGAAGGGCACAGCCCTGAAAGCTCTTGCTTCTCTTCACCGTCCCTTGGCACCCTACCTACAGGCACAACAGCACTGGGGATCTGTGCTTTCCCAGACACGGAACATCTCACGGCGCTCCGCCTCGGCAGAGCCTCTTTCTGAAAAGGCGAACGGTCGGATCCTTCTCCCACGAGGAAGGGCCCAGCCCTGAAAGCTCTTGCTGCTCTTCACCGTCCCTTGGCACCCTACCTACAGGCACAACAGCACTGGGGATCTGTGCTTTCCCAGAGACGGAACATCTCACGGCGCTCAGCCTCGGCAGAGCCTCTTTCTGAAAAGGCGAACGGTCGGATCCTTCTCCCACGAGGAAGGGCCCAGCCCTGAAAGCTCTTGCTGCTCTTCACCGTCCCTTGGCACCCTACCTACAGGCACAACAGCACTGGGGATCTGTGCTTTCCCAGAGACGGAACATCTCACGGCGCTCAGCCTCGGCAAGCCTCTTTCTGAAAAGGCGAACGGTCGGATCCTTCTCCCACGAGGAAGGGCCCAGCCCTGAAAGCTCTTGCTGCTCTTCACCGTCCCTTGGCACCCTACCTACAGGCACAACAGCACTGGGGATCTGTGCTTTCCCAGAGACGGAACATCTCACGGCGCTCAGCCTCGGCAGAGCCTCTTTCTGAAAAGGCGAACGGTCGGATCCTTCTCCCACGAGGAAGGGCCGAACCCTGAAAGCTCTTGCTGCTCTTCACCGTCCCTTGGCACCCTACCTACAGGCACAACAGCACTGGGGATCTGTGCTTTCCCAGAGACGGAACATCTCACGGCGCTATCCTCGGCAGAGCCTCTTTCTGAAAAGGCGAACGGTCGGATCCTTCTCCCACGAGGAAGGGCACAGCCCTGAAAGCTCTTGCTGCTCTTCACCGTCCCTTGGCACCCTACCTACAGGCACAACAGCACTGGGGATCTGTGCTTTCCCAGAGACGGAACATCTCACGGCGCTCAGCCTCGGCAGAGCCTCTTTCTGAAAAGGCGAACGGTCGGATCCTTCTCCCACGAGGAAGGGCCCAGCCCTGAAAGCTCTTGCTGCTCTTCACCGTCCCTTGGCACCCTACCTACAGGCACAACAGCACTGGGGATCTGTGCTTTCCCAGAGACGGAACATCTCACGGCGCTCAGCCTCGGCAGAGCCTCTTTCTGAAAAGGCGAACGGTCGGATCCTTCTCCCACGAGGAAGGGCCCAGCCCTGAAAGCTCTTGCTGCTCTTCACCGTCCCTTGGCACCCTACCTACAGGCACAACAGCACTGGGGATCTGTGCTTTCCCAGAGACGGAACATCTCACGGCGCTAGCCTCGGCAGAGCCTCTTTCTGAAAAGGCGAACGGTCGGATCCTTCTCCCACGAGGAAGGGCCCAGCCCTGAAAGCTCTTGCTGCTCTTCACCGTCCCTTGGCACCCTACCTACAGGCACAACAGCACTGGGGATCTGTGCTTTCCCAGAGACGGAACATCTCACGGCGCTCCGCCTCGGCAGAGCCTCTTTCAGAAAAGGCGAACGGTCGGATCCTTCTCCCACGAGGAAGGGCACAGCCCTGAAAGCTCTTGCTGCTCTTCACCGTCCCTTGGCACCCTACCTACAGGCACAACAGCACTGGGGATCTGTGCTTTCCCAGAGACGGAACATCTCACGGCGCTCAGCCTCGGCAGAGCCTCTTTCTGAAAAGGCGAACGGTCGGATCCTTCTCCCACGAGGAAGGGCCCAGCCCTGAAAGCTCTTGCTGCTCTTCACCGTCCCTTGGCACCCTACCTACAGGCACAACAGCACTGGGGATCTGTGCTTTCCCAGAGACGGAACATCTCACGGCGCTCAGCCTCGGCAGAGCCTCTTTCTGAAAAGGCGAACGGTCGGATCCTTCTCCCACGAGGAAGGGCACAGCCCTGAAAGCTCTTGCTGCTCTTCACCGTCCCTTGGCACCCTACCTACAGGCACAACAACACTGGGGATCTGTGCTTTCCCAGAGACAGAACATCTCACGGCGCTATCCTCGGCAGAGCCTCTTTCTGAAAAGGCGAACGGTCGGATCCTTCTCCCACGAGGAAGGGCCCAGCCCTGAAAGCTCTTGCTTCTCTTCACCGTCCCTTGGCACCCTACCTACAGGCACAACAGCACTGGGGATTTCTGCTTTCCCAGAGACGGAACATCTCACGGCGCTAGCCTCGGCAGAGCCTCTTTCTGAAAAGGCGAACGGTCGGATCCTTCTCCCACGAGGAAGGGCACAGCCCTGAAAGCTCTTGCTTCTCTTCACCGTCCCTTGGCACCCTACCTACAGGCACAACAGCACTGGGGATTTGTGCTTTCCCAGAGACGGAACATCTCACGGCGCTCAGCCTCGGCAGAGCCTCTTTCTGAAAAGGCGAACGGTCGGATCCTTCTCCCACGAGGAAGGGCCCAGCCCTGAAAGCTCTTGCTGCTCTTCACCGTCCCTTGGCACCCTACCTACAGGCACAACAGCACTGGGGATCTGTGCTTTCCCAGAGACGGAACATCTCACGGCGCTCAGCCTCGGCAGAGCCTCTTTCTGAAAAGGCGAACGGTCGGATCCTTCTCCCACGAGGAAGGGCCCAGCCCTGAAAGCTCTTGCTGCTCTTCACCGTCCCTTGGCACCCTACCTACAGGCACAACAGCACTGGGGATCTGTGCTTTCCCAGACACGGAACATCTCACGGCGCTCAGCCTCGGCAAGCCTCTTTCTGAAAAGGCGAACGGTCGGATCCTTCTCCCACGAGGAAGGGCCCAGCCCTGAAAGCTCTTGCTGCTCTTCACTGTCCCCGTGCAGCCTATGCACAGGCACAACAACACTGGGGATCTGTGCTTTCCCAGAGACGGAACATCTCACGGCGCTATCCTCGGCAGAGCCTCTTTCTGAAAAGGCGAACGGTCGGATCCTTCTCCCACGAGGAAGGGCCCAGCCCTGAAAGCTCTTGCTTCTCTTCACCGTCCCTTGGCACCCTACCTACAGGCACAACAGCACTGGGGATTTCTGCTTTCCCAGAGACGGAACATCTCACGGCGCTAGCCTCGGCAGAGCCTCTTTCTGAAAAGGCGAACGGTCGGATCCTTCTCCCACGAGGAAGGGCACAGCCCTGAAAGCTCTTGCTTCTCTTCACCGTCCCTTGGCACCCTACCTACAGGCACAACAGCACTGGGGATCTGTGCTTTCCCAGACACGGAACATCTCACGGCGCTCCGCCTCGGCAGAGCCTCTTTCTGAAAAGGCGAACGGTCGGATCCTTCTCCCACGAGGAAGGGCCCAGCCCTGAAAGCTCTTGCTGCTCTTCACCGTCCCTTGGCACCCTACCTACAGGCACAACAGCACTGGGGATCTGTGCTTTCCCAGAGACGGAACATCTCACGGCGCTCAGCCTCGGCAGAGCCTCTTTCTGAAAAGGCGAACGGTCGGATCCTTCTCCCACGAGGAAGGGCCCAGCCCTGAAAGCTCTTGCTGCTCTTCACCGTCCCTTGGCACCCTACCTACAGGCACAACAGCACTGGGGATCTGTGCTTTCCCAGAGACGGAACATCTCACGGCGCTCAGCCTCGGCAAGCCTCTTTCTGAAAAGGCGAACGGTCGGATCCTTCTCCCACGAGGAAGGGCCCAGCCCTGAAAGCTCTTGCTGCTCTTCACCGTCCCTTGGCACCCTACCTACAGGCACAACAGCACTGGGGATCTGTGCTTTCCCAGAGACGGAACATCTCACGGCGCTCAGCCTCGGCAGAGCCTCTTTCTGAAAAGGCGAACGGTCGGATCCTTCTCCCACGAGGAAGGGCCGAACCCTGAAAGCTCTTGCTGCTCTTCACCGTCCCTTGGCACCCTACCTACAGGCACAACAGCACTGGGGATCTGTGCTTTCCCAGAGACGGAACATCTCACGGCGCTATCCTCGGCAGAGCCTCTTTCTGAAAAGGCGAACGGTCGGATCCTTCTCCCACGAGGAAGGGCACAGCCCTGAAAGCTCTTGCTGCTCTTCACCGTCCCTTGGCACCCTACCTACAGGCACAACAGCACT
Organism: Buteo buteo; assembly: GCF_964188355.1. NCBI lineage: Eukaryota > Metazoa > Chordata > Aves > Accipitriformes > Accipitridae > Buteo > Buteo buteo. The sequence goes on from NC_134191.1 coordinate 26,562,601, forward strand.
GGGGATCTGTGCTTTCCCAGAGACGGAACATCTCACGGCGCTCAGCCTCGGCAGAGCCTCTTTCTGAAAAGGCGAACGGTCGGATCCTTCTCCCACGAGGAAGGGCCCAGCCCTGAAAGCTCTTGCTGCTCTTCACCGTCCCTTGGCACCCTACCTACAGGCACAACAGCACTGGGGATCTGTGCTTTCCCAGAGACGGAACATCTCACGGCGCTCAGCCTCGGCAGAGCCTCTTTCTGAAAAGGCGAACGGTCGGATCCTTCTCCCACGAGGAAGGGCCCAGCCCTGAAAGCTCTTGCTGCTCTTCACCGTCCCTTGGCACCCTACCTACAGGCACAACAGCACTGGGGATCTGTGCTTTCCCAGAGACGGAACATCTCACGGCGCTAGCCTCGGCAGAGCCTCTTTCTGAAAAGGCGAACGGTCGGATCCTTCTCCCACGAGGAAGGGCCCAGCCCTGAAAGCTCTTGCTGCTCTTCACCGTCCCTTGGCACCCTACCTACAGGCACAACAGCACTGGGGATCTGTGCTTTCCCAGAGACGGAACATCTCACGGCGCTCCGCCTCGGCAGAGCCTCTTTCAGAAAAGGCGAACGGTCGGATCCTTCTCCCACGAGGAAGGGCACAGCCCTGAAAGCTCTTGCTGCTCTTCACCGTCCCTTGGCACCCTACCTACAGGCACAACAGCACTGGGGATCTGTGCTTTCCCAGAGACGGAACATCTCACGGCGCTCAGCCTCGGCAGAGCCTCTTTCTGAAAAGGCGAACGGTCGGATCCTTCTCCCACGAGGAAGGGCCCAGCCCTGAAAGCTCTTGCTGCTCTTCACCGTCCCTTGGCACCCTACCTACAGGCACAACAGCACTGGGGATCTGTGCTTTCCCAGAGACGGAACATCTCACGGCGCTCAGCCTCGGCAAGCCTCTTTCTGAAAAGGCGAACGGTCGGATCCTTCTCCCACGAGGAAGGGCCCAGCCCTGAAAGCTCTTGCTGCTCTTCACTGTCCCTTGGCACCCTACCTACAGGCACAACAGCACTGGGGATCTGTGCTTTCCCAGAGACGGAACATCTCACGGCGCTCAGCCTCGGCAGAGCCTCTTTCTGAAAAGGCGAACGGTCGGATCCTTCTCCCACGAGGAAGGGCACAGCCCTGAAAGCTCTTGCTGCTCTTCACCATCCCTTGGCACCCTACCTACAGGCACAACAGCACTGGGGATCTGTGCTTTCCCAGAGACGGAACATCTCACTGCGCTCAGTCTCGGCAGAGCCTCTTTCTGAAAAAAGGCGAACGGTCGGATCCTTCTCCCACAAGGATGGTGCCAGCCCTGAAAGCTCTTGCTGCTCTTCACCGTCCCTTGGCACCCTACCTACAGGCACAACAGCACTGGGGATCTGTGCTTTCCCAGACACGGAACATCTCACGGCGCTCCGCCTCGGCAGAGCCTCTTTCTGAAAAGGCGAACGGTCGGATCCTTCTCCCACGAGGAAGGGCACAGCCCTGAAAGCTCTTGCTGCTCTTCACCGTCCCTTGGCACCCTACCTACAGGCACAACAGCACTGGGGATCTGTGCTTTCCCAGAGACGGAACATCTCACGGCGCTCAGCCTCGGCAGAGCCTCTTTCTGAAAAGGCGAACGGTCGGATCCTTCTCCCACGAGGAAGGGCACAGCCCTGAAAGCTCTTGCTGCTCTTCACCGTCCCTTGGCACCCTACCTACAGGCACAACAACACTGGGGATCTGTGCTTTCCCAGAGACGGAACATCTCACGGCGCTATCCTCGGCAGAGCCTCTTTCTGAAAAGGCGAACGGTCGGATCCTTCTCCCACGAGGAAGGGCACAGCCCTGAAAGCTCTTGCTTCTCTTCACCGTCCCTTGGCACCCTACCTACAGGCACAACAGCACTGGGGATCTGTGCTTTCCCAGACACGGAACATCTCACGGCGCTCCGCCTCTTTCTGAAAAGGCGAACGGTCGGATCCTTCTCCCACGAGGAAGGGCCCAGCCCTGAAAGCTCTTGCTGCTCTTCACCGTCCCTTGGCACCCTACCTACAGGCACAACAGCACTGGGGATCTGTGCTTTCCCAGAGACGGAACATCTCACGGCGCTCAGCCTCGGCAGAGCCTCTTTCTGAAAAGGCGAACGGTCGGATCCTTCTCCCACGAGGAAGGGCACAGCCCTGAAAGCTCTTGCTGCTCTTCACCGTCCCTTGGCACCCTACCTACAGGCACAACAGCACTGGGGATCTGTGCTTTCCCAGAGACGGAACATCTCACGGCGCTCAGCCTCGGCAAGCCTCTTTCTGAAAAGGCGAACGGTCGGATCCTTCTCCCACGAGGAAGGGCCCAGCCCTGAAAGCTCTTGCTGCTCTTCACCGTCCCTTGGCACCCTACCTACAGGCACAACAGCACTGGGGATCTGTGCTTTCCCAGAGACGGAACATCTCACGGCGCTAGCCTCGGCAGAGCCTCTTTCTGAAAAGGCGAACGGTCGGATCCTTCTCCCACGAGGAAGGGCACAGCCCTGAAAGCTCTTGCTGCTCTTCACCGTCCCTTGGCACCCTACCTACAGGCACAACAGCACTGGGGATCTGTGCTTTCCCAGAGACGGAACATCTCACGGCGCTCAGCCTCGGCAGAGCCTCTTTCTGAAAAGGCGAACGGTCGGATCCTTCTCCCACGAGGAAGGGCACAGCCCTGAAAGCTCTTGCTGCTCTTCACCGTCCCTTGGCACCCTACCTACAGGCACAACAACACTGGGGATCTGTGCTTTCCCAGAGACGGAACATCTCACGGCGCTATCCTCGGCAGAGCCTCTTTCTGAAAAGGCGAACGGTCGGATCCTTCTCCCACGAGGAAGGGCCCAGCCCTGAAAGCTCTTGCTTCTCTTCACCGTCCCTTGGCACCCTACCTACAGGCACAACAGCACTGGGGATTTCTGCTTTCCCAGAGACGGAACATCTCACGGCGCTAGCCTCGGCAGAGCCTCTTTCTGAAAAGGCGAACGGTCGGATCCTTCTCCCACGAGGAAGGGCACAGCCCTGAAAGCTCTTGCTTCTCTTCACCGTCCCTTGGCACCCTACCTACAGGCACAACAGCACTGGGGATCTGTGCTTTCCCAGAGACGGAACATCTCACGGCGCTCCGCCTCGGCAGAGCCTCTTTCTGAAAAGGCGAACGGTCGGATCCTTCTCCCACGAGGAAGGGCCCAGCCCTGAAAGCTCTTGCTGCTCTTCACCGTCCCTTGGCACCCTACCTACAGGCACAACAGCACTGGGGATTTGTGCTTTCCCAGAGACGGAACATCTCACGGCGCTCAGCCTCGGCAGAGCCTCTTTCTGAAAAGGCGAACGGTCGGATCCTTCTCCCACGAGGAAGGGCCCAGCCCTGAAAGCTCTTGCTGCTCTTCACCGTCCCTTGGCACCCTACCTACAGGCACAACAGCACTGGGGATCTGTGCTTTCCCAGAGACGGAACATCTCACGGCGCTCAGCCTCGGCAGAGCCTCTTTCTGAAAAGGCGAACGGTCGGATCCTTCTCCCACGAGGTAGGGCCCAGCCCTGAAAGCTCTTGCTGCTCTTCACCGTCCCTTGGCACCCTACCTACAGGCACAACAACACTGGGGATCTGTGCTTTCCCAGACACGGAACATCTCACGGCGCTCAGCCTCGGCAAGCCTCTTTCTGAAAAGGCGAACGGTCGGATCCTTCTCCCACGAGGAAGGGCCCAGCCCTGAAAGCTCTTGCTGCTCTTCACTGTCCCCGTGCAGCCTATGCACAGGCACAACAGCACTGGGGATCTGTGCTTTCCCAGACACGGAACATCTCACGGCGCTAGCCTCGGCAGAGCCTCTTTCTGAAAAGGCGAACGGTCGGATCCTTCTCCCACGAGGAAGGGCCCAGCCCTGAAAGCTCTTGCTGCTCTTCACCGTCCCTTGGCACCCTACCTACAGGCACAACAGCACTGGGGATCTGTGCTTTCCCAGAGACGGAACATCTCACGGCGCTAGCCTCGGCAGAGCCTCTTTCTGAAAAGGCGAACGGTCGGATCCTTCTCCCACGAGGTAGGGCCCAGCCCTGAAAGCTCTTGCTGCTCTTCACCGTCCCTTGGCACCCTACCTACAGGCACAACAGCACTGGGGATCTGTGCTTTCCCAGAGACGGAACATCTCACGGCGCTCCGCCTCGGCAGAGCCTCTTTCTGAAAAGGCGAACGGTCGGATCCTTCTCCCACGAGGAAGGGCACAGCCCTGAAAGCTCTTGCTGCTCTTCACCGTCCCTTGGCACCCTACCTACAGGCACAACAGCACTGGGGATCTGTGCTTTCCCAGAGACGGAACATCTCACGGCGCTCAGCCTCGGCAGAGCCTCTTTCTGAAAAGGCGAACGGTCGGATCCTTCTCCCACGAGGAAGGGCCCAGCCCTGAAAGCTCTTGCTGCTCTTCACCGTCCCTTGGCACCCTACCTACAGGCACAACAGCACTGGGGATCTGTGCTTTCCCAGACACGGAACATCTCACGGCGCTCCGCCTCGGCAAGCCTCTTTCTGAAAAGGCGAACGGTCGGATCCTTCTCCCACGAGGAAGGGCCCAGCCCTGAAAGCTCTTGCTGCTCTTCACTGTCCTCGTGCAGCCTATGCACAGGCACAACAACACTGGGGATCTGTGCTTTCCCAGAGACGGAACATCTCACGGCGCTATCCTCGGCAGAGCCTCTTTCTGAAAAGGCGAACGGTCGGATCCTTCTCCCACGAGGAAGGGCCCAGCCCTGAAAGCTCTTGCTTCTCTTCACCGTCCCTTGGCACCCTACCTACAGGCACAACAGCACTGGGGATTTCTGCTTTCCCAGAGACGGAACATCTCACGGCGCTAGCCTCGGCAGAGCCTCTTTCTGAAAAGGCGAACGGTCGGATCCTTCTCCCACGAGGAAGGGCACAGCCCTGAAAGCTCTTGCTTCTCTTCACCGTCCCTTGGCACCCTACCTACAGGCACAACAGCACTGGGGATCTGTGCTTTCCCAGACACGGAACATCTCACGGCGCTCCGCCTCGGCAGAGCCTCTTTCTGAAAAGGCGAACGGTCGGATCCTTCTCCCACGAGGAAGGGCCCAGCCCTGAAAGCTCTTGCTGCTCTTCACCGTCCCTTGGCACCCTACCTACAGGCACAACAGCACTGGGGATCTGTGCTTTCCCAGAGACGGAACATCTCACGGCGCTCAGCCTCGGCAGAGCCTCTTTCTGAAAAGGCGAACGGTCGGATCCTTCTCCCACGAGGAAGGGCCCAGCCCTGAAAGCTCTTGCTGCTCTTCACCGTCCCTTGGCACCCTACCTACAGGCACAACAGCACTGGGGATCTGTGCTTTCCCAGAGACGGAACATCTCACGGCGCTCAGCCTCGGCAAGCCTCTTTCTGAAAAGGCGAACGGTCGGATCCTTCTCCCACGAGGAAGGGCACAGCCCTGAAAGCTCTTGCTGCTCTTCACCATCCCTTGGCACCCTACCTACAGGCACAACAGCACTGGGGATCTGTGCTTTCCCAGAGACGGAACATCTCACTGCGCTCAGTCTCGGCAGAGCCTCTTTCTGAAAAGGCGAACGGTCGGATCCTTCTCCCACGAGGAAGGGCCCAGCCCTGAAAGCTCTTGCTGCTCTTCACCGTCCCTTGGCACCCTACCTACAGGCACAACAGCACTGGGGATCTGTGCTTTCCCAGAGACGGAACATCTCACGGCGCTCAGCCTCGGCAGAGCCTCTTTCTGAAAAGGCGAACGGTCGGATCCTTCTCCCACGAGGAAGGGCCGAACCCTGAAAGCTCTTGCTGCTCTTCACCGTCCCTTGGCACCCTACCTACAGGCACAACAGCACTGGGGATCTGTGCTTTCCCAGAGACGGAACATCTCACGGCGCTAGCCTCGGCAGAGCCTCTTTCTGAAAAGGCGAACGGTCGGATCCTTCTCCCACGAGGAAGGGCACAGCCCTGAAAGCTCTTGCTGCTCTTCACCGTCCCTTGGCACCCTACCTACAGGCACAACAGCACTGGGGATCTGTGCTTTCCCAGAGACGGAACATCTCACGGCGCTCAGCCTCGGCAGAGCCTCTTTCTGAAAAGGCGAACGGTCGGATCCTTCTCCCACGAGGAAGGGCCCAGCCCTGAAAGCTCTTGCTGCTCTTCACCGTCCCTTGGCACCCTACCTACAGGCACAACAGCACTGGGGATCTGTGCTTTCCCAGAGACGGAACATCTCACGGCGCTCAGCCTCGGCAGAGCCTCTTTCTGAAAAGGCGAACGGTCGGATCCTTCTCCCACGAGGAAGGGCCCAGCCCTGAAAGCTCTTGCTGCTCTTCACCGTCCCTTGGCACCCTACCTACAGGCACAACAGCACTGGGGATCTGTGCTTTCCCAGAGACGGAACATCTCACGGCGCTAGCCTCGGCAGAGCCTCTTTCTGAAAAGGCGAACGGTCGGATCCTTCTCCCACGAGGAAGGGCCCAGCCCTGAAAGCTCTTGCTGCTCTTCACCGTCCCTTGGCACCCTACCTACAGGCACAACAGCACTGGGGATCTGTGCTTTCCCAGAGACGGAACATCTCACGGCGCTCCGCCTCGGCAGAGCCTCTTTCAGAAAAGGCGAACGGTCGGATCCTTCTCCCACGAGGAAGGGCACAGCCCTGAAAGCTCTTGCTGCTCTTTACCGTCCCTTGGCACCCTACCTACAGGCACAACAGCACTGGGGATCTGTGCTTTCCCAGAGACGGAACATCTCACGGCGCTCAGCCTCGGCAGAGCCTCTTTCTGAAAAGGCGAACGGTCGGATCCTTCTCCCACGAGGAAGGGCCCAGCCCTGAAAGCTCTTGCTGCTCTTCACCGTCCCTTGGCACCCTACCTACAGGCACAACAGCACTGGGGATCTGTGCTTTCCCAGAGACGGAACATCTCACGGCGCTCAGCCTCGGCAAGCCTCTTTCTGAAAATGCGAACGGTCGGATCCTTCTCCCACGAGGAAGGGCCCAGCCCTGAAAGCTCTTGCTGCTCTTCACTGTCCCTTGGCACCCTACCTACAGGCACAACAGCACTGGGGATCTGTGCTTTCCCAGAGACGGAACATCTCACGGCGCTCAGCCTCGGCAGAGCCTCTTTCTGAAAAGGCGAACGGTCGGATCCTTCTCCCACGAGGAAGGGCACAGCCCTGAAAGCTCTTGCTGCTCTTCACCATCCCTTGGCACCCTACCTACAGGCACAACAGCACTGGGGATCTGTGCTTTCCCAGAGACGGAACATCTCACTGCGCTCAGTCTCGGCAGAGCCTCTTTCTGAAAAGGCGAACGGTCGGATCCTTCTCCCACGAGGAAGGGCCCAGCCCTGAAAGCTCTTGCTGCTCTTCACCGTCCCTTGGCACCCTACCTACAGGCACAACAGCACTGGGGATCTGTGCTTTCCCAGAGACGGAACATCTCACGGCGCTCAGCCTCGGCAGAGCCTCTTTCTGAAAAGGCGAACGGTCGGATCCTTCTCCCACGAGGAAGGGCACAGCCCTGAAAGCTCTTGCTTCTCTTCACCGTCCCTTGGCACCCTACCTACAGGCACAACAGCACTGGGGATCTGTGCTTTCCCAGACACGGAACATCTCACTGCGCTCCGCCTCGGCAGAGCCTCTTTCTGAAAAGGCGAACGGTCGGATCCTTCTCCCACGAGGAAGGGCACAGCCCTGAAAGCTCTTGCTGCTCTTCACCGTCCCTTGGCACCCTACCTACAGGCACAACAGCACTGGGGATCTGTGCTTTCCCAGAGACGGAACATCTCACGGCGCTCAGCCTCGGCAGAGCCTCTTTCTGAAAAGGCGAACGGTCGGATCCTTCTCCCACGAGGAAGGGCACAGCCCTGAAAGCTCTTGCTGCTCTTCACCGTCCCTTGGCACCCTACCTACAGGCACAACAACACTGGGGATCTGTGCTTTCCCAGAGACGGAACATCTCACGGCGCTATCCTCGGCAGAGCCTCTTTCTGAAAAGGCGAACGGTCGGATCCTTCTCCCACGAGGAAGGGCCCAGCCCTGAAAGCTCTTGCTTCTCTTCACCGTCCCTTGGCACCCTACCTACAGGCACAACAGCACTGGGGATTTCTGCTTTCCCAGAGACGGAACATCTCACGGCGCTAGCCTCGGCAGAGCCTCTTTCTGAAAAGGCGAACGGTCGGATCCTTCTCCCACGAGGAAGGGCACAGCCCTGAAAGCTCTTGCTTCTCTTCACCGTCCCTTGGCACCCTACCTACAGGCACAACAGCACTGGGGATCTGTGCTTTCCCAGAGACGGAACATCTCACGGCGCTCAGCCTCGGCAGAGCCTCTTTCTGAAAAGGCGAACGGTCGGATCCTTCTCCCACGAGGAAGGGCACAGCCCTGAAAGCTCTTGCTGCTCTTCACCGTCCCTTGGCACCCTACCTACAGGCACAACAGCACTGGGGATCTGTGCTTTCCCAGAGACGGAACATCTCACGGCGCTCAGCCTCGGCAAGCCTCTTTCTGAAAAGGCGAACGGTCGGATCCTTCTCCCACGAGGAAGGGCCCAGCCCTGAAAGCTCTTGCTGCTCTTCACTGTCCCCGTGCAGCCTATGCACAGGCACAACAACACTGGGGATCTGTGCTTTCCCAGAGACGGAACATCTCACGGCGCTATCCTCGGCAGAGCCTCTTTCTGAAAAGGCGAACGGTCGGATCCTTCTCCCACGAGGAAGGGCCCAGCCCTGAAAGCTCTTGCTTCTCTTCACCGTCCCTTGGCACCCTACCTACAGGCACAACAGCACTGGGGATCTGTGCTTTCCCAGAGACGGAACATCTCACGGCGCTCCGCCTCGGCAGAGCCTCTTTCTGAAAAGGCGAACGGTCGGATCCTTCTCCCACGAGGAAGGGCACAGCCCTGAAAGCTCTTGCTTCTCTTCACCGTCCCTTGGCACCCTACCTACAGGCACAACAGCACTGGGGATCTGTGCTTTCCCAGACACGGAACATCTCACGGCGCTCCGCCTCTTTCTGAAAAGGCGAACGGTCGGATCCTTCTCCCACGAGGAAGGGCCCAGCCCTGAAAGCTCTTGCTTCTCTTCACCGTCCCTTGGCACCCTACCTACAGGCACAACAGCACTGGGGATCTGTGCTTTCCCAGAGACGGAACATCTCACGGCGCTCAGCCTCGGCAGAGCCTCTTTCTGAAAAGGCGAACGGTCGGATCCTTCTCCCACGAGGAAGGGCACAGCCCTGAAAGCTCTTGCTGCTCTTCACCGTCCCTTGGCACCCTACCTACAGGCACAACAGCACTGGGGATCTGTGCTTTCCCAGAGACGGAACATCTCACGGCGCTCAGCCTCGGCAAGCCTCTTTCTGAAAAGGCGAACGGTCGGATCCTTCTCCCACGAGGAAGGGCCCAGCCCTGAAAGCTCTTGCTGCTCTTCACCGTCCCTTGGCACCCTACCTACAGGCACAACAGCACTGGGGATCTGTGCTTTCCCAGAGACGGAACATCTCACGGCGCTAGCCTCGGCAGAGCCTCTTTCTGAAAAGGCGAACGGTCGGATCCTTCTCCCACGAGGAAGGGCACAGACCTGAAAGCTCTTGCTGCTCTTCACCGTCCCTTGGCACCCTACCTACAGGCACAACAGCACTGGGGATCTGTGCTTTCCCAGAGACGGAACATCTCACGGCGCTCAGCCTCGGCAGAGCCTCTTTCTGAAAAGGCGAACGGTCGGATCCTTCTCCCACGAGGAAGGGCACAGCCCTGAAAGCTCTTGCTGCTCTTCACCGTCCCTTGGCACCCTACCTACAGGCACAACAACACTGGGGATCTGTGCTTTCCCAGAGACGGAACATCTCACGGCGCTATCCTCGGCAGAGCCTCTTTCTGAAAAGGCGAACGGTCGGATCCTTCTCCCACGAGGAAGGGCCCAGCCCTGAAAGCTCTTGCTTCTCTTCACCGTCCCTTGGCACCCTACCTACAGGCACAACAGCACTGGGGATTTCTGCTTTCCCAGAGACGGAACATCTCACGGCGCTAGCCTCGGCAGAGCCTCTTTCTGAAAAGGCAAACGGTCGGATCCTTCTCCCACGAGGAAGGGCACAGCCCTGAAAGCTCTTGCTTCTCTTCACCGTCCCTTGGCACCCTACCTACAGGCACAACAGCACTGGGGATCTGTGCTTTCCCAGAGACGGAACATCTCACGGCGCTCCGCCTCGGCAGAGCCTCTTTCTGAAAAGGCGAACGGTCGGATCCTTCTCCCACGAGGAAGGGCCCAGCCCTGAAAGCTCTTGCTGCTCTTCACCGTCCCTTGGCACCCTACCTACAGGCACAACAGCACTGGGGATTTGTGCTTTCCCAGAGACGGAACATCTCACGGCGCTCAGCCTCGGCAGAGCCTCTTTCTGAAAAGGCGAACGGTCGGATCCTTCTCCCACGAGGAAGGGCCCAGCCCTGAAAGCTCTTGCTGCTCTTCACCGTCCCTTGGCACCCTACCTACAGGCACAACAGCACTGGGGATCTGTGCTTTCCCAGAGACGGAACATCTCACGGCGCTCAGCCTCGGCAGAGCCTCTTTCTGAAAAGGCGAACGGTCGGATCCTTCTCCCACGAGGAAGGGCCCAGCCCTGAAAGCTCTTGCTGCTCTTCACCGTCCCTTGGCACCCTACCTACAGGCACAACAACACTGGGGATCTGTGCTTTCCCAGACACGGAACATCTCACGGCGCTCAGCCTCGGCAAGCCTCTTTCTGAAAAGGCGAACGGTCGGATCCTTCTCCCACGAGGAAGGGCCCAGCCCTGAAAGCTCTTGCTGCTCTTCACTGTCCCCGTGCAGCCTATGCACAGGCACAACAGCACTGGGGATCTGTGCTTTCCCAGACACGGAACATCTCACGGCGCTAGCCTCGGCAGAGCCTCTTTCTGAAAAGGCGAACGGTCGGATCCTTCTCCCACGAGGAAGGGCCCAGCCCTGAAAGCTCTTGCTGCTCTTCACCGTCCCTTGGCACCCTACCTACAGGCACAACAGCACTGGGGATCTGTGCTTTCCCAGAGACGGAACATCTCACGGCGCTAGCCTCGGCAGAGCCTCTTTCTGAAAAGGCGAACGGTCGGATCCTTCTCCCACGAGGTAGGGCCCAGCCCTGAAAGCTCTTGCTGCTCTTCACCGTCCCTTGGCACCCTACCTACAGGCACAACAGCACTGGGGATCTGTGCTTTCCCAGAGACGGAACATCTCACGGCGCTCCGCCTCGGCAGAGCCTCTTTCTGAAAAGGCGAACGGTCGGATCCTTCTCCCACGAGGAAGGGCACAGCCCTGAAAGCTCTTGCTGCTCTTCACCGTCCCTTGGCACCCTACCTACAGGCACAACAGCACTGGGGATCTGTGCTTTCCCAGAGACGGAACATCTCACGGCGCTAGCCTCGGCAGAGCCTCTTTCTGAAAAGGCGAACGGTCGGATCCTTCTCCCACGAGGAAGGGCCCAGCCCTGAAAGCTCTTGCTTCTCTTCACCGTCCCTTGGCACCCTACCTACAGGCACAACAGCACTGGGGATCTGTGCTTTCCCAGACACGGAACATCTCACGGCGCTCAGCCTCGGCAGAGCCTCTTTCTGAAAAGGCGAACGGTCGGATCCTTCTCCCACGAGGAAGGGCCCAGCCCTGAAAGCTCTTGCTGCTCTTCACCGTCCCTTGGCACCCTACCTACAGGCACAACAGCACTGGGGATTTGTGCTTTCCCAGAGACGGAACATCTCACGGCGCTCAGCCTCGGCAGAGCCTCTTTCTGAAAAGGCGAACGGTCGGATCCTTCTCCCACGAGGAAGGGCACAGCCCTGAAAGCTCTTGCTGCTCTTCACCGTCCCTTGGCACCCTACCTACAGGCACAACAGCACTGGGGATCTGTGCTTTCCCAGAGACGGAACATCTCACGGCGCTAGCCTCGGCAGAGCCTCTTTCTGAAAAGGCGAACGGTCGGATCCTTCTCCCACGAGGAAGGGCCCAGCCCTGAAAGCTCTTGCTGCTCTTCACCGTCCCTTGGCACCCTACCTACAGGCACAACAGCACTGGGGATTTGTGCTTTCCCAGAGACGGAACATCTCACGGCGCTAGCCTCGGCAGAGCCTCTTTCTGAAAAGGCGAACGGTCGGATCCTTCTCCCACGAGGAAGGGCCCAGCCCTGAAAGCTCTTGCTGCTCTTCACCGTCCCTTGGCACCCTACCTACAGGCACAACAGCACTGGGGATCTGTGCTTTCCCAGAGACGGAACATCTCACGGCGCTCCGCCTCGGCAGAGCCTCTTTCTGAAAAGGCGAACGGTCGGATCCTTCTCCCACGAGGAAGGGCCGAGCCCTGAAAGCTCTTGCTGCTCTTCACCGTCCCTTGGCACCCTACCTACAGGCACAACAGCACTGGGGATCTGTGCTTTCCCAGAGACGGAACATCTCACGGCGCTCAGCCTCGGCAGAGCCTCTTTCTGAAAAGGCGAACGGTCGGATCCTTCTCCCACGAGGAAGGGCCCAGCCCTGAAAGCTCTTGCTGCTCTTCACCGTCCCTTGGCACCCTACCTACAGGCACAACAACACTGGGGATCTGTGCTTTCCCAGACACGGAACATCTCACGGCGCTCAGCCTCGGCAAGCCTCTTTCTGAAAAGGCGAACGGTCGGATCCTTCTCCCACGAGGAAGGGCCCAGCCCTGAAAGCTCTTGCTGCTCTTCACTGTCCCCGTGCAGCCTATGCACAGGCACAACAACACTGGGGATCTGTGCTTTCCCAGAGACGGAACATCTCACGGCGCTAGCCTCGGCAGAGCCTCTTTCTGAAAAGGCGAACGGTCGGATCCTTCTCCCACGAGGAAGGGCCCAGCCCTGAAAGCTCTTGCTGCTCTTCACCGTCCCTTGGCACCCTACCTACAGGCACAACAGCACTGGGGATCTGTGCTTTCCCAGAGACGGAACATCTCACGGCGCTCCGCCTCGGCAGAGCCTCTTTCTGAAAAGGCGAACGGTCGGATCCTTCTCCCACGAGGAAGGGCACAGCCCTGAAAGCTCTTGCTTCTCTTCACCGTCCCTTGGCACCCTACCTACAGGCACAACAGCACTGGGGATCTGTGCTTTCCCAGACACGGAACATCTCACGGCGCTCCGCCTCTTTCTGAAAAGGCGAACGGTCGGATCCTTCTCCCACGAGGAAGGGCCCAGCCCTGAAAGCTCTTGCTTCTCTTCACCGTCCCTTGGCACCCTACCTACAGGCACAACAGCACTGGGGATCTGTGCTTTCCCAGAGACGGAACATCTCACGGCGCTCAGCCTCGGCAGAGCCTCTTTCTGAAAAGGCGAACGGTCGGATCCTTCTCCCACGAGGAAGGGCACAGCCCTGAAAGCTCTTGCTGCTCTTCACCGTCCCTTGGCACCCTACCTACAGGCACAACAGCACTGGGGATCTGTGCTTTCCCAGAGACGGAACATCTCACGGCGCTCAGCCTCGGCAAGCCTCTTTCTGAAAAGGCGAACGGTCGGATCCTTCTCCCACGAGGAAGGGCCCAGCCCTGAAAGCTCTTGCTGCTCTTCACCGTCCCTTGGCACCCTACCTACAGGCACAACAGCACTGGGGATCTGTGCTTTCCCAGAGACGGAACATCTCACGGCGCTAGCCTCGGCAGAGCCTCTTTCTGAAAAGGCGAACGGTCGGATCCTTCTCCCACGAGGAAGGGCACAGACCTGAAAGCTCTTGCTGCTCTTCACCGTCCCTTGGCACCCTACCTACAGGCACAACAGCACTGGGGATCTGTGCTTTCCCAGAGACGGAACATCTCACGGCGCTCAGCCTCGGCAGAGCCTCTTTCTGAAAAGGCGAACGGTCGGATCCTTCTCCCACGAGGAAGGGCACAGCCCTGAAAGCTCTTGCTGCTCTTCACCGTCCCTTGGCACCCTACCTACAGGCACAACAACACTGGGGATCTGTGCTTTCCCAGAGACGGAACATCTCACGGCGCTATCCTCGGCAGAGCCTCTTTCTGAAAAGGCGAACGGTCGGATCCTTCTCCCACGAGGAAGGGCCCAGCCCTGAAAGCTCTTGCTTCTCTTCACCGTCCCTTGGCACCCTACCTACAGGCACAACAGCACTGGGGATTTCTGCTTTCCCAGAGACGGAACATCTCACGGCGCTAGCCTCGGCAGAGCCTCTTTCTGAAAAGGCAAACGGTCGGATCCTTCTCCCACGAGGAAGGGCACAGCCCTGAAAGCTCTTGCTTCTCTTCACCGTCCCTTGGCACCCTACCTACAGGCACAACAGCACTGGGGATCTGTGCTTTCCCAGAGACGGAACATCTCACGGCGCTCCGCCTCGGCAGAGCCTCTTTCTGAAAAGGCGAACGGTCGGATCCTTCTCCCACGAGGAAGGGCCCAGCCCTGAAAGCTCTTGCTGCTCTTCACCGTCCCTTGGCACCCTACCTACAGGCACAACAGCACTGGGGATTTGTGCTTTCCCAGAGACGGAACATCTCACGGCGCTCAGCCTCGGCAGAGCCTCTTTCTGAAAAGGCGAACGGTCGGATCCTTCTCCCACGAGGAAGGGCCCAGCCCTGAAAGCTCTTGCTGCTCTTCACCGTCCCTTGGCACCCTACCTACAGGCACAACAGCACTGGGGATCTGTGCTTTCCCAGAGACGGAACATCTCACGGCGCTCAGCCTCGGCAGAGCCTCTTTCTGAAAAGGCGAACGGTCGGATCCTTCTCCCACGAGGAAGGGCCCAGCCCTGAAAGCTCTTGCTGCTCTTCACCGTCCCTTGGCACCCTACCTACAGGCACAACAACACTGGGGATCTGTGCTTTCCCAGACACGGAACATCTCACGGCGCTCAGCCTCGGCAAGCCTCTTTCTGAAAAGGCGAACGGTCGGATCCTTCTCCCACGAGGAAGGGCCCAGCCCTGAAAGCTCTTGCTGCTCTTCACTGTCCCCGTGCAGCCTATGCACAGGCACAACAGCACTGGGGATCTGTGCTTTCCCAGACACGGAACATCTCACGGCGCTAGCCTCGGCAGAGCCTCTTTCTGAAAAGGCGAACGGTCGGATCCTTCTCCCACGAGGAAGGGCCCAGCCCTGAAAGCTCTTGCTGCTCTTCACCGTCCCTTGGCACCCTACCTACAGGCACAACAGCACTGGGGATCTGTGCTTTCCCAGAGACGGAACATCTCACGGCGCTAGCCTCGGCAGAGCCTCTTTCTGAAAAGGCGAACGGTCGGATCCTTCTCCCACGAGGTAGGGCCCAGCCCTGAAAGCTCTTGCTGCTCTTCACCGTCCCTTGGCACCCTACCTACAGGCACAACAGCACTGGGGATCTGTGCTTTCCCAGAGACGGAACATCTCACGGCGCTCCGCCTCGGCAGAGCCTCTTTCTGAAAAGGCGAACGGTCGGATCCTTCTCCCACGAGGAAGGGCACAGCCCTGAAAGCTCTTGCTGCTCTTCACCGTCCCTTGGCACCCTACCTACAGGCACAACAGCACTGGGGATCTGTGCTTTCCCAGAGACGGAACATCTCACGGCGCTAGCCTCGGCAGAGCCTCTTTCTGAAAAGGCGAACGGTCGGATCCTTCTCCCACGAGGAAGGGCCCAGCCCTGAAAGCTCTTGCTTCTCTTCACCGTCCCTTGGCACCCTACCTACAGGCACAACAGCACTGGGGATCTGTGCTTTCCCAGACACGGAACATCTCACGGCGCTCAGCCTCGGCAGAGCCTCTTTCTGAAAAGGCGAACGGTCGGATCCTTCTCCCACGAGGAAGGGCCCAGCCCTGAAAGCTCTTGCTGCTCTTCACCGTCCCTTGGCACCCTACCTACAGGCACAACAGCACTGGGGATTTGTGCTTTCCCAGAGACGGAACATCTCACGGCGCTCAGCCTCGGCAGAGCCTCTTTCTGAAAAGGCGAACGGTCGGATCCTTCTCCCACGAGGAAGGGCACAGCCCTGAAAGCTCTTGCTGCTCTTCACCGTCCCTTGGCACCCTACCTACAGGCACAACAGCACTGGGGATCTGTGCTTTCCCAGAGACGGAACATCTCACGGCGCTAGCCTCGGCAGAGCCTCTTTCTGAAAAGGCGAACGGTCGGATCCTTCTCCCACGAGGAAGGGCCCAGCCCTGAAAGCTCTTGCTGCTCTTCACCGTCCCTTGGCACCCTACCTACAGGCACAACAGCACTGGGGATTTGTGCTTTCCCAGAGACGGAACATCTCACGGCGCTAGCCTCGGCAGAGCCTCTTTCTGAAAAGGCGAACGGTCGGATCCTTCTCCCACGAGGAAGGGCCCAGCCCTGAAAGCTCTTGCTGCTCTTCACCGTCCCTTGGCACCCTACCTACAGGCACAACAGCACTGGGGATCTGTGCTTTCCCAGAGACGGAACATCTCACGGCGCTCCGCCTCGGCAGAGCCTCTTTCTGAAAAGGCGAACGGTCGGATCCTTCTCCCACGAGGAAGGGCCGAGCCCTGAAAGCTCTTGCTGCTCTTCACCGTCCCTTGGCACCCTACCTACAGGCACAACAGCACTGGGGATCTGTGCTTTCCCAGAGACGGAACATCTCACGGCGCTCAGCCTCGGCAGAGCCTCTTTCTGAAAAGGCGAACGGTCGGATCCTTCTCCCACGAGGAAGGGCCCAGCCCTGAAAGCTCTTGCTGCTCTTCACCGTCCCTTGGCACCCTACCTACAGGCACAACAACACTGGGGATCTGTGCTTTCCCAGACACGGAACATCTCACGGCGCTCAGCCTCGGCAAGCCTCTTTCTGAAAAGGCGAACGGTCGGATCCTTCTCCCACGAGGAAGGGCCCAGCCCTGAAAGCTCTTGCTGCTCTTCACTGTCCCCGTGCAGCCTATGCACAGGCACAACAACACTGGGGATCTGTGCTTTCCCAGAGACGGAACATCTCACGGCGCTAGCCTCGGCAGAGCCTCTTTCTGAAAAGGCGAACGGTCGGATCCTTCTCCCACGAGGAAGGGCCCAGCCCTGAAAGCTCTTGCTGCTCTTCACCGTCCCTTGGCACCCTACCTACAGGCACAACAGCACTGGGGATCTGTGCTTTCCCAGAGACGGAACATCTCACGGCGCTAGCCTCGGCAGAGCCTCTTTCTGAAAAGGCGAACGGTCGGATCCTTCTCCCACGAGGTAGGGCCCAGCCCTGAAAGCTCTTGCTGCTCTTCACCGTCCCTTGGCACCCTACCTACAGGCACAACAGCACTGGGGATCTGTGCTTTCCCAGAGACGGAACATCTCACGGCGCTCAGCCTCGGCAGAGCCTCTTTCTGAAAAGGCGAACGGTCGGATCCTTCTCCCACGAGGAATGGCCCAGCCCTGAAAGCTCTTGCTGCTCTTCACCGTCCCTTGGCACCCTACCTACAGGCACAACAGCACTGGGGATCTGTGCTTTCCCAGAGACGGAACATCTCACGGCGCTAGCCTCGGCAGAGCCTCTTTCTGAAAAGGCGAACGGTCGGATCCTTCTCCCACGAGGTAGGGCCCAGCCCTGAAAGCTCTTGCTGCTCTTCACCGTCCCTTGGCGCCCTACCTACAGGCACAACAGCACTGGGGATCTGTGCTTTCCCAGAGACGGAACATCTCACGGCGCTCAGCCTCGGCAGAGCCTCTTTCTGAAAAGGCGAACGGTCGGATCCTTCTCCCACGAGGAAGGGCCCAGCCCTGAAAGCTCTTGCTGCTCTTCACCGTCCCTTGGCACCCTACCTACAGGCACAACAGCACTGGGGATTTGTGCTTTCCCAGAGACGGAACATCTCACGGCGCTCAGCCTCGGCAGAGCCTCTTTCTGAAAAGGCGAACGGTCGGATCCTTCTCCCACGAGGAAGGGCCGAGCCCTGAAAGCTCTTGCTGCTCTTCACCGTCCCTTGGCACCCTACCTACAGGCACAACAGCACTGGGGATCTGTGCTTTCCCAGAGACGGAACATCTCACGGCGCTCCGCCTCGGCAGAGCCTCTTTCTGAAAAGGCGAACGGTCGGATCCTTCTCCCACGAGGAAGGGCCGAGCCCTGAAAGCTCTTGCTGCTCTTCACCGTCCCTTGGCGCCCTACCTACAGGCACAACAGCACTGGGGATCTGTGCTTTCCCAGAGACGGAACATCTCACGGCGCTCAGCCTCGGCAGAGCCTCTTTCTGAAAAGGCGAACGGTCGGATCCTTCTCCCACGAGGAAGGGCCCAGCCCTGAAAGCTCTTGCTGCTCTTCACCGTCCCTTGGCACCCTACCTACAGGCACAACAGCACTGGGGATCTGTGCTTTCCCAGAGACGGAACATCTCACGGCGCTCAGCCTCGGCAGAGCCTCTTTCTGAAAAGGCGAACGGTCGGATCCTTCTCCCACGAGGAAGGGCCGAGCCCTGAAAGCTCTTGCTGCTCTTCACCGTCCCTTGGCACCCTACCTACAGGCACAACAGCACTGGGGATCTGTGCTTTCCCAGAGACGGAACATCTCACGGCGCTCAGCCTCGGCAGAGCCTCTTTCTGAAAAGGCGAACGGTCGGATCCTTCTCCCACGAGGAAGGGCCCAGCCCTGAAAGCTCTTGCTGCTCTTCACCGTCCCTTGGCACCCTACCTACAGGCACAACAACACTGGGGATCTGTGCTTTCCCAGACACGGAACATCTCACGGCGCTCAGCCTCGGCAAGCCTCTTTCTGAAAAGGCGAACAGTCGGATCCTTCTCCCACGAGGAAGGGCCCAGCCCTGAAAGCTCTTGCTGCTCTTCACTGTCCCCGTGCAGCCTATGCACAGGCACAACAACACTGGGGATCTGTGCTTTCCCAGAGACGGAACATCTCACGGCGCTAGCCTCGGCAGAGCCTCTTTCTGAAAAGGCGAACGGTCGGATCCTTCTCCCACGAGGAAGGGCCCAGCCCTGAAAGCTCTTGCTTCTCTTCACCGTCCCTTGGCACCCTACCTACAGGCACAACAGCACTGGGGATTTCTGCTTTCCCAGAGACGGAACATCTCACGGCGCTAGCCTCGGCAGAGCCTCTTTCTGAAAAGGCGAACGGTCGGATCCTTCTCCCACGAGGAAGGGCCCAGCCCTGAAAGCTCTTGCTGCTCTTCACCGTCCCTTGGCACCCTACCTACAGGCACAACAGCACTGGGGATCTGTGCTTTCCCAGAGACGGAACATCTCACGGCGCTAGCCTCGGCAGAGCCTCTTTCTGAAAAGGCGAACGGTCGGATCCTTCTCCCACGAGGTAGGGCCCAGCCCTGAAAGCTCTTGCTGCTCTTCACCGGCCCTTGGCACCCTACCTACAGGCACAACAGCACTGGGGATCTGTGCTTTCCCAGAGACGGAACATCTCACGGCGCTAGCCTCGGCAGAGCCTCTTTCTGAAAAGGCGAACGGTCGGATCCTTCTCCCACGAGGTAGGGCCCAGCCCTGAAAGCTCTTGCTGCTCTTCACCGTCCCTTGGCACCCTACCTACAGGCCCAACAGCACTGGGGATCTGTGCTTTCCCAGAGACGGAACATCTCACGGCGCTAGCCTCGGCAGAGCCTCTTTCTGAAAAGGCGAACGGTCGGATCCTTCTCCCACGAGGTAGGGCCCAGCCCTGAAAGCTCTTGCTGCTCTTCACCGTCCCTTGGCACCCTACCTACAGGCACAACAGCACTGGGGATCTGTGCTTTCCCAGAGACGGAACATCTCACGGCGCTCAGCCTCGGCAGAGCCTCTTTCTGAAAATGCGAACGGTCGGATCCTTCTCCCACGAGGAAGGGCACAGCCCTGAAAGCTCTTGCTGCTCTTCACCGTCCATGGCACCCTACCTACAGGCACAACAGCACTGGGGATCTGTGCTTTCCCAGAGACGGAACATCTCACGGCGCTAGCCTCGGCAGAGCCTCTTTCTGAAAAGGCGAACGGTCGGATCCTTCTCCCACGAGGTAGGGCCCAGCCCTGAAAGCTCTTGCTGCTCTTCACCGTCCCTTGGCACCCTACCTACAGGCACAACAGCACTGGGGATCTGTGCTTTCCCAGAGACGGAACATCTCACGGCGCTAGCCTCGGCAGAGCCTCTTTCTGAAAAGGCGAACGGTCGGATCCTTCTCCCACGAGGTAGGGCCCAGCCCTGAAAGCTCTTGCTGCTCTTCACCGTCCCTTGGCACCCTACCTACAGGCACAACAGCACTGGGGATCTGTGCTTTCCCAGAGACGGAACATCTCACGGCGCTCCGCCTCGGCAGAGCCTCTTTCTGAAAAGGCGAACGGTCGGATCCTTCTCCCACGAGGAAGGGCACAGCCCTGAAAGCTCTTGCTGCTCTTCACCGTCCCTTGGCACCCTACCTACAGGCACAACAGCACTGGGGATCTGTGCTTTCCCAGAGACGGAACATCTCACGGCGCTCAGCCTCGGCAGAGCCTCTTTCTGAAAAGGCGAACGGTCGGATCCTTCTCCCACGAGGAAGGGCCCAGCCCTGAAAGCTCTTGCTGCTCTTCACCGTCCCTTGGCACCCTACCTACAGGCACAACAGCACTGGGGATCTGTGCTTTCCCAGACACGGAACATCTCACGGCGCTCAGCCTCGGCAAGCCTCTTTCTGAAAAGGCGAACGGTCGGATCCTTCTCCCACGAGGAAGGGCCCAGCCCTGAAAGCTCTTGCTGCTCTTCACTGTCCCCGTGCAGCCTATGCACAGGCACAACAACACTGGGGATCTGTGCTTTCCCAGAGACGGAACATCTCACGGCGCTATCCTCGGCAGAGCCTCTTTCAGAAAAGGCGAACGGTCGGATCCTTCTCCCACGAGGAAGGGCACAGCCCTGAAAGCTCTTGCTTCTCTTCACCATCCCTTGGCACCCTACCTACAGGCACAACAGCACTGGGGATTTCTGCTTTCCCAGAGACGGAACATCTCACGGCGCTAGCCTCGGCAGAGCCTCTTTCTGAAAAGGCGAACGGTCGGATCCTTCTCCCACGAGGAAGGGCACAGCCCTGAAAGCTCTTGCTTCTCTTCACCGTCCCTTGGCACCCTACCTACAGGCACAACAGCACTGGGGATCTGTGCTTTCCCAGAGACGGAACATCTCACGGCGCTAGCCTCGGCAGAGCCTCTTTCTGAAAAGGCGAACGGTCGGATCCTTCTCCCACGAGGAAGGGCCCAGCCCTGAAAGCTCTTGCTGCTCTTCACCGTCCCTTGGCACCCTACCTACAGGCACAACAGCACTGGGGATCTGTGCTTTCCCAGAGACGGAACATCTCACGGCGCTCCGCCTCGGCAGAGCCTCTTTCTGAAAAGGCGAACGGTCGGATCCTTCTCCCACGAGGAAGGGCACAGCCCTGAAAGCTCTTGCTGCTCTTCACCGTCCCTTGGCACCCTACCTACAGGCACAACAGCACTGGGGATCTGTGCTTTCCCAGAGACGGAACATCTCACGGCGCTCAGCCTCGGCAGAGCCTCTTTCTGAAAAGGCGAACGGTCGGATCCTTCTCCCACGAGGAAGGGCCCAGCCCTGAAAGCTCTTGCTGCTCTTCACCGTCCCTTGGCACCCTACCTACAGGCACAACAGCACTGGGGATCTGTGCTTTCCCAGAGACGGAACATCTCACGGCGCTCAGCCTCGGCAGAGCCTCTTTCTGAAAAGGCGAACGGTCGGATCCTTCTCCCACGAGGAAGGGCACAGCCCTGAAAGCTCTTGCTGCTCTTCACCATCCCTTGGCACCCTACCTACAGGCACAACAGCACTGGGGATCTGTGCTTTCCCAGAGACGGAACATCTCACGGCGCTCCGCCTCGCAGAGCCTCTTTCTGAAAAGGCGAACGGTCGGATCCTTCTCCCACGAGGAAGGGCACAGCCCTGAAAGCTCTTGCTGCTCTTCACCGTCCCTTGGCGCCCTACCTACAGGCACAACAGCACTGGGGATCTGTGCTTTCCCAGAGACGGAACATCTCACGGCGCTCAGCCTCGGCAGAGCCTCTTTCTGAAAAGGCGAACGGTCGGATCCTTCTCCCACGAGGAAGGGCCCAGCCCTGAAAGCTCTTGCTGCTCTTCACCGTCCCTTGGCACCCTACCTACAGGCACAACAGCACTGGGGATTTGTGCTTTCCCAGAGACGGAACATCTCACGGCGCTCAGCCTCGGCAGAGCCTCTTTCTGAAAAGGCGAACGGTCGGATCCTTCTCCCACGAGGAAGGGCCGAGCCCTGAAAGCTCTTGCTGCTCTTCACCGTCCCTTGGCACCCTACCTACAGGCACAACAGCACTGGGGATCTGTGCTTTCCCAGAGACGGAACATCTCACGGCGCTCCGCCTCGGCAGAGCCTCTTTCTGAAAAGGCGAACGGTCGGATCCTTCTCCCACGAGGAAGGGCCGAGCCCTGAAAGCTCTTGCTGCTCTTCACCGTCCCTTGGCGCCCTACCTACAGGCACAACAGCACTGGGGATCTGTGCTTTCCCAGAGACGGAACATCTCACGGCGCTCAGCCTCGGCAGAGCCTCTTTCTGAAAAGGCGAACGGTCGGATCCTTCTCCCACGAGGAAGGGCCCAGCCCTGAAAGCTCTTGCTGCTCTTCACCGTCCCTTGGCACCCTACCTACAGGCACAACAGCACTGGGGATTTGTGCTTTCCCAGAGACGGAACATCTCACGGCGCTCAGCCTCGGCAGAGCCTCTTTCTGAAAAGGCGAACGGTCGGATCCTTCTCCCACGAGGAAGGGCCGAGCCCTGAAAGCTCTTGCTGCTCTTCACCGTCCCTTGGCACCCTACCTACAGGCACAACAGCACTGGGGATCTGTGCTTTCCCAGAGACGGAACATCTCACGGCGCTCCGCCTCGGCAGAGCCTCTTTCTGAAAAGGCGAACGGTCGGATCCTTCTCCCACGAGGAAGGGCCCAGCCCTGAAAGCTCTTGCTGCTCTTCACCGTCCCTTGGCACCCTACCTACAGGCACAACAACACTGGGGATCTGTGCTTTCCCAGACACGGAACATCTCACGGCGCTCAGCCTCGGCAAGCCTCTTTCTGAAAAGGCGAACGGTCGGATCCTTCTCCCACGAGGAAGGGCCCAGCCCTGAAAGCTCTTGCTGCTCTTCACTGTCCCCGTGCAGCCTATGCACAGGCACAACAACACTGGGGATCTGTGCTTTCCCAGACACGGAACATCTCACGGCGCTAGCCTCGGCAGAGCCTCTTTCTGAAAAGGCGAACGGTCGGATCCTTCTCCCACGAGGAAGGGCCCAGCCCTGAAAGCTCTTGCTGCTCTTCACCGTCCCTTGGCACCCTACCTACAGGCACAACAGCACTGGGGATTTCTGCTTTCCCAGAGACGGAACATCTCACGGCGCTAGCCTCGGCAGAGCCTCTTTCTGAAAAGGCGAACGGTCGGATCCTTCTCCCACGAGGAAGGGCCCAGCCCTGAAAGCTCTTGCTGCTCTTCACCGTCCCTTGGCACCCTACCTACAGGCACAACAGCACTGGGGATCTGTGCTTTCCCAGAGACGGAACATCTCACGGCGCTAGCCTCGGCAGAGCCTCTTTCTGAAAAGGCGAACGGTCGGATCCTTCTCCCACGAGGTAGGGCCCAGCCCTGAAAGCTCTTGCTGCTCTTCACCGTCCCTTGGCACCCTACCTACAGGCACAACAGCACTGGGGATCTGTGCTTTCCCAGAGACGGAACATCTCACGGCGCTCAGCCTCGGCAGAGCCTCTTTCTGAAAATGCGAACGGTCGGATCCTTCTCCCACGAGGAAGGGCCCAGCCCTGAAAGCTCTTGCTGCTCTTCACCGTCCCTTGGCACCCTACCTACAGGCACAACAGCACTGGGGATCTGTGCTTTCCCAGAGACGGAACATCTCACGGCGCTAGCCTCGGCAGAGCCTCTTTCTGAAAAGGCGAACGGTCGGATCCTTCTCCCACGAGGTAGGGCCCAGCCCTGAAAGCTCTTGCTGCTCTTCACCGTCCCTTGGCACCCTACCTACAGGCCCAACAGCACTGGGGATCTGTGCTTTCCCAGAGACGGAACATCTCACGGCGCTAGCCTCGGCAGAGCCTCTTTCTGAAAAGGCGAACGGTCGGATCCTTCTCCCACGAGGTAGGGCCCAGCCCTGAAAGCTCTTGCTGCTCTTCACCGTCCCTTGGCACCCTACCTACAGGCACAACAGCACTGGGGATCTGTGCTTTCCCAGAGACGGAACATCTCACGGCGCTCAGCCTCGGCAGAGCCTCTTTCTGAAAAGGCGAACGGTCGGATCCTTCTCCCACGAGGAAGGGCACAGCCCTGAAAGCTCTTGCTGCTCTTCACCGTCCCTTGGCACCCTACCTACAGGCACAACAGCACTGGGGATCTGTGCTTTCCCAGAGACGGAACATCTCACGGCGCTAGCCTCGGCAGAGCCTCTTTCTGAAAAGGCGAACGGTCGGATCCTTCTCCCACGAGGTAGGGCCCAGCCCTGAAAGCTCTTGATGCTCTTCACCGTCCCTTGGCACCCTACCTACAGGCACAACAGCACTGGGGATCTGTGCTTTCCCAGAGACGGAACATCTCACGGCGCTAGCCTCGGCAGAGCCTCTTTCTGAAAAGGCGAACGGTCGGATCCTTCTCCCACGAGGAAGGGCCCAGCCCTGAAAGCTCTTGCTGCTCTTCACCGTCCCTTGGCGCCCTACCTACAGGCACAACAGCACTGGGGATCTGTGCTTTCCCAGAGACGGAACATCTCACGGCGCTCAGCCTCGGCAGAGCCTCTTTCTGAAAAGGCGAACGGTCGGATCCTTCTCCCACGAGGAAGGGCCCAGCCCTGAAAGCTCTTGCTGCTCTTCACCGTCCCTTGGCACCCTACCTACAGGCACAACAGCACTGGGGATTTGTGCTTTCCCAGAGACGGAACATCTCACGGCGCTCAGCCTCGGCAGAGCCTCTTTCTGAAAAGGCGAACGGTCGGATCCTTCTCCCACGAGGAAGGGCCGAGCCCTGAAAGCTCTTGCTGCTCTTCACCGTCCCTTGGCACCCTACCTACAGGCACAACAGCACTGGGGATCTGTGCTTTCCCAGAGACGGAACATCTCACGGCGCTCAGCCTCGGCAGAGCCTCTTTCTGAAAAGGCGAACGGTCGGATCCTTCTCCCACGAGGAAGGGCCCAGCCCTGAAAGCTCTTGCTGCTCTTCACCGTCCCTTGGCACCCTACCTACAGGCACAACAACACTGGGGATCTGTGCTTTCCCAGACACGGAACATCTCACGGCGCTCAGCCTCGGCAAGCCTCTTTCTGAAAAGGCGAACGGTCGGATCCTTCTCCCACGAGGAAGGGCCCAGCCCTGAAAGCTCTTGCTGCTCTTCACTGTCCCCGTGCAGCCTATGCACAGGCACAACAACACTGGGGATCTGTGCTTTCCCAGAGACGGAACATCTCACGGCGCTAGCCTCGGCAGAGCCTCTTTCTGAAAAGGCGAACGGTCGGATCCTTCTCCCACGAGGAAGGGCCCAGCCCTGAAAGCTCTTGCTTCTCTTCACCGTCCCTTGGCACCCTACCTACAGGCACAACAGCACTGGGGATTTCTGCTTTCCCAGAGACGGAACATCTCACGGCGCTAGCCTCGGCAGAGCCTCTTTCTGAAAAGGCGAACGGTCGGATCCTTCTCCCACGAGGAAGGGCCCAGCCCTGAAAGCTCTTGCTGCTCTTCACCGTCCCTTGGCACCCTACCTACAGGCACAACAGCACTGGGGATCTGTGCTTTCCCAGAGACGGAACATCTCACGGCGCTAGCCTCGGCAGAGCCTCTTTCTGAAAAGGCGAACGGTCGGATCCTTCTCCCACGAGGTAGGGCCCAGCCCTGAAAGCTCTTGCTGCTCTTCACCGTCCCTTGGCACCCTACCTACAGGCACAACAGCACTGGGGATCTGTGCTTTCCCAGAGACGGAACATCTCACGGCGCTCAGCCTCGGCAGAGCCTCTTTCTGAAAATGCGAACGGTCGGATCCTTCTCCCACGAGGAAGGGCCCAGCCCTGAAAGCTCTTGCTGCTCTTCACCGTCCCTTGGCACCCTACCTACAGGCACAACAGCACTGGGGATCTGTGCTTTCCCAGAGACGGAACATCTCACGGCGCTAGCCTCGGCAGAGCCTCTTTCTGAAAAGGCGAACGGTCGGATCCTTCTCCCACGAGGTAGGGCCCAGCCCTGAAAGCTCTTGCTGCTCTTCACCGTCCCTTGGCACCCTACCTACAGGCACAACAACACTGGGGATCTGTGCTTTCCCAGAGACGGAACATCTCACGGCGCTAGCCTCGGCAGAGCCTCTTTCTGAAAAGGCGAACGGTCGGATCCTTCTCCCACGAGGTAGGGCCCAGCCCTGAAAGCTCTTGCTGCTCTTCACCGTCCCTTGGCACCCTACCTACAGGCACAACAGCACTGGGGATCTGTGCTTTCCCAGAGACGGAACATCTCACGGCGCTCAGCCTCGGCAGAGCCTCTTTCTGAAAATGCGAACGGTCGGATCCTTCTCCCACGAGGAAGGGCCCAGCCCTGAAAGCTCTTGCTGCTCTTCACCGTCCCTTGGCACCCTACCTACAGGCACAACAGCACTGGGGATCTGTGCTTTCCCAGAGACGGAACATCTCACGGCGCTAGCCTCGGCAGAGCCTCTTTCTGAAAAGGCGAACGGTCGGATCCTTCTCCCACGAGGTAGGGCCCAGCCCTGAAAGCTCTTGCTGCTCTTCACCGTCCCTTGGCACCCTACCTACAGGCACAACAGCACTGGGGATCTGTGCTTTCCCAGAGACGGAACATCTCACGGCGCTAGCCTCGGCAGAGCCTCTTTCTGAAAAGGCGAACGGTCGGATCCTTCTCCCACGAGGTAGGGCCCAGCCCTGAAAGCTCTTGCTGCTCTTCACCGTCCCTTGGCACCCTACCTACAGGCACAACAGCACTGGGGATCTGTGCTTTCCCAGAGACGGAACATCTCACGGCGCTAGCCTCGGCAGAGCCTCTTTCTGAAAAGGCGAACGGTCGGATCCTTCTCCCACGAGGTAGGGCCCAGCCCTGAAAGCTCTTGCTGCTCTTCACCGTCCCTTGGCACCCTACCTACAGGCACAACAGCACTGGGGATCTGTGCTTTCCCAGAGACGGAACATCTCACGGCGCTCAGCCTCGGCAGAGCCTCTTTCTGAAAATGCGAACGGTCGGATCCTTCTCCCACGAGGAAGGGCACAGCCCTGAAAGCTCTTGCTGCTCTTCACCGTCCCTTGGCACCCTACCTACAGGCACAACAACACTGGGGATCTGTGCTTTCCCAGACACGGAACATCTCACGGCGCTCAGCCTCGGCAAGCCTCTTTCTGAAAAGGCGAACGGTCGGATCCTTCTCCCACGAGGAAGGGCACAGCCCTGAAAGCTCTTGCTGCTCTTCACCGTCCCTTGGCACCCTACCTACAGGCACAACAACACTGGGGATCTGTGCTTTCCCAGACACGGAACATCTCACGGCGCTCAGCCTCGGCAAGCCTCTTTCTGAAAAGGCGAACGGTCGGATCCTTCTCCCACGAGGAAGGGCCCAGCCCTGAAAGCTCTTGCTGCTCTTCACTGTCCCCGTGCAGCCTATGCACAGGCACAACAACACTGGGGATCTGTGCTTTCCCAGACACGGAACATCTCACGGCGCTAGCCTCGGCAGAGCCTCTTTCTGAAAAGGCGAACGGTCGGATCCTTCTCCCACGAGGAAGGGCCCAGCCCTGAAAGCTCTTGCTTCTCTTCACCGTCCCTTGGCACCCTACCTACAGGCACAACAGCACTGGGGATTTCTGCTTTCCCAGAGACGGAACATCTCACGGCGCTAGCCTCGGCAGAGCCTCTTTCTGAAAAGGCGAACGGTCGGATCCTTCTCCCACGAGGAAGGGCCCAGCCCTGAAAGCTCTTGCTGCTCTTCACCGTCCCTTGGCACCCTACCTACAGGCACAACAGCACTGGGGATCTGTGCTTTCCCAGAGACGGAACATCTCACGGCGCTAGCCTCGGCAGAGCCTCTTTCTGAAAAGGCGAACGGTCGGATCCTTCTCCCACGAGGTAGGGCCCAGCCCTGAAAGCTCTTGCTGCTCTTCACCGTCCCTTGGCACCCTACCTACAGGCACAACAGCACTGGGGATCTGTGCTTTCCCAGAGACGGAACATCTCACGGCGCTCAGCCTCGGCAGAGCCTCTTTCTGAAAATGCGAACGGTCGGATCCTTCTCCCACGAGGAAGGGCCCAGCCCTGAAAGCTCTTGCTGCTCTTCACCGTCCCTTGGCACCCTACCTACAGGCACAACAGCACTGGGGATCTGTGCTTTCCCAGAGACGGAACATCTCACGGCGCTAGCCTCGGCAGAGCCTCTTTCTGAAAAGGCGAACGGTCGGATCCTTCTCCCACGAGGTAGGGCCCAGCCCTGAAAGCTCTTGCTGCTCTTCACCGTCCCTTGGCACCCTACCTACAGGCCCAACAGCACTGGGGATCTGTGCTTTCCCAGAGACGGAACATCTCACGGCGCTAGCCTCGGCAGAGCCTCTTTCTGAAAAGGCGAACGGTCGGATCCTTCTCCCACGAGGTAGGGCCCAGCCCTGAAAGCTCTTGCTGCTCTTCACCGTCCCTTGGCACCCTACCTACAGGCACAACAGCACTGGGGATCTGTGCTTTCCCAGAGACGGAACATCTCACGGCGCTCAGCCTCGGCAGAGCCTCTTTCTGAAAATGCGAACGGTCGGATCCTTCTCCCACGAGGAAGGGCACAGCCCTGAAAGCTCTTGCTGCTCTTCACCGTCCCTTGGCACCCTACCTACAGGCACAACAGCACTGGGGATCTGTGCTTTCCCAGAGACGGAACATCTCACGGCGCTAGCCTCGGCAGAGCCTCTTTCTGAAAAGGCGAACGGTCGGATCCTTCTCCCACGAGGTAGGGCCCAGCCCTGAAAGCTCTTGATGCTCTTCACCGTCCCTTGGCACCCTACCTACAGGCACAACAGCACTGGGGATCTGTGCTTTCCCAGAGACGGAACATCTCACGGCGCTAGCCTCGGCAGAGCCTCTTTCTGAAAAGGCGAACGGTCGGATCCTTCTCCCACGAGGAAGGGCCGAGCCCTGAAAGCTCTTGCTGCTCTTCACCGTCCCTTGGCACCCTACCTACAGGCACAACAGCACTGGGGATCTGTGCTTTCCCAGAGACGGAACATCTCACGGCGCTCAGCCTCGGCAGAGCCTCTTTCTGAAAAGGCGAACGGTCGGATCCTTCTCCCACGAGGAAGGGCCCAGCCCTGAAAGCTCTTGCTGCTCTTCACCGTCCCTTGGCACCCTACCTACAGGCACAACAGCACTGGGGATTTGTGCTTTCCCAGAGACGGAACATCTCACGGCGCTCAGCCTCGGCAGAGCCTCTTTCTGAAAAGGCGAACGGTCGGATCCTTCTCCCACGAGGAAGGGCCGAGCCCTGAAAGCTCTTGCTGCTCTTCACCGTCCCTTGGCACCCTACCTACAGGCACAACAGCACTGGGGATTTGTGCTTTCCCAGAGACGGAACATCTCACGGCGCTCAGCCTCGGCAGAGCCTCTTTCTGAAAAGGCGAACGGTCGGATCCTTCTCCCACGAGGAAGGGCCGAGCCCTGAAAGCTCTTGCTGCTCTTCACCGTCCCTTGGCACCCTACCTACAGGCACAACAGCACTGGGGATCTGTGCTTTCCCAGAGACGGAACATCTCACGGCGCTCCGCCTCGGCAGAGCCTCTTTCTGAAAAGGCGAACGGTCGGATCCTTCTCCCACGAGGAAGGGCCCAGCCCTGAAAGCTCTTGCTGCTCTTCACCGTCCCTTGGCGCCCTACCTACAGGCACAACAGCACTGGGGATCTGTGCTTTCCCAGAGACGGAACATCTCACGGCGCTCAGCCTCGGCAGAGCCTCTTTCTGAAAAGGCGAACGGTCGGATCCTTCTCCCACGAGGAAGGGCCCAGCCCTGAAAGCTCTTGCTGCTCTTCACCGTCCCTTGGCACCCTACCTACAGGCACAACAGCACTGGGGATTTGTGCTTTCCCAGAGACGGAACATCTCACGGCGCTCAGCCTCGGCAGAGCCTCTTTCTGAAAAGGCGAACGGTCGGATCCTTCTCCCACGAGGAAGGGCCCAGCCCTGAAAGCTCTTGCTGCTCTTCACCGTCCCTTGGCACCCTACCTACAGGCACAACAGCACTGGGGATCTGTGCTTTCCCAGAGACGGAACATCTCACGGCGCTCAGCCTCGGCAGAGCCTCTTTCTGAAAAGGCGAACGGTCGGATCCTTCTCCCACGAGGAAGGGCCCAGCCCTGAAAGCTCTTGCTGCTCTTCACCGTCCCTTGGCACCCTACCTACAGGCACAACAACACTGGGGATCTGTGCTTTCCCAGACACGGAACATCTCACGGCGCTCAGCCTCGGCAAGCCTCTTTCTGAAAAGGCGAACGGTCGGATCCTTCTCCCACGAGGAAGGGCCCAGCCCTGAAAGCTCTTGCTGCTCTTCACTGTCCCCGTGCAGCCTATGCACAGGCACAACAACACTGGGGATCTGTGCTTTCCCAGAGACGGAACATCTCACGGCGCTAGCCTCGGCAGAGCCTCTTTCTGAAAAGGCGAACGGTCGGATCCTTCTCCCACGAGGAAGGGCCCAGCCCTGAAAGCTCTTGCTTCTCTTCACCGTCCCTTGGCACCCTACCTACAGGCACAACAGCACTGGGGATTTCTGCTTTCCCAGAGACGGAACATCTCACGGCGCTAGCCTCGGCAGAGCCTCTTTCTGAAAAGGCGAACGGTCGGATCCTTCTCCCACGAGGAAGGGCCCAGCCCTGAAAGCTCTTGCTGCTCTTCACCGTCCCTTGGCACCCTACCTACAGGCACAACAGCACTGGGGATCTGTGCTTTCCCAGAGACGGAACATCTCACGGCGCTAGCCTCGGCAGAGCCTCTTTCTGAAAAGGCGAACGGTCGGATCCTTCTCCCACGAGGTAGGGCCCAGCCCTGAAAGCTCTTGCTGCTCTTCACCGTCCCTTGGCACCCTACCTACAGGCACAACAGCACTGGGGATCTGTGCTTTCCCAGAGACGGAACATCTCACGGCGCTCAGCCTCGGCAG
Source organism: Buteo buteo (assembly GCF_964188355.1). Classification (NCBI taxonomy): domain Eukaryota; kingdom Metazoa; phylum Chordata; class Aves; order Accipitriformes; family Accipitridae; genus Buteo; species Buteo buteo. The sequence continues at coordinate 26,593,673 of NC_134191.1, forward strand.
AGCCTCTTTCTGAAAAGGCGAACGGTCGGATCCTTCTCCCACGAGGAAGGGCCGAGCCCTGAAAGCTCTTGCTGCTCTTCACCGTCCCTTGGCACCCTACCTACAGGCACAACAGCACTGGGGATCTGTGCTTTCCCAGAGACGGAACATCTCACGGCGCTAGCCTCGGCAGAGCCTCTTTCTGAAAAGGCGAACGGTCGGATCCTTCTCCCACGAGGTAGGGCCCAGCCCTGAAAGCTCTTGCTGCTCTTCACCGTCCCTTGGCACCCTACCTACAGGCACAACAGCACTGGGGATCTGTGCTTTCCCAGAGACGGAACATCTCACGGCGCTCAGCCTCGGCAGAGCCTCTTTCTGAAAATGCGAACGGTCGGATCCTTCTCCCACGAGGAAGGGCCCAGCCCTGAAAGCTCTTGCTGCTCTTCACCGTCCCTTGGCACCCTACCTACAGGCACAACAGCACTGGGGATCTGTGCTTTCCCAGAGACGGAACATCTCACGGCGCTAGCCTCGGCAGAGCCTCTTTCTGAAAAGGCGAACGGTCGGATCCTTCTCCCACGAGGTAGGGCCCAGCCCTGAAAGCTCTTGCTGCTCTTCACCGTCCCTTGGCACCCTACCTACAGGCACAACAGCACTGGGGATCTGTGCTTTCCCAGAGACGGAACATCTCACGGCGCTAGCCTCGGCAGAGCCTCTTTCTGAAAAGGCGAACGGTCGGATCCTTCTCCCACGAGGTAGGGCCCAGCCCTGAAAGCTCTTGCTGCTCTTCACCGTCCCTTGGCACCCTACCTACAGGCACAACAGCACTGGGGATCTGTGCTTTCCCAGAGACGGAACATCTCACGGCGCTAGCCTCGGCAGAGCCTCTTTCTGAAAAGGCGAACGGTCGGATCCTTCTCCCACGAGGAAGGGCCCAGCCCTGAAAGCTCTTGCTGCTCTTCACCGTCCCTTGGCACCCTACCTACAGGCACAACAGCACTGGGGATCTGTGCTTTCCCAGAGACGGAACATCTCACGGCGCTCAGCCTCGGCAGAGCCTCTTTCTGAAAATGCGAACGGTCGGATCCTTCTCCCACGAGGAAGGGCACAGCCCTGAAAGCTCTTGCTGCTCTTCACCGTCCCTTGGCACCCTACCTACAGGCACAACAGCACTGGGGATCTGTGCTTTCCCAGAGACGGAACATCTCACGGCGCTAGCCTCGGCAGAGCCTCTTTCTGAAAAGGCGAACGGTCGGATCCTTCTCCCACGAGGTAGGGCCCAGCCCTGAAAGCTCTTGCTGCTCTTCACCGTCCCTTGGCACCCTACCTACAGGCACAACAGCACTGGGGATCTGTGCTTTCCCAGAGACGGAACATCTCACGGCGCTCAGCCTCGGCAGAGCCTCTTTCTGAAAAGGTGAACGGTCGGATCCTTCTCCCACGAGGAAGGGCCGAGCCCTGAAAGCTCTTGCTGCTCTTCACCGTCCCTTGGCACCCTACCTACAGGCACAACAGCACTGGGGATCTGTGCTTTCCCAGACACGGAACATCTCACGGCGCTCAGCCTCGGCAAGCCTCTTTCTGAAAAGGCGAACGGTCGGATCCTTCTCCCACGAGGAAGGGCCCAGCCCTGAAAGCTCTTGCTGCTCTTCACTGTCCCCGTGCAGCCTATGCACAGGCAGAACAACACTGGGGATCTGTGCTTTCCCAGAGACGGAACATCTCACAGCGCTAGCCTCGGCAGAGCCTCTTTCTGAAAAGGCGAACGGTCGGATCCTTCTCCCACGAGGAAGGGCCGAGCCCTGAAAGCTCTTGCTGCTCTTCACCGTCCCTTGGCACCCTACCTACAGGCACAACAGCACTGGGGATCTGTGCTTTCCCAGAGACGGAACATCTCACGGCGCTCCGCCTCGGCAGAGCCTCTTTCTGAAAAGGCGAACGGTCGGATCCTTCTCCCACGAGGAAGGGCACAGCCCTGAAAGCTCTTGCTGCTCTTCACCATCCCTTGGCACCCTACCTACAGGCACAACAACACTGGGGATCTGTGCTTTCCCAGACACGGAACATCTCACGGCGCTCAGCCTCGGCAGAGCCTCTTTCTGAAAAGGCGAACGGTCGGATCCTTCTCCCACGAGGAAGGGCCCAGCCCTGAAAGCTCTTGCTGCTCTTCACTGTCCCCGTGCAGCCTATGCACAGGCACAACAACACTGGGGATCTGTGCTTTCCCAGAGACGGAACATCTCACGGCGCTAGCCTCGGCAGAGCCTCTTTCTGAAAAGGCGAACGGTCGGATCCTTCTCCCACGAGGAAGGGCCCAGCCCTGAAAGCTCTTGCTGCTCTTCACCGTCCCTTGGCACCCTACCTACAGGCACAACAGCACTGGGGATCTGTGCTTTCCCAGACACGGAACATCTCACGGCGCTCAGCCTCGGCAAGCCTCTTTCTGAAAAGGCGAACGGTCGGATCCTTCTCCCACGAGGAAGGGCCCAGCCCTGAAAGCTCTTGCTGCTCTTCACTGTCCCCGTGCAGCCTATGCACAGGCACAACAACACTGGGGATCTGTGCTTTCCCAGAGACGGAACATCTCACGGCGCTAGCCTCGGCAGAGCCTCTTTCTGAAAAGGCGAACGGTCGGATCCTTCTCCCACGAGGAAGGGCACAGCCCTGAAAGCTCTTGCTGCTCTTCACCGTCCCTTGGCACCCTACCTACAGGCACAACAGCACTGGGGATCTGTGCTTTCCCAGAGACGGAACATCTCACGGCGCTCAGCCTCGGCAGAGCCTCTTTCTGAAAAGGCGAACGGTCGGATCCTTCTCCCACGAGGAAGGGCCGAGCCCTGAAAGCTCTTGCTGCTCTTCACCGTCCCTTGGCACCCTACCTACAGGCACAACAGCACTGGGGATCTGTGCTTTCCCAGAGACGGAACATCTCACGGCGCTAGCCTCGGCAGAGCCTCTTTCTGAAAAGGCGAACGGTCGGATCCTTCTCCCACGAGGTAGGGCCCAGCCCTGAAAGCTCTTGCTGCTCTTCACCGTCCCTTGGCACCCTACCTACAGGCACAACAGCACTGGGGATCTGTGCTTTCCCAGAGACGGAACATCTCACGGCGCTCAGCCTCGGCAGAGCCTCTTTCTGAAAATGCGAACGGTCGGATCCTTCTCCCACGAGGAAGGGCCCAGCCCTGAAAGCTCTTGCTGCTCTTCACCGTCCCTTGGCACCCTACCTACAGGCACAACAGCACTGGGGATCTGTGCTTTCCCAGAGACGGAACATCTCACGGCGCTAGCCTCGGCAGAGCCTCTTTCTGAAAAGGCGAACGGTCGGATCCTTCTCCCACGAGGTAGGGCCCAGCCCTGAAAGCTCTTGCTGCTCTTCACCGTCCCTTGGCACCCTACCTACAGGCACAACAGCACTGGGGATCTGTGCTTTCCCAGAGACGGAACATCTCACGGCGCTAGCCTCGGCAGAGCCTCTTTCTGAAAAGGCGAACGGTCGGATCCTTCTCCCACGAGGTAGGGCCCAGCCCTGAAAGCTCTTGCTGCTCTTCACCGTCCCTTGGCACCCTACCTACAGGCACAACAGCACTGGGGATCTGTGCTTTCCCAGAGACGGAACATCTCACGGCGCTAGCCTCGGCAGAGCCTCTTTCTGAAAAGGCGAACGGTCGGATCCTTCTCCCACGAGGTAGGGCCCAGCCCTGAAAGCTCTTGCTGCTCTTCACCGTCCCTTGGCACCCTACCTACAGGCACAACAGCACTGGGGATCTGTGCTTTCCCAGAGACGGAACATCTCACGGCGCTCAGCCTCGGCAGAGCCTCTTTCTGAAAATGCGAACGGTCGGATCCTTCTCCCACGAGGAAGGGCACAGCCCTGAAAGCTCTTGCTGCTCTTCACCGTCCCTTGGCACCCTACCTACAGGCACAACAGCACTGGGGATCTGTGCTTTCCCAGAGACGGAACATCTCACGGCGCTAGCCTCGGCAGAGCCTCTTTCTGAAAAGGCGAACGGTCGGATCCTTCTCCCACGAGGTAGGGCCCAGCCCTGAAAGCTCTTGCTGCTCTTCACCGTCCCTTGGCACCCTACCTACAGGCACAACAGCACTGGGGATCTGTGCTTTCCCAGAGACGGAACATCTCACGGCGCTCAGCCTCGGCAGAGCCTCTTTCTGAAAAGGTGAACGGTCGGATCCTTCTCCCACGAGGAAGGGCACAGCCCTGAAAGCTCTTGCTGCTCTTCACCGTCCCTTGGCACCCTACCTACAGGCACAACAGCACTGGGGATCTGTGCTTTCCCAGACACGGAACATCTCACGGCGCTCAGCCTCGGCAAGCCTCTTTCTGAAAAGGCGAACGGTCGGATCCTTCTCCCACGAGGAAGGGCCCAGCCCTGAAAGCTCTTGCTGCTCTTCACTGTCCCCGTGCAGCCTATGCACAGGCAGAACAACACTGGGGATCTGTGCTTTCCCAGAGACGGAACATCTCACAGCGCTAGCCTCGGCAGAGCCTCTTTCTGAAAAGGCGAACGGTCGGATCCTTCTCCCACGAGGAAGGGCCGAGCCCTGAAAGCTCTTGCTGCTCTTCACCGTCCCTTGGCACCCTACCTACAGGCACAACAGCACTGGGGATCTGTGCTTTCCCAGAGACGGAACATCTCACGGCGCTCCGCCTCGGCAGAGCCTCTTTCTGAAAAGGCGAACGGTCGGATCCTTCTCCCACGAGGAAGGGCACAGCCCTGAAAGCTCTTGCTGCTCTTCACCATCCCTTGGCACCCTACCTACAGGCACAACAACACTGGGGATCTGTGCTTTCCCAGACACGGAACATCTCACGGCGCTCAGCCTCGGCAGAGCCTCTTTCTGAAAAGGCGAACGGTCGGATCCTTCTCCCACGAGGAAGGGCCCAGCCCTGAAAGCTCTTGCTGCTCTTCACTGTCCCCGTGCAGCCTATGCACAGGCACAACAACACTGGGGATCTGTGCTTTCCCAGAGACGGAACATCTCACGGCGCTAGCCTCGGCAGAGCCTCTTTCTGAAAAGGCGAACGGTCGGATCCTTCTCCCACGAGGAAGGGCCCAGCCCTGAAAGCTCTTGCTGCTCTTCACCGTCCCTTGGCACCCTACCTACAGGCACAACAGCACTGGGGATCTGTGCTTTCCCAGACACGGAACATCTCACGGCGCTCAGCCTCGGCAAGCCTCTTTCTGAAAAGGCGAACGGTCGGATCCTTCTCCCACGAGGAAGGGCCCAGCCCTGAAAGCTCTTGCTGCTCTTCACTGTCCCCGTGCAGCCTATGCACAGGCACAACAACACTGGGGATCTGTGCTTTCCCAGAGACGGAACATCTCACGGCGCTAGCCTCGGCAGAGCCTCTTTCTGAAAAGGCGAACGGTCGGATCCTTCTCCCACGAGGAAGGGCACAGCCCTGAAAGCTCTTGCTGCTCTTCACCGTCCCTTGGCACCCTACCTACAGGCACAACAGCACTGGGGATCTGTGCTTTCCCAGAGACGGAACATCTCACGGCGCTCAGCCTCGGCAGAGCCTCTTTCTGAAAAGGCGAACGGTCGGATCCTTCTCCCACGAGGAAGGGCCCAGCCCTGAAAGCTCTTGCTGCTCTTCACCGTCCCTTGGCACCCTACCTACAGGCACAACAGCACTGGGGATCTGTGCTTTCCCAGAGACGGAACATCTCACGGCGCTCAGCCTCGGCAGAGCCTCTTTCTGAAAAGGCGAACGGTCGGATCCTTCTCCCACGAGGAAGGGCCCAGCCCTGAAAGCTCTTGCTGCTCTTCACCATCCCTTGGCACCCTACCTACAGGCACAACAGCACTGGGGATCTGTGCTTTCCCAGAGACGGAACATCTCACGGCGCTCCGCCTCGCAGAGCCTCTTTCTGAAAAGGCGAACGGTCGGATCCTTCTCCCACGAGGAAGGGCCGAGCCCTGAAAGCTCTTGCTGCTCTTCACCGTCCCTTGGCGCCCTACCTACAGGCACAACAGCACTGGGGATCTGTGCTTTCCCAGAGACGGAACATCTCACGGCGCTCAGCCTCGGCAGAGCCTCTTTCTGAAAAGGCGAACGGTCGGATCCTTCTCCCACGAGGAAGGGCCCAGCCCTGAAAGCTCTTGCTGCTCTTCACCATCCCTTGGCACCCTACCTACAGGCACAACAGCACTGGGGATTTGTGCTTTCCCAGAGACGGAACATCTCACGGCGCTCAGCCTCGGCAGAGCCTCTTTCTGAAAAGGCGAACGGTCGGATCCTTCTCCCACGAGGAAGGGCCCAGCCCTGAAAGCTCTTGCTGCTCTTCACCGTCCCTTGGCGCCCTACCTACAGGCACAACAGCACTGGGGATCTGTGCTTTCCCAGAGACGGAACATCTCACGGCGCTCCGCCTCGGCAGAGCCTCTTTCTGAAAAGGCGAACGGTCGGATCCTTCTCCCACGAGGAAGGGCCGAGCCCTGAAAGCTCTTGCTGCTCTTCACCGTCCCTTGGCGCCCTACCTACAGGCACAACAACACTGGGGATCTGTGCTTTCCCAGAGACGGAACATCTCACGGCGCTCAGCCTCGGCAGAGCCTCTTTCTGAAAAGGCGAACGGTCGGATCCTTCTCCCACGAGGAAGGGCCCAGCCCTGAAAGCTCTTGCTGCTCTTCACCGTCCCTTGGCACCCTACCTACAGGCACAACAGCACTGGGGATTTGTGCTTTCCCAGAGACGGAACATCTCACGGCGCTCAGCCTCGGCAGAGCCTCTTTCTGAAAAGGCGAACGGTCGGATCCTTCTCCCACGAGGAAGGGCCGAGCCCTGAAAGCTCTTGCTGCTCTTCACCATCCCTTGGCACCCTACCTACAGGCACAACAGCACTGGGGATCTGTGCTTTCCCAGAGACGGAACATCTCACGGCGCTCAGCCTCGGCAGAGCCTCTTTCTGAAAAGGCGAACGGTCGGATCCTTCTCCCACGAGGAAGGGCCCAGCCCTGAAAGCTCTTGCTGCTCTTCACCGTCCCTTGGCACCCTACCTACAGGCACAACAACACTGGGGATCTGTGCTTTCCCAGACACGGAACATCTCACGGCGCTCAGCCTCGGCAAGCCTCTTTCTGAAAAGGCGAACGGTCGGATCCTTCTCCCACGAGGAAGGGCCCAGCCCTGAAAGCTCTTGCTGCTCTTCACTGTCCCCGTGCAGCCTATGCACAGGCACAACAACACTGGGGATCTGTGCTTTCCCAGAGACGGAACATCTCACGGCGCTAGCCTCGGCAGAGCCTCTTTCTGAAAAGGCGAACGGTCGGATCCTTCTCCCACGAGGAAGGGCCCAGCCCTGAAAGCTCTTGCTGCTCTTCACCGTCCCTTGGCACCCTACCTACAGGCACAACAGCACTGGGGATCTGTGCTTTCCCAGAGACGGAACATCTCACGGCGCTAGCCTCGGCAGAGCCTCTTTCTGAAAAGGCGAACGGTCGGATCCTTCTCCCACGAGGTAGGGCCCAGCCCTGAAAGCTCTTGCTGCTCTTCACCGTCCCTTGGCACCCTACCTACAGGCACAACAGCACTGGGGATCTGTGCTTTCCCAGAGACGGAACATCTCACGGCGCTCAGCCTCGGCAGAGCCTCTTTCTGAAAATGCGAACGGTCGGATCCTTCTCCCACGAGGAAGGGCACAGCCCTGAAAGCTCTTGCTGCTCTTCACCGTCCCTTGGCACCCTACCTACAGGCACAACAGCACTGGGGATCTGTGCTTTCCCAGAGACGGAACATCTCACGGCGCTAGCCTCGGCAGAGCCTCTTTCTGAAAAGGCGAACGGTCGGATCCTTCTCCCACGAGGTAGGGCCCAGCCCTGAAAGCTCTTGCTGCTCTTCACCGTCCCTTGGCGCCCTACCTACAGGCACAACAGCACTGGGGATCTGTGCTTTCCCAGAGACGGAACATCTCACGGCGCTCAGCCTCGGCAGAGCCTCTTTCTGAAAAGGCGAACGGTCGGATCCTTCTCCCACGAGGAAGGGCCCAGCCCTGAAAGCTCTTGCTGCTCTTCACCGTCCCTTGGCACCCTACCTACAGGCACAACAGCACTGGGGATTTGTGCTTTCCCAGAGACGGAACATCTCACGGCGCTCAGCCTCGGCAGAGCCTCTTTCTGAAAAGGCGAACGGTCGGATCCTTCTCCCACGAGGAAGGGCCCAGCCCTGAAAGCTCTTGCTGCTCTTCACCGTCCCTTGGCACCCTACCTACAGGCACAACAGCACTGGGGATCTGTGCTTTCCCAGAGACGGAACATCTCACGGCGCTCCGCCTCGGCAGAGCCTCTTTCTGAAAAGGCGAACGGTCGGATCCTTCTCCCACGAGGAAGGGCCGAGCCCTGAAAGCTCTTGCTGCTCTTCACCGTCCCTTGGCGCCCTACCTACAGGCACAACAGCACTGGGGATCTGTGCTTTCCCAGAGACGGAACATCTCACGGCGCTCAGCCTCGGCAGAGCCTCTTTCTGAAAAGGCGAACGGTCGGATCCTTCTCCCACGAGGAAGGGCCCAGCCCTGAAAGCTCTTGCTGCTCTTCACCGTCCCTTGGCACCCTACCTACAGGCACAACAGCACTGGGGATTTGTGCTTTCCCAGAGACGGAACATCTCACGGCGCTCAGCCTCGGCAGAGCCTCTTTCTGAAAAGGCGAACGGTCGGATCCTTCTCCCACGAGGAAGGGCCGAGCCCTGAAAGCTCTTGCTGCTCTTCACCGTCCCTTGGCACCCTACCTACAGGCACAACAGCACTGGGGATCTGTGCTTTCCCAGAGACGGAACATCTCACGGCGCTCAGCCTCGGCAGAGCCTCTTTCTGAAAAGGCGAACGGTCGGATCCTTCTCCCACGAGGAAGGGCCCAGCCCTGAAAGCTCTTGCTGCTCTTCACCGTCCCTTGGCACCCTACCTACAGGCACAACAACACTGGGGATCTGTGCTTTCCCAGACACGGAACATCTCACGGCGCTCAGCCTCGGCAAGCCTCTTTCTGAAAAGGCGAACGGTCGGATCCTTCTCCCACGAGGAAGGGCCCAGCCCTGAAAGCTCTTGCTGCTCTTCACTGTCCCCGTGCAGCCTATGCACAGGCACAACAACACTGGGGATCTGTGCTTTCCCAGAGACGGAACATCTCACGGCGCTAGCCTCGGCAGAGCCTCTTTCTGAAAAGGCGAACGGTCGGATCCTTCTCCCACGAGGAAGGGCCCAGCCCTGAAAGCTCTTGCTTCTCTTCACCGTCCCTTGGCACCCTACCTACAGGCACAACAGCACTGGGGATTTCTGCTTTCCCAGAGACGGAACATCTCACGGCGCTAGCCTCGGCAGAGCCTCTTTCTGAAAAGGCGAACGGTCGGATCCTTCTCCCACGAGGAAGGGCCCAGCCCTGAAAGCTCTTGCTGCTCTTCACCGTCCCTTGGCACCCTACCTACAGGCACAACAGCACTGGGGATCTGTGCTTTCCCAGAGACGGAACATCTCACGGCGCTAGCCTCGGCAGAGCCTCTTTCTGAAAAGGCGAACGGTCGGATCCTTCTCCCACGAGGTAGGGCCCAGCCCTGAAAGCTCTTGCTGCTCTTCACCGTCCCTTGGCACCCTACCTACAGGCACAACAGCACTGGGGATCTGTGCTTTCCCAGAGACGGAACATCTCACGGCGCTCAGCCTCGGCAGAGCCTCTTTCTGAAAATGCGAACGGTCGGATCCTTCTCCCACGAGGAAGGGCCCAGCCCTGAAAGCTCTTGCTGCTCTTCACCGGCCCTTGGCACCCTACCTACAGGCACAACAGCACTGGGGATCTGTGCTTTCCCAGAGACGGAACATCTCACGGCGCTAGCCTCGGCAGAGCCTCTTTCTGAAAAGGCGAACGGTCGGATCCTTCTCCCACGAGGTAGGGCCCAGCCCTGAAAGCTCTTGCTGCTCTTCACCGTCCCTTGGCACCCTACCTACAGGCCCAACAGCACTGGGGATCTGTGCTTTCCCAGAGACGGAACATCTCACGGCGCTAGCCTCGGCAGAGCCTCTTTCTGAAAAGGCGAACGGTCGGATCCTTCTCCCACGAGGTAGGGCCCAGCCCTGAAAGCTCTTGCTGCTCTTCACCGTCCCTTGGCACCCTACCTACAGGCACAACAGCACTGGGGATCTGTGCTTTCCCAGAGACGGAACATCTCACGGCGCTCAGCCTCGGCAAAGCCTCTTTCTGAAAAGGCGAACGGTCGGATCCTTCTCCCACGAGGAAGGGCACAGCCCTGAAAGCTCTTGCTGCTCTTCACCGTCCATGGCACCCTACCTACAGGCACAACAGCACTGGGGATCTGTGCTTTCCCAGAGACGGAACATCTCACGGCGCTAGCCTCGGCAGAGCCTCTTTCTGAAAAGGCGAACGGTCGGATCCTTCTCCCACGAGGTAGGGCCCAGCCCTGAAAGCTCTTGCTGCTCTTCACCGTCCCTTGGCACCCTACCTACAGGCACAACAGCACTGGGGATCTGTGCTTTCCCAGAGACGGAACATCTCACGGCGCTAGCCTCGGCAGAGCCTCTTTCTGAAAAGGCGAACGGTCGGATCCTTCTCCCACGAGGTAGGGCCCAGCCCTGAAAGCTCTTGCTGCTCTTCACCGTCCCTTGGCACCCTACCTACAGGCACAACAGCACTGGGGATCTGTGCTTTCCCAGAGACGGAACATCTCACGGCGCTCCGCCTCGGCAGAGCCTCTTTCTGAAAAGGCGAACGGTCGGATCCTTCTCCCACGAGGTAGGGCCCAGCCCTGAAAGCTCTTGCTGCTCTTCACCGTCCCTTGGCACCCTACCTACAGGCACAACAGCACTGGGGATCTGTGCTTTCCCAGAGACGGAACATCTCACGGCGCTCAGCCTCGGCAGAGCCTCTTTCTGAAAAGGCGAACGGTCGGATCCTTCTCCCACGAGGAAGGGCCGAGCCCTGAAAGCTCTTGCTGCTCTTCACCGTCCCTTGGCGCCCTACCTACAGGCACAACAGCACTGGGGATCTGTGCTTTCCCAGAGACGGAACATCTCACGGCGCTCAGCCTCGGCAGAGCCTCTTTCTGAAAAGGCGAACGGTCGGATCCTTCTCCCACGAGGAAGGGCCCAGCCCTGAAAGCTCTTGCTGCTCTTCACCGTCCCTTGGCACCCTACCTACAGGCACAACAGCACTGGGGATTTGTGCTTTCCCAGAGACGGAACATCTCACGGCGCTCAGCCTCGGCAGAGCCTCTTTCTGAAAAGGCGAACGGTCGGATCCTTCTCCCACGAGGAAGGGCCGAGCCCTGAAAGCTCTTGCTGCTCTTCACCGTCCCTTGGCACCCTACCTACAGGCACAACAGCACTGGGGATCTGTGCTTTCCCAGAGACGGAACATCTCACGGCGCTCAGCCTCGGCAGAGCCTCTTTCTGAAAAGGCGAACGGTCGGATCCTTCTCCCACGAGGAAGGGCCCAGCCCTGAAAGCTCTTGCTGCTCTTCACCGTCCCTTGGCACCCTACCTACAGGCACAACAACACTGGGGATCTGTGCTTTCCCAGACACGGAACATCTCACGGCGCTCAGCCTCGGCAAGCCTCTTTCTGAAAAGGCGAACGGTCGGATCCTTCTCCCACGAGGAAGGGCCCAGCCCTGAAAGCTCTTGCTGCTCTTCACTGTCCCTTGGCACCCTACCTACAGGCACAACAACACTGGGGATCTGTGCTTTCCCAGAGACGGAACATCTCACGGCGCTAGCCTCGGCAGAGCCTCTTTCTGAAAAGGCGAACGGTCGGATCCTTCTCCCACGAGGAAGGGCCCAGCCCTGAAAGCTCTTGCTTCTCTTCACCGTCCCTTGGCACCCTACCTACAGGCACAACAGCACTGGGGATTTCTGCTTTCCCAGAGACGGAACATCTCACGGCGCTAGCCTCGGCAGAGCCTCTTTCTGAAAAGGCGAACGGTCGGATCCTTCTCCCACGAGGAAGGGCCCAGCCCTGAAAGCTCTTGCTGCTCTTCACCGTCCCTTGGCACCCTACCTACAGGCACAACAGCACTGGGGATCTGTGCTTTCCCAGAGACGGAACATCTCACGGCGCTAGCCTCGGCAGAGCCTCTTTCTGAAAAGGCGAACGGTCGGATCCTTCTCCCACGAGGTAGGGCCCAGCCCTGAAAGCTCTTGCTGCTCTTCACCGTCCCTTGGCACCCTACCTACAGGCACAACAGCACTGGGGATCTGTGCTTTCCCAGAGACGGAACATCTCACGGCGCTCAGCCTCGGCAGAGCCTCTTTCTGAAAATGCGAACGGTCGGATCCTTCTCCCACGAGGAAGGGCCCAGCCCTGAAAGCTCTTGCTGCTCTTCACCGGCCCTTGGCACCCTACCTACAGGCACAACAGCACTGGGGATCTGTGCTTTCCCAGAGACGGAACATCTCACGGCGCTAGCCTCGGCAGAGCCTCTTTCTGAAAAGGCGAACGGTCGGATCCTTCTCCCACGAGGTAGGGCCCAGCCCTGAAAGCTCTTGCTGCTCTTCACCGTCCCTTGGCACCCTACCTACAGGCCCAACAGCACTGGGGATCTGTGCTTTCCCAGAGACGGAACATCTCACGGCGCTAGCCTCGGCAGAGCCTCTTTCTGAAAAGGCGAACGGTCGGATCCTTCTCCCACGAGGTAGGGCCCAGCCCTGAAAGCTCTTGCTGCTCTTCACCGTCCCTTGGCACCCTACCTACAGGCACAACAGCACTGGGGATCTGTGCTTTCCCAGAGACGGAACATCTCACGGCGCTCAGCCTCGGCAAAGCCTCTTTCTGAAAAGGCGAACGGTCGGATCCTTCTCCCACGAGGAAGGGCACAGCCCTGAAAGCTCTTGCTGCTCTTCACCGTCCATGGCACCCTACCTACAGGCACAACAGCACTGGGGATCTGTGCTTTCCCAGAGACGGAACATCTCACGGCGCTAGCCTCGGCAGAGCCTCTTTCTGAAAAGGCGAACGGTCGGATCCTTCTCCCACGAGGTAGGGCCCAGCCCTGAAAGCTCTTGCTGCTCTTCACCGTCCCTTGGCACCCTACCTACAGGCACAACAGCACTGGGGATCTGTGCTTTCCCAGAGACGGAACATCTCACGGCGCTCCGCCTCGGCAGAGCCTCTTTCTGAAAAGGCGAACGGTCGGATCCTTCTCCCACGAGGTAGGGCCGAGCCCTGAAAGCTCTTGCTGCTCTTCACCGTCCCTTGGCACCCTACCTACAGGCACAACAGCACTGGGGATCTGTGCTTTCCCAGAGACGGAACATCTCACGGCGCTCAGCCTCGGCAGAGCCTCTTTCTGAAAAGGCGAACGGTCGGATCCTTCTCCCACGAGGAAGGGCACAGCCCTGAAAGCTCTTGCTGCTCTTCACCGTCCCTTGGCACCCTACCTACAGGCACAACAGCACTGGGGATCTGTGCTTTCCCAGACACGGAACATCTCACGGCGCTCAGCCTCGGCAAGCCTCTTTCTGAAAAGGCGAACGGTCGGATCCTTCTCCCACGAGGAAGGGCCCAGCCCTGAAAGCTCTTGCTGCTCTTCACTGTCCCCGTGCAGCCTATGCACAGGCACAACAACACTGGGGATCTGTGCTTTCCCAGAGACGGAACATCTCACGGCGCTATCCTCGGCAGAGCCTCTTTCTGAAAAGGCGAACGGTCGGATCCTTCTCCCACGAGGAAGGGCCCAGCCCTGAAAGCTCTTGCTTCTCTTCACCATCCCTTGGCACCCTACCTACAGGCACAACAGCACTGGGGATTTCTGCTTTCCCAGAGACGGAACATCTCACGGCGCTAGCCTCGGCAGAGCCTCTTTCTGAAAAGGCGAACGGTCGGATCCTTCTCCCACGAGGAAGGGCACAGCCCTGAAAGCTCTTGCTTCTCTTCACCGTCCCTTGGCACCCTACCTACAGGCACAACAGCACTGGGGATCTGTGCTTTCCCAGAGACGGAACATCTCACGGCGCTAGCCTCGGCAGAGCCTCTTTCTGAAAAGGCGAACGGTCGGATCCTTCTCCCACGAGGAAGGGCCCAGCCCTGAAAGCTCTTGCTGCTCTTCACCGTCCCTTGGCACCCTACCTACAGGCACAACAGCACTGGGGATCTGTGCTTTCCCAGAGACGGAACATCTCACGGCGCTCCGCCTCGGCAGAGCCTCTTTCTGAAAAGGCGAACGGTCGGATCCTTCTCCCACGAGGAAGGGCACAGCCCTGAAAGCTCTTGCTGCTCTTCACCGTCCCTTGGCACCCTACCTACAGGCACAACAGCACTGGGGATCTGTGCTTTCCCAGAGACGGAACATCTCACGGCGCTCAGCCTCGGCAGAGCCTCTTTCTGAAAAGGCGAACGGTCGGATCCTTCTCCCACGAGGAAGGGCCCAGCCCTGAAAGCTCTTGCTGCTCTTCACCGTCCCTTGGCACCCTACCTACAGGCACAACAGCACTGGGGATCTGTGCTTTCCCAGAGACGGAACATCTCACGGCGCTCAGCCTCGGCAGAGCCTCTTTCTGAAAAGGCGAACGGTCGGATCCTTCTCCCACGAGGAAGGGCACAGCCCTGAAAGCTCTTGCTGCTCTTCACCATCCCTTGGCACCCTACCTACAGGCACAACAGCACTGGGGATCTGTGCTTTCCCAGAGACGGAACATCTCACGGCGCTCCGCCTCGCAGAGCCTCTTTCTGAAAAGGCGAACGGTCGGATCCTTCTCCCACGAGGAAGGGCCGAGCCCTGAAAGCTCTTGCTGCTCTTCACCGTCCCTTGGCGCCCTACCTACAGGCACAACAGCACTGGGGATCTGTGCTTTCCCAGAGACGGAACATCTCACGGCGCTCAGCCTCGGCAGAGCCTCTTTCTGAAAAGGCGAACGGTCGGATCCTTCTCCCACGAGGAAGGGCCCAGCCCTGAAAGCTCTTGCTGCTCTTCACCGTCCCTTGGCACCCTACCTACAGGCACAACAGCACTGGGGATTTGTGCTTTCCCAGAGACGGAACATCTCACGGCGCTCAGCCTCGGCAGAGCCTCTTTCTGAAAAGGCGAACGGTCGGATCCTTCTCCCACGAGGAAGGGCCGAGCCCTGAAAGCTCTTGCTGCTCTTCACCGTCCCTTGGCACCCTACCTACAGGCACAACAGCACTGGGGATCTGTGCTTTCCCAGAGACGGAACATCTCACGGCGCTCCGCCTCGGCAGAGCCTCTTTCTGAAAAGGCGAACGGTCGGATCCTTCTCCCACGAGGAAGGGCCGAGCCCTGAAAGCTCTTGCTGCTCTTCACCGTCCCTTGGCGCCCTACCTACAGGCACAACAGCACTGGGGATCTGTGCTTTCCCAGAGACGGAACATCTCACGGCGCTCAGCCTCGGCAGAGCCTCTTTCTGAAAAGGCGAACGGTCGGATCCTTCTCCCACGAGGAAGGGCCCAGCCCTGAAAGCTCTTGCTGCTCTTCACCGTCCCTTGGCACCCTACCTACAGGCACAACAGCACTGGGGATTTGTGCTTTCCCAGAGACGGAACATCTCACGGCGCTCAGCCTCGGCAGAGCCTCTTTCTGAAAAGGCGAACGGTCGGATCCTTCTCCCACGAGGAAGGGCCGAGCCCTGAAAGCTCTTGCTGCTCTTCACCGTCCCTTGGCACCCTACCTACAGGCACAACAGCACTGGGGATCTGTGCTTTCCCAGAGACGGAACATCTCACGGCGCTCAGCCTCGGCAGAGCCTCTTTCTGAAAAGGCGAACGGTCGGATCCTTCTCCCACGAGGAAGGGCCCAGCCCTGAAAGCTCTTGCTGCTCTTCACCGTCCCTTGGCACCCTACCTACAGGCACAACAACACTGGGGATCTGTGCTTTCCCAGACACGGAACATCTCACGGCGCTCAGCCTCGGCAAGCCTCTTTCTGAAAAGGCGAACGGTCGGATCCTTCTCCCACGAGGAAGGGCCCAGCCCTGAAAGCTCTTGCTGCTCTTCACTTTCCCCGTGCAGCCTATGCACAGGCACAACAACACTGGGGATCTGTGCTTTCCCAGAGACGGAACATCTCACGGCGCTAGCCTCGGCAGAGCCTCTTTCTGAAAAGGCGAACGGTCGGATCCTTCTCCCACGAGGAAGGGCCCAGCCCTGAAAGCTCTTGCTGCTCTTCACCGTCCCTTGGCACCCTACCTACAGGCACAACAGCACTGGGGATCTGTGCTTTCCCAGAGACGGAACATCTCACGGCGCTAGCCTCGGCAGAGCCTCTTTCTGAAAAGGCGAACGGTCGGATCCTTCTCCCACGAGGTAGGGCCCAGCCCTGAAAGCTCTTGCTGCTCTTCACCGTCCCTTGGCACCCTACCTACAGGCACAACAGCACTGGGGATCTGTGCTTTCCCAGAGACGGAACATCTCACGGCGCTCAGCCTCGGCAGAGCCTCTTTCTGAAAAGGCGAACGGTCGGATCCTTCTCCCACGAGGAAGGGCCCAGCCCTGAAAGCTCTTGCTGCTCTTCACCGTCCCTTGGCACCCTACCTACAGGCACAACAGCACTGGGGATCTGTGCTTTCCCAGAGACGGAACATCTCACGGCGGTAGCCTCGGCAGAGCCTCTTTCTGAAAAGGCGAACGGTCGGATCCTTCTCCCACGAGGTAGGGCCCAGCCCTGAAAGCTCTTGCTGCTCTTCACCGTCCCTTGGCGCCCTACCTACAGGCACAACAGCACTGGGGATCTGTGCTTTCCCAGAGACGGAACATCTCACGGCGCTCAGCCTCGGCAGAGCCTCTTTCTGAAAAGGCGAACGGTCGGATCCTTCTCCCACGAGGAAGGGCCCAGCCCTGAAAGCTCTTGCTGCTCTTCACCGTCCCTTGGCACCCTACCTACAGGCACAACAGCACTGGGGATTTGTGCTTTCCCAGAGACGGAACATCTCACGGCGCTCAGCCTCGGCAGAGCCTCTTTCTGAAAAGGCGAACGGTCGGATCCTTCTCCCACGAGGAAGGGCCGAGCCCTGAAAGCTCTTGCTGCTCTTCACCGTCCCTTGGCACCCTACCTACAGGCACAACAGCACTGGGGATCTGTGCTTTCCCAGAGACGGAACATCTCACGGCGCTCCGCCTCGGCAGAGCCTCTTTCTGAAAAGGCGAACGGTCGGATCCTTCTCCCACGAGGAAGGGCCGAGCCCTGAAAGCTCTTGCTGCTCTTCACCGTCCCTTGGCACCCTACCTACAGGCACAACAGCACTGGGGATCTGTGCTTTCCCAGAGACGGAACATCTCACGGCGCTCAGCCTCGGCAGAGCCTCTTTCTGAAAAGGCGAACGGTCGGATCCTTCTCCCACGAGGAAGGGCCCAGCCCTGAAAGCTCTTGCTGCTCTTCACCGTCCCTTGGCACCCTACCTACAGGCACAACAACACTGGGGATCTGTGCTTTCCCAGACACGGAACATCTCACGGCGCTCAGCCTCGGCAAGCCTCTTTCTGAAAAGGCGAACGGTCGGATCCTTCTCCCACGAGGAAGGGCCCAGCCCTGAAAGCTCTTGCTGCTCTTCACCGTCCCTTGGCACCCTACCTACAGGCACAACAGCACTGGGGATCTGTGCTTTCCCAGAGACGGAACATCTCACGGCGCTAGCCTCGGCAGAGCCTCTTTCTGAAAAGGCGAACGGTCGGATCCTTCTCCCACGAGGTAGGGCCCAGCCCTGAAAGCTCTTGCTGCTCTTCACCGTCCCTTGGCACCCTACCTACAGGCACAACAGCACTGGGGATCTGTGCTTTCCCAGAGACGGAACATCTCACGGCGCTCAGCCTCGGCAGAGCCTCTTTCTGAAAATGCGAACGGTCGGATCCTTCTCCCACGAGGAAGGGCCCAGCCCTGAAAGCTCTTGCTGCTCTTCACCGGCCCTTGGCACCCTACCTACAGGCACAACAGCACTGGGGATCTGTGCTTTCCCAGAGACGGAACATCTCACGGCGCTAGCCTCGGCAGAGCCTCTTTCTGAAAAGGCGAACGGTCGGATCCTTCTCCCACGAGGTAGGGCCCAGCCCTGAAAGCTCTTGCTGCTCTTCACCGTCCCTTGGCACCCTACCTACAGGCCCAACAGCACTGGGGATCTGTGCTTTCCCAGAGACGGAACATCTCACGGCGCTAGCCTCGGCAGAGCCTCTTTCTGAAAAGGCGAACGGTCGGATCCTTCTCCCACGAGGTAGGGCCCAGCCCTGAAAGCTCTTGCTGCTCTTCACCGTCCCTTGGCACCCTACCTACAGGCACAACAGCACTGGGGATCTGTGCTTTCCCAGAGACGGAACATCTCACGGCGCTCAGCCTCGGCAGAGCCTCTTTCTGAAAATGCGAACGGTCGGATCCTTCTCCCACGAGGAAGGGCACAGCCCTGAAAGCTCTTGCTGCTCTTCACCGTCCATGGCACCCTACCTACAGGCACAACAGCACTGGGGATCTGTGCTTTCCCAGAGACGGAACATCTCACGGCGCTAGCCTCGGCAGAGCCTCTTTCTGAAAAGGCGAACGGTCGGATCCTTCTCCCACGAGGTAGGGCCCAGCCCTGAAAGCTCTTGCTGCTCTTCACCGTCCCTTGGCACCCTACCTACAGGCACAACAGCACTGGGGATCTGTGCTTTCCCAGAGACGGAACATCTCACGGCGCTAGCCTCGGCAGAGCCTCTTTCTGAAAAGGCGAACGGTCGGATCCTTCTCCCACGAGGTAGGGCCCAGCCCTGAAAGCTCTTGCTGCTCTTCACCGTCCCTTGGCACCCTACCTACAGGCACAACAGCACTGGGGATCTGTGCTTTCCCAGAGACGGAACATCTCACGGCGCTCCGCCTCGGCAGAGCCTCTTTCTGAAAAGGCGAACGGTCGGATCCTTCTCCCACGAGGAAGGGCACAGCCCTGAAAGCTCTTGCTGCTCTTCACCGTCCCTTGGCACCCTACCTACAGGCACAACAGCACTGGGGATCTGTGCTTTCCCAGAGACGGAACATCTCACGGCGCTCAGCCTCGGCAGAGCCTCTTTCTGAAAAGGCGAACGGTCGGATCCTTCTCCCACGAGGAAGGGCACAGCCCTGAAAGCTCTTGCTGCTCTTCACCGTCCCTTGGCACCCTACCTACAGGCACAACAGCACTGGGGATCTGTGCTTTCCCAGACACGGAACATCTCACGGCGCTCAGCCTCGGCAAGCCTCTTTCTGAAAAGGCGAACGGTCGGATCCTTCTCCCACGAGGAAGGGCCCAGCCCTGAAAGCTCTTGCTGCTCTTCACTGTCCCCGTGCAGCCTATGCACAGGCACAACAACACTGGGGATCTGTGCTTTCCCAGAGACGGAACATCTCACGGCGCTATCCTCGGCAGAGCCTCTTTCTGAAAAGGCGAACGGTCGGATCCTTCTCCCACGAGGAAGGGCCCAGCCCTGAAAGCTCTTGCTTCTCTTCACCATCCCTTGGCACCCTACCTACAGGCACAACAGCACTGGGGATTTCTGCTTTCCCAGAGACGGAACATCTCACGGCGCTAGCCTCGGCAGAGCCTCTTTCTGAAAAGGCGAACGGTCGGATCCTTCTCCCACGAGGAAGGGCCCAGCCCTGAAAGCTCTTGCTGCTCTTCACCGTCCCTTGGCACCCTACCTACAGGCACAACAGCACTGGGGATCTGTGCTTTCCCAGAGACGGAACATCTCACGGCGCTAGCCTCGGCAGAGCCTCTTTCTGAAAAGGCGAACGGTCGGATCCTTCTCCCACGAGGTAGGGCCCAGCCCTGAAAGCTCTTGCTGCTCTTCACCGTCCCTTGGCACCCTACCTACAGGCACAACAGCACTGGGGATCTGTGCTTTCCCAGAGACGGAACATCTCACGGCGCTAGCCTCGGCAGAGCCTCTTTCTGAAAAGGCGAACGGTCGGATCCTTCTCCCACGAGGTAGGGCCCAGCCCTGAAAGCTCTTGCTGCTCTTCACCGTCCCTTGGCACCCTACCTACAGGCACAACAGCACTGGGGATCTGTGCTTTCCCAGAGACGGAACATCTCACGGCGCTCAGCCTCGGCAGAGCCTCTTTCTGAAAAGGCGAACGGTCGGATCCTTCTCCCACGAGGAAGGGCACAGCCCTGAAAGCTCTTGCTGCTCTTCACCGTCCCTTGGCACCCTACCTACAGGCACAACAGCACTGGGGATCTGTGCTTTCCCAGAGACGGAACATCTCACGGCGCTATCCTCGGCAGAGCCTCTTTCTGAAAAGGCGAACGGTCGGATCCTTCTCCCACGAGGAAGGGCCCAGCCCTGAAAGCTCTTGCTTCTCTTCACCGTCCCTTGGCACCCTACCTACAGGCACAACAGCACTGGGGATTTCTGCTTTCCCAGAGACGGAACATCTCACGGCGCTAGCCTCGGCAGAGCCTCTTTCTGAAAAGGCGAACGGTCGGATCCTTCTCCCACGAGGAAGGGCCCAGCCCTGAAAGCTCTTGCTGCTCTTCACCGTCCCTTGGCACCCTACCTACAGGCACAACAGCACTGGGGATCTGTGCTTTCCCAGAGACGGAACATCTCACGGCGCTATCCTCGGCAGAGCCTCTTTCTGAAAAGGCGAACGGTCGGATCCTTCTCCCACGAGGAAGGGCCCAGCCCTGAAAGCTCTTGCTTCTCTTCACCGTCCCTTGGCACCCTACCTACAGGCACAACAGCACTGGGGATCTGTGCTTTCCCAGAGACGGAACATCTCACGGCGCTCAGCCTCGGCAGAGCCTCTTTCTGAAAAGGCGAACGGTCGGATCCTTCTCCCACGAGGAAGGGCACAGCCCTGAAAGCTCTTGCTGCTCTTCACCGTCCCTTGGCACCCTACCTACAGGCACAACAACACTGGGGATCTGTGCTTTCCCAGACACGGAACATCTCACGGCGCTCAGCCTCGGCAAGCCTCTTTCTGAAAAGGCGAACGGTCGGATCCTTCTCCCACGAGGAAGGGCCCAGCCCTGAAAGCTCTTGCTGCTCTTCACTGTCCCCGTGCAGCCTATGCACAGGCACAACAGCACTGGGGATCTGTGCTTTCCCAGAGACGGAACATCTCACGGCGCTCAGCCTCGGCAGAGCCTCTTTCTGAAAAGGCGAACGGTCGGATCCTTCTCCCACGAGGAAGGGCCCAGCCCTGAAAGCTCTTGCTTCTCTTCACCGTCCCTTGGCACCCTACCTACAGGCACAACAGCACTGGGGATTTCTGCTTTCCCAGAGACGGAACATCTCACGGCGCTAGCCTCGGCAGAGCCTCTTTCTGAAAAGGCGAACGGTCGGATCCTTCTCCCACGAGGAAGGGCCCAGCCCTGAAAGCTCTTGCTGCTCTTCACCGTCCCTTGGCACCCTACCTACAGGCACAACAGCACTGGGGATCTGTGCTTTCCCAGAGACGGAACATCTCACGGCGCTAGCCTCGGCAGAGCCTCTTTCTGAAAAGGCGAACGGTCGGATCCTTCTCCCACGAGGTAGGGCCCAGCCCTGAAAGCTCTTGCTGCTCTTCACCGTCCCTTGGCACCCTACCTACAGGCACAACAGCACTGGGGATCTGTGCTTTCCCAGAGACGGAACATCTCACGGCGCTCAGCCTCGGCAGAGCCTCTTTCTGAAAATGCGAACGGTCGGATCCTTCTCCCACGAGGAAGGGCCCAGCCCTGAAAGCTCTTGCTGCTCTTCACCGTCCCTTGGCACCCTACCTACAGGCACAACAGCACTGGGGATCTGTGCTTTCCCAGAGACGGAACATCTCACGGCGCTAGCCTCGGCAGAGCCTCTTTCTGAAAATGCGAACGGTCGGATCCTTCTCCCACGAGGAAGGGCACAGCCCTGAAAGCTCTTGCTGCTCTTCACCGTCCCTTGGCACCCTACCTACAGGCACAACAGCACTGGGGATCTGTGCTTTCCCAGAGACGGAACATCTCACGGCGCTCAGCCTCGGCAGAGCCTCTTTCTGAAAAGGCGAACGGTCGGATCCTTCTCCCACGAGGAAGGGCCCAGCCCTGAAAGCTCTTGCTGCTCTTCACCGTCCCTTGGCACCCTACCTACAGGCACAACAGCACTGGGGATCTGTGCTTTCCCAGAGACGGAACATCTCACGGCGCTCAGCCTCGGCAGAGCCTCTTTCTGAAAAGGCGAACGGTCGGATCCTTCTCCCACGAGGAAGGGCCCAGCCCTGAAAGCTCTTGCTGCTCTTCACCGTCCCTTGGCACCCTACCTACAGGCACAACAACACTGGGGATCTGTGCTTTCCCAGACACGGAACATCTCACGGCGCTCAGCCTCGGCAAGCCTCTTTCTGAAAAGGCGAACGGTCGGATCCTTCTCCCACGAGGAAGGGCCCAGCCCTGAAAGCTCTTGCTGCTCTTCACCGTCCCTTGGCACCCTACCTACAGGCACAACAGCACTGGGGATTTCTGCTTTCCCAGAGACGGAACATCTCACGGCGCTAGCCTCGGCAGAGCCTCTTTCTGAAAAGGCGAACGGTCGGATCCTTCTCCCACGAGGAAGGGCCCAGCCCTGAAAGCTCTTGCTGCTCTTCACCGTCCCTTGGCACCCTACCTACAGGCACAACAGAACTGGGGATCTGTGCTTTCCCAGAGACGGAACATCTCACGGCGCTAGCCTCGGCAGAGCCTCTTTCTGAAAAGGCGAACGGTCGGATCCTTCTCCCACGAGGAAGGGCCCAGCCCTGAAAGCTCTTGCTGCTCTTCACCGTCCCTTGGCACCCTACCTACAGGCACAACAGCACTGGGGATTTGTGCTTTCCCAGAGACGGAACATCTCACGGCGCTCAGCCTCGGCAGAGCCTCTTTCTGAAAAGGCGAACGGTCGGATCCTTCTCCCACGAGGAAGGGCCGAGCCCTGAAAGCTCTTGCTGCTCTTCACCGTCCCTTGGCACCCTACCTACAGGCACAACAGCACTGGGGATCTGTGCTTTCCCAGAGACGGAACATCTCACGGCGCTCAGCCTCGGCAGAGCCTCTTTCTGAAAAGGCGAACGGTCGGATCCTTCTCCCACGAGGAAGGGCCCAGCCCTGAAAGCTCTTGCTGCTCTTCACCGTCCCTTGGCACCCTACCTACAGGCACAACAACACTGGGGATCTGTTCTTTCCCAGACACGGAACATCTCACGGCGCTCAGCCTCGGCAAGCCTCTTTCTGAAAAGGCGAACGGTCGGATCCTTCTCCCACGAGGAAGGGCCCAGCCCTGAAAGCTCTTGCTGCTCTTCACTGTCCCCGTGCAGCCTATGCACAGGCACAACAACACTGGGGATCTGTTCTTTCCCAGACACGGAACATCTCACGGCGCTCAGCCTCGGCAAGCCTCTTTCTGAAAAGGCGAACGGTCGGATCCTTCTCCCACGAGGAAGGGCACAGCCCTGAAAGCTCTTGCTGCTCTTCACCGTCCATGGCACCCTACCTACAGGCACAACAGCACTGGGGATCTGTGCTTTCCCAGAGACGGAACATCTCACGGCGCTAGCCTCGGCAGAGCCTCTTTCTGAAAAGGCGAACGGTCGGATCCTTCTCCCACGAGGTAGGGCCCAGCCCTGAAAGCTCTTGCTGCTCTTCACCGTCCCTTGGCACCCTACCTACAGGCACAACAGCACTGGGGATCTGTGCTTTCCCAGAGACGGAACATCTCACGGCGCTAGCCTCGGCAGAGCCTCTTTCTGAAAAGGCGAACGGTCGGATCCTTCTCCCACGAGGTAGGGCCCAGCCCTGAAAGCTCTTGCTGCTCTTCACCGTCCCTTGGCACCCTACCTACAGGCACAACAGCACTGGGGATCTGTGCTTTCCCAGAGACGGAACATCTCACGGCGCTCCGCCTCGGCAGAGCCTCTTTCTGAAAAGGCGAACGGTCGGATCCTTCTCCCACGAGGAAGGGCACAGCCCTGAAAGCTCTTGCTGCTCTTCACCGTCCCTTGGCACCCTACCTACAGGCACAACAGCACTGGGGATCTGTGCTTTCCCAGAGACGGAACATCTCACGGCGCTCAGCCTCGGCAGAGCCTCTTTCTGAAAAGGCGAACGGTCGGATCCTTCTCCCACGAGGAAGGGCCCAGCCCTGAAAGCTCTTGCTGCTCTTCACCGTCCCTTGGCACCCTACCTACAGGCACAACAGCACTGGGGATCTGTGCTTTCCCAGACACGGAACATCTCACGGCGCTCAGCCTCGGCAAGCCTCTTTCTGAAAAGGCGAACGGTCGGATCCTTCTCCCACGAGGAAGGGCCCAGCCCTGAAAGCTCTTGCTGCTCTTCACTGTCCCCGTGCAGCCTATGCACAGGCACAACAACACTGGGGATCTGTGCTTTCCCAGAGACGGAACATCTCACGGCGCTATCCTCGGCAGAGCCTCTTTCTGAAAAGGCGAACGGTCGGATCCTTCTCCCACGAGGAAGGGCCCAGCCCTGAAAGCTCTTGCTTCTCTTCACCATCCCTTGGCACCCTACCTACAGGCACAACAGCACTGGGGATTTCTGCTTTCCCAGAGACGGAACATCTCACGGCGCTAGCCTCGGCAGAGCCTCTTTCTGAAAAGGCGAACGGTCGGATCCTTCTCCCACGAGGAAGGGCCCAGCCCTGAAAGCTCTTGCTGCTCTTCACCGTCCCTTGGCACCCTACCTACAGGCACAACAGCACTGGGGATCTGTGCTTTCCCAGAGACGGAACATCTCACGGCGCTAGCCTCGGCAGAGCCTCTTTCTGAAAAGGCGAACGGTCGGATCCTTCTCCCACGAGGTAGGGCCCAGCCCTGAAAGCTCTTGCTGCTCTTCACCGTCCCTTGGCACCCTACCTACAGGCACAACAGCACTGGGGATCTGTGCTTTCCCAGAGACGGAACATCTCACGGCGCTAGCCTCGGCAGAGCCTCTTTCTGAAAAGGCGAACGGTCGGATCCTTCTCCCACGAGGTAGGGCCCAGCCCTGAAAGCTCTTGCTGCTCTTCACCGTCCCTTGGCACCCTACCTCCAGGCACAACAGCACTGGGGATCTGTGCTTTCCCAGAGACGGAACATCTCACGGCGCTCAGCCTCGGCAGAGCCTCTTTCTGAAAAGGCGAACGGTCGGATCCTTCTCCCACGAGGAAGGGCACAGCCCTGAAAGCTCTTGCTGCTCTTCACCGTCCCTTGGCACCCTACCTACAGGCACAACAGCACTGGGGATCTGTGCTTTCCCAGAGACGGAACATCTCACGGCGCTATCCTCGGCAGAGCCTCTTTCTGAAAAGGCGAACGGTCGGATCCTTCTCCCACGAGGAAGGGCCCAGCCCTGAAAGCTCTTGCTTCTCTTCACCGTCCCTTGGCACCCTACCTACAGGCACAACAGCACTGGGGATTTCTGCTTTCCCAGAGACGGAACATCTCACGGCGCTAGCCTCGGCAGAGCCTCTTTCTGAAAAGGCGAACGGTCGGATCCTTCTCCCACGAGGAAGGGCCCAGCCCTGAAAGCTCTTGCTTCTCTTCACCGTCCCTTGGCACCCTACCTACAGGCACAACAGCACTGGGGATCTGTGCTTTCCCAGAGACGGAACATCTCACGGCGCTCAGCCTCGGCAGAGCCTCTTTCTGAAAAGGCGAACGGTCGGATCCTTCTCCCACGAGGAAGGGCACAGCCCTGAAAGCTCTTGCTGCTCTTCACCGTCCCTTGGCACCCTACCTACAGGCACAACAACACTGGGGATCTGTGCTTTCCCAGACACGGAACATCTCACGGCGCTCAGCCTCGGCAAGCCTCTTTCTGAAAAGGCGAACGGTCGGATCCTTCTCCCACGAGGAAGGGCCCAGCCCTGAAAGCTCTTGCTGCTCTTCACTGTCCCCGTGCAGCCTATGCACAGGCACAACAACACTGGGGATCTGTGCTTTCCCAGAGACGGAACATCTCACGGCGCTATCCTCGGCAGAGCCTCTTTCTGAAAAGGCGAACGGTCGGATCCTTCTCCCACGAGGAAGGGCCCAGCCCTGAAAGCTCTTGCTTCTCTTCACCGTCCCTTGGCACCCTACCTACAGGCACAACAGCACTGGGGATTTCTGCTTTCCCAGAGACGGAACATCTCACGGCGCTAGCCTCGGCAGAGCCTCTTTCTGAAAAGGCGAACGGTCGGATCCTTCTCCCACGAGGAAGGGCCCAGCCCTGAAAGCTCTTGCTGCTCTTCACCGTCCCTTGGCACCCTACCTACAGGCACAACAGCACTGGGGATCTGTGCTTTCCCAGAGACGGAACATCTCACGGCGCTAGCCTCGGCAGAGCCTCTTTCTGAAAAGGCGAACGGTCGGATCCTTCTCCCACGAGGTAGGGCCCAGCCCTGAAAGCTCTTGCTGCTCTTCACCGTCCCTTGGCACCCTACCTACAGGCACAACAGCACTGGGGATCTGTGCTTTCCCAGAGACGGAACATCTCACGGCGCTCAGCCTCGGCAGAGCCTCTTTCTGAAAATGCGAACGGTCGGATCCTTCTCCCACGAGGAAGGGCCCAGCCCTGAAAGCTCTTGCTGCTCTTCACCGTCCCTTGGCACCCTACCTACAGGCACAACAGCACTGGGGATCTGTGCTTTCCCAGAGACGGAACATCTCACGGCGCTAGCCTCGGCAGAGCCTCTTTCTGAAAATGCGAACGGTCGGATCCTTCTCCCACGAGGAAGGGCACAGCCCTGAAAGCTCTTGCTGCTCTTCACCGTCCCTTGGCACCCTACCTACAGGCACAACAGCACTGGGGATCTGTGCTTTCCCAGAGACGGAACATCTCACGGCGCTCAGCCTCGGCAGAGCCTCTTTCTGAAAAGGCGAACGGTCGGATCCTTCTCCCACGAGGAAGGGCCCAGCCCTGAAAGCTCTTGCTGCTCTTCACCGTCCCTTGGCACCCTACCTACAGGCACAACAGCACTGGGGATCTGTGCTTTCCCAGAGACGGAACATCTCACGGCGCTCAGCCTCGGCAGAGCCTCTTTCTGAAAAGGCGAACGGTCGGATCCTTCTCCCACGAGGAAGGGCCCAGCCCTGAAAGCTCTTGCTGCTCTTCACCGTCCCTTGGCACCCTACCTACAGGCACAACAACACTGGGGATCTGTGCTTTCCCAGACACGGAACATCTCACGGCGCTCAGCCTCGGCAAGCCTCTTTCTGAAAAGGCGAACGGTCGGATCCTTCTCCCACGAGGAAGGGCCCAGCCCTGAAAGCTCTTGCTGCTCTTCACCGTCCCTTGGCACCCTACCTACAGGCACAACAGCACTGGGGATTTCTGCTTTCCCAGAGACGGAACATCTCACGGCGCTAGCCTCGGCAGAGCCTCTTTCTGAAAAGGCGAACGGTCGGATCCTTCTCCCACGAGGAAGGGCCCAGCCCTGAAAGCTCTTGCTGCTCTTCACCGTCCCTTGGCACCCTACCTACAGGCACAACAGAACTGGGGATCTGTGCTTTCCCAGAGACGGAACATCTCACGGCGCTAGCCTCGGCAGAGCCTCTTTCTGAAAAGGCGAACGGTCGGATCCTTCTCCCACGAGGAAGGGCCCAGCCCTGAAAGCTCTTGCTGCTCTTCACCGTCCCTTGGCACCCTACCTACAGGCACAACAGCACTGGGGATTTGTGCTTTCCCAGAGACGGAACATCTCACGGCGCTCAGCCTCGGCAGAGCCTCTTTCTGAAAAGGCGAACGGTCGGATCCTTCTCCCACGAGGAAGGGCCGAGCCCTGAAAGCTCTTGCTGCTCTTCACCGTCCCTTGGCACCCTACCTACAGGCACAACAGCACTGGGGATCTGTGCTTTCCCAGAGACGGAACATCTCACGGCGCTCAGCCTCGGCAGAGCCTCTTTCTGAAAAGGCGAACGGTCGGATCCTTCTCCCACGAGGAAGGGGCCAGCCCTGAAAGCTCTTGCTGCTCTTCACCGTCCCTTGGCACCCTACCTACAGGCACAACAACACTGGGGATCTGTTCTTTCCCAGACACGGAACATCTCACGGCGCTCAGCCTCGGCAAGCCTCTTTCTGAAAAGGCGAACGGTCGGATCCTTCTCCCACGAGGAAGGGCCCAGCCCTGAAAGCTCTTGCTGCTCTTCACTGTCCCCGTGCAGCCTATGCACAGGCACAACAACACTGGGGATCTGTGCTTTCCCAGACACGGAACATCTCACGGCGCTAGCCTCGGCAGAGCCTCTTTCTGAAAAGGCGAACGGTCGGATCCTTCTCCCACGAGGAAGGGCCCAGCCCTGAAAGCTCTTGCTTCTCTTCACCGTCCCTTGGCACCCTACCTACAGGCACAACAGCACTGGGGATTTCTGCTTTCCCAGAGACGGAACATCTCACGGCGCTAGCCTTGGCAGAGCCTCTTTCTGAAAAGGCGAACGGTCGGATCCTTCTCCCACGAGGAAGGGCCCAGCCCTGAAAGCTCTTGCTGCTCTTCACCGTCCCTTGGCACCCTACCTACAGGCACAACAGCACTGGGGATCTGTGCTTTCCCAGAGACGGAACATCTCACGGCGCTAGCCTCGGCAGAGCCTCTTTCTGAAAAGGCGAACGGTCGGATCCTTCTCCCACGAGGTAGGGCCCAGCCCTGAAAGCTCTTGCTGCTCTTCACCGTCCCTTGGCACCCTACCTACAGGCACAACAGCACTGGGGATCTGTGCTTTCCCAGAGACGGAACATCTCACGGCGCTCAGCCTCGGCAGAGCCTCTTTCTGAAAATGCGAACGGTCGGATCCTTCTCCCACGAGGAAGGGCCCAGCCCTGAAAGCTCTTGCTGCTCTTCACCGTCCCTTGGCACCCTACCTACAGGCACAACAGCACTGGGGATCTGTGCTTTCCCAGAGACGGAACATCTCACGGCGCTAGCCTCGGCAGAGCCTCTTTCTGAAAAGGCGAACGGTCGGATCCTTCTCCCACGAGGTAGGGCCCAGCCCTGAAAGCTCTTGCTGCTCTTCACCGTCCCTTGGCACCCTACCTACAGGCACAACAGCACTGGGGATCTGTGCTTTCCCAGAGACGGAACATCTCACGGCGCTAGCCTCGGCAGAGCCTCTTTCTGAAAAGGCGAACGGTCGGATCCTTCTCCCACGAGGTAGGGCCCAGCCCTGAAAGCTCTTGCTGCTCTTCACCGTCCCTTGGCACCCTACCTACAGGCACAACAGCACTGGGGATCTGTGCTTTCCCAGAGACGGAACATCTCACGGCGCTCAGCCTCGGCAGAGCCTCTTTCTGAAAAGGCGAACGGTCGGATCCTTCTCCCACGAGGTAGGGCCCAGCCCTGAAAGCTCTTGCTGCTCTTCACCGTCCCTTGGCACCCTACCTACAGGCACAACAGCACTGGGGATCTGTGCTTTCCCAGAGACGGAACATCTCACGGCGCTCAGCCTCGGCAGAGCCTCTTTCTGAAAAGGCGAACGGTCGGATCCTTCTCCCACGAGGAAGGGCACAGCCCTGAAAGCTCTTGCTGCTCTTCACCGTCCCTTGGCACCCTACCTACAGGCACAACAGCACTGGGGATCTGTGCTTTCCCAGACACGGAACATCTCACGGCGCTCCGCCTCGGCAGAGCCTCTTTCTGAAAAGGCGAACGGTCGGATCCTTCTCCCACGAGGAAGGGCCCAGCCCTGAAAGCTCTTGCTGCTCTTCACCGTCCCTTGGCACCCTACCTACAGGCACAACAGCACTGGGGATCTGTGCTTTCCCAGAGACGGAACATCTCACGGCGCTCAGCCTCGGCAGAGCCTCTTTCTGAAAAGGCGAACGGTCGGATCCTTCTCCCACGAGGAAGGGCCCAGCCCTGAAAGCTCTTGCTGCTCTTCACCGTCCCTTGGCACCCTACCTACAGGCACAACAGCACTGGGGATCTGTGCTTTCCCAGAGACGGAACATCTCATGGCGCTCAGCCTCGGCAGAGCCTCTTTCTGAAAAGGCGAACGGTCGGATCCTTCTCCCACGAGGAAGGGCACAGCCCTGAAAGCTCTTGCTGCTCTTCACCATCCCTTGGCACCCTACCTACAGGCACAACAGCACTGGGGATCTGTGCTTTCCCAGAGACGGAACATCTCACGGCGCTCCGCCTCGCAGAGCCTCTTTCTGAAAAGGCGAACGGTCGGATCCTTCTCCCACGAGGAAGGGCCGAGCCCTGAAAGCTCTTGCTGCTCTTCACCGTCCCTTGGCGCCCTACCTACAGGCACAACAGCACTGGGGATCTGTGCTTTCCCAGAGACGGAACATCTCACGGCGCTCAGCCTCGGCAGAGCCTCTTTCTGAAAAGGCGAACGGTCGGATCCTTCTCCCACGAGGAAGGGCCCAGCCCTGAAAGCTCTTGCTGCTCTTCACCGTCCCTTGGCACCCTACCTACAGGCACAACAGCACTGGGGATTTGTGCTTTCCCAGAGACGGAACATCTCACGGCGCTCAGCCTCGGCAGAGCCTCTTTCTGAAAAGGCGAACGGTCGGATCCTTCTCCCACGAGGAAGGGCCGAGCCCTGAAAGCTCTTGCTGCTCTTCACCGTCCCTTGGCACCCTACCTACAGGCACAACAGCACTGGGGATCTGTGCTTTCCCAGAGACGGAACATCTCACGGCGCTCCGCCTCGGCAGAGCCTCTTTCTGAAAAGGCGAACGGTCGGATCCTTCTCCCACGAGGAAGGGCCGAGCCCTGAAAGCTCTTGCTGCTCTTCACCGTCCCTTGGCGCCCTACCTACAGGCACAACAGCACTGGGGATCTGTGCTTTCCCAGAGACGGAACATCTCACGGCGCTCAGCCTCGGCAGAGCCTCTTTCTGAAAAGGCGAACGGTCGGATCCTTCTCCCACGAGGAAGGGCCCAGCCCTGAAAGCTCTTGCTGCTCTTCACCGTCCCTTGGCACCCTACCTACAGGCACAACAGCACTGGGGATTTGTGCTTTCCCAGAGACGGAACATCTCACGGCGCTCAGCCTCGGCAGAGCCTCTTTCTGAAAAGGCGAACGGTCGGATCCTTCTCCCACGAGGAAGGGCCGAGCCCTGAAAGCTCTTGCTGCTCTTCACCGTCCCTTGGCACCCTACCTACAGGCACAACAGCACTGGGGATCTGTGCTTTCCCAGAGACGGAACATCTCACGGCGCTCAGCCTCGGCAGAGCCTCTTTCTGAAAAGGCGAACGGTCGGATCCTTCTCCCACGAGGAAGGGCCCAGCCCTGAAAGCTCTTGCTGCTCTTCACCGTCCCTTGGCACCCTACCTACAGGCACAACAACACTGGGGATCTGTGCTTTCCCAGACACGGAACATCTCACGGCGCTCAGCCTCGGCAAGCCTCTTTCTGAAAAGGCGAACGGTCGGATCCTTCTCCCACGAGGAAGGGCCCAGCCCTGAAAGCTCTTGCTGCTCTTCACTGTCCCCGTGCAGCCTATGCACAGGCACAACAACACTGGGGATCTGTGCTTTCCCAGAGACGGAACATCTCACGGCGCTAGCCTCGGCAGAGCCTCTTTCTGAAAAGGCGAACGGTCGGATCCTTCTCCCACGAGGAAGGGCCCAGCCCTGAAAGCTCTTGCTTCTCTTCACCGTCCCTTGGCACCCTACCTACAGGCACAACAGCACTGGGGATTTCTGCTTTCCCAGAGACGGAACATCTCACGGCGCTAGCCTCGGCAGAGCCTCTTTCTGAAAAGGCGAACGGTCGGATCCTTCTCCCACGAGGAAGGGCCCAGCCCTGAAAGCTCTTGCTGCTCTTCACCGTCCCTTGGCACCCTACCTACAGGCACAACAGCACTGGGGATCTGTGCTTTCCCAGAGACGGAACATCTCACGGCGCTCAGCCTCGGCAGAGCCTCTTTCTGAAAAGGCGAACGGTCGGATCCTTCTCCCACGAGGTAGGGCCCAGCCCTGAAAGCTCTTGCTGCTCTTCACCGTCCCTTGGCACCCTACCTACAGGCACAACAGCACTGGGGATCTGTGCTTTCCCAGAGACGGAACATCTCACGGCGCTCAGCCTCGGCAGAGCCTCTTTCTGAAAATGCGAACGGTCGGATCCTTCTCCCACGAGGAAGGGCCCAGCCCTGAAAGCTCTTGCTGCTCTTCACCGTCCCTTGGCACCCTACCTACAGGCACAACAGCACTGGGGATCTGTGCTTTCCCAGAGACGGAACATCTCACGGCGCTAGCCTCGGCAGAGCCTCTTTCTGAAAAGGCGAACGGTCGGATCCTTCTCCCACGAGGTAGGGCCCAGCCCTGAAAGCTCTTGCTGCTCTTCACCGTCCCTTGGCACCCTACCTACAGGCACAACAGCACTGGGGATCTGTGCTTTCCCAGAGACGGAACATCTCACGGCGCTAGCCTCGGCAGAGCCTCTTTCTGAAAAGGCGAACGGTCGGATCCTTCTCCCACGAGGTAGGGCCCAGCCCTGAAAGCTCTTGCTGCTCTTCACCGTCCCTTGGCACCCTACCTACAGGCACAACAGCACTGGGGATCTGTGCTTTCCCAGAGACGGAACATCTCACGGCGCTCAGCCTCGGCAGAGCCTCTTTCTGAAAAGGCGAACGGTCGGATCCTTCTCCCACGAGGAAGGGCACAGCCCTGAAAGCTCTTGCTGCTCTTCACCGTCCCTTGGCACCCTACCTACAGGCACAACAGCACTGGGGATCTGTGCTTTCCCAGAGACGGAACATCTCACGGCGCTATCCTCGGCAGAGCCTCTTTCTGAAAAGGCGAACGGTCGGATCCTTCTCCCACGAGGAAGGGCCCAGCCCTGAAAGCTCTTGCTTCTCTTCACCGTCCCTTGGCACCCTACCTACAGGCACAACAGCACTGGGGATTTCTGCTTTCCCAGAGACGGAACATCTCACGGCGCTAGCCTCGGCAGAGCCTCTTTCTGAAAAGGCGAACGGTCGGATCCTTCTCCCACGAGGAAGGGCCCAGCCCTGAAAGCTCTTGCTGCTCTTCACCGTCCCTTGGCACCCTACCTACAGGCACAACAGCACTGGGGATCTGTGCTTTCCCAGAGACGGAACATCTCACGGCGCTATCCTCGGCAGAGCCTCTTTCTGAAAAGGCGAACGGTCGGATCCTTCTCCCACGAGGAAGGGCCCAGCCCTGAAAGCTCTTGCTTCTCTTCACCGTCCCTTGGCACCCTACCTACAGGCACAACAGCACTGGGGATCTGTGCTTTCCCAGAGACGGAACATCTCACGGCGCTCAGCCTCGGCAGAGCCTCTTTCTGAAAAGGCGAACGGTCGGATCCTTCTCCCACGAGGAAGGGCACAGCCCTGAAAGCTCTTGCTGCTCTTCACCGTCCCTTGGCACCCTACCTACAGGCACAACAACACTGGGGATCTGTGCTTTCCCAGACACGGAACATCTCACGGCGCTCAGCCTCGGCAAGCCTCTTTCTGAAAAGGCGAACGGTCGGATCCTTCTCCCACGAGGAAGGGCCCAGCCCTGAAAGCTCTTGCTGCTCTTCACTGTCCCCGTGCAGCCTATGCACAGGCACAACAACACTGGGGATCTGTGCTTTCCCAGAGACGGAACATCTCACGGCGCTATCCTCGGCAGAGCCTCTTTCTGAAAAGGCGAACGGTCGGATCCTTCTCCCACGAGGAAGGGCCCAGCCCTGAAAGCTCTTGCTTCTCTTCACCGTCCCTTGGCACCCTACCTACAGGCACAACAGCACTGGGGATTTCTGCTTTCCCAGAGACGGAACATCTCACGGCGCTAGCCTCGGCAGAGCCTCTTTCTGAAAAGGCGAACGGTCGGATCCTTCTCCCACGAGGAAGGGCCCAGCCCTGAAAGCTCTTGCTGCTCTTCACCGTCCCTTGGCACCCTACCTACAGGCACAACAGCACTGGGGATCTGTGCTTTCCCAGAGACGGAACATCTCACGGCGCTAGCCTCGGCAGAGCCTCTTTCTGAAAAGGCGAACGGTCGGATCCTTCTCCCACGAGGTAGGGCCCAGCCCTGAAAGCTCTTGCTGCTCTTCACCGTCCCTTGGCACCCTACCTACAGGCACAACAGCACTGGGGATCTGTGCTTTCCCAGAGACGGAACATCTCACGGCGCTCAGCCTCGGCAGAGCCTCTTTCTGAAAATGCGAACGGTCGGATCCTTCTCCCACGAGGAAGGGCCCAGCCCTGAAAGCTCTTGCTGCTCTTCACCGTCCCTTGGCACCCTACCTACAGGCACAACAGCACTGGGGATCTGTGCTTTCCCAGAGACGGAACATCTCACGGCGCTAGCCTCGGCAGAGCCTCTTTCTGAAAATGCGAACGGTCGGATCCTTCTCCCAC
This sequence comes from Buteo buteo, assembly GCF_964188355.1. Lineage (NCBI taxonomy): Eukaryota > Metazoa > Chordata > Aves > Accipitriformes > Accipitridae > Buteo > Buteo buteo. The sequence goes on from NC_134191.1 coordinate 26,627,856, forward strand.
GAGGAAGGGCACAGCCCTGAAAGCTCTTGCTGCTCTTCACCGTCCCTTGGCACCCTACCTACAGGCACAACAGCACTGGGGATCTGTGCTTTCCCAGAGACGGAACATCTCACGGCGCTCAGCCTCGGCAGAGCCTCTTTCTGAAAAGGCGAACGGTCGGATCCTTCTCCCACGAGGAAGGGCCCAGCCCTGAAAGCTCTTGCTGCTCTTCACCGTCCCTTGGCACCCTACCTACAGGCACAACAGCACTGGGGATCTGTGCTTTCCCAGAGACGGAACATCTCACGGCGCTCAGCCTCGGCAGAGCCTCTTTCTGAAAAGGCGAACGGTCGGATCCTTCTCCCACGAGGAAGGGCCCAGCCCTGAAAGCTCTTGCTGCTCTTCACCGTCCCTTGGCACCCTACCTACAGGCACAAAAGCACTGGGGATCTGTGCTTTCCCAGACACGGAACATCTCACGGCGCTCAGCCTCGGCAAGCCTCTTTCTGAAAAGGCGAACGGTCGGATCCTTCTCCCACGAGGAAGGGCCCAGCCCTGAAAGCTCTTGCTGCTCTTCACCGTCCCTTGGCACCCTACCTACAGGCACAACAGCACTGGGGATTTCTGCTTTCCCAGAGACGGATTATCTCACGGCGCTAGCCTCGGCAGAGCCTCTTTCTGAAAAGGCGAACGGTCGGATCCTTCTCCCACGAGGAAGGGCCCAGCCCTGAAAGCTCTTGCTGCTCTTCACCGTCCCTTGGCACCCTACCTACAGGCACAACAGAACTGGGGATCTGTGCTTTCCCAGAGACGGAACATCTCACGGCGCTAGCCTCGGCAGAGCCTCTTTCTGAAAAGGCGAACGGTCGGATCCTTCTCCCACGAGGAAGGGCACAGCCCTGAAAGCTCTTGCTGCTCTTCACCGTCCCTTGGCACCCTACCTACAGGCACAACAGCACTGGGGATCTGTGCTTTCCCAGAGACGGAACATCTCACGGCGCTCAGCCTCGGCAGAGCCTCTTTCTGAAAAGGCGAACGGTCGGATCCTTCTCCCACGAGGAAGGGCACAGCCCTGAAAGCTCTTGCTGCTCTTCACCGTCCCTTGGCACCCTACCTACAGGCACAACAGCACTGGGGATCTGTGCTTTCCCAGAGACGGAACATCTCACGGCGCTAGCCTCGGCAGAGCCTCTTTCTGAAAAGGCGAACGGTCGGATCCTTCTCCCACGAGGTAGGGCCCAGCCCTGAAAGCTCTTGCTGCTCTTCACCGTCCCTTGGCACCCTACCTACAGGCACAACAGCACTGGGGATCTGTGCTTTCCCAGAGACGGAACATCTCACGGCGCTCAGCCTCGGCAGAGCCTCTTTCTGAAAAAAGGCGAACGGTCGGATCCTTCTCCCACAAGGATGGTGCCAGCCCTGAAAGCTCTTGCTGCTCTTCACCGTCCCTTGGCACCCTACCTACAGGCACAACAGCACTGGGGATCTGTGCTTTCCCAGAGACGGAACATCTCACGGCGCTCAGCCTCGGCAGAGCCTCTTTCTGAAAAGGTGAACGGTCGGATCCTTCTCCCACGAGGAAGGGCCCAGCCCTGAAAGCTCTTGCTGCTCTTCACCGTCCCTTGGCACCCTACCTACAGGCACAACAACACTGGGGATCTGTGCTTTCCCAGACACGGAACATCTCACGGCGCTCAGCCTCGGCAAGCCTCTTTCTGAAAAGGCGAACGGTCGGATCCTTCTCCCACGAGGAAGGGCCCAGCCCTGAAAGCTCTTGCTGCTCTTCACTGTCCCCGTGCAGCCTATGCACAGGCAGAACAACACTGGGGATCTGTGCTTTCCCAGAGACGGAACATCTCACGGCGCTATCCTCGGCAGAGCCTCTTTCTGAAAAGGCGAACGGTCGGATCCTTCTCCCACGAGGAAGGGCCCAGCCCTGAAAGCTCTTGCTTCTCTTCACCGTCCCTTGGCACCCTACCTACAGGCACAACAGCACTGGGGATCTGTGCTTTCCCAGAGACGGAACATCTCACGGCGCTCAGCCTCGGCAGAGCCTCTTTCTGAAAAGGCAAACGGTCGGATCCTTCTCCCACGAGGAAGGGCACAGCCCTGAAAGCTCTTGCTGCTCTTCACCGTCCCTTGGCACCCTACCTACAGGCACAACAACACTGGGGATCTGTGCTTTCCCAGACACGGAACATCTCACGGCGCTCAGCCTCGGCAAGCCTCTTTCTGAAAAGGCGAACGGTCGGATCCTTCTCCCACGAGGAAGGGCCCAGCCCTGAAAGCTCTTGCTGCTCTTCACTGTCCCCGTGCAGCCTATGCACAGGCACAACAACACTGGGGATCTGTGCTTTCCCAGAGACGGAACATCTCACGGCGCTAGCCTCGGCAGAGCCTCTTTCTGAAAAGGCGAACGGTCGGATCCTTCTCCCACGAGGTAGGGCCCAGCCCTGAAAGCTCTTGCTGCTCTTCACCGTCCCTTGGCACCCTACCTACAGGCACAACAGCACTGGGGATCTGTGCTTTCCCAGAGACGGAACATCTCACGGCGCTCAGCCTCGGCAGAGCCTCTTTCTGAAAAAAGGCGAACGGTCGGATCCTTCTCCCACAAGGATGGTGCCAGCCCTGAAAGCTCTTGCTGCTCTTCACCGTCCCTTGGCACCCTACCTACAGGCACAACAACACTGGGGATCTGTGCTTTCCCAGAGACGGAACATCTCACGGCGCTCAGCCTCGGCAAGCCTCTTTCTGAAAAGGCGAACGGTCGGATCCTTCTCCCACGAGGAAGGGCCCAGCCCTGAAAGCTCTTGCTGCTCTTCACTGTCCCCGTGCAGCCTATGCACAGGCAGAACAACACTGGGGATCTGTGCTTTCCCAGAGACGGAACATCTCACGGCGCTATCCTCGGCAGAGCCTCTTTCTGAAAAGGCGAACGGTCGGATCCTTCTCCCACGAGGAAGGGCCCAGCCCTGAAAGCTCTTGCTGCTCTTCACCGTCCCTTGGCACCCTACCTACAGGCACAACAACACTGGGGATCTGTGCTTTCCCAGACACGGAACATCTCACGGCGCTCAGCCTCGGCAGAGCCTCTTTCTGAAAAGGCGAACGGTCGGATCCTTCTCCCACGAGGAAGGGCCCAGCCCTGAAAGCTCTTGCTGCTCTTCACCGTCCCTTGGCACCCTACCTACAGGCACAACAGCACTGGGGATCTGTGCTTTCCCAGAGACGGAACATCTCACGGCGCTAGCCTCGGCAGAGCCTCTTTCTGAAAAGGCGAACGGTCGGATCCTTCTCCCACGAGGAAGGGCCCAGCCCTGAAAGCTCTTGCTGCTCTTCACCGTCCCTTGGCACCCTACCTACAGGCACAACAGCACTGGGGATCTGTGCTTTCCCAGAGACGGAACATCTCACGGCGCTCAGCCTCGGCAGAGCCTCTTTCTGAAAAGGCGAACGGTCGGATCCTTCTCCCACGAGGAAGGGCCCAGCCCTGAAAGCTCTTGCTGCTCTTCACTGTCCCCGTGCAGCCTATGCACAGGCACAACAACACTGGGGATCTGTGCTTTCCCAGAGACGGAACATCTCACGGCGCTAGCCTCGGGAGAGCCTCTTTCTGAAAAGGCGAACGGTCGGATCCTTCTCCCACGAGGAAGGGCCCAGCCCTGAAAGCTCTTGCTTCTCTTCACCGTCCCTTGGCACCCTACCTACAGGCACAACAGCACTGGGGATTTCTGCTTTCCCAGAGACGGAACATCTCACGGCGCTAGCCTCGGCAGAGCCTCTTTCTGAAAAGGCGAACGGTCGGATCCTTCTCCCACGAGGAAGGGCCCAGCCCTGAAAGCTCTTGCTGCTCTTCACCGTCCCTTGGCACCCTACCTACAGGCACAACAGCACTGGGGATCTGTGCTTTCCCAGAGACGGAACATCTCACGGCGCTAGCCTCGGCAGAGCCTCTTTCTGAAAAGGCGAACGGTCGGATCCTTCTCCCACGAGGAAGGGCCCAGCCCTGAAAGCTCTTGCTGCTCTTCACCGTCCCTTGGCACCCTACCTACAGGCACAACAGCACTGGGGATCTGTGCTTTCCCAGAGACGGAACATCTCACGGCGCTCAGCCTCGGCAGAGCCTCTTTCTGAAAAGGCGAACGGTCGGATCCTTCTCCCACGAGGAAGGGCACAGCCCTGAAAGCTCTTGCTGCTCTTCACCGTCCCTTGGCACCCTACCTACAGGCACAACAGCACTGGGGATCTGTGCTTTCCCAGAGACGGAACATCTCACGGCGCTAGCCTCGGCAGAGCCTCTTTCTGAAAAGGCGAACGGTCGGATCCTTCTCCCACGAGGTAGGGCCCAGCCCTGAAAGCTCTTGCTGCTCTTCACCGTCCCTTGGCACCCTACCTACAGGCACAACAGCACTGGGGATCTGTGCTTTCCCAGAGACGGAACATCTCACGGCGCTCAGCCTCGGCAGAGCCTCTTTCTGAAAAAAGGCGAACGGTCGGATCCTTCTCCCACAAGGATGGTGCCAGCCCTGAAAGCTCTTGCTGCTCTTCACCGTCCCTTGGCACCCTACCTACAGGCACAACAGCACTGGGGATCTGTGCTTTCCCAGAGACGGAACATCTCACGGCGCTCAGCCTCGGCAGAGCCTCTTTCTGAAAAGGTGAACGGTCGGATCCTTCTCCCACGAGGAAGGGCCCAGCCCTGAAAGCTCTTGCTGCTCTTCACCGTCCCTTGGCACCCTACCTACAGGCACAACAACACTGGGGATCTGTGCTTTCCCAGACACGGAACATCTCACGGCGCTCAGCCTCGGCAAGCCTCTTTCTGAAAAGGCGAACGGTCGGATCCTTCTCCCACGAGGAAGGGCCCAGCCCTGAAAGCTCTTGCTGCTCTTCACTGTCCCCGTGCAGCCTATGCACAGGCAGAACAACACTGGGGATCTGTGCTTTCCCAGAGACGGAACATCTCACGGCGCTATCCTCGGCAGAGCCTCTTTCTGAAAAGGCGAACGGTCGGATCCTTCTCCCACGAGGAAGGGCCCAGCCCTGAAAGCTCTTGCTTCTCTTCACCGTCCCTTGGCACCCTACCTACAGGCACAACAGCACTGGGGATCTGTGCTTTCCCAGAGACGGAACATCTCACGGCGCTCAGCCTCGGCAGAGCCTCTTTCTGAAAAGGCGAACGGTCGGATCCTTCTCCCACGAGGAAGGGCACAGCCCTGAAAGCTCTTGCTGCTCTTCACCGTCCCTTGGCACCCTACCTACAGGCACAACAACACTGGGGATCTGTGCTTTCCCAGACACGGAACATCTCACGGCGCTCAGCCTCGGCAAGCCTCTTTCTGAAAAGGCGAACGGTCGGATCCTTCTCCCACGAGGAAGGGCCCAGCCCTGAAAGCTCTTGCTGCTCTTCACTGTCCCCGTGCAGCCTATGCACAGGCACAACAACACTGGGGATCTGTGCTTTCCCAGAGACGGAACATCTCACGGCGCTATCCTCGGCAGAGCCTCTTTCTGAAAAGGCGAACGGTCGGATCCTTCTCCCACGAGGAAGGGCCCAGCCCTGAAAGCTCTTGCTTCTCTTCACCGTCCCTTGGCACCCTACCTACAGGCACAACAGCACTGGGGATTTCTGCTTTCCCAGAGACGGAACATCTCACGGCGCTAGCCTCGGCAGAGCCTCTTTCTGAAAAGGCGAACGGTCGGATCCTTCTCCCACGAGGAAGGGCCCAGCCCTGAAAGCTCTTGCTGCTCTTCACCGTCCCTTGGCACCCTACCTACAGGCACAACAGCACTGGGGATCTGTGCTTTCCCAGAGACGGAACATCTCACGGCGCTAGCCTCGGCAGAGCCTCTTTCTGAAAAGGCGAACGGTCGGATCCTTCTCCCACGAGGTAGGGCCCAGCCCTGAAAGCTCTTGCTGCTCTTCACCGTCCCTTGGCACCCTACCTACAGGCACAACAGCACTGGGGATCTGTGCTTTCCCAGAGACGGAACATCTCACGGCGCTCAGCCTCGGCAGAGCCTCTTTCTGAAAAAAGGCGAACGGTCGGATCCTTCTCCCACAAGGATGGTGCCAGCCCTGAAAGCTCTTGCTGCTCTTCACCGTCCCTTGGCACCCTACCTACAGGCACAACAACACTGGGGATCTGTGCTTTCCCAGAGACGGAACATCTCACGGCGCTCAGCCTCGGCAAGCCTCTTTCTGAAAAGGCGAACGGTCGGATCCTTCTCCCACGAGGAAGGGCCCAGCCCTGAAAGCTCTTGCTGCTCTTCACTGTCCCCGTGCAGCCTATGCACAGGCAGAACAACACTGGGGATCTGTGCTTTCCCAGAGACGGAACATCTCACGGCGCTATCCTCGGCAGAGCCTCTTTCTGAAAAGGCGAACGGTCGGATCCTTCTCCCACGAGGAAGGGCCCAGCCCTGAAAGCTCTTGCTGCTCTTCACCGTCCCTTGGCACCCTACCTACAGGCACAACAGCACTGGGGATCTGTGCTTTCCCAGAGACGGAACATCTCACGGCGCTAGCCTCGGCAGAGCCTCTTTCTGAAAAGGCGAACGGTCGGATCCTTCTCCCACGAGGAAGGGCCCAGCCCTGAAAGCTCTTGCTGCTCTTCACCGTCCCTTGGCACCCTACCTACAGGCACAACAACACTGGGGATCTGTGCTTTCCCAGACACGGAACATCTCACGGCGCTCAGCCTCGGCAAGCCTCTTTCTGAAAAGGCGAACGGTCGGATCCTTCTCCCACGAGGAAGGGCCCAGCCCTGAAAGCTCTTGCTGCTCTTCACTGTCCCCGTGCAGCCTATGCACAGGCAGAACAACACTGGGGATCTGTGCTTTCCCAGAGACGGAACATCTCACGGCGCTCAGCCTCGGCAGAGCCTCTTTCTGAAAAGGCGAACGGTCGGATCCTTCTCCCACGAGGAAGGGCCCAGCCCTGAAAGCTCTTGCTGCTCTTCACCGTCCCTTGGCACCCTACCTACAGGCACAACAGCACTGGGGATCTGTGCTTTCCCAGAGACGGAACATCTCACGGCGCTCAGCCTCGGCAGAGCCTCTTTCTGAAAAGGCGAACGGTCGGATCCTTCTCCCACGAGGAAGGGCACAGCCCTGAAAGCTCTTGCTGCTCTTCACCGTCCCTTGGCACCCTACCTACAGGCACAACAACACTGGGGATCTGTGCTTTCCCAGACACGGAACATCTCACGGCGCTCAGCCTCGGCAAGCCTCTTTCTGAAAAGGCGAACGGTCGGATCCTTCTCCCACGAGGAAGGGCCCAGCCCTGAAAGCTCTTGCTGCTCTTCACTGTCCCCGTGCAGCCTATGCACAGGCACAACAACACTGGGGATCTGTGCTTTCCCAGAGACGGAACATCTCACGGCGCTATCCTCGGCAGAGCCTCTTTCTGAAAAGGCGAACGGTCGGATCCTTCTCCCACGAGGAAGGGCCCAGCCCTGAAAGCTCTTGCTTCTCTTCACCATCCCTTGGCACCCTACCTACAGGCACAACAGCACTGGGGATTTCTGCTTTCCCAGAGACGGAACATCTCACGGCGCTAGCCTCGGCAGAGCCTCTTTCTGAAAAGGCGAACGGTCGGATCCTTCTCCCACGAGGAAGGGCCCAGCCCTGAAAGCTCTTGCTGCTCTTCACCGTCCCTTGGCACCCTACCTACAGGCACAACAGCACTGGGGATCTGTGCTTTCCCAGAGACGGAACATCTCACGGCGCTAGCCTCGGCAGAGCCTCTTTCTGAAAAAAGGCGAACGGTCGGATCCTTCTCCCACGAGGAAGGGCCCAGCCCTGAAAGCTCTTGCTGCTCTTCACCGTCCCTTGGCACCCTACCTACAGGCACAACAGCACTGGGGATCTGTGCTTTCCCAGAGACGGAACATCTCACGGCGCTCAGCCTCGGCAAGCCTCTTTCTGAAAAGGCGAACGGTCGGATCCTTCTCCCACGAGGAAGGGCCCAGCCCTGAAAGCTCTTGCTGCTCTTCACTGTCCCCGTGCAGCCTATGCACAGGCAGAACAACACTGGGGATCTGTGCTTTCCCAGAGACGGAACATCTCACGGCGCTAGCCTCGGCAGAGCCTCTTTCTGAAAAGGCGAACGGTCGGATCCTTCTCCCACGAGGAAGGGCCCAGCCCTGAAAGCTCTTGCTGCTCTTCACCGTCCCTTGGCACCCTACCTACAGGCACAACAACATTGGGGATCTGTGCTTTCCCAGACACGGAACATCTCACGGCGCTCAGCCTCGGCAAGCCTCTTTCTGAAAAGGCGAACGGTCGGATCCTTCTCCCACGAGGAAGGGCCCAGCCCTGAAAGCTCTTGCTGCTCTTCACCGTCCCTTGGCACCCTACCTACAGGCACAACAGCACTGGGGATCTGTGCTTTCCCAGAGACGGAACATCTCACGGCGCTAGCCTCGGCAGAGCCTCTTTCTGAAAAGGCGAACGGTCGGATCCTTCTCCCACGAGGTAGGGCCCAGCCCTGAAAGCTCTTGCTGCTCTTCACCGTCCCTTGGCACCCTACCTACAGGCACAACAGCACTGGGGATCTGTGCTTTCCCAGAGACGGAACATCTCACGGCGCTCAGCCTCGGCAGAGCCTCTTTCTGAAAAAAGGCGAACGGTCGGATCCTTCTCCCACACGGATGGTGCCAGCCCTGAAAGCTCTTGCTGCTCTTCACCGTCCCTTGGCACCCTACCTACAGGCACAACAGCACTGGGGATCTGTGCTTTCCCAGAGACGGAACATCTCACGGCGCTCAGCCTCGGCAGAGCCTCTTTCTGAAAAGGCGAACGGTCGGATCCTTCTCCCACGAGGAAGGGCCCAGCCCTGAAAGCTCTTGCTGCTCTTCACCGTCCCTTGGCACCCTACCTACAGGCACAACAACACTGGGGATCTGTGCTTTCCCAGACACGGAACATCTCACGGCGCTCAGCCTCGGCAGAGCCTCTTTCTGAAAAGGCGAACGGTCGGATCCTTCTCCCACGAGGAAGGGCACAGCCCTGAAAGCTCTTGCTGCTCTTCACCGTCCCTTGGCACCCTACCTACAGGCACAACAGCACTGGGGATCTGTGCTTTCCCAGAGACGGAACATCTCACGGCGCTCAGCCTCGGCAGAGCCTCTTTCTGAAAAGGCGAACGGTCGGATCCTTCTCCCACGAGGAAGGGCCCAGCCCTGAAAGCTCTTGCTGCTCTTCACCGTCCCTTGGCACCCTACCTACAGGCACAACAACACTGTGGATCTGTGCTTTCCCAGACACGGAACATCTCACGGCGCTCAGCCTCGGCAAGCCTCTTTCTGAAAAGGCGAACGGTCGGATCCTTCTCCCACGAGGAAGGGCCCAGCCCTGAAAGCTCTTGCTGCTCTTCACTGTCCCCGTGCAGCCTATGCACAGGCACAACAACACTGGGGATCTGTGCTTTCCCAGAGACGGAACATCTCACGGCGCTATCCTCGGCAGAGCCTCTTTCTGAAAAGGCGAAGGGTCGGATCCTTCTCCCACGAGGAAGGGCCCAGCCCTGAAAGCTCTTGCTGCTCTTCACCGTCCCTTGGCACCCTACCTACAGGCACAACAGCACTGGGGATCTGTGCTTTCCCAGAGACGGAACATCTCACGGCGCTAGCCTCGGCAGAGCCTCTTTCTGAAAAGGCGAACGGTCGGATCCTTCTCCCACGAGGTAGGGCCCAGCCCTGAAAGCTCTTGCTGCTCTTCACCGTCCCTTGGCACCCTACCTACAGGCACAACAGCACTGGGGATCTGTGCTTTCCCAGAGACGGAACATCTCACGGCGCTCAGCCTCGACAGAGCCTCTTTCTGAAAATGCGAACGGTCGGATCCTTCTCCCACGAGGAAGGGCACAGCCCTGAAAGCTCTTGCTGCTCTTCACCGTCCCTTGGCACCCTACCTACAGGCACAACAGCACTGGGGATCTGTGCGTTCCCAGAGACGGAACATCTCACGGCGCTAGCCTCGGCAGAGCCTCTTTCTGAAAAGGCGAACGGTCGGATCCTTCTCCCACGAGGTAGGGCCCAGCCCTGAAAGCTCTTGCTGCTCTTCACCGTCGCTTGGCACCCTACCTACAGGCACAACAGCACTGGGGATCTGTGCTTTCCCAGAGACGGAACATCTCACGGCGCTCAGCCTCGGCAGAGCCTCTTTCTGAAAAAAGGCGAACGGTCGGATCCTTCTCCCACAAGGATGGTGCCAGCCCTGAAAGCTCTTGCTGCTCTTCACCGTCCCTTGGCACCCTACCTACAGGCACAACAGCACTGGGGATCTGTGCTTTCCCAGAGACGGAACATCTCACAGCGCTCAGCCTCGGAAAGCCTCTTTCTGAAAAGGCGAACGGTCGGATCCTTCTCCCACGAGGAAGGGCCCAGCCCTGAAAGCTCTTGCTGCTCTTCACTGTCCCCGTGCAGCCTATGCACAGGCACAACAACACTGGGGATCTGTGCTTTCCCAGAGACGGAACATCTCACGGCGCTAGCCTCGGGAGAGCCTCTTTCTGAAAAGGCGAACGGTCGGATCCTTCTCCCACGAGGAAGGGCCCAGCCCTGAAAGCTCTTGCTTCTCTTCACCGTCCCTTGGCACCCTACCTACAGGCACAACAGCACTGGGGATTTCTGCTTTCCCAGAGACGGAACATCTCACGGCGCTAGCCTCGGCAGAGCCTCTTTCTGAAAAGGCGAACGGTCGGATCCTTCTCCCACGAGGAAGGGCCCAGCCCTGAAAGCTCTTGCTGCTCTTCACCGTCCCTTGGCACCCTACCTACAGGCACAACAGCACTGGGGATCTGTGCTTTCCCAGAGACGGAACATCTCACGGCGCTAGCCTCGGCAGAGCCTCTTTCTGAAAAGGCGAACGGTCGGATCCTTCTCCCACGAGGAAGGGCCCAGCCCTGAAAGCTCTTGCTGCTCTTCACCGTCCCTTGGCACCCTACCTACAGGCACAACAGCACTGGGGATCTGTGCTTTCCCAGAGACGGAACATCTCACGGCGCTCAGCCTCGGCAGAGCCTCTTTCTGAAAAGGCGAACGGTCGGATCCTTCTCCCACGAGGAAGGGCACAGCCCTGAAAGCTCTTGCTGCTCTTCACCGTCCCTTGGCACCCTACCTACAGGCACAACAACACTGGGGATCTGTGCTTTCCCAGACACGGAACATCTCACGGCGCTCAGCCTCGGCAAGCCTCTTTCTGAAAAGGCGAACGGTCGGATCCTTCTCCCACGAGGAAGGGCCCAGCCCTGAAAGCTCTTGCTGCTCTTCACTGTCCCCGTGCAGCCTATGCACAGGCACAACAACACTGGGGATCTGTGCTTTCCCAGAGACGGAACATCTCACGGCGCTATCCTCGGCAGAGCCTCTTTCTGAAAAGGCGAAGGGTCGGATCCTTCTCCCACGAGGAAGGGCCCAGCCCTGAAAGCTCTTGCTGCTCTTCACCGTTCCTTGGCACCCTACCTACAGGCACAACAGCACTGGGGATTTGTGCTTTCCCAGAGACGGAACATCTCACGGCGCTAGCCTCGGCAGAGCCTCTTTCTGAAAAGGCGAACGGTCGGATCCTTCTCCCACGAGGTAGGGCCCAGCCCTGAAAGCTCTTGCTGCTCTTCACCGTCCCTTGGCACCCTACCTACAGGCACAACAGCACTGGGGATTTCTGCTTTCCCAGAGACGGAACATCTCACGGCGCTAGCCTCGGCAGAGCCTCTTTCTGAAAAGGCGAACGGTCGGATCCTTCTCCCACGAGGAAGGGCCCAGCCCTGAAAGCTCTTGCTGCTCTTCACCGTCCCTTGGCACCCTACCTACAGGCACAACAGCACTGGGGATCTGTGCTTTCCCAGAGACGGAACATCTCACGGCGCTAGCCTCGGCAGAGCCTCTTTCTGAAAAGGCGAACGGTCGGATCCTTCTCCCACGAGGAAGGGCCCAGCCCTGAAAGCTCTTGCTGCTCTTCACCGTCCCTTGGCACCCTACCTACAGGCACAACAGCACTGGGGATCTGTGCTTTCCCAGAGACGGAACATCTCACGGCGCTCAGCCTCGGCAGAGCCTCTTTCTGAAAAAAGGCGAACGGTCGGATCCTTCTCCCACACGGATGGTGCCAGCCCTGAAAGCTCTTGCTGCTCTTCACCGTCCCTTGGCACCCTACCTACAGGCACAACAGCACTGGGGATCTGTGCTTTCCCAGACACGGAACATCTCACGGCGCTCAGCCTCGGCAGAGCCTCTTTCTGAAAAGGCGAACGGTCGGATCCTTCTCCCACGAGGAAGGGCCCAGCCCTGAAAGCTCTTGCTGCTCTTCACCGTCCCTTGGCACCCTACCTACAGGCACAACAACACTGGGGATCTGTGCTTTCCCAGACACGGAACATCTCACGGCGCTCAGCCTCGGCAAGCCTCTTTCTGAAAAGGCGAACGGTCGGATCCTTCTCCCACGAGGAAGGGCCCAGCCCTGAAAGCTCTTGCTGCTCTTCACTGTCCCCGTGCAGCCTATGCACAGGCACAACAACACTGGGGATCTGTGCTTTCCCAGAGACGGAACATCTCACGGCGCTAGCCTCGGGAGAGCCTCTTTCTGAAAAGGCGAACGGTCGGATCCTTCTCCCACGAGGAAGGGCCCAGCCCTGAAAGCTCTTGCTTCTCTTCACCGTCCCTTGGCACCCTACCTACAGGCACAACAGCACTGGGGATTTCTGCTTTCCCAGAGACGGAACATCTCACGGCGCTAGCCTCGGCAGAGCCTCTTTCTGAAAAGGCGAACGGTCGGATCCTTCTCCCACGAGGAAGGGCCCAGCCCTGAAAGCTCTTGCTGCTCTTCACCGTCCCTTGGCACCCTACCTACAGGCACAACAACACTGGGGATCTGTGCTTTCCCAGACACGGAACATCTCACGGCGCTCAGCCTCGGCAGAGCCTCTTTCTGAAAAGGCGAACGGTCGGATCCTTCTCCCACGAGGAAGGGCCCAGCCCTGAAAGCTCTTGCTGCTCTTCACTGTCCCCGTGCAGCCTATACACAGGCAGAACAACACTGGGGATCTGTGCTTTCCCAGAGACGGAACATCTCACGGCGCTCAGCCTCGGCAGAGCCTCTTTCTGAAAAGGCGAACGGTCGGATCCTTCTCCCACACGGATGGTGCCAGCCCTGAAAGCTCTTGCTGCTCTTCACCGTCCCTTGGCACCCTACCTACAGGCACAACAGCACTGGGGATCTGTGCTTTCCCAGAGACGGAACATCTCACGGCGCTCAGCCTCGGCAGAGCCTCTTTCTGAAAAGGCGAACGGTCGGATCCTTCTCCCACGAGGAAGGGCCCAGCCCTGAAAGCTCTTGCTGCTCTTCACTGTCCCCGTGCAGCCTATGCACAGGCACAACAACACTGGGGATCTGTGCTTTCCCAGAGACGGAACATCTCACGGCGCTATCCTCGGCAGAGCCTCTTTCTGAAAAGGCGAACGGTCGGATCCTTCTCCCACGAGGTAGGGCCCAGCCCTGAAAGCTCTTGCTGCTCTTCACCGTCCCTTGGCACCCTACCTACAGGCACAACAGCACTGGGGATCTGTGCTTTCCCAGAGACGGAACATCTCACGGCGCTCAGCCTCGACAGAGCCTCTTTCTGAAAAGGCGAACGGTCGTATCCTTCTCCCACGAGGAAAGGCACAGCCCTGAAAGCTCTTGCTGCTCTTCACCGTCCCTTGGCACCCTACCTACAGGCACAACAGCACTGGGGATCTGTGCTTTCCCAGAGACGGAACATCTCACGGCGCTCAGCCTCGGCAGAGCCTCTTTCTGAAAAGGTGAACGGTCGGATCCTTCTCCCACGAGGAAGGGCACAGCCCTGAAAGCTCTTGCTGCTCTTCACCGTCCCTTGGCACCCTACCTACAGGCACAACAACACTGGGGATCTGTGCTTTCCCAGAGACGGAACATCTCACGGCGCTCAGCCTCGGCAGAGCCTCTTTCTGAAAAGGCGAACGGTCGGATCCTTCTCCCACGAGGAAGGGCCCAGCCCTGAAAGCTCTTGCTGCTCTTCACTGTCCCCGTGCAGCCTATGCACAGGCAGAACAACACTGGGGATCTGTGCTTTCCCAGAGACGGAACATCTCACGGCGCTATCCTCGGCAGAGCCTCTTTCTGAAAAGGCGAACGGTCGGATCCTTCTCCCACGAGGAAGGGCCCAGCCCTGAAAGCTCTTGCTTCTCTTCACCGTCCCTTGGCACCCTACCTACAGGCACAACAGCACTGGGGATCTGTGCTTTCCCAGAGACGGAACATCTCACGGCGCTCAGCCTCGGCAGAGCCTCTTTCTGAAAAGGCGAACGGTCGGATCCTTCTCCCACGAGGAAGGGCACAGCCCTGAAAGCTCTTGCTGCTCTTCACCGTCCCTTGGCACCCTACCTACAGGCACAACAACACTGGGGATCTGTGCTTTCCCAGAGACGGAACATCTCACGGCGCTCAGCCTCGGCAAGCCTCTTTCTGAAAAGGCGAACGGTCGGATCCTTCTCCCACGAGGAAGGGCCCAGCCCTGAATGCTCTTGCTGCTCTTCACCGTCCCTTGGCACCCTACCTACAGGCACAACAACACTGGGGATCTGTGCTTTCCCAGACACGGAACATCTCACGGCGCTCAGCCTCGGCAGAGCCTCTTTCTGAAAAGGCGAACGGTCGGATCCTTCTCCCACGAGGAAGGGCCCAGCCCTGAAAGCTCTTGCTGCTCTTCAGTGTCCCCGTGCAGCCTATACACAGGCAGAACAACACTGGGGATCTGTGCTTTCCCAGAGACGGAACATCTCACGGCGCTCAGCCTCGGCAGAGCCTCTTTCTGAAAAGGCGAACGGTCGGATCCTTCTCCCACACGGATGGTGCCAGCCCTGAAAGCTCTTGCTGCTCTTCACCGTCCCTTGGCACCCTACCTACAGGCACAACAGCACTGGGGATCTGTGCTTTCCCAGAGACGGAACATCTCACGGCGCTCAGCCTCGGCAGAGCCTCTTTCTGAAAAGGCGAACGGTCGGATCCTTCTCCCACGAGGAAGGGCCCAGCCCTGAAAGCTCTTGCTGCTCTTCACTGTCCCCGTGCAGCCTATGCACAGGCACAACAACACTGGGGATCTGTGCTTTCCCAGAGACGGAACATCTCACGGCGCTATCCTCGGCAGAGCCTCTTTCTGAAAAGGCGAAGGGTCGGATCCTTCTCCCACGAGGAAGGGCCCAGCCCTGAAAGCTCTTGCTGCTCTTCACCGTCCCTTGGCACCCTACCTACAGGCACAACAGCACTGGGGATCTGTGCTTTCCCAGAGACGGAACATCTCACGGCGCTAGCCTCGGCAGAGCCTCTTTCTGAAAAGGCGAACGGTCGGATCCTTCTCCCACGAGGTAGGGCCCAGCCCTGAAAGCTCTTGCTGCTCTTCACCGTCCCTTGGCACCCTACCTACAGGCACAACAGCACTGGGGATCTGTGCTTTCCCAGAGACGGAACATCTCACGGCGCTCAGCCTCGACAGAGCCTCTTTCTGAAAATGCGAACGGTCGTATCCTTCTCCCACGAGGAAAGGCACAGCCCTGAAAGCTCTTGCTGCTCTTCACCGTCCCTTGGCACCCTACCTACAGGCACAACAGCACTGGGGATCTGTGCTTTCCCAGAGACGGAACATCTCACGGCGCTCAGCCTCGGCAGAGCCTCTTTCTGAAAAGGTGAACGGTCGGATCCTTCTCCCACGAGGAAGGGCACAGCCCTGAAAGCTCTTGCTGCTCTTCACCGTCCCTTGGCACCCTACCTACAGGCACAACAACACTGGGGATCTGTGCTTTCCCAGACACGGAACATCTCACGGCGCTCAGCCTCGGCAAGCCTCTTTCTGAAAAGGCGAACGGTCGGATCCTTCTCCCACGAGGAAGGGCCCAGCCCTGAAAGCTCTTGCTGCTCTTCACTGTCCCCGTGCAGCCTATGCACAGGCAGAACAACACTGGGGATCTGTGCTTTCCCAGAGACGGAACATCTCACGGCGCTATCCTCGGCAGAGCCTCTTTCTGAAAAGGCGAACGGTCGGATCCTTCTCCCACGAGGAAGGGCCCAGCCCTGAAAGCTCTTGCTTCTCTTCACCGTCCCTTGGCACCCTACCTACAGGCACAACAGCACTGGGGATCTGTGCTTTCCCAGAGACGGAACATCTCACGGCGCTCAGCCTCGGCAGAGCCTCTTTCTGAAAAGGCGAACGGTCGGATCCTTCTCCCACGAGGAAGGGCACAGCCCTGAAAGCTCTTGCTGCTCTTCACCGTCCCTTGGCACCCTACCTACAGGCACAACAACACTGGGGATCTGTGCTTTCCCAGAGACGGAACATCTCACGGCGCTCAGCCTCGGCAAGCCTCTTTCTGAAAAGGCGAACGGTCGGATCCTTCTCCCACGAGGAAGGGCCCAGCCCTGAATGCTCTTGCTGCTCTTCACCGTCCCTTGGCACCCTACCTACACACACAACAACACTGGGGATCTGTGCTTTCCCAGACACGGAACATCTCACGGCGCTCAGCCTCGGCAAGCCTCTTTCTGAAAAGGCGAACGGTCGGATCCTTCTCCCACGAGGAAGGGCCCAGCCCTGAAAGCTCTTGCTGCTCTTCACTGTCCCCGTGCAGCCTATGCACAGGCACAACAACACTGGGGATCTGTGCTTTCCCAGACACGGAACATCTCACGGCGCTAGCCTCGGCAGAGCCTCTTTCTGAAAAGGCGAACGGTCGGATCCTTCTCCCACGAGGAAGGGCCCAGCCCTGAAAGCTCTTGCTTCTCTTCACCGTCCCTTGGCACCCTACCTACAGGCACAACAGCACTGGGGATTTCTGCTTTCCCAGAGACGGAACATCTCACGGCGCTAGCCTCGGCAGAGCCTCTTTCTGAAAAGGCGAACGGTCGGATCCTTCTCCCACGAGGAAGGGCCCAGCCCTGAAAGCTCTTGCTGCTCTTCACCGTCCCTTGGCACCCTACCTACAGGCACAACAGCACTGGGGATCTGTGCTTTCCCAGAGACGGAACATCTCACGGCGCTAGCCTCGGCAGAGCCTCTTTCTGAAAAGGCGAACGGTCGGATCCTTCTCCCACGAGGTAGGGCCCAGCCCTGAAAGCTCTTGCTGCTCTTCACCGTCCCTTGGCACCCTACCTACAGGCACAACAGCACTGGGGATCTGTGCTTTCCCAGAGACGGAACATCTCACGGCGCTCAGCCTCGGCAGAGCCTCTTTCTGAAAAGGCGAACGGTCGGATCCTTCTCCCACGAGGTAGGGCCCAGCCCTGAAAGCTCTTGCTGCTCTTCACCGTCCCTTGGCACCCTACCTACAGGCACAACAGCACTGGGGATCTGTGCTTTCCCAGAGACGGAACATCTCACGGCGCTAGCCTCGGCAGAGCCTCTTTCTGAAAAGGCGAACGGTCGGATCCTTCTCCCACGAGGTAGGGCCCAGCCCTGAAAGCTCTTGCTGCTCTTCACCGTCCCTTGGCACCCTACCTACAGGCACAACAGCACTGGGGATCTGTGCTTTCCCAGAGACGGAACATCTCACGGCGCTCAGCCTCGGCAGAGCCTCTTTCTGAAAAGGCGAACGGTCGGATCCTTCTCCCACGAGGAAGGGCACAGCCCTGAAAGCTCTTGCTGCTCTTCACCGTCCCTTGGCACCCTACCTACAGGCACAACAGCACTGGGGATCTGTGCTTTCCCAGAGACGGAACATCTCACGGCGCTATCCTCGGCAGAGCCTCTTTCTGAAAAGGCGAACGGTCGGATCCTTCTCCCACGAGGAAGGGCCCAGCCCTGAAAGCTCTTGCTGCTCTTCACCGTCCCTTGGCACCCTACCTACAGGCACAACAGCACTGGGGATTTCTGCTTTCCCAGAGACGGAACATCTCACGGCGCTAGCCTCGGCAGAGCCTCTTTCTGAAAAGGCGAACGGTCGGATCCTTCTCCCACGAGGAAGGGCCCAGCCCTGAAAGCTCTTGCTGCTCTTCACCGTCCCTTGGCACCCTACCTACAGGCACAACAGCACTGGGGATCTGTGCTTTCCCAGAGACGGAACATCTCACGGCGCTATCCTCGGCAGAGCCTCTTTCTGAAAAGGCGAACGGTCGGATCCTTCTCCCACGAGGAAGGGCCCAGCCCTGAAAGCTCTTGCTTCTCTTCACCGTCCCTTGGCACCCTACCTACAGGCACAACAGCACTGGGGATCTGTGCTTTCCCAGAGACGGAACATCTCACGGCGCTCAGCCTCGGCAGAGCTTCTTTCTGAAAAGGCGAACGGTCGGATCCTTCTCCCACGAGGAAGGGCACAGCCCTGAAAGCTCTTGCTGCTCTTCACCGTCCCTTGGCACCCTACCTACAGGCACAACAACACTGGGGATCTGTGCTTTCCCAGACACGGAACATCTCACGGCGCTCAGCCTCGGCAAGCCTCTTTCTGAAAAGGCGAACGGTCGGATCCTTCTCCCACGAGGAAGGGCCCAGCCCTGAAAGCTCTTGCTGCTCTTCACTGTCCCCGTGCAGCCTATGCACAGGCACAACAACACTGGGGATCTGTGCTTTCCCAGAGACGGAACATCTCACGGCGCTATCCTCGGCAGAGCCTCTTTCTGAAAAGGCGAACGGTCGGATCCTTCTCCCACGAGGAAGGGCCCAGCCCTGAAAGCTCTTGCTTCTCTTCACCGTCCCTTGGCACCCTACCTACAGGCACAACAGCACTGGGGATTTCTGCTTTCCCAGAGACGGAACATCTCACGGCGCTAGCCTCGGCAGAGCCTCTTTCTGAAAAGGCGAACGGTCGGATCCTTCTCCCACGAGGAAGGGCCCAGCCCTGAAAGCTCTTGCTGCTCTTCACCGTCCCTTGGCACCCTACCTACAGGCACAACAGCACTGGGGATCTGTGCTTTCCCAGAGACGGAACATCTCACGGCGCTAGCCTCGGCAGAGCCTCTTTCTGAAAAGGCGAACGGTCGGATCCTTCTCCCACGAGGTAGGGCCCAGCCCTGAAAGCTCTTGCTGCTCTTCACCGTCCCTTGGCACCCTACCTACAGGCACAACAGCACTGGGGATCTGTGCTTTCCCAGAGACGGAACATCTCACGGCGCTCAGCCTCGGCAGAGCCTCTTTCTGAAAATGCGAACGGTCGGATCCTTCTCCCACGAGGAAGGGCCCAGCCCTGAAAGCTCTTGCTGCTCTTCACCGTCCCTTGGCACCCTACCTACAGGCACAACAGCACTGGGGATCTGTGCTTTCCCAGACACGGAACATCTCACGGCGCTAGCCTCGGCAGAGCCTCTTTCTGAAAATGCGAACGGTCGGATCCTTCTCCCACGAGGAAGGGCACAGCCCTGAAAGCTCTTGCTGCTCTTCACCGTCCCTTGGCACCCTACCTACAGGCACAACAGCACTGGGGATCTGTGCTTTCCCAGAGACGGAACATCTCACGGCGCTCAGCCTCGGCAGAGCCTCTTTCTGAAAAGGCGAACGGTCGGATCCTTCTCCCACGAGGAAGGGCACAGCCCTGAAAGCTCTTGCTGCTCTTCACCGTCCCTTGGCACCCTACCTACAGGCACAACAGCACTGGGGATCTGTGCTTTCCCAGAGACGGAACATCTCACGGCGCTAGCCTCGGCAGAGCCTCTTTCTGAAAAGGCGAACGGTCGGATCCTTCTCCCACGAGGTAGGGCCCAGCCCTGAAAGCTCTTGCTGCTCTTCACCGTCCCTTGGCACCCTACCTACAGGCACAACAGCACTGGGGATCTGTGCTTTCCCAGAGACGGAACATCTCACGGCGCTCAGCCTCGGCAGAGCCTCTTTCTGAAAAAAGGCGAACGGTCGGATCCTTCTCCCACAAGGATGGTGCCAGCCCTGAAAGCTCTTGCTGCTCTTCACCGTCCCTTGGCACCCTACCTACAGGCACAACAGCACTGGGGATCTGTGCTTTCCCAGAGACGGAACATCTCACGGCGCTCAGCCTCGGCAGAGCCTCTTTCTGAAAAGGTGAACGGTCGGATCCTTCTCCCACGAGGAAGGGCCCAGCCCTGAAAGCTCTTGCTGCTCTTCACCGTCCCTTGGCACCCTACCTACAGGCACAACAACACTGGGGATCTGTGCTTTCCCAGACACGGAACATCTCACGGCGCTCAGCCTCGGCAAGCCTCTTTCTGAAAAGGCGAACGGTCGGATCCTTCTCCCACGAGGAAGGGCCCAGCCCTGAAAGCTCTTGCTGCTCTTCACTGTCCCCGTGCAGCCTATGCACAGGCAGAACAACACTGGGGATCTGTGCTTTCCCAGAGACGGAACATCTCACGGCGCTATCCTCGGCAGAGCCTCTTTCTGAAAAGGCGAACGGTCGGATCCTTCTCCCACGAGGAAGGGCCCAGCCCTGAAAGCTCTTGCTTCTCTTCACCGTCCCTTGGCACCCTACCTACAGGCACAACAGCACTGGGGATCTGTGCTTTCCCAGAGACGGAACATCTCACGGCGCTCAGCCTCGGCAGAGCCTCTTTCTGAAAAGGCGAACGGTCGGATCCTTCTCCCACGAGGAAGGGCACAGCCCTGAAAGCTCTTGCTGCTCTTCACCGTCCCTTGGCACCCTACCTACAGGCACAACAACACTGGGGATCTGTGCTTTCCCAGAGACGGAACATCTCACGGCGCTCAGCCTCGGCAAGCCTCTTTCTGAAAAGGCGAACGGTCGGATCCTTCTCCCACGAGGAAGGGCCCAGCCCTGAAAGCTCTTGCTGCTCTTCACTGTCCCCGTGCAGCCTATGCACAGGCACAACAACACTGGGGATCTGTGCTTTCCCAGAGACGGAACATCTCACGGCGCTAGCCTCGGCAGAGCCTCTTTCTGAAAAGGCGAACGGTCGGATCCTTCTCCCACGAGGAAGGGCCCAGCCCTGAAAGCTCTTGCTTCTCTTCACCGTCCCTTGGCACCCTACCTACAGGCACAACAGCACTGGGGATTTCTGCTTTCCCAGAGACGGAACATCTCACGGCGCTAGCCTCGGCAGAGCCTCTTTCTGAAAAGGCGAACGGTCGGATCCTTCTCCCACGAGGAAGGGCCCAGCCCTGAAAGCTCTTGCTGCTCTTCACCGTCCCTTGGCACCCTACCTACAGGCACAACAGCACTGGGGATCTGTGCTTTCCCAGAGACGGAACATCTCACGGCGCTAGCCTCGGCAGAGCCTCTTTCTGAAAAGGCGAACGGTCGGATCCTTCTCCCACGAGGTAGGGCCCAGCCCTGAAAGCTCTTGCTGCTCTTCACCGTCCCTTGGCACCCTACCTACAGGCACAACAGCACTGGGGATCTGTGCTTTCCCAGAGACGGAACATCTCACGGCGCTCAGCCTCGGCAGAGCCTCTTTCTGAAAAAAGGCGAACGGTCGGATCCTTCTCCCACAAGGATGGTGCCAGCCCTGAAAGCTCTTGCTGCTCTTCACCGTCCCTTGGCACCCTACCTACAGGCACAACAACACTGGGGATCTGTGCTTTCCCAGAGACGGAACATCTCACGGCGCTCAGCCTCGGCAAGCCTCTTTCTGAAAAGGCGAACGGTCGGATCCTTCTCCCACGAGGAAGGGCCCAGCCCTGAAAGCTCTTGCTGCTCTTCACTGTCCCCGTGCAGCCTATGCACAGGCAGAACAACACTGGGGATCTGTGCTTTCCCAGAGACGGAACATCTCACGGCGCTATCCTCGGCAGAGCCTCTTTCTGAAAAGGCGAACGGTCGGATCCTTCTCCCACGAGGAAGGGCCCAGCCCTGAAAGCTCTTGCTGCTCTTCACCGTCCCTTGGCACCCTACCTACAGGCACAACAACACTGGGGATCTGTGCTTTCCCAGACACGGAACATCTCACGGCGCTCAGCCTCGGCAAGCCTCTTTCTGAAAAGGCGAACGGTCGGATCCTTCTCCCACGAGGAAGGGCCCAGCCCTGAAAGCTCTTGCTGCTCTTCACCGTCCCTTGGCACCCTACCTACAGGCACAACAGCACTGGGGATCTGTGCTTTCCCAGAGACGGAACATCTCACGGCGCTAGCCTCGGCAGAGCCTCTTTCTGAAAAGGCGAACGGTCGGATCCTTCTCCCACGAGGAAGGGCCGAGCCCTGAAAGCTCTTGCTGCTCTTCACCGTCCCTTGGCACCCTACCTACAGGCACAACAGCACTGGGGATCTGTGCTTTCCCAGAGACGGAACATCTCACGGCGCTCAGCCTCGGCAGAGCCTCTTTCTGAAAAAAGGCGAACGGTCGGATCCTTCTCCCACAAGGATGGTGCCAGCCCTGAAAGCTCTTGCTGCTCTTCACCGTCCCTTGGCACCCTACCTACAGGCACAACAGCACTGGGGATCTGTGCTTTCCCAGAGACGGAACATCTCACGGCGCTCAGCCTCGGCAGAGCCTCTTTCTGAAAAGGTGAACGGTCGGATCCTTCTCCCACGAGGAAGGGCCCAGCCCTGAAAGCTCTTGCTGCTCTTCACCGTCCCTTGGCACCCTACCTACAGGCACAACAACACTGGGGATCTGTGCTTTCCCAGACACGGAACATCTCACGGCGCTCAGCCTCGGCAAGCCTCTTTCTGAAAAGGCGAACGGTCGGATCCTTCTCCCACGAGGAAGGGCCCAGCCCTGAAAGCTCTTGCTGCTCTTCACTGTCCCCGTGCAGCCTATGCACAGGCAGAACAACACTGGGGATCTGTGCTTTCCCAGAGACGGAACATCTCACGGCGCTATCCTCGGCAGAGCCTCTTTCTGAAAAGGCGAACGGTCGGATCCTTCTCCCACGAGGAAGGGCCCAGCCCTGAAAGCTCTTGCTTCTCTTCACCGTCCCTTGGCACCCTACCTACAGGCACAACAGCACTGGGGATCTGTGCTTTCCCAGAGACGGAACATCTCACGGCGCTCAGCCTCGGCAGAGCCTCTTTCTGAAAAGGCGAACGGTCGGATCCTTCTCCCACGAGGAAGGGCACAGCCCTGAAAGCTCTTGCTGCTCTTCACCGTCCCTTGGCACCCTACCTACAGGCACAACAACACTGGGGATCTGTGCTTTCCCAGAGACGGAACATCTCACGGCGCTCAGCCTCGGCAAGCCTCTTTCTGAAAAGGCGAACGGTCGGATCCTTCTCCCACGAGGAAGGGCCCAGCCCTGAAAGCTCTTGCTGCTCTTCACTGTCCCCGTGCAGCCTATGCACAGGCACAACAACACTGGGGATCTGTGCTTTCCCAGAGACGGAACATCTCACGGCGCTAGCCTCGGCAGAGCCTCTTTCTGAAAAGGCGAACGGTCGGATCCTTCTCCCACGAGGAAGGGCCCAGCCCTGAAAGCTCTTGCTTCTCTTCACCGTCCCTTGGCACCCTACCTACAGGCACAACAGCACTGGGGATTTCTGCTTTCCCAGAGACGGAACATCTCACGGCGCTAGCCTCGGCAGAGCCTCTTTCTGAAAAGGCGAACGGTCGGATCCTTCTCCCACGAGGAAGGGCCCAGCCCTGAAAGCTCTTGCTGCTCTTCACCGTCCCTTGGCACCCTACCTACAGGCACAACAGCACTGGGGATCTGTGCTTTCCCAGAGACGGAACATCTCACGGCGCTAGCCTCGGCAGAGCCTCTTTCTGAAAAGGCGAACGGTCGGATCCTTCTCCCACGAGGTAGGGCCCAGCCCTGAAAGCTCTTGCTGCTCTTCACCGTCCCTTGGCACCCTACCTACAGGCACAACAGCACTGGGGATCTGTGCTTTCCCAGAGACGGAACATCTCACGGCGCTCAGCCTCGGCAGAGCCTCTTTCTGAAAAAAGGCGAACGGTCGGATCCTTCTCCCACAAGGATGGTGCCAGCCCTGAAAGCTCTTGCTGCTCTTCACCGTCCCTTGGCACCCTACCTACAGGCACAACAACACTGGGGATCTGTGCTTTCCCAGAGACGGAACATCTCACGGCGCTCAGCCTCGGCAAGCCTCTTTCTGAAAAGGCGAACGGTCGGATCCTTCTCCCACGAGGAAGGGCCCAGCCCTGAAAGCTCTTGCTGCTCTTCACTGTCCCCGTGCAGCCTATGCACAGGCAGAACAACACTGGGGATCTGTGCTTTCCCAGAGACGGAACATCTCACGGCGCTATCCTCGGCAGAGCCTCTTTCTGAAAAGGCGAACGGTCGGATCCTTCTCCCACGAGGAAGGGCCCAGCCCTGAAAGCTCTTGCTGCTCTTCACCGTCCCTTGGCACCCTACCTACAGGCACAACAACACTGGGGATCTGTGCTTTCCCAGACACGGAACATCTCACGGCGCTCAGCCTCGGCAAGCCTCTTTCTGAAAAGGCGAACGGTCGGATCCTTCTCCCACGAGGAAGGGCCCAGCCCTGAAAGCTCTTGCTGCTCTTCACCGTCCCTTGGCACCCTACCTACAGGCACAACAGCACTGGGGATCTGTGCTTTCCCAGAGACGGAACATCTCACGGCGCTAGCCTCGGCAGAGCCTCTTTCTGAAAAGGCGAACGGTCGGATCCTTCTCCCACGAGGAAGGGCCGAGCCCTGAAAGCTCTTGCTGCTCTTCACCGTCCCTTGGCACCCTACCTACAGGCACAACAGCACTGGGGATCTGTGCTTTCCCAGAGACGGAACATCTCACGGCGCTCAGCCTCGGCAGAGCCTCTTTCTGAAAAGGCGAACGGTCGGATCCTTCTCCCACGAGGAAGGGCCCAGCCCTGAAAGCTCTTGCTGCTCTTCACTGTCCCCGTGCAGCCTATGCACAGGCACAACAACACTGGGGATCTGTGCTTTCCCAGAGACGGAACATCTCACGGCGCTAGCCTCGGGAGAGCCTCTTTCTGAAAAGGCGAACGGTCGGATCCTTCTCCCACGAGGAAGGGCCCAGCCCTGAAAGCTCTTGCTTCTCTTCACCGTCCCTTGGCACCCTACCTACAGGCACAACAGCACTGGGGATTTCTGCTTTCCCAGAGACGGAACATCTCACGGCGCTAGCCTCGGCAGAGCCTCTTTCTGAAAAGGCGAACGGTCGGATCCTTCTCCCACGAGGAAGGGCCCAGCCCTGAAAGCTCTTGCTGCTCTTCACCGTCCCTTGGCACCCTACCTACAGGCACAACAGCACTGGGGATCTGTGCTTTCCCAGAGACGGAACATCTCACGGCGCTAGCCTCGGCAGAGCCTCTTTCTGAAAAGGCGAACGGTCGGATCCTTCTCCCACGAGGAAGGGCCCAGCCCTGAAAGCTCTTGCTGCTCTTCACCGTCCCTTGGCACCCTACCTACAGGCACAACAGCACTGGGGATCTGTGCTTTCCCAGAGACGGAACATCTCACGGCGCTCAGCCTCGGCAGAGCCTCTTTCTGAAAAGGCGAACGGTCGGATCCTTCTCCCACGAGGAAGGGCACAGCCCTGAAAGCTCTTGCTGCTCTTCACCGTCCCTTGGCACCCTACCTACAGGCACAACAGCACTGGGGATCTGTGCTTTCCCAGAGACGGAACATCTCACGGCGCTAGCCTCGGCAGAGCCTCTTTCTGAAAAGGCGAACGGTCGGATCCTTCTCCCACGAGGTAGGGCCCAGCCCTGAAAGCTCTTGCTGCTCTTCACCGTCCCTTGGCACCCTACCTACAGGCACAACAGCACTGGGGATCTGTGCTTTCCCAGAGACGGAACATCTCACGGCGCTCAGCCTCGGCAGAGCCTCTTTCTGAAAAAAGGCGAACGGTCGGATCCTTCTCCCACATGGATGGTGCCAGCCCTGAAAGCTCTTGCTGCTCTTCACCGTCCCTTGGCACCCTACCTACAGGCACAACAGCTCTGGGGATCTGTGCTTTCCCAGAGACGGAACATCTCACGGCGCTCAGCCTCGGCAGAGCCTCTTTCTGAAAAGGTGAACGGTCGGATCCTTCTCCCACGAGGAAGGGCCCAGCCCTGAAAGCTCTTGCTGCTCTTCACCGTCCCTTGGCACCCTACCTACAGGCACAACAACACTGGGGATCTGTGCTTTCCCAGACACGGAACATCTCACGGCGCTCAGCCTCGGCAAGCCTCTTTCTGAAAAGGCGAACGGTCGGATCCTTCTCCCACGAGGAAGGGCCCAGCCCTGAAAGCTCTTGCTGCTCTTCACTGTCCCCGTGCAGCCTATGCACAGGCAGAACAACACTGGGGATCTGTGCTTTCCCAGAGACGGAACATCTCACGGCGCTATCCTCGGCAGAGCCTCTTTCTGAAAAGGCGAACGGTCGGATCCTTCTCCCACGAGGAAGGGCCCAGCCCTGAAAGCTCTTGCTTCTCTTCACCGTCCCTTGGCACCCTACCTACAGGCACAACAGCACTGGGGATCTGTGCTTTCCCAGAGACGGAACATCTCACGGCGCTCAGCCTCGGCAGAGCCTCTTTCTGAAAAGGCGAACGGTCGGATCCTTCTCCCACGAGGAAGGGCACAGCCCTGAAAGCTCTTGCTGCTCTTCACCGTCCCTTGGCACCCTACCTACAGGCACAACAACACTGGGGATCTGTGCTTTCCCAGACACGGAACATCTCACGGCGCTCAGCCTCGGCAAGCCTCTTTCTGAAAAGGCGAACGGTCGGATCCTTCTCCCACGAGGAAGGGCCCAGCCCTGAAAGCTCTTGCTGCTCTTCACTGTCCCCGTGCAGCCTATGCACAGGCACAACAACACTGGGGATCTGTGCTTTCCCAGAGACGGAACATCTCACGGCGCTATCCTCGGCAGAGCCTCTTTCTGAAAAGGCGAACGGTCGGATCCTTCTCCCACGAGGAAGGGCCCAGCCCTGAAAGCTCTTGCTTCTCTTCACCGTCCCTTGGCACCCTACCTACAGGCACAACAGCACTGGGGATTTCTGCTTTCCCAGAGACGGAACATCTCACGGCGCTAGCCTCGGCAGAGCCTCTTTCTGAAAAGGCGAACGGTCGGATCCTTCTCCCACGAGGAAGGGCCCAGCCCTGAAAGCTCTTGCTGCTCTTCACCGTCCCTTGGCACCCTACCTACAGGCACAACAGCACTGGGGATCTGTGCTTTCCCAGAGACGGAACATCTCACGGCGCTAGCCTCGGCAGAGCCTCTTTCTGAAAAGGCGAACGGTCGGATCCTTCTCCCACGAGGTAGGGCCCAGCCCTGAAAGCTCTTGCTGCTCTTCACCGTCCCTTGGCACCCTACCTACAGGCACAACAGCACTGGGGATCTGTGCTTTCCCAGAGACGGAACATCTCACGGCGCTCAGCCTCGGCAGAGCCTCTTTCTGAAAAAAGGCGAACGGTCGGATCCTTCTCCCACAAGGATGGTGCCAGCCCTGAAAGCTCTTGCTGCTCTTCACCGTCCCTTGGCACCCTACCTACAGGCACAACAACACTGGGGATCTGTGCTTTCCCAGAGACGGAACATCTCACGGCGCTCAGCCTCGGCAAGCCTCTTTCTGAAAAGGCGAACGGTCGGATCCTTCTCCCACGAGGAAGGGCCCAGCCCTGAAAGCTCTTGCTGCTCTTCACTGTCCCCGTGCAGCCTATGCACAGGCAGAACAACACTGGGGATCTGTGCTTTCCCAGAGACGGAACATCTCACGGCGCTATCCTCGGCAGAGCCTCTTTCTGAAAAGGCGAACGGTCGGATCCTTCTCCCACGAGGAAGGGCCCAGCCCTGAAAGCTCTTGCTGCTCTTCACCGTCCCTTGGCACCCTACCTACAGGCACAACAACACTGGGGATCTGTGCTTTCCCAGACACGGAACATCTCACGGCGCTCAGCCTCGGCAAGCCTCTTTCTGAAAAGGCGAACGGTCGGATCCTTCTCCCACGAGGAAGGGCCCAGCCCTGAAAGCTCTTGCTGCTCTTCACCGTCCCTTGGCACCCTACCTACAGGCACAACAGCACTGGGGATCTGTGCTTTCCCAGAGACGGAACATCTCACGGCGCTAGCCTCGGCAGAGCCTCTTTCTGAAAAGGCGAACGGTCGGATCCTTCTCCCACGAGGAAGGGCCCAGCCCTGAAAGCTCTTGCTGCTCTTCACCGTCCCTTGGCACCCTACCTACAGGCACAACAGCACTGGGGATCTGTGCTTTCCCAGAGACGGAACATCTCACGGCGCTCAGCCTCGGCAAGCCTCTTTCTGAAAAGGCGAACGGTCGGATCCTTCTCCCACGAGGAAGGGCCCAGCCCTGAAAGCTCTTGCTGCTCTTCACTGTCCCCGTGCAGCCTATGCACAGGCACAACAACACTGGGGATCTGTGCTTTCCCAGAGACGGAACATCTCACGGCGCTAGCCTCGGGAGAGCCTCTTTCTGAAAAGGCGAACGGTCGGATCCTTCTCCCACGAGGAAGGGCCCAGCCCTGAAAGCTCTTGCTTCTCTTCACCGTCCCTTGGCACCCTACCTACAGGCACAACAGCACTGGGGATTTCTGCTTTCCCAGAGACGGAACATCTCACGGCGCTAGCCTCGGCAGAGCCTCTTTCTGAAAAGGCGAACGGTCGGATCCTTCTCCCACGAGGAAGGGCCCAGCCCTGAAAGCTCTTGCTGCTCTTCACCGTCCCTTGGCACCCTACCTACAGGCACAACAGCACTGGGGATCTGTGCTTTCCCAGAGACGGAACATCTCACGGCGCTAGCCTCGGCAGAGCCTCTTTCTGAAAAGGCGAACGGTCGGATCCTTCTCCCACGAGGAAGGGCCCAGCCCTGAAAGCTCTTGCTGCTCTTCACCGTCCCTTGGCACCCTACCTACAGGCACAACAGCACTGGGGATCTGTGCTTTCCCAGAGACGGAACATCTCACGGCGCTCAGCCTCGGCAGAGCCTCTTTCTGAAAAGGCGAACGGTCGGATCCTTCTCCCACGAGGAAGGGCCCAGCCCTGAAAGCTCTTGCTGCTCTTCACCGTCCCTTGGCACCCTACCTACAGGCACAACAGCACTGGGGATCTGTGCTTTCCCAGAGACGGAACATCTCACGGCGCTAGCCTCGGCAGAGCCTCTTTCTGAAAAGGCGAACGGTCGGATCCTTCTCCCACGAGGTAGGGCCCAGCCCTGAAAGCTCTTGCTGCTCTTCACCGTCCCTTGGCACCCTACCTACAGGCACAACAGCACTGGGGATCTGTGCTTTCCCAGAGACGGAACATCTCACGGCGCTCAGCCTCGGCAGAGCCTCTTTCTGAAAAAAGGCGAACGGTCGGATCCTTCTCCCACAAGGATGGTGCCAGCCCTGAAAGCTCTTGCTGCTCTTCACCGTCCCTTGGCACCCTACCTACAGGCACAACAACACTGGGGATCTGTGCTTTCCCAGAGACGGAACATCTCACGGCGCTCAGCCTCGGCAAGCCTCTTTCTGAAAAGGCGAACGGTCGGATCCTTCTCCCACGAGGAAGGGCCCAGCCCTGAAAGCTCTTGCTGCTCTTCACTGTCCCCGTGCAGCCTATGCACAGGCAGAACAACACTGGGGATCTGTGCTTTCCCAGAGACGGAACATCTCACGGCGCTATCCTCGGCAGAGCCTCTTTCTGAAAAGGCGAACGGTCGGATCCTTCTCCCACGAGGAAGGGCCCAGCCCTGAAAGCTCTTGCTGCTCTTCACCGTCCCTTGGCACCCTACCTACAGGCACAACAACACTGGGGATCTGTGCTTTCCCAGACACGGAACATCTCACGGCGCTCAGCCTCGGCAAGCCTCTTTCTGAAAAGGCGAACGGTCGGATCCTTCTCCCACGAGGAAGGGCCCAGCCCTGAAAGCTCTTGCTGCTCTTCACCATCCCTTGGCACCCTACCTACAGGCACAACAGCACTGGGGATCTGTGCTTTCCCAGAGACGGAACATCTCACGGCGCTAGCCTCGGCAGAGCCTCTTTCTGAAAAGGCGAACGGTCGGATCCTTCTCCCACGAGGAAGGGCCGAGCCCTGAAAGCTCTTGCTGCTCTTCACCGTCCCTTGGCACCCTACCTACAGGCACAACAGCACTGGGGATCTGTGCTTTCCCAGAGACGGAACATCTCACGGCGCTCAGCCTCGGCAGAGCCTCTTTCTGAAAAGGCGAACGGTCGGATCCTTCTCCCACGAGGAAGGGCCCAGCCCTGAAAGCTCTTGCTGCTCTTCACTGTCCCCGTGCAGCCTATGCACAGGCACAACAACACTGGGGATCTGTGCTTTCCCAGAGACGGAACATCTCACGGCGCTAGCCTCGGCAGAGCCTCTTTCTGAAAAGGCGAACGGTCGGATCCTTCTCCCACGAGGAAGGGCCCAGCCCTGAAAGCTCTTGCTTCTCTTCACCGTCCCTTGGCACCCTACCTACAGGCACAACAGCACTGGGGATTTCTGCTTTCCCAGAGACGGAACATCTCACGGCGCTAGCCTCGGCAGAGCCTCTTTCTGAAAAGGCGAACGGTCGGATCCTTCTCCCACGAGGAAGGGCCCAGCCCTGAAAGCTCTTGCTGCTCTTCACCGTCCCTTGGCACCCTACCTACAGGCACAACAGCACTGGGGATCTGTGCTTTCCCAGAGACGGAACATCTCACGGCGCTATCCTCGGCAGAGCCTCTTTCTGAAAAGGCGAACGGTCGGATCCTTCTCCCACGAGGAAGGGCCCAGCCCTGAAAGCTCTTGCTGCTCTTCACCGTCCCTTGGCACCCTACCTACAGGCACAACAACACTGGGGATCTGTGCTTTCCCAGACACGGAACATCTCACGGCGCTCAGCCTCGGCAAGCCTCTTTCTGAAAAGGCGAACGGTCGGATCCTTCTCCCACGAGGAAGGGCCCAGCCCTGAAAGCTCTTGCTGCTCTTCACCGTCCCTTGGCACCCTACCTACAGGCACAACAGCACTGGGGATCTGTGCTTTCCCAGAGACGGAACATCTCACGGCGCTAGCCTCGGCAGAGCCTCTTTCTGAAAAGGCGAACGGTCGGATCCTTCTCCCACGAGGAAGGGCCGAGCCCTGAAAGCTCTTGCTGCTCTTCACCGTCCCTTGGCACCCTACCTACAGGCACAACAGCACTGGGGATCTGTGCTTTCCCAGAGACGGAACATCTCACGGCGCTCAGCCTCGGCAGAGCCTCTTTCTGAAAAGGCGAACGGTCGGATCCTTCTCCCACGAGGAAGGGCCCAGCCCTGAAAGCTCTTGCTGCTCTTCACTGTCCCCGTGCAGCCTATGCACAGGCACAACAACACTGGGGATCTGTGCTTTCCCAGAGACGGAACATCTCACGGCGCTAGCCTCGGGAGAGCCTCTTTCTGAAAAGGCGAACGGTCGGATCCTTCTCCCACGAGGAAGGGCCCAGCCCTGAAAGCTCTTGCTTCTCTTCACCGTCCCTTGGCACCCTACCTACAGGCACAACAGCACTGGGGATTTCTGCTTTCCCAGAGACGGAACATCTCACGGCGCTAGCCTCGGCAGAGCCTCTTTCTGAAAAGGCGAACGGTCGGATCCTTCTCCCACGAGGAAGGGCCCAGCCCTGAAAGCTCTTGCTGCTCTTCACCGTCCCTTGGCACCCTACCTACAGGCACAACAGCACTGGGGATCTGTGCTTTCCCAGAGACGGAACATCTCACGGCGCTAGCCTCGGCAGAGCCTCTTTCTGAAAAGGCGAACGGTCGGATCCTTCTCCCACGAGGAAGGGCCCAGCCCTGAAAGCTCTTGCTGCTCTTCACCGTCCCTTGGCACCCTACCTACAGGCACAACAGCACTGGGGATCTGTGCTTTCCCAGAGACGGAACATCTCACGGCGCTCAGCCTCGGCAGAGCCTCTTTCTGAAAAGGCGAACGGTCGGATCCTTCTCCCACGAGGAAGGGCACAGCCCTGAAAGCTCTTGCTGCTCTTCACCGTCCCTTGGCACCCTACCTACAGGCACAACAGCACTGGGGATCTGTGCTTTCCCAGAGACGGAACATCTCACGGCGCTAGCCTCGGCAGAGCCTCTTTCTGAAAAGGCGAACGGTCGGATCCTTCTCCCACGAGGTAGGGCCCAGCCCTGAAAGCTCTTGCTGCTCTTCACCGTCCCTTGGCACCCTACCTACAGGCACAACAGCACTGGGGATCTGTGCTTTCCCAGAGACGGAACATCTCACGGCGCTCAGCCTCGGCAGAGCCTCTTTCTGAAAAAAGGCGAACGGTCGGATCCTTCTCCCACAAGGATGGTGCCAGCCCTGAAAGCTCTTGCTGCTCTTCACCGTCCCTTGGCACCCTACCTACAGGCACAACAGCACTGGGGATCTGTGCTTTCCCAGAGACGGAACATCTCACGGCGCTCAGCCTCGGCAGAGCCTCTTTCTGAAAAGGTGAACGGTCGGATCCTTCTCCCACGAGGAAGGGCCCAGCCCTGAAAGCTCTTGCTGCTCTTCACCGTCCCTTGGCACCCTACCTACAGGCACAACAACACTGGGGATCTGTGCTTTCCCAGACACGGAACATCTCACGGCGCTCAGCCTCGGCAAGCCTCTTTCTGAAAAGGCGAACGGTCGGATCCTTCTCCCACGAGGAAGGGCCCAGCCCTGAAAGCTCTTGCTGCTCTTCACTGTCCCCGTGCAGCCTATGCACAGGCAGAACAACACTGGGGATCTGTGCTTTCCCAGAGACGGAACATCTCACGGCGCTATCCTCGGCAGAGCCTCTTTCTGAAAAGGCGAACGGTCGGATCCTTCTCCCACGAGGAAGGGCCCAGCCCTGAAAGCTCTTGCTGCTCTTCACCGTCCCTTGGCACCCTACCTACAGGCACAACAACACTGGGGATCTGTGCTTTCCCAGACACGGAACATCTCACGGCGCTCAGCCTCGGCAAGCCTCTTTCTGAAAAGGCGAACGGTCGGATCCTTCTCCCACGAGGAAGGGCCCAGCCCTGAAAGCTCTTGCTGCTCTTCACCGTCCCTTGGCACCCTACCTACAGGCACAACAGCACTGGGGATCTGTGCTTTCCCAGAGACGGAACATCTCACGGCGCTAGCCTCGGCAGAGCCTCTTTCTGAAAAGGCGAACGGTCGGATCCTTCTCCCACGAGGAAGGGCCCAGCCCTGAAAGCTCTTGCTGCTCTTCACCGTCCCTTGGCACCCTACCTACAGGCACAACAGCACTGGGGATCTGTGCTTTCCCAGAGACGGAACATCTCACGGCGCTCAGCCTCGGCAGAGCCTCTTTCTGAAAAGGCGAACGGTCGGATCCTTCTCCCACGAGGAAGGGCCCAGCCCTGAAAGCTCTTGCTGCTCTTCACTGTCCCCGTGCAGCCTATGCACAGGCACAACAACACTGGGGATCTGTGCTTTCCCAGAGACGGAACATCTCACGGCGCTAGCCTCGGGAGAGCCTCTTTCTGAAAAGGCGAACGGTCGGATCCTTCTCCCACGAGGAAGGGCCCAGCCCTGAAAGCTCTTGCTTCTCTTCACCGTCCCTTGGCACCCTACCTACAGGCACAACAGCACTGGGGATTTCTGCTTTCCCAGAGACGGAACATCTCACGGCGCTAGCCTCGGCAGAGCCTCTTTCTGAAAAGGCGAACGGTCGGATCCTTCTCCCACGAGGAAGGGCCCAGCCCTGAAAGCTCTTGCTGCTCTTCACCGTCCCTTGGCACCCTACCTACAGGCACAACAGCACTGGGGATCTGTGCTTTCCCAGAGACGGAACATCTCACGGCGCTAGCCTCGGCAGAGCCTCTTTCTGAAAAGGCGAACGGTCGGATCCTTCTCCCACGAGGAAGGGCCCAGCCCTGAAAGCTCTTGCTGCTCTTCACCGTCCCTTGGCACCCTACCTACAGGCACAACAGCACTGGGGATCTGTGCTTTCCCAGAGACGGAACATCTCACGGCGCTCAGCCTCGGCAGAGCCTCTTTCTGAAAAGGCGAACGGTCGGATCCTTCTCCCACGAGGAAGGGCCCAGCCCTGAAAGCTCTTGCTGCTCTTCACCGTCCCTTGGCACCCTACCTACAGGCACAACAGCACTGGGGATCTGTGCTTTCCCAGAGACGGAACATCTCACGGCGCTAGCCTCGGCAGAGCCTCTTTCTGAAAAGGCGAACGGTCGGATCCTTCTCCCACGAGGTAGGGCCCAGCCCTGAAAGCTCTTGCTGCTCTTCACCGTCCCTTGGCACCCTACCTACAGGCACAACAGCACTGGGGATCTGTGCTTTCCCAGAGACGGAACATCTCACGGCGCTCAGCCTCGGCAGAGCCTCTTTCTGAAAAAAGGCGAACGGTCGGATCCTTCTCCCACAAGGATGGTGCCAGCCCTGAAAGCTCTTGCTGCTCTTCACCGTCCCTTGGCACCCTACCTACAGGCACAACAACACTGGGGATCTGTGCTTTCCCAGAGACGGAACATCTCACGGCGCTCAGCCTCGGCAAGCCTCTTTCTGAAAAGGCGAACGGTCGGATCCTTCTCCCACGAGGAAGGGCCCAGCCCTGAAAGCTCTTGCTGCTCTTCACTGTCCCCGTGCAGCCTATGCACAGGCAGAACAACACTGGGGATCTGTGCTTTCCCAGAGACGGAACATCTCACGGCGCTATCCTCGGCAGAGCCTCTTTCTGAAAAGGCGAACGGTCGGATCCTTCTCCCACGAGGAAGGGCCCAGCCCTGAAAGCTCTTGCTGCTCTTCACCGTCCCTTGGCACCCTACCTACAGGCACAACAACACTGGGGATCTGTGCTTTCCCAGACACGGAACATCTCACGGCGCTCAGCCTCGGCAAGCCTC
Organism: Buteo buteo; assembly: GCF_964188355.1. NCBI lineage: Eukaryota > Metazoa > Chordata > Aves > Accipitriformes > Accipitridae > Buteo > Buteo buteo. The sequence continues at coordinate 26,662,493 of NC_134191.1, forward strand.
TTTCTGAAAAGGCGAACGGTCGGATCCTTCTCCCACGAGGAAGGGCCCAGCCCTGAAAGCTCTTGCTGCTCTTCACCGTCCCTTGGCACCCTACCTACAGGCACAACAGCACTGGGGATCTGTGCTTTCCCAGAGACGGAACATCTCACGGCGCTAGCCTCGGCAGAGCCTCTTTCTGAAAAGGCGAACGGTCGGATCCTTCTCCCACGAGGAAGGGCCGAGCCCTGAAAGCTCTTGCTGCTCTTCACCGTCCCTTGGCACCCTACCTACAGGCACAACAGCACTGGGGATCTGTGCTTTCCCAGAGACGGAACATCTCACGGCGCTCAGCCTCGGCAGAGCCTCTTTCTGAAAAGGCGAACGGTCGGATCCTTCTCCCACGAGGAAGGGCCCAGCCCTGAAAGCTCTTGCTGCTCTTCACTGTCCCCGTGCAGCCTATGCACAGGCACAACAACACTGGGGATCTGTGCTTTCCCAGAGACGGAACATCTCACGGCGCTAGCCTCGGCAGAGCCTCTTTCTGAAAAGGCGAACGGTCGGATCCTTCTCCCACGAGGAAGGGCCCAGCCCTGAAAGCTCTTGCTTCTCTTCACCGTCCCTTGGCACCCTACCTACAGGCACAACAGCACTGGGGATTTCTGCTTTCCCAGAGACGGAACATCTCACGGCGCTAGCCTCGGCAGAGCCTCTTTCTGAAAAGGCGAACGGTCGGATCCTTCTCCCACGAGGAAGGGCCCAGCCCTGAAAGCTCTTGCTGCTCTTCACCGTCCCTTGGCACCCTACCTACAGGCACAACAGCACTGGGGATCTGTGCTTTCCCAGAGACGGAACATCTCACGGCGCTATCCTCGGCAGAGCCTCTTTCTGAAAAGGCGAACGGTCGGATCCTTCTCCCACGAGGAAGGGCCCAGCCCTGAAAGCTCTTGCTGCTCTTCACCGTCCCTTGGCACCCTACCTACAGGCACAACAACACTGGGGATCTGTGCTTTCCCAGACACGGAACATCTCACGGCGCTCAGCCTCGGCAAGCCTCTTTCTGAAAAGGCGAACGGTCGGATCCTTCTCCCACGAGGAAGGGCCCAGCCCTGAAAGCTCTTGCTGCTCTTCACCGTCCCTTGGCACCCTACCTACAGGCACAACAGCACTGGGGATCTGTGCTTTCCCAGAGACGGAACATCTCACGGCGCTAGCCTCGGCAGAGCCTCTTTCTGAAAAGGCGAACGGTCGGATCCTTCTCCCACGAGGAAGGGCCGAGCCCTGAAAGCTCTTGCTGCTCTTCACCGTCCCTTGGCACCCTACCTACAGGCACAACAGCACTGGGGATCTGTGCTTTCCCAGAGACGGAACATCTCACGGCGCTCAGCCTCGGCAGAGCCTCTTTCTGAAAAGGCGAACGGTCGGATCCTTCTCCCACGAGGAAGGGCCCAGCCCTGAAAGCTCTTGCTGCTCTTCACTGTCCCCGTGCAGCCTATGCACAGGCACAACAACACTGGGGATCTGTGCTTTCCCAGAGACGGAACATCTCACGGCGCTAGCCTCGGGAGAGCCTCTTTCTGAAAAGGCGAACGGTCGGATCCTTCTCCCACGAGGAAGGGCCCAGCCCTGAAAGCTCTTGCTTCTCTTCACCGTCCCTTGGCACCCTACCTACAGGCACAACAGCACTGGGGATTTCTGCTTTCCCAGAGACGGAACATCTCACGGCGCTAGCCTCGGCAGAGCCTCTTTCTGAAAAGGCGAACGGTCGGATCCTTCTCCCACGAGGAAGGGCCCAGCCCTGAAAGCTCTTGCTGCTCTTCACCGTCCCTTGGCACCCTACCTACAGGCACAACAGCACTGGGGATCTGTGCTTTCCCAGAGACGGAACATCTCACGGCGCTAGCCTCGGCAGAGCCTCTTTCTGAAAAGGCGAACGGTCGGATCCTTCTCCCACGAGGAAGGGCCCAGCCCTGAAAGCTCTTGCTGCTCTTCACCGTCCCTTGGCACCCTACCTACAGGCACAACAGCACTGGGGATCTGTGCTTTCCCAGAGACGGAACATCTCACGGCGCTCAGCCTCGGCAGAGCCTCTTTCTGAAAAGGCGAACGGTCGGATCCTTCTCCCACGAGGAAGGGCACAGCCCTGAAAGCTCTTGCTGCTCTTCACCGTCCCTTGGCACCCTACCTACAGGCACAACAGCACTGGGGATCTGTGCTTTCCCAGAGACGGAACATCTCACGGCGCTAGCCTCGGCAGAGCCTCTTTCTGAAAAGGCGAACGGTCGGATCCTTCTCCCACGAGGTAGGGCCCAGCCCTGAAAGCTCTTGCTGCTCTTCACCGTCCCTTGGCACCCTACCTACAGGCACAACAGCACTGGGGATCTGTGCTTTCCCAGAGACGGAACATCTCACGGCGCTCAGCCTCGGCAGAGCCTCTTTCTGAAAAAAGGCGAACGGTCGGATCCTTCTCCCACAAGGATGGTGCCAGCCCTGAAAGCTCTTGCTGCTCTTCACCGTCCCTTGGCACCCTACCTACAGGCACAACAGCACTGGGGATCTGTGCTTTCCCAGAGACGGAACATCTCACGGCGCTCAGCCTCGGCAGAGCCTCTTTCTGAAAAGGTGAACGGTCGGATCCTTCTCCCACGAGGAAGGGCCCAGCCCTGAAAGCTCTTGCTGCTCTTCACCGTCCCTTGGCACCCTACCTACAGGCACAACAACACTGGGGATCTGTGCTTTCCCAGACACGGAACATCTCACGGCGCTCAGCCTCGGCAAGCCTCTTTCTGAAAAGGCGAACGGTCGGATCCTTCTCCCACGAGGAAGGGCCCAGCCCTGAAAGCTCTTGCTGCTCTTCACTGTCCCCGTGCAGCCTATGCACAGGCAGAACAACACTGGGGATCTGTGCTTTCCCAGAGACGGAACATCTCACGGCGCTATCCTCGGCAGAGCCTCTTTCTGAAAAGGCGAACGGTCGGATCCTTCTCCCACGAGGAAGGGCCCAGCCCTGAAAGCTCTTGCTGCTCTTCACCGTCCCTTGGCACCCTACCTACAGGCACAACAACACTGGGGATCTGTGCTTTCCCAGACACGGAACATCTCACGGCGCTCAGCCTCGGCAAGCCTCTTTCTGAAAAGGCGAACGGTCGGATCCTTCTCCCACGAGGAAGGGCCCAGCCCTGAAAGCTCTTGCTGCTCTTCACCGTCCCTTGGCACCCTACCTACAGGCACAACAGCACTGGGGATCTGTGCTTTCCCAGAGACGGAACATCTCACGGCGCTAGCCTCGGCAGAGCCTCTTTCTGAAAAGGCGAACGGTCGGATCCTTCTCCCACGAGGAAGGGCCCAGCCCTGAAAGCTCTTGCTGCTCTTCACTGTCCCCGTGCAGCCTATGCACAGGCACAACAACACTGGGGATCTGTGCTTTCCCAGAGACGGAACATCTCACGGCGCTAGCCTCGGCAGAGCCTCTTTCTGAAAAGGCGAACGGTCGGATCCTTCTCCCACGAGGAAGGGCCCAGCCCTGAAAGCTCTTGCTTCTCTTCACCGTCCCTTGGCACCCTACCTACAGGCACAACAGCACTGGGGATTTCTGCTTTCCCAGAGACGGAACATCTCACGGCGCTAGCCTCGGCAGAGCCTCTTTCTGAAAAGGCGAACGGTCGGATCCTTCTCCCACGAGGAAGGGCCCAGCCCTGAAAGCTCTTGCTGCTCTTCACCGTCCCTTGGCACCCTACCTACAGGCACAACAGCACTGGGGATCTGTGCTTTCCCAGAGACGGAACATCTCACGGCGCTAGCCTCGGCAGAGCCTCTTTCTGAAAAGGCGAACGGTCGGATCCTTCTCCCACGAGGAAGGGCCCAGCCCTGAAAGCTCTTGCTGCTCTTCACCGTCCCTTGGCACCCTACCTACAGGCACAACAGCACTGGGGATCTGTGCTTTCCCAGAGACGGAACATCTCACGGCGCTCAGCCTCGGCAGAGCCTCTTTCTGAAAAGGCGAACGGTCGGATCCTTCTCCCACGAGGAAGGGCACAGCCCTGAAAGCTCTTGCTGCTCTTCACCGTCCCTTGGCACCCTACCTACAGGCACAACAGCACTGGGGATCTGTGCTTTCCCAGAGACGGAACATCTCACGGCGCTAGCCTCGGCAGAGCCTCTTTCTGAAAAGGCGAACGGTCGGATCCTTCTCCCACGAGGTAGGGCCCAGCCCTGAAAGCTCTTGCTGCTCTTCACCGTCCCTTGGCACCCTACCTACAGGCACAACAGCACTGGGGATCTGTGCTTTCCCAGAGACGGAACATCTCACGGCGCTCAGCCTCGGCAGAGCCTCTTTCTGAAAAAAGGCGAACGGTCGGATCCTTCTCCCACAAGGATGGTGCCAGCCCTGAAAGCTCTTGCTGCTCTTCACCGTCCCTTGGCACCCTACCTACAGGCACAACAGCACTGGGGATCTGTGCTTTCCCAGAGACGGAACATCTCACGGCGCTCAGCCTCGGCAGAGCCTCTTTCTGAAAAGGTGAACGGTCGGATCCTTCTCCCACGAGGAAGGGCCCAGCCCTGAAAGCTCTTGCTGCTCTTCACCGTCCCTTGGCACCCTACCTACAGGCACAACAACACTGGGGATCTGTGCTTTCCCAGACACGGAACATCTCACGGCGCTCAGCCTCGGCAAGCCTCTTTCTGAAAAGGCGAACGGTCGGATCCTTCTCCCACGAGGAAGGGCCCAGCCCTGAAAGCTCTTGCTGCTCTTCACTGTCCCCGTGCAGCCTATGCACAGGCAGAACAACACTGGGGATCTGTGCTTTCCCAGAGACGGAACATCTCACGGCGCTATCCTCGGCAGAGCCTCTTTCTGAAAAGGCGAACGGTCGGATCCTTCTCCCACGAGGAAGGGCCCAGCCCTGAAAGCTCTTGCTTCTCTTCACCGTCCCTTGGCACCCTACCTACAGGCACAACAGCACTGGGGATCTGTGCTTTCCCAGAGACGGAACATCTCACGGCGCTCAGCCTCGGCAGAGCCTCTTTCTGAAAAGGCGAACGGTCGGATCCTTCTCCCACGAGGAAGGGCACAGCCCTGAAAGCTCTTGCTGCTCTTCACCGTCCCTTGGCACCCTACCTACAGGCACAACAACACTGGGGATCTGTGCTTTCCCAGACACGGAACATCTCACGGCGCTCAGCCTCGGCAAGCCTCTTTCTGAAAAGGCGAACGGTCGGATCCTTCTCCCACGAGGAAGGGCCCAGCCCTGAAAGCTCTTGCTGCTCTTCACTGTCCCCGTGCAGCCTATGCACAGGCACAACAACACTGGGGATCTGTGCTTTCCCAGAGACGGAACATCTCACGGCGCTATCCTCGGCAGAGCCTCTTTCTGAAAAGGCGAACGGTCGGATCCTTCTCCCACGAGGAAGGGCCCAGCCCTGAAAGCTCTTGCTTCTCTTCACCGTCCCTTGGCACCCTACCTACAGGCACAACAGCACTGGGGATTTCTGCTTTCCCAGAGACGGAACATCTCACGGCGCTCAGCCTCGGCAGAGCCTCTTTCTGAAAAAAGGCGAACGGTCGGATCCTTCTCCCACAAGGATGGTGCCAGCCCTGAAAGCTCTTGCTGCTCTTCACCGTCCCTTGGCACCCTACCTACAGGCACAACAACACTGGGGATCTGTGCTTTCCCAGAGACGGAACATCTCACGGCGCTCAGCCTCGGCAAGCCTCTTTCTGAAAAGGCGAACGGTCGGATCCTTCTCCCACGAGGAAGGGCCCAGCCCTGAAAGCTCTTGCTGCTCTTCACTGTCCCCGTGCAGCCTATGCACAGGCAGAACAACACTGGGGATCTGTGCTTTCCCAGAGACGGAACATCTCACGGCGCTATCCTCGGCAGAGCCTCTTTCTGAAAAGGCGAACGGTCGGATCCTTCTCCCACGAGGAAGGGCCCAGCCCTGAAAGCTCTTGCTGCTCTTCACCGTCCCTTGGCACCCTACCTACAGGCACAACAGCACTGGGGATCTGTGCTTTCCCAGAGACGGAACATCTCACGGCGCTAGCCTCGGCAGAGCCTCTTTCTGAAAAGGCGAACGGTCGGATCCTTCTCCCACGAGGAAGGGCCCAGCCCTGAAAGCTCTTGCTGCTCTTCACCGTCCCTTGGCACCCTACCTACAGGCACAACAACACTGGGGATCTGTGCTTTCCCAGACACGGAACATCTCACGGCGCTCAGCCTCGGCAAGCCTCTTTCTGAAAAGGCGAACGGTCGGATCCTTCTCCCACGAGGAAGGGCCCAGCCCTGAAAGCTCTTGCTGCTCTTCACTGTCCCCGTGCAGCCTATGCACAGGCAGAACAACACTGGGGATCTGTGCTTTCCCAGAGACGGAACATCTCACGGCGCTCAGCCTCGGCAGAGCCTCTTTCTGAAAAGGCGAACGGTCGGATCCTTCTCCCACGAGGAAGGGCCCAGCCCTGAAAGCTCTTGCTTCTCTTCACCGTCCCTTGGCACCCTACCTACAGGCACAACAGCACTGGGGATCTGTGCTTTCCCAGAGACGGAACATCTCACGGCGCTCAGCCTCGGCAGAGCCTCTTTCTGAAAAGGCGAACGGTCGGATCCTTCTCCCACGAGGAAGGGCCCAGCCCTGAAAGCTCTTGCTGCTCTTCACTGTCCCCGTGCAGCCTATGCACAGGCAGAACAACACTGGGGATCTGTGCTTTCCCAGAGACGGAACATCTCACGGCGCTCAGCCTCGGCAGAGCCTCTTTCTGAAAAGGCGAACGGTCGGATCCTTCTCCCACGAGGAAGGGCCCAGCCCTGAAAGCTCTTGCTTCTCTTCACCGTCCCTTGGCACCCTACCTACAGGCACAACAGCACTGGGGATCTGTGCTTTCCCAGAGACGGAACATCTCACGGCGCTCAGCCTCGGCAGAGCCTCTTTCTGAAAAGGCGAACGGTCGGATCCTTCTCCCACGAGGAAGGGCCCAGCCCTGAAAGCTCTTGCTGCTCTTCACTGTCCCCGTGCAGCCTATGCACAGGCACAACAACACTGGGGATCTGTGCTTTCCCAGAGACGGAACATCTCACGGCGCTATCCTCGGCAGAGCCTCTTTCTGAAAAGGCGAACGGTCGGATCCTTCTCCCACGAGGAAGGGCCCAGCCCTGAAAGCTCTTGCTGCTCTTCACCGTCCCTTGGCACCCTACCTACAGGCACAACAGCACTGGGGATTTGTGCTTTCCCAGAGACGGAACATCTCACGGCGCTAGCCTCGGCAGAGCCTCTTTCTGAAAAGGCGAACGGTCGGATCCTTCTCCCACGAGGTAGGGCCCAGCCCTGAAAGCTCTTGCTGCTCTTCACCGTCCCTTGGCACCCTACCTACAGGCACAACAGCACTGGGGATTTCTGCTTTCCCAGAGACGGAACATCTCACGGCGCTAGCCTCGGCAGAGCCTCTTTCTGAAAAGGCGAACGGTCGGATCCTTCTCCCACGAGGAAGGGCCCAGCCCTGAAAGCTCTTGCTGCTCTTCACCGTCCCTTGGCACCCTACCTACAGGCACAACAGCACTGGGGATCTGTGCTTTCCCAGAGACGGAACATCTCACGGCGCTAGCCTCGGCAGAGCCTCTTTCTGAAAAGGCGAACGGTCGGATCCTTCTCCCACGAGGTAGGGCCCAGCCCTGAAAGCTCTTGCTGCTCTTCACCGTCCCTTGGCACCCTACCTACAGGCACAACAGCACTGGGGATCTGTGCTTTCCCAGAGACGGAACATCTCACGGTGCTCAGCCTCGGCAGAGCCTCTTTCTGAAAAAAGGCGAACGGTCGGATCCTTCTCCCACACGGATGGTGCCAGCCCTGAAAGCTCTTGCTGCTCTTCACCGTCCCTTGGCACCCTACCTACAGGCACAACAGCACTGGGGATCTGTGCTTTCCCAGAGACGGAACATCTCACGGCGCTAGCCTCGGCAGAGCCTCTTTCTGAAAAGGCGAACGGTCGGATCCTTCTCCCACGAGGAAGGGCCCAGCCCTGAAAGCTCTTGCTGCTCTTCACCGTCCCTTGGCACCCTACCTACAGGCACAACAACACTGGGGATCTGTGCTTTCCCAGACACGGAACATCTCACGGCGCTCAGCCTCGGCAAGCCTCTTTCTGAAAAGGCGAACGGTCGGATCCTTCTCCCACGAGGAAGGGCACAGCCCTGAAAGCTCTTGCTGCTCTTCACTGTCCCCGTGCAGCCTATGCACAAGCACAACAGCACTGGGGATCTGTGCTTTCCCAGAGACGGAACATCTCACGGCGCTATCCTCGGCAGAGCCTCTTTCTGAAAAAAGGCGAACGGTCGGATCCTTCTCCCACGAGGAAGGGCCCAGCCCTGAAAGCTCTTGCTGCTCTTCACCGTCCCTTGGCACCCTACCTACAGGCACAACAGCACTGGGGATCTGTGCTTTCCCAGAGACGGAACATCTCACGGCGCTAGCCTCGGCAGAGCCTCTTTCTGAAAAGGCGAACGGTCGGATCCTTCTCCCACGAGGAAGGGCCCAGCCCTGAAAGCTCTTGCTGCTCTTCACCGTCCCTTGGCACCCTACCTACAGGCACAACAGCACTGGGGATCTGTGCTTTCCCAGAGACGGAACATCTCACGGCGCTAGCCTCGGCAGAGCCTCTTTCTGAAAAGGCGAACGGTCGGATCCTTCTCCCACGAGGTAGGGCCCAGCCCTGAAAGCTCTTGCTGCTCTTCACCGTCCCTTGGCACCCTACCTACAGGCACAACAGCACTGGGGATCTGTGCTTTCCCAGAGACGGAACATCTCACGGCGCTCAGCCTCGGCAGAGCCTCTTTCTGAAAAAAGGCGAACGGTCGGATCCTTCTCCCACACGGATGGTGCCAGCCCTGAAAGCTCTTGCTGCTCTTCACCGTCCCTTGGCACCCTACCTACAGGCACAACAGCACTGGGGATCTGTGCTTTCCCAGAGACGGAACATCTCACGGCGCTAGCCTCGGCAGAGCCTCTTTCTGAAAAGGCGAACGGTCGGATCCTTCTCCCACGAGGAAGGGCCCAGCCCTGAAAGCTCTTGCTGCTCTTCACTGTCCCCGTGCAGCCTATGCACAGGCACAACAACACTGGGGATCTGTGCTTTCCCAGAGACGGAACATCTCACGGCGCTAGCCTCGGGAGAGCCTCTTTCTGAAAAGGCGAACGGTCGGATCCTTCTCCCACGAGGAAGGGCCCAGCCCTGAAAGCTCTTGCTTCTCTTCACCGTCCCTTGGCACCCTACCTACAGGCACAACAGCACTGGGGATTTCTGCTTTCCCAGAGACGGAACATCTCACGGCGCTAGCCTCGGCAGAGCCTCTTTCTGAAAAGGCGAACGGTCGGATCCTTCTCCCACGAGGAAGGGCCGAGCCCTGAAAGCTCTTGCTGCTCTTCACCGTCCCTTGGCACCCTACCTACAGGCACAACAGCACTGGGGATCTGTGCTTTCCCAGAGACGGAACATCTCACGGCGCTAGCCTCGGCAGAGCCTCTTTCTGAAAAGGCGAACGGTCGGATCCTTCTCCCACGAGGAAGGGCCCAGCCCTGAAAGCTCTTGCTGCTCTTCACCGTCCCTTGGCACCCTACCTACAGGCCCAACAGCACTGGGGATCTGTGCTTTCCCAGACACGGAACATCTCACGGCGCTCAGCCTCGGCAGAGCCTCTTTCTGAAAAGGCGAACGGTCGGATCCTTCTCCCACGAGGAAGGGCACAGCCCTGAAAGCTCTTGCTGCTCTTCACCGTCCCTTGGCACCCTACCTACAGGCACAACAGCACTGGGGATCTGTGCTTTCCCAGAGACGGAACATCTCACGGCGCTCAGCCTCGGCAGAGCCTCTTTCTGAAAAAAGGCGAACGGTCGGATCCTTCTCCCACATGGATGGTGCCAGCCCTGAAAGCTCTTGCTGCTCTTCACCGTCCCTTGGCACCCTACCTACAGGCACAACAGCACTGGGGATCTGTGCTTTCCCAGAGACGGAACATCTCACGGCGCTCAGCCTCGGCAGAGCCTCTTTCTGAAAAGGCGAACGGTCGGATCCTTCTCCCACGAGGAAGGGCACAGCCCTGAAAGCTCTTGCTGCTCTTCACCGTCCCTTGGCACCCTACCTACAGGCCCAACAGCACTGGGGATCTGTGCTTTCCCAGACACGGAACATCTCACGGCGCTCAGCCTCGGCAGAGCCTCTTTCTGAAAAGGCGAACGGTCGGATCCTTCTCCCACGAGGAAGGGCCCAGCCCTGAAAGCTCTTGCTGCTCTTCACCGTCCCTTGGCACCCTACCTACAGGCACAACAGCACTGGGGATCTGTGCTTTCCCAGAGACGGAACATCTCACGGCGCTAGCCTCGGCAGAGCCTCTTTCTGAAAAGGCGAACGGTCGGATCCTTCTCCCACGAGGTAGGGCCCAGCCCTGAAAGCTCTTGCTGCTCTTCACCGTCCCTTGGCACCCTACCTACAGGCACAACAGCACTGGGGATCTGTGCTTTCCCAGAGACGGAACATCTCACGGCGCTCAGCCTCGGCAGAGCCTCTTTCTGAAAAAAGGCGAACGGTCGGATCCTTCTCCCACAAGGATGGTGCCAGCCCTGAAAGCTCTTGCTGCTCTTCACCGTCCCTTGGCACCCTACCTACAGGCACAACAACACTGGGGATCTGTGCTTTCCCAGAGACGGAACATCTCACGGCGCTCAGCCTCGGCAAGCCTCTTTCTGAAAAGGCGAACGGTCGGATCCTTCTCCCACGAGGAAGGGCCCAGCCCTGAAAGCTCTTGCTGCTCTTCACTGTCCCCGTGCAGCCTATGCACAGGCAGAACAACACTGGGGATCTGTGCTTTCCCAGAGACGGAACATCTCACGGCGCTATCCTCGGCAGAGCCTCTTTCTGAAAAGGCGAACGGTCGGATCCTTCTCCCACGAGGAAGGGCCCAGCCCTGAAAGCTCTTGCTGCTCTTCACCGTCCCTTGGCACCCTACCTACAGGCACAACAACACTGGGGATCTGTGCTTTCCCAGACACGGAACATCTCACGGCGCTCAGCCTCGGCAGAGCCTCTTTCTGAAAAGGCGAACGGTCGGATCCTTCTCCCACGAGGAAGGGCACAGCCCTGAAAGCTCTTGCTGCTCTTCACCGTCCCTTGGCACCCTACCTACAGGCACAACAACACTGGGGATCTGTGCTTTCCCAGACACGGAACATCTCACGGCGCTCAGCCTCTGCAAGCCTCTTTCTGAAAAGGCGAACGGTCGGATCCTTCTCCCACGAGGAAGGGCCCAGCCCTGAAAGCTCTTGCTTCTCTTCACCGTCCCTTGGCACCCTACCTACAGGCACAACAGCACTGGGGATCTGTGCTTTCCCAGAGACGGAACATCTCACGGCGCTCAGCCTCGGCAGAGCCTCTTTCTGAAAAGGCGAACGGTCGGATCCTTCTCCCACGAGGAAGGGCACAGCCCTGAAAGCTCTTGCTGCTCTTCACCGTCCCTTGGCACCCTACCTACAGGCACAACAACACTGGGGATCTGTGCTTTCCCAGACACGGAACATCTCACGGCGCTCAGCCTCGGCAAGCCTCTTTCTGAAAAGGCGAACGGTCGGATCCTTCTCCCACGAGGAAGGGCCCAGCCCTGAAAGCTCTTGCTGCTCTTCACTGTCCCCGTGCAGCCTATGCACAGGCACAACAGCACTGGGGATCTGTGCTTTCCCAGAGACGGAACATCTCACGGCGCTAGCCTCGGCAGAGCCTCTTTCTGAAAAGGCGAACGGTCGGATCCTTCTCCCACGAGGAAGGGCCCAGCCCTGAAAGCTCTTGCTTCTCTTCACCGTCCCTTGGCACCCTACCTACAGGCACAACAGCACTGGGGATTTCTGCTTTCCCAGAGACGGAACATCTCACGGCGCTAGCCTCGGCAGAGCCTCTTTCTGAAAAGGCGAACGGTCGGATCCTTCTCCCACGAGGAAGGGCCCAGCCCTGAAAGCTCTTGCTGCTCTTCACCGTCCCTTGGCACCCTACCTACAGGCACAACAGCACTGGGGATCTGTGCTTTCCCAGAGACGGAACATCTCACGGCGCTAGCCTCGGCAGAGCCTCTTTCTGAAAAGGCGAACGGTCGGATCCTTCTCCCACGAGGTAGGGCCCAGCCCTGAAAGCTCTTGCTGCTCTTCACCGTCCCTTGGCACCCTACCTACAGGCACAACAGCACTGGGGATCTGTGCTTTCCCAGAGACGGAACATCTCACGGCGCTCAGCCTCGGCAGAGCCTCTTTCTGAAAAAAGGCGAACGGTCGGATCCTTCTCCCACAAGGATGGTGCCAGCCCTGAAAGCTCTTGCTGCTCTTCACCGTCCCTTGGCACCCTACCTACAGGCACAACAACACTGGGGATCTGTGCTTTCCCAGAGACGGAACATCTCACGGCGCTCAGCCTCGGCAAGCCTCTTTCTGAAAAGGCGAACGGTCGGATCCTTCTCCCACGAGGAAGGGCCCAGCCCTGAAAGCTCTTGCTGCTCTTCACCGTCCCTTGGCACCCTACCTACAGGCACAACAGCACTGGGGATCTGTGCTTTCCCAGACACGGAACATCTCACGGCGCTCAGCCTCGGCAAGCCTCTTTCTGAAAAGGCGAACGGTCGGATCCTTCTCCCACGAGGAAGGGCCCAGCCCTGAAAGCTCTTGCTGCTCTTCACCGTCCCTTGGCACCCTACCTACAGGCACAACAGCACTGGGGATCTGTGCTTTCCCAGAGACGGAACATCTCACGGCGCTAGCCTCGGCAGAGCCTCTTTCTGAAAAGGCGAACGGTCGGATCCTTCTCCCACGAGGAAGGGCCGAGCCCTGAAAGCTCTTGCTGCTCTTCACCGTCCCTTGGCACCCTACCTACAGGCACAACAGCACTGGGGATCTGTGCTTTCCCAGAGACGGAACATCTCACGGCGCTCAGCCTCGGCAGAGCCTCTTTCTGAAAAGGCGAACGGTCGGATCCTTCTCCCACGAGGAAGGGCCCAGCCCTGAAAGCTCTTGCTGCTCTTCACTGTCCCCGTGCAGCCTATGCACAGGCACAACAACACTGGGGATCTGTGCTTTCCCAGAGACGGAACATCTCACGGCGCTAGCCTCGGCAGAGCCTCTTTCTGAAAAGGCGAACGGTCGGATCCTTCTCCCACGAGGAAGGGCCCAGCCCTGAAAGCTCTTGCTTCTCTTCACCGTCCCTTGGCACCCTACCTACAGGCACAACAGCACTGGGGATTTCTGCTTTCCCAGAGACGGAACATCTCACGGCGCTAGCCTCGGCAGAGCCTCTTTCTGAAAAGGCGAACGGTCGGATCCTTCTCCCACGAGGAAGGGCCCAGCCCTGAAAGCTCTTGCTGCTCTTCACCGTCCCTTGGCACCCTACCTACAGGCACAACAGCACTGGGGATCTGTGCTTTCCCAGAGACGGAACATCTCACGGCGCTAGCCTCGGCAGAGCCTCTTTCTGAAAAGGCGAACGGTCGGATCCTTCTCCCACGAGGAAGGGCCCAGCCCTGAAAGCTCTTGCTGCTCTTCACCGTCCCTTGGCACCCTACCTACAGGCACAACAGCACTGGGGATCTGTGCTTTCCCAGAGACGGAACATCTCACGGCGCTCAGCCTCGGCAGAGCCTCTTTCTGAAAAGGCGAACGGTCGGATCCTTCTCCCACGAGGTAGGGCCCAGCCCTGAAAGCTCTTGCTGCTCTTCACCGTCCCTTGGCACCCTACCTACAGGCACAACAGCACTGGGGATCTGTGCTTTCCCAGAGACGGAACATCTCACGGCGCTCAGCCTCGGCAGAGCCTCTTTCTGAAAAAAGGCGAACGGTCGGATCCTTCTCCCACAAGGATGGTGCCAGCCCTGAAACCTCTTGCTGCTCTTCACCGTCCCTTGGCACCCTACCTACAGGCACAACAACACTGGGGATCTGTGCTTTCCCAGAGACGGAACATCTCACGGCGCTCAGCCTCGGCAAGCCTCTTTCTGAAAAGGCGAACGGTCGGATCCTTCTCCCACGAGGAAGGGCCCAGCCCTGAAAGCTCTTGCTGCTCTTCACTGTCCCCGTGCAGCCTATGCACAGGCAGAACAACACTGGGGATCTGTGCTTTCCCAGAGACGGAACATCTCACGGCGCTATCCTCGGCAGAGCCTCTTTCTGAAAAGGCGAACGGTCGGATCCTTCTCCCACGAGGAAGGGCCCAGCCCTGAAAGCTCTTGCTGCTCTTCACCGTCCCTTGGCACCCTACCTACAGGCACAACAACACTGGGGATCTGTGCTTTCCCAGACACGGAACATCTCACGGCGCTCAGCCTCGGCAAGCCTCTTTCTGAAAAGGCGAACGGTCGGATCCTTCTCCCACGAGGAAGGGCCCAGCCCTGAAAGCTCTTGCTGCTCTTCACCGTCCCTTGGCACCCTACCTACAGGCACAACAGCACTGGGGATCTGTGCTTTCCCAGAGACGGAACATCTCACGGCGCTATCCTCGGCAGAGCCTCTTTCTGAAAAGGCGAACGGTCGGATCCTTCTCCCACGAGGAAGGGCCGAGCCCTGAAAGCTCTTGCTGCTCTTCACCGTCCCTTGGCACCCTACCTACAGGCACAACAGCACTGGGGATCTGTGCTTTCCCAGAGACGGAACATCTCACGGCGCTCAGCCTCGGCAGAGCCTCTTTCTGAAAAGGCGAACGGTCGGATCCTTCTCCCACGAGGAAGGGCCCAGCCCTGAAAGCTCTTGCTGCTCTTCACTGTCCCCGTGCAGCCTATGCACAGGCACAACAACACTGGGGATCTGTGCTTTCCCAGAGACGGAACATCTCACGGCGCTAGCCTCGGCAGAGCCTCTTTCTGAAAAGGCGAACGGTCGGATCCTTCTCCCACGAGGAAGGGCCCAGCCCTGAAAGCTCTTGCTTCTCTTCACCGTCCCTTGGCACCCTACCTACAGGCACAACAGCACTGGGGATTTCTGCTTTCCCAGAGACGGAACATCTCACGGCGCTAGCCTCGGCAGAGCCTCTTTCTGAAAAGGCGAACGGTCGGATCCTTCTCCCACGAGGAAGGGCCCAGCCCTGAAAGCTCTTGCTGCTCTTCACCGTCCCTTGGCACCCTACCTACAGGCACAACAGCACTGGGGATCTGTGCTTTCCCAGAGACGGAACATCTCACGGCGCTAGCCTCGGCAGAGCCTCTTTCTGAAAAGGCGAACGGTCGGATCCTTCTCCCACGAGGAAGGGCCCAGCCCTGAAAGCTCTTGCTGCTCTTCACCGTCCCTTGGCACCCTACCTACAGGCACAACAGCACTGGGGATCTGTGCTTTCCCAGAGACGGAACATCTCACGGCGCTCAGCCTCGGCAGAGCCTCTTTCTGAAAAGGCGAACGGTCGGATCCTTCTCCCACGAGGAAGGGCACAGCCCTGAAAGCTCTTGCTGCTCTTCACCGTCCCTTGGCACCCTACCTACAGGCACAACAGCACTGGGGATCTGTGCTTTCCCAGAGACGGAACATCTCACGGCGCTAGCCTCGGCAGAGCCTCTTTCTGAAAAGGCGAACGGTCGGATCCTTCTCCCACGAGGTAGGGCCCAGCCCTGAAAGCTCTTGCTGCTCTTCACCGTCCCTTGGCACCCTACCTACAGGCACAACAGCACTGGGGATCTGTGCTTTCCCAGAGACGGAACATCTCACGGCGCTCAGCCTCGGCAGAGCCTCTTTCTGAAAAAAGGCGAACGGTCGGATCCTTCTCCCACAAGGATGGTGCCAGCCCTGAAAGCTCTTGCTGCTCTTCACCGTCCCTTGGCACCCTACCTACAGGCACAACAACACTGGGGATCTGTGCTTTCCCAGACACGGAACATCTCACGGCGCTCAGCCTCGGCAAGCCTCTTTCTGAAAAGGCGAACGGTCGGATCCTTCTCCCACGAGGAAGGGCCCAGCCCTGAAAGCTCTTGCTGCTCTTCACTGTCCCCGTGCAGCCTATGCACAGGCAGAACAACACTGGGGATCTGTGCTTTCCCAGAGACGGAACATCTCACGGCGCTATCCTCGGCAGAGCCTCTTTCTGAAAAGGCGAACGGTCGGATCCTTCTCCCACGAGGAAGGGCCCAGCCCTGAAAGCTCTTGCTGCTCTTCACCGTCCCTTGGCACCCTACCTACAGGCACAACAACACTGGGGATCTGTGCTTTCCCAGACACGGAACATCTCACGGCGCTCAGCCTCGGCAAGCCTCTTTCTGAAAAGGCGAACGGTCGGATCCTTCTCCCACGAGGAAGGGCCCAGCCCTGAAAGCTCTTGCTGCTCTTCACCGTCCCTTGGCACCCTACCTACAGGCACAACAGCACTGGGGATCTGTGCTTTCCCAGAGACGGAACATCTCACGGCGCTAGCCTCGGCAGAGCCTCTTTCTGAAAAGGCGAACGGTCGGATCCTTCTCCCACGAGGAAGGGCCGAGCCCTGAAAGCTCTTGCTGCTCTTCACCGTCCCTTGGCACCCTACCTACAGGCACAACAGCACTGGGGATCTGTGCTTTCCCAGAGACGGAACATCTCACGGCGCTCAGCCTCGGCAGAGCCTCTTTCTGAAAAGGCGAACGGTCGGATCCTTCTCCCACGAGGAAGGGCCCAGCCCTGAAAGCTCTTGCTGCTCTTCACTGTCCCCGTGCAGCCTATGCACAGGCACAACAACACTGGGGATCTGTGCTTTCCCAGAGACGGAACATCTCACGGCGCTAGCCTCGGCAGAGCCTCTTTCTGAAAAGGCGAACGGTCGGATCCTTCTCCCACGAGGAAGGGCCCAGCCCTGAAAGCTCTTGCTTCTCTTCACCGTCCCTTGGCACCCTACCTACAGGCACAACAGCACTGGGGATTTCTGCTTTCCCAGAGACGGAACATCTCACGGCGCTAGCCTCGGCAGAGCCTCTTTCTGAAAAGGCGAACGGTCGGATCCTTCTCCCACGAGGAAGGGCCCAGCCCTGAAAGCTCTTGCTGCTCTTCACCGTCCCTTGGCACCCTACCTACAGGCACAACAGCACTGGGGATCTGTGCTTTCCCAGAGACGGAACATCTCACGGCGCTAGCCTCGGCAGAGCCTCTTTCTGAAAAGGCGAACGGTCGGATCCTTCTCCCACGAGGAAGGGCCCAGCCCTGAAAGCTCTTGCTGCTCTTCACCGTCCCTTGGCACCCTACCTACAGGCACAACAGCACTGGGGATCTGTGCTTTCCCAGAGACGGAACATCTCACGGCGCTCAGCCTCGGCAGAGCCTCTTTCTGAAAAGGCGAACGGTCGGATCCTTCTCCCACGAGGAAGGGCACAGCCCTGAAAGCTCTTGCTGCTCTTCACCGTCCCTTGGCACCCTACCTACAGGCACAACAGCACTGGGGATCTGTGCTTTCCCAGAGACGGAACATCTCACGGCGCTAGCCTCGGCAGAGCCTCTTTCTGAAAAGGCGAACGGTCGGATCCTTCTCCCACGAGGTAGGGCCCAGCCCTGAAAGCTCTTGCTGCTCTTCACCGTCCCTTGGCACCCTACCTACAGGCACAACAGCACTGGGGATCTGTGCTTTCCCAGAGACGGAACATCTCACGGCGCTCAGCCTCGGCAGAGCCTCTTTCTGAAAAAAGGCGAACGGTCGGATCCTTCTCCCACAAGGATGGTGCCAGCCCTGAAAGCTCTTGCTGCTCTTCACCGTCCCTTGGCACCCTACCTACAGGCACAACAGCACTGGGGATCTGTGCTTTCCCAGAGACGGAACATCTCACGGCGCTCAGCCTCGGCAGAGCCTCTTTCTGAAAAGGTGAACGGTCGGATCCTTCTCCCACGAGGAAGGGCCCAGCCCTGAAAGCTCTTGCTGCTCTTCACCGTCCCTTGGCACCCTACCTACAGGCACAACAACACTGGGGATCGGTGCTTTCCCAGACACGGAACATCTCACGGCGCTCAGCCTCGGCAAGCCTCTTTCTGAAAAGGCGAACGGTCGGATCCTTCTCCCACGAGGAAGGGCCCAGCCCTGAAAGCTCTTGCTGCTCTTCACTGTCCCCGTGCAGCCTATGCACAGGCAGAACAACACTGGGGATCTGTGCTTTCCCAGAGACGGAACATCTCACGGCGCTATCCTCGGCAGAGCCTCTTTCTGAAAAGGCGAACGGTCGGATCCTTCTCCCACGAGGAAGGGCCCAGCCCTGAAAGCTCTTGCTTCTCTTCACCGTCCCTTGGCACCCTACCTACAGGCACAACAGCACTGGGGATCTGTGCTTTCCCAGAGACGGAACATCTCACGGCGCTCAGCCTCGGCAGAGCCTCTTTCTGAAAAGGCGAACGGTCGGATCCTTCTCCCACGAGGAAGGGCACAGCCCTGAAAGCTCTTGCTGCTCTTCACCGTCCCTTGGCACCCTACCTACAGGCACAACAACACTGGGGATCTGTGCTTTCCCAGACACGGAACATCTCACGGCGCTCAGCCTCGGCAAGCCTCTTTCTGAAAAGGCGAACGGTCGGATCCTTCTCCCACGAGGAAGGGCCCAGCCCTGAAAGCTCTTGCTGCTCTTCACTGTCCCCGTGCAGCCTATGCACAGGCACAACAACACTGGGGATCTGTGCTTTCCCAGAGACGGAACATCTCACGGCGCTATCCTCGGCAGAGCCTCTTTCTGAAAAGGCGAACGGTCGGATCCTTCTCCCACGAGGAAGGGCCCAGCCCTGAAAGCTCTTGCTTCTCTTCACCGTCCCTTGGCACCCTACCTACAGGCACAACAGCACTGGGGATTTCTGCTTTCCCAGAGACGGAACATCTCACGGCGCTAGCCTCGGCAGAGCCTCTTTCTGAAAAGGCGAACGGTCGGATCCTTCTCCCACGAGGAAGGGCCCAGCCCTGAAAGCTCTTGCTGCTCTTCACCGTCCCTTGGCACCCTACCTACAGGCACAACAGCACTGGGGATCTGTGCTTTCCCAGAGACGGAACATCTCACGGCGCTAGCATCGGCAGAGCCTCTTTCTGAAAAGGCGAACGGTCGGATCCTTCTCCCACGAGGAAGGGCCCAGCCCTGAAAGCTCTTGCTGCTCTTCACCGTCCCTTGGCACCCTACCTACAGGCACAACAGCACTGGGGATCTGTGCTTTCCCAGAGACGGAACATCTCACGGCGCTCAGCCTCGGCAGAGCCTCTTTCTGAAAAAAGGCGAACGGTCGGATCCTTCTCCCACAAGGATGGTGCCAGCCCTGAAAGCTCTTGCTGCTCTTCACCGTCCCTTGGCACCCTACCTACAGGCACAACAACACTGGGGATCTGTGCTTTCCCAGAGACGGAACATCTCACGGCGCTCAGCCTCGGCAAGCCTCTTTCTGAAAAGGCGAACGGTCGGATCCTTCTCCCACGAGGAAGGGCCCAGCCCTGAAAGCTCTTGCTGCTCTTCACTGTCCCCGTGCAGCCTATGCACAGGCAGAACAACACTGGGGATCTGAGCTTTCCCAGAGACGGAACATCTCACGGCGCTAGCCTCGGCAGAGCCTCTTTCTGAAAAGGCGAACGGTCGGATCCTTCTCCCACGAGGAAGGGCCCAGCCCTGAAAGCTCTTGCTGCTCTTCACCGTCCCTTGGCACCCTACCTACAGGCACAACAGCACTGGGGATCTGTGCTTTCCCAGAGACGGAACATCTCACGGCGCTAGCCTCGGCAAGCCTCTTTCTGAAAAGGCGAACGGTCGGATCCTTCTCCCACGAGGAAGGGCCCAGCCCTGAAAGCTCTTGCTGCTCTTCACCGTCCCTTGGCACCCTACCTACAGGCACAACAGCACTGGGGATCTGTGCTTTCCCAGAGACGGAACATCTCACGGCGCTAGCCTCGGCAGAGCCTCTTTCTGAAAAGGCGAACGGTCGGATCCTTCTCCCACGAGGAAGGGCCGAGCCCTGAAAGCTCTTGCTGCTCTTCACCGTCCCTTGGCACCCTACCTACAGGCACAACAGCACTGGGGATCTGTGCTTTCCCAGAGACGGAACATCTCACGGCGCTCAGCCTCGGCAGAGCCTCTTTCTGAAAAGGCGAACGGTCGGATCCTTCTCCCACGAGGAAGGGCCCAGCCCTGAAAGCTCTTGCTGCTCTTCACTGTCCCCGTGCAGCCTATGCACAGGCACAACAACACTGGGGATCTGTGCTTTCCCAGAGACGGAACATCTCACGGCGCTAGCCTCGGCAGAGCCTCTTTCTGAAAAGGCGAACGGTCGGATCCTTCTCCCACGAGGAAGGGCCCAGCCCTGAAAGCTCTTGCTTCTCTTCACCGTCCCTTGGCACCCTACCTACAGGCACAACAGCACTGGGGATTTCTGCTTTCCCAGAGACGGAACATCTCACGGCGCTAGCCTCGGCAGAGCCTCTTTCTGAAAAGGCGAACGGTCGGATCCTTCTCCCACGAGGAAGGGCCCAGCCCTGAAAGCTCTTGCTGCTCTTCACCGTCCCTTGGCACCCTACCTACAGGCACAACAGCACTGGGGATCTGTGCTTTCCCAGAGACGGAACATCTCACGGCGCTAGCCTCGGCAGAGCCTCTTTCTGAAAAGGCGAACGGTCGGATCCTTCTCCCACGAGGAAGGGCCCAGCCCTGAAAGCTCTTGCTGCTCTTCACCGTCCCTTGGCACCCTACCTACAGGCACAACAGCACTGGGGATCTGTGCTTTCCCAGAGACGGAACATCTCACGGCGCTCAGCCTCGGCAGAGCCTCTTTCTGAAAAGGCGAACGGTCGGATCCTTCTCCCACGAGGAAGGGCACAGCCCTGAAAGCTCTTGCTGCTCTTCACCGTCCCTTGGCACCCTACCTACAGGCACAACAGCACTGGGGATCTGTGCTTTCCCAGAGACGGAACATCTCACGGCGCTAGCCTCGGCAGAGCCTCTTTCTGAAAAGGCGAACGGTCGGATCCTTCTCCCACGAGGTAGGGCCCAGCCCTGAAAGCTCTTGCTGCTCTTCACCGTCCCTTGGCACCCTACCTACAGGCACAACAGCACTGGGGATCTGTGCTTTCCCAGAGACGGAACATCTCACGGCGCTCAGCCTCGGCAGAGCCTCTTTCTGAAAAAAGGCGAACGGTCGGATCCTTCTCCCACAAGGATGGTGCCAGCCCTGAAAGCTCTTGCTGCTCTTCACCGTCCCTTGGCACCCTACCTACAGGCACAACAGCACTGGGGATCTGTGCTTTCCCAGAGACGGAACATCTCACGGCGCTCAGCCTCGGCAGAGCCTCTTTCTGAAAAGGTGAACGGTCGGATCCTTCTCCCACGAGGAAGGGCCCAGCCCTGAAAGCTCTTGCTGCTCTTCACCGTCCCTTGGCACCCTACCTACAGGCACAACAACACTGGGGATCTGTGCTTTCCCAGACACGGAACATCTCACGGCGCTCAGCCTCGGCAAGCCTCTTTCTGAAAAGGCGAACGGTCGGATCCTTCTCCCACGAGGAAGGGCCCAGCCCTGAAAGCTCTTGCTGCTCTTCACTGTCCCCGTGCAGCCTATGCACAGGCAGAACAACACTGGGGATCTGTGCTTTCCCAGAGACGGAACATCTCACGGCGCTATCCTCGGCAGAGCCTCTTTCTGAAAAGGCGAACGGTCGGATCCTTCTCCCACGAGGAAGGGCCCAGCCCTGAAAGCTCTTGCTTCTCTTCACCGTCCCTTGGCACCCTACCTACAGGCACAACAGCACTGGGGATCTGTGCTTTCCCAGAGACGGAACATCTCACGGCGCTCAGCCTCGGCAGAGCCTCTTTCTGAAAAGGCGAACGGTCGGATCCTTCTCCCACGAGGAAGGGCACAGCCCTGAAAGCTCTTGCTGCTCTTCACCGTCCCTTGGCACCCTACCTACAGGCACAACAACACTGGGGATCTGTGCTTTCCCAGACACGGAACATCTCACGGCGCTCAGCCTCGGCAAGCCTCTTTCTGAAAAGGCGAACGGTCGGATCCTTCTCCCACGAGGAAGGGCCCAGCCCTGAAAGCTCTTGCTGCTCTTCACTGTCCCCGTGCAGCCTATGCACAGGCACAACAACACTGGGGATCTGTGCTTTCCCAGAGACGGAACATCTCACGGCGCTATCCTCGGCAGAGCCTCTTTCTGAAAAGGCGAACGGTCGGATCCTTCTCCCACGAGGAAGGGCCCAGCCCTGAAAGCTCTTGCTTCTCTTCACCGTCCCTTGGCACCCTACCTACAGGCACAACAGCACTGGGGATTTCTGCTTTCCCAGAGACGGAACATCTCACGGCGCTAGCCTCGGCAGAGCCTCTTTCTGAAAAGGCGAACGGTCGGATCCTTCTCCCACGAGGAAGGGCCCAGCCCTGAAAGCTCTTGCTGCTCTTCACCGTCCCTTGGCACCCTACCTACAGGCACAACAGCACTGGGGATCTGTGCTTTCCCAGAGACGGAACATCTCACGGCGCTAGCCTCGGCAGAGCCTCTTTCTGAAAAGGCGAACGGTCGGATCCTTCTCCCACGAGGAAGGGCCCAGCCCTGAAAGCTCTTGCTGCTCTTCACCGTCCCTTGGCACCCTACCTACAGGCACAACAGCACTGGGGATCTGTGCTTTCCCAGAGACGGAACATCTCACGGCGCTCAGCCTCGGCAGAGCCTCTTTCTGAAAAAAGGCGAACGGTCGGATCCTTCTCCCACAAGGATGGTGCCAGCCCTGAAAGCTCTTGCTGCTCTTCACCGTCCCTTGGCACCCTACCTACAGGCACAACAACACTGGGGATCTGTGCTTTCCCAGAGACGGAACATCTCACGGCGCTCAGCCTCGGCAAGCCTCTTTCTGAAAAGGCGAACGGTCGGATCCTTCTCCCACGAGGAAGGGCCCAGCCCTGAAAGCTCTTGCTGCTCTTCACTGTCCCCGTGCAGCCTATGCACAGGCAGAACAACACTGGGGATCTGTGCTTTCCCAGAGACGGAACATCTCACGGCGCTATCCTCGGCAGAGCCTCTTTCTGAAAAGGCGAACGGTCGGATCCTTCTCCCACGAGGAAGGGCCCAGCCCTGAAAGCTCTTGCTGCTCTTCACCGTCCCTTGGCACCCTACCTACAGGCACAACAGCACTGGGGATCTGTGCTTTCCCAGAGACGGAACATCTCACGGCGCTAGCCTCGGCAGAGCCTCTTTCTGAAAAGGCGAACGGTCGGATCCTTCTCCCACGAGGAAGGGCCCAGCCCTGAAAGCTCTTGCTGCTCTTCACCGTCCCTTGGCACCCTACCTACAGGCACAACAACACTGGGGATCTGTGCTTTCCCAGAGACGGAACATCTCACGGCGCTCAGCCTCGGCAAGCCTCTTTCTGAAAAGGCGAACGGTCGGATCCTTCTCCCACGAGGAAGGGCCCAGCCCTGAAAGCTCTTGCTGCTCTTCACTGTCCCCGTGCAGCCTATGCACAGGCAGAACAACACTGGGGATCTGTGCTTTCCCAGAGACGGAACATCTCACGGCGCTCAGCCTCGGCAGAGCCTCTTTCTGAAAAGGCGAACGGTCGGATCCTTCTCCCACGAGGAAGGGCCCAGCCCTGAAAGCTCTTGCTTCTCTTCACCGTCCCTTGGCACCCTACCTACAGGCACAACAGCACTGGGGATCTGTGCTTTCCCAGAGACGGAACATCTCACGGCGCTCAGCCTCGGCAGAGCCTCTTTCTGAAAAGGCGAACGGTCGGATCCTTCTCCCACGAGGAAGGGCACAGCCCTGAAAGCTCTTGCTGCTCTTCACCGTCCCTTGGCACCCTACCTACAGGCACAACAACACTGGGGATCTGTGCTTTCCCAGACACGGAACATCTCACGGCGCTCAGCCTCGGCAAGCCTCTTTCTGAAAAGGCGAACGGTCGGATCCTTCTCCCACGAGGAAGGGCCCAGCCCTGAAAGCTCTTGCTGCTCTTCACTGTCCCCGTGCAGCCTATGCACAGGCACAACAACACTGGGGATCTGTGCTTTCCCAGAGACGGAACATCTCACGGCGCTATCCTCGGCAGAGCCTCTTTCTGAAAAGGCGAACGGTCGGATCCTTCTCCCACGAGGAAGGGCCCAGCCCTGAAAGCTCTTGCTGCTCTTCACCGTCCCTTGGCACCCTACCTACAGGCACAACAGCACTGGGGATCTGTGCTTTCCCAGAGACGGAACATCTCACGGCGCTAGCCTCGGCAGAGCCTCTTTCTGAAAAAAGGCGAACGGTCGGATCCTTCTCCCACGAGGAAGGGCCCAGCCCTGAAAGCTCTTGCTGCTCTTCACCGTCCCTTGGCACCCTACCTACAGGCACAACAACACTGGGGATCTGTGCTTTCCCAGAGACGGAACATCTCACGGCGCTATCCTCGGCAGAGCCTCTTTCTGAAAAGGCGAAGGGTCGGATCCTTCTCCCACGAGGAAGGGCCCAGCCCTGAAAGCTCTTGCTGCTCTTCACCGTCCCTTGGCACCCTACCTACAGGCACAACAGCACTGGGGATTTGTGCTTTCCCAGAGACGGAACATCTCACGGCGCTAGCCTCGGCAGAGCCTCTTTCTGAAAAGGCGAACGGTCGGATCCTTCTCCCACGAGGTAGGGCCCAGCCCTGAAAGCTCTTGCTGCTCTTCACCGTCCCTTGGCACCCTACCTACAGGCACAACAGCACTGGGGATTTCTGCTTTCCCAGAGACGGAACATCTCACGGCGCTAGCCTCGGCAGAGCCTCTTTCTGAAAAGGCGAACGGTCGGATCCTTCTCCCACGAGGAAGGGCCCAGCCCTGAAAGCTCTTGCTGCTCTTCACCGTCCCTTGGCACCCTACCTACAGGCACAACAGCACTGGGGATCTGTGCTTTCCCAGAGACGGAACATCTCACGGCGCTAGCCTCGGCAGAGCCTCTTTCTGAAAAGGCGAACGGTCGGATCCTTCTCCCACGAGGAAGGGCCCAGCCCTGAAAGCTCTTGCTGCTCTTCACCGTCCCTTGGCACCCTACCTACAGGCACAACAGCACTGGGGATCTGTGCTTTCCCAGAGACGGAACATCTCACGGCGCTCAGCCTCGGCAGAGCCTCTTTCTGAAAAAAGGCGAACGGTCGGATCCTTCTCCCACACGGATGGTGCCAGCCCTGAAAGCTCTTGCTGCTCTTCACCGTCCCTTGGCACCCTACCTACAGGCACAACAGCACTGGGGATCTGTGCTTTCCCAGAGACGGAACATCTCACGGCGCTCAGCCTCGGCAGAGCCTCTTTCTGAAAAGGCGAACGGTCGGATCCTTCTCCCACGAGGAAGGGCCCAGCCCTGAAAGCTCTTGCTGCTCTTCACCGTCCCTTGGCACCCTACCTACAGGCACAACAACACTGGGGATCTGTGCTTTCCCAGACACGGAACATCTCACGGCGCTCAGCCTCGGCAAGCCTCTTTCTGAAAAGGCGAACGGTCGGATCCTTCTCCCACGAGGAAGGGCCCAGCCCTGAAAGCTCTTGCTGCTCTTCACCGTCCCTTGGCACCCTACCTACAGGCACAACAGCACTGGGGATCTGTGCTTTCCCAGAGACGGAACATCTCACGGCGCTCAGCCTCGGCAGAGCCTCTTTCTGAAAAGGCGAACGGTCGGATCCTTCTCCCACGAGGAAGGGCCCAGCCCTGAAAGCTCTTGCTGCTCTTCACCGTCCCTTGGCACCCTACCTACAGGCACAACAACACTGTGGATCTGTGCTTTCCCAGACACGGAACATCTCACGGCGCTCAGCCTCGGCAAGCCTCTTTCTGAAAAGGCGAACGGTCGGATCCTTCTCCCACGAGGAAGGGCCCAGCCCTGAAAGCTCTTGCTGCTCTTCACTGTCCCCGTGCAGCCTATGCACAGGCACAACAACACTGGGGATCTGTGCTTTCCCAGAGACGGAACATCTCACGGCGCTATCCTCGGCAGAGCCTCTTTCTGAAAAGGCGAAGGGTCGGATCCTTCTCCCACGAGGTAGGGCCCAGCCCTGAAAGCTCTTGCTGCTCTTCACCGTCCCTTGGCACCCTACCTACAGGCACAACAGCACTGGGGATCTGTGCTTTCCCAGAGACGGAACATCTCACGGCGCTCAGCCTCGACAGAGCCTCTTTCTGAAAAGGCGAACGGTCGGATCCTTCTCCCACGAGGAAGGGCACAGCCCTGAAAGCTCCTGCTGCTCTTCACCGTCCCTTGGCACCCTACCTACAGGCACAACAGCACTGGGGATCTGTGCGTTCCCAGAGACGGAACATCTCACGGCGCTAGCCTCGGCAGAGCCTCTTTCTGAAAAGGCGAACGGTCGGATCCTTCTCCCACGAGGTAGGGCCCAGCCCTGAAAGCTCTTGCTGCTCTTCACCGTCGCTTGGCACCCTACCTACAGGCACAACAGCACTGGGGATCTGTGCTTTCCCAGAGACGGAACATCTCACGGCGCTCAGCCTCGGCAGAGCCTCTTTCTGAAAAAAGGCGAACGGTCGGATCCTTCTCCCACAAGGATGGTGCCAGCCCTGAAAGCTCTTGCTGCTCTTCACCGTCCCTTGGCACCCTACCTACAGGCACAACAGCACTGGGGATCTGTGCTTTCCCAGAGACGGAACATCTCACAGCGCTCAGCCTCGGCAAGCCTCTTTCTGAAAAGGCGAACGGTCGGATCCTTCTCCCACGAGGAA
Organism: Buteo buteo; assembly: GCF_964188355.1. Classification (NCBI taxonomy): domain Eukaryota; kingdom Metazoa; phylum Chordata; class Aves; order Accipitriformes; family Accipitridae; genus Buteo; species Buteo buteo. The sequence continues at coordinate 26,689,107 of NC_134191.1, forward strand.
GGGCCCAGCCCTGAAAGCTCTTGCTGCTCTTCACTGTCCCCGTGCAGCCTATGCACAGGCACAACAACACTGGGGATCTGTGCTTTCCCAGAGACGGAACATCTCACGGCGCTAGCCTCGGGAGAGCCTCTTTCTGAAAAGGCGAACGGTCGGATCCTTCTCCCACGAGGAAGGGCCCAGCCCTGAAAGCTCTTGCTTCTCTTCACCGTCCCTTGGCACCCTACCTACAGGCACAACAGCACTGGGGATTTCTGCTTTCCCAGAGACGGAACATCTCACGGCGCTAGCCTCGGCAGAGCCTCTTTCTGAAAAGGCGAACGGTCGGATCCTTCTCCCACGAGGAAGGGCCCAGCCCTGAAAGCTCTTGCTGCTCTTCACCGTCCCTTGGCACCCTACCTACAGGCACAACAGCACTGGGGATCTGTGCTTTCCCAGAGACGGAACATCTCACGGCGCTAGCCTCGGCAGAGCCTCTTTCTGAAAAGGCGAACGGTCGGATCCTTCTCCCACGAGGAAGGGCCCAGCCCTGAAAGCTCTTGCTGCTCTTCACCGTCCCTTGGCACCCTACCTACAGGCACAACAGCACTGGGGATCTGTGCTTTCCCAGAGACGGAACATCTCACGGCGCTCAGCCTCGGCAGAGACTCTTTCTGAAAAGGCGAACGGTCGGATCCTTCTCCCACGAGGAAGGGCCCAGCCCTGAAAGCTCTTGCTGCTCTTCACCGTCCCTTGGCACCCTACCTACAGGCACAACAGCACTGGGGATCTGTGCTTTCCCAGAGACGGAACATCTCACGGCGCTCAGCCTCGGCAGAGACTCTTTCTGAAAAGGCGAACGGTCGGATCCTTCTCCCACGAGGAAGGGCCCAGCCCTGAAAGCTCTTGCTGCTCTTCACTGTCCCCGTGCAGCCTATGCACAGGCAGAACAACACTGGGGATCTGTGCTTTCCCAGAGACGGAACATCTCACGGCGCTATCCTCGGCAGAGCCTCTTTCTGAAAAGGCGAACGGTCGGATCCTTCTCCCACGAGGAAGGGCCCAGCCCTGAAAGCTCTTGCTGCTCTTCACCGTCCCTTGGCACCCTACCTACAGGCACAACAGCACTGGGGATTTGTGCTTTCCCAGAGACGGAACATCTCACGGCGCTAGCCTCGGCAGAGCCTCTTTCTGAAAAGGTGAACGGTCGGATCCTTCTCCCACGAGGTAGGGCCCAGCCCTGAAAGCTCTTGCTGCTCTTCACCGTCCCTTGGCACCCTACCTACAGGCACAACAGCACTGGGGATTTCTGCTTTCCCAGAGACGGAACATCTCACGGCGCTAGCCTCGGCAGAGCCTCTTTCTGAAAAGGCGAACGGTCGGATCCTTCTCCCACGAGGAAGGGCCCAGCCCTGAAAGCTCTTGCTGCTCTTCACCGTCCCTTGGCACCCTACCTACAGGCACAACAGCACTGGGGATCTGTGCTTTCCCAGAGACGGAACATCTCACGGCGCTAGCCTCGGCAGAGCCTCTTTCTGAAAAGGCGAACGGTCGGATCCTTCTCCCACGAGGTAGGGCCCAGCCCTGAAAGCTCTTGCTGCTCTTCACCGTCCCTTGGCACCCTACCTACAGGCACAACAGCACTGGGGATCTGTGCTTTCCCAGAGACGGAACATCTCACGGCGCTCAGCCTCGGCAGAGCCTCTTTCTGAAAAAAGGCGAACGGTCGGATCCTTCTCCCACACGGATGGTGCCAGCCCTGAAAGCTCTTGCTGCTCTTCACCGTCCCTTGGCACCCTACCTACAGGCACAACAGCACTGGGGATCTGTGCTTTCCCAGACACGGAACATCTCACGGCGCTCAGCCTCGGCAAGCCTCTTTCTGAAAAGGCGAACGGTCGGATCCTTCTCCCACGAGGAAGGGCCCAGCCCTGAAAGCTCTTGCTGCTCTTCACTGTCCCCGTGCAGCCTATGCACAGGCAGAACAACACTGGGGATCTGTGCTTTCCCAGAGACGGAACATCTCACGGCGCTCAGCCTCGGCAGAGCCTCTTTCTGAAAAGGCGAACGGTCGGATCCTTCTCCCACGAGGAAGGGCCCAGCCCTGAAAGCTCTTGCTTCTCTTCACCGTCCCTTGGCACCCTACCTACAGGCACAACAGCACTGGGGATCTGTGCTTTCCCAGAGACGGAACATCTCACGGCGCTCAGCCTCGGCAGAGACTCTTTCTGAAAAGGCGAACGGTCGGATCCTTCTCCCACGAGGAAGGGCACAGCCCTGAAAGCTCTTGCTGCTCTTCACCGTCCCTTGGCACCCTACCTACAGGCACAACAACACTGGGGATCTGTGCTTTCCCAGACACGGAACATCTCACGGCGCTCAGCCTCGGCAAGCCTCTTTCTGAAAAGGCGAACGGTCGGATCCTTCTCCCACGAGGAAGGGCCCAGCCCTGAAAGCTCTTGCTGCTCTTCACTGTCCCCGTGCAGCCTATGCACAGGCACAACAACACTGGGGATCTGTGCTTTCCCAGAGACGGAACATCTCACGGCGCTAGCCTCGGCAGAGCCTCTTTCTGAAAAGGCGAACGGTCGGATCCTTCTCCCACGAGGTAGGGCCCAGCCCTGAAAGCTCTTGCTGCTCTTCACCGTCCCTTGGCACCCTACCTACAGGCACAACAGCACTGGGGATCTGTGCTTTCCCAGAGACGGAACATCTCACGGCGCTCAGCCTCGGCAGAGCCTCTTTCTGAAAAAAGGCGAACGGTCGGATCCTTCTCCCACACGGATGGTGCCAGCCCTGAAAGCTCTTGCTGCTCTTCACCGTCCCTTGGCACCCTACCTACAGGCACAACAGCACTGGGGATCTGTGCTTTCCCAGACACGGAACATCTCACGGCGCTCAGCCTCGGCAAGCCTCTTTCTGAAAAGGCGAACGGTCGGATCCTTCTCCCACGAGGAAGGGCCCAGCCCTGAAAGCTCTTGCTTCTCTTCACCGTCCCTTGGCACCCTACCTACAGGCACAACAGCACTGGGGATCTGTGCTTTCCCAGAGACGGAACATCTCACGGCGCTCAGCCTCGGCAGAGACTCTTTCTGAAAAGGCGAACGGTCGGATCCTTCTCCCACGAGGAAGGGCACAGCCCTGAAAGCTCTTGCTGCTCTTCACCGTCCCTTGGCACCCTACCTACAGGCACAACAACACTGGGGATCTGTGCTTTCCCAGACACGGAACATCTCACGGCGCTCAGCCTCGGCAAGCCTCTTTCTGAAAAGGCGAACGGTCGGATCCTTCTCCCACGAGGTAGGGCCCAGCCCTGAAAGCTCTTGCTGCTCTTCACCGTCGCTTGGCACCCTACCTACAGGCACAACAGCACTGGGGATCTGTGCTTTCCCAGAGACGGAACATCTCACGGCGCTCAGCCTCGGCAGAGCCTCTTTCTGAAAAAAGGCGAACGGTCGGATCCTTCTCCCACAAGGATGGTGCCAGCCCTGAAAGCTCTTGCTGCTCTTCACCGTCCCTTGGCACCCTACCTACAGGCACAACAGCACTGGGGATCTGTGCTTTCCCAGAGACGGAACATCTCACAGCGCTCAGCCTCGGCAAGCCTCTTTCTGAAAAGGCGAACGGTCGGATCCTTCTCCCACGAGGAAGGGCCCAGCCCTGAAAGCTCTTGCTGCTCTTCACTGTCCCCGTGCAGCCTATGCACAGGCACAACAACACTGGGGATCTGTGCTTTCCCAGAGACGGAACATCTCACGGCGCTAGCCTCGGCAGAGCCTCTTTCTGAAAAGGCGAACGGTCGGATCCTTCTCCCACGAGGAAGGGCCCAGCCCTGAAAGCTCTTGCTTCTCTTCACCGTCCCTTGGCACCCTACCTACAGGCACAACAGCACTGGGGATTTCTGCTTTCCCAGAGACGGAACATCTCACGGCGCTAGCCTCGGCAGAGCCTCTTTCTGAAAAGGCGAACGGTCGGATCCTTCTCCCACGAGGAAGGGCCCAGCCCTGAAAGCTCTTGCTGCTCTTCACCGTCCCTTGGCACCCTACCTACAGGCACAACAGCACTGGGGATCTGTGCTTTCCCAGAGACGGAACATCTCACGGCGCTAGCCTCGGCAGAGCCTCTTTCTGAAAAGGCGAACGGTCGGATCCTTCTCCCACGAGGAAGGGCCCAGCCCTGAAAGCTCTTGCTGCTCTTCACCGTCCCTTGGCACCCTACCTACAGGCACAACAGCACTGGGGATTTCTGCTTTCCCAGAGACGGAACATCTCACGGCGCTAGCTTCGGCAGAGCCTCTTTCTGAAAAGGCGAACGGTCGGATCCTTCTCCCACGAGGTAGGGCCCAGCCCTGAAAGCTCTTGCTGCTCTTCACCGTCCCTTGGCACCCTACCTACAGGCACAACAGCACTGGGGATCTGTGCTTTCCCAGAGACGGAACATCTCACGGCGCTCAGCCTCGGCAGAGCCTCTTTCTGAAAAAAGGCGAACGGTCGGATCCTTCTCCCACAAGGATGGTGCCAGCCCTGAAAGCTCTTGCTGCTCTTCACCGTCCCTTGGCACCCTACCTACAGGCACAACAGCACTGGGGATCTGTGCGTTCCCAGAGACGGAACATCTCACGGCGCTAGCCTCGGCAGAGCCTCTTTCTGAAAAGGCGAACGGTCGGATCCTTCTCCCACGAGGTAGGGCCCAGCCCTGAAAGCTCTTGCTGCTCTTCACCGTCGCTTGGCACCCTACCTACAGGCACAACAGCACTGGGGATCTGTGCTTTCCCAGAGACGGAACATCTCACGGCGCTCAGCCTCGGCAGAGCCTCTTTCTGAAAAAAGGCGAACGGTCGGATCCTTCTCCCACAAGGATGGTGCCAGCCCTGAAAGCTCTTGCTGCTCTTCACCGTCCCTTGGCACCCTACCTACAGGCACAACAGCACTGGGGATCTGTGCTTTCCCAGACACGGAACATCTCACAGCGCTCAGCCTCGGCAAGCCTCTTTCTGAAAAGGCGAACGGTCGGATCCTTCTCCCACGAGGAAGGGCCCAGCCCTGAAAGCTCTTGCTGCTCTTCACTGTCCCCGTGCAGCCTATGCACAGGCACAACAACACTGGGGATCTGTGCTTTCCCAGAGACGGAACATCTCACGGCGCTAGCCTCGGGAGAGCCTCTTTCTGAAAAGGCGAACGGTCGGATCCTTCTCCCACGAGGAAGGGCCCAGCCCTGAAAGCTCTTGCTTCTCTTCACCGTCCCTTGGCACCCTACCTACAGGCACAACAGCACTGGGGATTTCTGCTTTCCCAGAGACGGAACATCTCACGGCGCTAGCCTCGGCAGAGCCTCTTTCTGAAAAGGCGAACGGTCGGATCCTTCTCCCACGAGGAAGGGCCCAGCCCTGAAAGCTCTTGCTGCTCTTCACCGTCCCTTGGCACCCTACCTACAGGCACAACAGCACTGGGGATTTCTGCTTTCCCAGAGACGGAACATCTCACGGCGCTAGCCTCGGCAGAGCCTCTTTCTGAAAAGGCGAACGGTCGGATCCTTCTCCCACGAGGAAGGGCCCAGCCCTGAAAGCTCTTGCTGCTCTTCACCGTCCCTTGGCACCCTACCTACAGGCACAACAGCACTGGGGATCTGTGCTTTCCCAGAGACGGAACATCTCACGGCGCTAGCCTCGGCAGAGCCTCTTTCTGAAAAGGCGAACGGTCGGATCCTTCTCCCACGAGGTAGGGCCCAGCCCTGAAAGCTCTTGCTGCTCTTCACCGTCCCTTGGCACCCTACCTACAGGCACAACAGCACTGGGGATCTGTGCTTTCCCAGAGACGGAACATCTCACGGCGCTCAGCCTCGGCAGAGCCTCTTTCTGAAAAAAGGCGAACGGTCGGATCCTTCTCCCACAAGGATGGTGCCAGCCCTGAAAGCTCTTGCTGCTCTTCACCGTCCCTTGGCACCCTACCTACAGGCACAACAGCACTGGGGATCTGTGCTTTCCCAGAGACGGAACATCTCACGGCGCTCAGCCTCGGCAGAGCCTCTTTCTGAAAAGGCGAACGGTCGGATCCTTCTCCCACGAGGAAGGGCCCAGCCCTGAAAGCTCTTGCTGCTCTTCACTGTCCCCATGCAGCCTATGCACAGGCAGAACAACACTGGGGATCTGTGCTTTCCCAGAGACGGAACATCTCACGGCGCTCAGCCTCGGCAGAGCCTCTTTCTGAAAAGGCGAACGGTCGGATCCTTCTCCCACACGGATGGTGCCAGCCCTGAAAGCTCTTGCTGCTCTTCACCGTCCCTTGGCACCCTACCTACAGGCACAACAGCACTGGGGATCTGTGCTTTCCCAGAGACGGAACATCTCACGGCGCTCAGCCTCGGCAGAGCCTCTTTCTGAAAAAAGGCGAACGGTCGGATCCTTCTCCCACGAGGAAGGGCACAGCCCTGAAAGCTCTTGCTGCTCTTCACTGTCCCCGTGCAGCCTATGCACAAGCACAACAGCACTGGGGATCTGTGCTTTCCCAGAGACGGAACATCTCACGGCGCTATCCTCGGCAGAGCCTCTTTCTGAAAAAAGGCGAACGGTCGGATCCTTCTCCCACGAGGAAGGGCCCAGCCCTGAAAGCTCTTGCTTCTCTTCACCGTCCCTTGGCACCCTACCTACAGGCACAACAGCACTGGGGATCTGTGCTTTCCCAGAGACGGAACATCTCACGGCGCTAGCCTCGGCAGAGCCTCTTTCTGAAAAGGCGAACGGTCGGATCCTTCTCCCACGAGGAAGGGCCCAGCCCTGAAAGCTCTTGCTGCTCTTCACCGTCCCTTGGCACCCTACCTACAGGCACAACAGCACTGGGGATCTGTGCTTTCCCAGAGACGGAACATCTCACGGCGCTAGCCTCGGCAGAGCCTCTTTCTGAAAAGGCGAACGGTCGGATCCTTCTCCCACGAGGTAGGGCCCAGCCCTGAAAGCTCTTGCTGCTCTTCACCGTCCCTTGGCACCCTACCTACAGGCACAACAGCACTGGGGATCTGTGCTTTCCCAGAGACGGAACATCTCACGGCGCTCAGCCTCGGCAGAGCCTCTTTCTGAAAAAAGGCGAACGGTCGCATCATTCTCCCACACGGATGGTGCCAGCCCTGAAAGCTCTTGCTGCTCTTCACCGTCCCTTGGCACCCTACCTAAAGGCACAACAGCACTGGGGATCTGTGCTTTCCCAGAGACGGAACATCTCACGGCGCTCAGCCTCGGCAGAGCCTCTTTCTGAAAAGGCGAACGGTCGGATCCTTCTCCCACGAGGAAGGGCACAGCCCTGAAAGCTCTTGCTGCTCTTCACCGTCCCTTGGCACCCTACCTACAGGCACAACAACACTGGGGATCTGTGCTTTCCCAGACACGGAACATCTCACGGCGCTCAGCCTCGGCAAGCCTCTTTCTGAAAAGGCGAACGGTCGGATCCTTCTCCCACGAGGAAGGGCACAGCCCTGAAAGCTCTTGCTGCTCTTCACCGTCCCTTGGCACCCTACTACAGGCACAACAGCACTGGGGATTTCTGCTTTCCCAGAGACGGAACATCTCACGGCGCTATCCTCGGCAGAGCCTCTTTCTGAAAAGGCGAACGGTCGGATCCTTCTCCCACGAGGAAGGGCCCAGCCCTGAAAGCTCTTGCTGCTCTTCACCGTCCCTTGGCACCCTACCTACAGGCCCAACAGCACTGGGGATCTGTGCTTTCCCAGACACGGAACATCTCACGGCGCTCAGCCTCGGCAGAGCCTCTTTCTGAAAAGGCGAACGGTCGGATCCTTCTCCCACGAGGAAGGGCACAGCCCTGAAAGCTCTTGCTGCTCTTCACCGTCCCTTGGCACCCTACCTACAGGCACAACAGCACTGGGGATCTGTGCTTTCCCAGACACGGAACATCTCACGGCGCTCAGCCTCGGCAGAGCCTCTTTCTGAAAAGGCGAACGGTCGGATCCTTCTCCCACGAGGAAGGGCCCAGCCCTGAAAGCTCTTGCTGCTCTTCACCGTCCCTTGGCACCCTACCTACAGGCACAACAACACTGGGGATCTGTGCTTTCCCAGACACGGAACATCTCACGGCGCTCAGCCTCGGCAAGCCTCTTTCTGAAAAGGCGAACGGTCGGATCCTTCTCCCACGAGGAAGGGCCCAGCCCTGAAAGCTCTTGCTGCTCTTCACCGTCCCTTGGCACCCTACCTACAGGCACAACAGCACTGGGGATCTGTGCTTTCCCAGAGACGGAACATCTCACGGCGCTAGCCTCGGCAGAGCCTCTTTCTGAAAAGGCGAACGGTCGGATCCTTCTCCCACGAGGAAGGGCCGAGCCCTGAAAGCTCTTGCTGCTCTTCACCGTCCCTTGGCACCCTACCTACAGGCACAACAGCACTGGGGATCTGTGCTTTCCCAGAGACGGAACATCTCACGGCGCTCAGCCTCGGCAGAGCCTCTTTCTGAAAAGGCGAACGGTCGGATCCTTCTCCCACGAGGAAGGGCCCAGCCCTGAAAGCTCTTGCTGCTCTTCACTGTCCCCGTGCAGCCTATGCACAGGCACAACAACACTGGGGATCTGTGCTTTCCCAGAGACGGAACATCTCACGGCGCTAGCCTCGGCAGAGCCTCTTTCTGAAAAGGCGAACGGTCGGATCCTTCTCCCACGAGGAAGGGCCCAGCCCTGAAAGCTCTTGCTTCTCTTCACCGTCCCTTGGCACCCTACCTACAGGCACAACAGCACTGGGGATTTCTGCTTTCCCAGAGACGGAACATCTCACGGCGCTAGCCTCGGCAGAGCCTCTTTCTGAAAAGGCGAACGGTCGGATCCTTCTCCCACGAGGAAGGGCCCAGCCCTGAAAGCTCTTGCTGCTCTTCACCGTCCCTTGGCACCCTACCTACAGGCACAACAGCACTGGGGATCTGTGCTTTCCCAGAGACGGAACATCTCACGGCGCTAGCCTCGGCAGAGCCTCTTTCTGAAAAGGCGAACGGTCGGATCCTTCTCCCACGAGGAAGGGCCCAGCCCTGAAAGCTCTTGCTGCTCTTCACCGTCCCTTGGCACCCTACCTACAGGCACAACAGCACTGGGGATCTGTGCTTTCCCAGAGACGGAACATCTCACGGCGCTCAGCCTCGGCAGAGCCTCTTTCTGAAAAGGCGAACGGTCGGATCCTTCTCCCACGAGGAAGGGCACAGCCCTGAAAGCTCTTGCTGCTCTTCACCGTCCCTTGGCACCCTACCTACAGGCACAACAGCACTGGGGATCTGTGCTTTCCCAGAGACGGAACATCTCACGGCGCTAGCCTCGGCAGAGCCTCTTTCTGAAAAGGCGAACGGTCGGATCCTTCTCCCACGAGGTAGGGCCCAGCCCTGAAAGCTCTTGCTGCTCTTCACCGTCCCTTGGCACCCTACCTACAGGCACAACAGCACTGGGGATCTGTGCTTTCCCAGAGACGGAACATCTCACGGCGCTCAGCCTCGGCAGAGCCTCTTTCTGAAAAAAGGCGAACGGTCGGATCCTTCTCCCACAAGGATGGTGCCAGCCCTGAAAGCTCTTGCTGCTCTTCACCGTCCCTTGGCACCCTACCTACAGGCACAACAGCACTGGGGATCTGTGCTTTCCCAGAGACGGAACATCTCACGGCGCTCAGCCTCGGCAGAGCCTCTTTCTGAAAAGGTGAACGGTCGGATCCTTCTCCCACGAGGAAGGGCCCAGCCCTGAAAGCTCTTGCTGCTCTTCACCGTCCCTTGGCACCCTACCTACAGGCACAACAACACTGGGGATCGGTGCTTTCCCAGACACGGAACATCTCACGGCGCTCAGCCTCGGCAAGCCTCTTTCTGAAAAGGCGAACGGTCGGATCCTTCTCCCACGAGGAAGGGCCCAGCCCTGAAAGCTCTTGCTGCTCTTCACTGTCCCCGTGCAGCCTATGCACAGGCAGAACAACACTGGGGATCTGTGCTTTCCCAGAGACGGAACATCTCACGGCGCTATCCTCGGCAGAGCCTCTTTCTGAAAAGGCGAACGGTCGGATCCTTCTCCCACGAGGAAGGGCCCAGCCCTGAAAGCTCTTGCTTCTCTTCACCGTCCCTTGGCACCCTACCTACAGGCACAACAGCACTGGGGATCTGTGCTTTCCCAGACACGGAACATCTCACGGCGCTCAGCCTCGGCAAGCCTCTTTCTGAAAAGGCGAACGGTCGGATCCTTCTCCCACGAGGAAGGGCCCAGCCCTGAAAGCTCTTGCTGCTCTTCACTGTCCCCGTGCAGCCTATGCACAGGCACAACAACACTGGGGATCTGTGCTTTCCCAGAGACGGAACATCTCACGGCGCTATCCTCGGCAGAGCCTCTTTCTGAAAAGGCGAACGGTCGGATCCTTCTCCCACGAGGAAGGGCCCAGCCCTGAAAGCTCTTGCTTCTCTTCACCGTCCCTTGGCACCCTACCTACAGGCACAACAGCACTGGGGATTTCTGCTTTCCCAGAGACGGAACATCTCACGGCGCTAGCCTCGGCAGAGCCTCTTTCTGAAAAGGCGAACGGTCGGATCCTTCTCCCACGAGGAAGGGCCCAGCCCTGAAAGCTCTTGCTGCTCTTCACCGTCCCTTGGCACCCTACCTACAGGCACAACAGCACTGGGGATCTGTGCTTTCCCAGAGACGGAACATCTCACGGCGCTAGCATCGGCAGAGCCTCTTTCTGAAAAGGCGAACGGTCGGATCCTTCTCCCACGAGGAAGGGCCCAGCCCTGAAAGCTCTTGCTGCTCTTCACCGTCCCTTGGCACCCTACCTACAGGCACAACAGCACTGGGGATCTGTGCTTTCCCAGAGACGGAACATCTCACGGCGCTCAGCCTCGGCAGAGCCTCTTTCTGAAAAAAGGCGAACGGTCGGATCCTTCTCCCACAAGGATGGTGCCAGCCCTGAAAGCTCTTGCTGCTCTTCACCGTCCCTTGGCACCCTACCTACAGGCACAACAACACTGGGGATCTGTGCTTTCCCAGAGACGGAACATCTCACGGCGCTCAGCCTCGGCAAGCCTCTTTCTGAAAAGGCGAACGGTCGGATCCTTCTCCCACGAGGAAGGGCCCAGCCCTGAAAGCTCTTGCTGCTCTTCACTGTCCCCGTGCAGCCTATGCACAGGCAGAACAACACTGGGGATCTGAGCTTTCCCAGAGACGGAACATCTCACGGCGCTAGCCTCGGCAGAGCCTCTTTCTGAAAAGGCGAACGGTCGGATCCTTCTCCCACGAGGAAGGGCCCAGCCCTGAAAGCTCTTGCTGCTCTTCACCGTCCCTTGGCACCCTACCTACAGGCACAACAGCACTGGGGATCTGTGCTTTCCCAGAGACGGAACATCTCACGGCGCTAGCCTCGGCAAGCCTCTTTCTGAAAAGGCGAACGGTCGGATCCTTCTCCCACGAGGAAGGGCCCAGCCCTGAAAGCTCTTGCTGCTCTTCACCGTCCCTTGGCACCCTACCTACAGGCACAACAGCACTGGGGATCTGTGCTTTCCCAGAGACGGAACATCTCACGGCGCTAGCCTCGGCAGAGCCTCTTTCTGAAAAGGCGAACGGTCGGATCCTTCTCCCACGAGGAAGGGCCGAGCCCTGAAAGCTCTTGCTGCTCTTCACCGTCCCTTGGCACCCTACCTACAGGCACAACAGCACTGGGGATCTGTGCTTTCCCAGAGACGGAACATCTCACGGCGCTCAGCCTCGGCAGAGCCTCTTTCTGAAAAGGCGAACGGTCGGATCCTTCTCCCACGAGGAAGGGCCCAGCCCTGAAAGCTCTTGCTGCTCTTCACTGTCCCCGTGCAGCCTATGCACAGGCACAACAACACTGGGGATCTGTGCTTTCCCAGAGACGGAACATCTCACGGCGCTAGCCTCGGCAGAGCCTCTTTCTGAAAAGGCGAACGGTCGGATCCTTCTCCCACGAGGAAGGGCCCAGCCCTGAAAGCTCTTGCTTCTCTTCACCGTCCCTTGGCACCCTACCTACAGGCACAACAGCACTGGGGATTTCTGCTTTCCCAGAGACGGAACATCTCACGGCGCTAGCCTCGGCAGAGCCTCTTTCTGAAAAGGCGAACGGTCGGATCCTTCTCCCACGAGGAAGGGCCCAGCCCTGAAAGCTCTTGCTGCTCTTCACCGTCCCTTGGCACCCTACCTACAGGCACAACAGCACTGGGGATCTGTGCTTTCCCAGAGACGGAACATCTCACGGCGCTAGCCTCGGCAGAGCCTCTTTCTGAAAAGGCGAACGGTCGGATCCTTCTCCCACGAGGAAGGGCCCAGCCCTGAAAGCTCTTGCTGCTCTTCACCGTCCCTTGGCACCCTACCTACAGGCACAACAGCACTGGGGATCTGTGCTTTCCCAGAGACGGAACATCTCACGGCGCTCAGCCTCGGCAGAGCCTCTTTCTGAAAAGGCGAACGGTCGGATCCTTCTCCCACGAGGAAGGGCACAGCCCTGAAAGCTCTTGCTGCTCTTCACCGTCCCTTGGCACCCTACCTACAGGCACAACAGCACTGGGGATCTGTGCTTTCCCAGAGACGGAACATCTCACGGCGCTAGCCTCGGCAGAGCCTCTTTCTGAAAAGGCGAACGGTCGGATCCTTCTCCCACGAGGTAGGGCCCAGCCCTGAAAGCTCTTGCTGCTCTTCACCGTCCCTTGGCACCCTACCTACAGGCACAACAGCACTGGGGATCTGTGCTTTCCCAGAGACGGAACATCTCACGGCGCTCAGCCTCGGCAGAGCCTCTTTCTGAAAAAAGGCGAACGGTCGGATCCTTCTCCCACAAGGATGGTGCCAGCCCTGAAAGCTCTTGCTGCTCTTCACCGTCCCTTGGCACCCTACCTACAGGCACAACAGCACTGGGGATCTGTGCTTTCCCAGAGACGGAACATCTCACGGCGCTCAGCCTCGGCAGAGCCTCTTTCTGAAAAGGTGAACGGTCGGATCCTTCTCCCACGAGGAAGGGCCCAGCCCTGAAAGCTCTTGCTGCTCTTCACCGTCCCTTGGCACCCTACCTACAGGCACAACAACACTGGGGATCTGTGCTTTCCCAGACACGGAACATCTCACGGCGCTCAGCCTCGGCAAGCCTCTTTCTGAAAAGGCGAACGGTCGGATCCTTCTCCCACGAGGAAGGGCCCAGCCCTGAAAGCTCTTGCTGCTCTTCACTGTCCCCGTGCAGCCTATGCACAGGCAGAACAACACTGGGGATCTGTGCTTTCCCAGAGACGGAACATCTCACGGCGCTATCCTCGGCAGAGCCTCTTTCTGAAAAGGCGAACGGTCGGATCCTTCTCCCACGAGGAAGGGCCCAGCCCTGAAAGCTCTTGCTTCTCTTCACCGTCCCTTGGCACCCTACCTACAGGCACAACAGCACTGGGGATCTGTGCTTTCCCAGAGACGGAACATCTCACGGCGCTCAGCCTCGGCAGAGCCTCTTTCTGAAAAGGCGAACGGTCGGATCCTTCTCCCACGAGGAAGGGCACAGCCCTGAAAGCTCTTGCTGCTCTTCACCGTCCCTTGGCACCCTACCTACAGGCACAACAACACTGGGGATCTGTGCTTTCCCAGACACGGAACATCTCACGGCGCTCAGCCTCGGCAAGCCTCTTTCTGAAAAGGCGAACGGTCGGATCCTTCTCCCACGAGGAAGGGCCCAGCCCTGAAAGCTCTTGCTGCTCTTCACTGTCCCCGTGCAGCCTATGCACAGGCACAACAACACTGGGGATCTGTGCTTTCCCAGAGACGGAACATCTCACGGCGCTATCCTCGGCAGAGCCTCTTTCTGAAAAGGCGAACGGTCGGATCCTTCTCCCACGAGGAAGGGCCCAGCCCTGAAAGCTCTTGCTTCTCTTCACCGTCCCTTGGCACCCTACCTACAGGCACAACAGCACTGGGGATTTCTGCTTTCCCAGAGACGGAACATCTCACGGCGCTAGCCTCGGCAGAGCCTCTTTCTGAAAAGGCGAACGGTCGGATCCTTCTCCCACGAGGAAGGGCCCAGCCCTGAAAGCTCTTGCTGCTCTTCACCGTCCCTTGGCACCCTACCTACAGGCACAACAGCACTGGGGATCTGTGCTTTCCCAGAGACGGAACATCTCACGGCGCTAGCCTCGGCAGAGCCTCTTTCTGAAAAGGCGAACGGTCGGATCCTTCTCCCACGAGGAAGGGCCCAGCCCTGAAAGCTCTTGCTGCTCTTCACCGTCCCTTGGCACCCTACCTACAGGCACAACAGCACTGGGGATCTGTGCTTTCCCAGAGACGGAACATCTCACGGCGCTCAGCCTCGGCAGAGCCTCTTTCTGAAAAAAGGCGAACGGTCGGATCCTTCTCCCACAAGGATGGTGCCAGCCCTGAAAGCTCTTGCTGCTCTTCACCGTCCCTTGGCACCCTACCTACAGGCACAACAACACTGGGGATCTGTGCTTTCCCAGAGACGGAACATCTCACGGCGCTCAGCCTCGGCAAGCCTCTTTCTGAAAAGGCGAACGGTCGGATCCTTCTCCCACGAGGAAGGGCCCAGCCCTGAAAGCTCTTGCTGCTCTTCACTGTCCCCGTGCAGCCTATGCACAGGCAGAACAACACTGGGGATCTGTGCTTTCCCAGAGACGGAACATCTCACGGCGCTATCCTCGGCAGAGCCTCTTTCTGAAAAGGCGAACGGTCGGATCCTTCTCCCACGAGGAAGGGCCCAGCCCTGAAAGCTCTTGCTGCTCTTCACCGTCCCTTGGCACCCTACCTACAGGCACAACAGCACTGGGGATCTGTGCTTTCCCAGAGACGGAACATCTCACGGCGCTAGCCTCGGCAGAGCCTCTTTCTGAAAAGGCGAACGGTCGGATCCTTCTCCCACGAGGAAGGGCCCAGCCCTGAAAGCTCTTGCTGCTCTTCACCGTCCCTTGGCACCCTACCTACAGGCACAACAACACTGGGGATCTGTGCTTTCCCAGAGACGGAACATCTCACGGCGCTCAGCCTCGGCAAGCCTCTTTCTGAAAAGGCGAACGGTCGGATCCTTCTCCCACGAGGAAGGGCCCAGCCCTGAAAGCTCTTGCTGCTCTTCACTGTCCCCGTGCAGCCTATGCACAGGCAGAACAACACTGGGGATCTGTGCTTTCCCAGAGACGGAACATCTCACGGCGCTCAGCCTCGGCAGAGCCTCTTTCTGAAAAGGCGAACGGTCGGATCCTTCTCCCACGAGGAAGGGCCCAGCCCTGAAAGCTCTTGCTTCTCTTCACCGTCCCTTGGCACCCTACCTACAGGCACAACAGCACTGGGGATCTGTGCTTTCCCAGAGACGGAACATCTCACGGCGCTCAGCCTCGGCAGAGCCTCTTTCTGAAAAGGCGAACGGTCGGATCCTTCTCCCACGAGGAAGGGCACAGCCCTGAAAGCTCTTGCTGCTCTTCACCGTCCCTTGGCACCCTACCTACAGGCACAACAACACTGGGGATCTGTGCTTTCCCAGACACGGAACATCTCACGGCGCTCAGCCTCGGCAAGCCTCTTTCTGAAAAGGCGAACGGTCGGATCCTTCTCCCACGAGGAAGGGCCCAGCCCTGAAAGCTCTTGCTGCTCTTCACTGTCCCCGTGCAGCCTATGCACAGGCACAACAACACTGGGGATCTGTGCTTTCCCAGAGACGGAACATCTCACGGCGCTATCCTCGGCAGAGCCTCTTTCTGAAAAGGCGAACGGTCGGATCCTTCTCCCACGAGGAAGGGCCCAGCCCTGAAAGCTCTTGCTGCTCTTCACCGTCCCTTGGCACCCTACCTACAGGCACAACAGCACTGGGGATCTGTGCTTTCCCAGAGACGGAACATCTCACGGCGCTAGCCTCGGCAGAGCCTCTTTCTGAAAAAAGGCGAACGGTCGGATCCTTCTCCCACGAGGAAGGGCCCAGCCCTGAAAGCTCTTGCTGCTCTTCACCGTCCCTTGGCACCCTACCTACAGGCACAACAACACTGGGGATCTGTGCTTTCCCAGAGACGGAACATCTCACGGCGCTATCCTCGGCAGAGCCTCTTTCTGAAAAGGCGAAGGGTCGGATCCTTCTCCCACGAGGAAGGGCCCAGCCCTGAAAGCTCTTGCTGCTCTTCACCGTCCCTTGGCACCCTACCTACAGGCACAACAGCACTGGGGATTTGTGCTTTCCCAGAGACGGAACATCTCACGGCGCTAGCCTCGGCAGAGCCTCTTTCTGAAAAGGCGAACGGTCGGATCCTTCTCCCACGAGGTAGGGCCCAGCCCTGAAAGCTCTTGCTGCTCTTCACCGTCCCTTGGCACCCTACCTACAGGCACAACAGCACTGGGGATTTCTGCTTTCCCAGAGACGGAACATCTCACGGCGCTAGCCTCGGCAGAGCCTCTTTCTGAAAAGGCGAACGGTCGGATCCTTCTCCCACGAGGAAGGGCCCAGCCCTGAAAGCTCTTGCTGCTCTTCACCGTCCCTTGGCACCCTACCTACAGGCACAACAGCACTGGGGATCTGTGCTTTCCCAGAGACGGAACATCTCACGGCGCTAGCCTCGGCAGAGCCTCTTTCTGAAAAGGCGAACGGTCGGATCCTTCTCCCACGAGGAAGGGCCCAGCCCTGAAAGCTCTTGCTGCTCTTCACCGTCCCTTGGCACCCTACCTACAGGCACAACAGCACTGGGGATCTGTGCTTTCCCAGAGACGGAACATCTCACGGCGCTCAGCCTCGGCAGAGCCTCTTTCTGAAAAAAGGCGAACGGTCGGATCCTTCTCCCACACGGATGGTGCCAGCCCTGAAAGCTCTTGCTGCTCTTCACCGTCCCTTGGCACCCTACCTACAGGCACAACAGCACTGGGGATCTGTGCTTTCCCAGAGACGGAACATCTCACGGCGCTCAGCCTCGGCAGAGCCTCTTTCTGAAAAGGCGAACGGTCGGATCCTTCTCCCACGAGGAAGGGCCCAGCCCTGAAAGCTCTTGCTGCTCTTCACCGTCCCTTGGCACCCTACCTACAGGCACAACAACACTGGGGATCTGTGCTTTCCCAGACACGGAACATCTCACGGCGCTCAGCCTCGGCAAGCCTCTTTCTGAAAAGGCGAACGGTCGGATCCTTCTCCCACGAGGAAGGGCCCAGCCCTGAAAGCTCTTGCTGCTCTTCACCGTCCCTTGGCACCCTACCTACAGGCACAACAGCACTGGGGATCTGTGCTTTCCCAGAGACGGAACATCTCACGGCGCTCAGCCTCGGCAGAGCCTCTTTCTGAAAAGGCGAACGGTCGGATCCTTCTCCCACGAGGAAGGGCCCAGCCCTGAAAGCTCTTGCTGCTCTTCACCGTCCCTTGGCACCCTACCTACAGGCACAACAACACTGTGGATCTGTGCTTTCCCAGACACGGAACATCTCACGGCGCTCAGCCTCGGCAAGCCTCTTTCTGAAAAGGCGAACGGTCGGATCCTTCTCCCACGAGGAAGGGCCCAGCCCTGAAAGCTCTTGCTGCTCTTCACTGTCCCCGTGCAGCCTATGCACAGGCACAACAACACTGGGGATCTGTGCTTTCCCAGAGACGGAACATCTCACGGCGCTATCCTCGGCAGAGCCTCTTTCTGAAAAGGCGAAGGGTCGGATCCTTCTCCCACGAGGTAGGGCCCAGCCCTGAAAGCTCTTGCTGCTCTTCACCGTCCCTTGGCACCCTACCTACAGGCACAACAGCACTGGGGATCTGTGCTTTCCCAGAGACGGAACATCTCACGGCGCTCAGCCTCGACAGAGCCTCTTTCTGAAAAGGCGAACGGTCGGATCCTTCTCCCACGAGGAAGGGCACAGCCCTGAAAGCTCCTGCTGCTCTTCACCGTCCCTTGGCACCCTACCTACAGGCACAACAGCACTGGGGATCTGTGCGTTCCCAGAGACGGAACATCTCACGGCGCTAGCCTCGGCAGAGCCTCTTTCTGAAAAGGCGAACGGTCGGATCCTTCTCCCACGAGGTAGGGCCCAGCCCTGAAAGCTCTTGCTGCTCTTCACCGTCGCTTGGCACCCTACCTACAGGCACAACAGCACTGGGGATCTGTGCTTTCCCAGAGACGGAACATCTCACGGCGCTCAGCCTCGGCAGAGCCTCTTTCTGAAAAAAGGCGAACGGTCGGATCCTTCTCCCACAAGGATGGTGCCAGCCCTGAAAGCTCTTGCTGCTCTTCACCGTCCCTTGGCACCCTACCTACAGGCACAACAGCACTGGGGATCTGTGCTTTCCCAGAGACGGAACATCTCACAGCGCTCAGCCTCGGCAAGCCTCTTTCTGAAAAGGCGAACGGTCGGATCCTTCTCCCACGAGGAAGGGCCCAGCCCTGAAAGCTCTTGCTGCTCTTCACTGTCCCCGTGCAGCCTATGCACAGGCACAACAACACTGGGGATCTGTGCTTTCCCAGAGACGGAACATCTCACGGCGCTAGCCTCGGGAGAGCCTCTTTCTGAAAAGGCGAACGGTCGGATCCTTCTCCCACGAGGAAGGGCCCAGCCCTGAAAGCTCTTGCTTCTCTTCACCGTCCCTTGGCACCCTACCTACAGGCACAACAGCACTGGGGATTTCTGCTTTCCCAGAGACGGAACATCTCACGGCGCTAGCCTCGGCAGAGCCTCTTTCTGAAAAGGCGAACGGTCGGATCCTTCTCCCACGAGGAAGGGCCCAGCCCTGAAAGCTCTTGCTGCTCTTCACCGTCCCTTGGCACCCTACCTACAGGCACAACAGCACTGGGGATCTGTGCTTTCCCAGAGACGGAACATCTCACGGCGCTAGCCTCGGCAGAGCCTCTTTCTGAAAAGGCGAACGGTCGGATCCTTCTCCCACGAGGAAGGGCCCAGCCCTGAAAGCTCTTGCTGCTCTTCACCGTCCCTTGGCACCCTACCTACAGGCACAACAGCACTGGGGATCTGTGCTTTCCCAGAGACGGAACATCTCACGGCGCTCAGCCTCGGCAGAGACTCTTTCTGAAAAGGCGAACGGTCGGATCCTTCTCCCACGAGGAAGGGCCCAGCCCTGAAAGCTCTTGCTGCTCTTCACCGTCCCTTGGCACCCTACCTACAGGCACAACAGCACTGGGGATCTGTGCTTTCCCAGAGACGGAACATCTCACGGCGCTCAGCCTCGGCAGAGACTCTTTCTGAAAAGGCGAACGGTCGGATCCTTCTCCCACGAGGAAGGGCCCAGCCCTGAAAGCTCTTGCTGCTCTTCACTGTCCCCGTGCAGCCTATGCACAGGCAGAACAACACTGGGGATCTGTGCTTTCCCAGAGACGGAACATCTCACGGCGCTATCCTCGGCAGAGCCTCTTTCTGAAAAGGCGAACGGTCGGATCCTTCTCCCACGAGGAAGGGCCCAGCCCTGAAAGCTCTTGCTGCTCTTCACCGTCCCTTGGCACCCTACCTACAGGCACAACAGCACTGGGGATTTGTGCTTTCCCAGAGACGGAACATCTCACGGCGCTAGCCTCGGCAGAGCCTCTTTCTGAAAAGGTGAACGGTCGGATCCTTCTCCCACGAGGTAGGGCCCAGCCCTGAAAGCTCTTGCTGCTCTTCACCGTCCCTTGGCACCCTACCTACAGGCACAACAGCACTGGGGATTTCTGCTTTCCCAGAGACGGAACATCTCACGGCGCTAGCCTCGGCAGAGCCTCTTTCTGAAAAGGCGAACGGTCGGATCCTTCTCCCACGAGGAAGGGCCCAGCCCTGAAAGCTCTTGCTGCTCTTCACCGTCCCTTGGCACCCTACCTACAGGCACAACAGCACTGGGGATCTGTGCTTTCCCAGAGACGGAACATCTCACGGCGCTAGCCTCGGCAGAGCCTCTTTCTGAAAAGGCGAACGGTCGGATCCTTCTCCCACGAGGTAGGGCCCAGCCCTGAAAGCTCTTGCTGCTCTTCACCGTCCCTTGGCACCCTACCTACAGGCACAACAGCACTGGGGATCTGTGCTTTCCCAGAGACGGAACATCTCACGGCGCTCAGCCTCGGCAGAGCCTCTTTCTGAAAAAAGGCGAACGGTCGGATCCTTCTCCCACACGGATGGTGCCAGCCCTGAAAGCTCTTGCTGCTCTTCACCGTCCCTTGGCACCCTACCTACAGGCACAACAGCACTGGGGATCTGTGCTTTCCCAGACACGGAACATCTCACGGCGCTCAGCCTCGGCAAGCCTCTTTCTGAAAAGGCGAACGGTCGGATCCTTCTCCCACGAGGAAGGGCCCAGCCCTGAAAGCTCTTGCTGCTCTTCACTGTCCCCGTGCAGCCTATGCACAGGCAGAACAACACTGGGGATCTGTGCTTTCCCAGAGACGGAACATCTCACGGCGCTCAGCCTCGGCAGAGCCTCTTTCTGAAAAGGCGAACGGTCGGATCCTTCTCCCACGAGGAAGGGCCCAGCCCTGAAAGCTCTTGCTTCTCTTCACCGTCCCTTGGCACCCTACCTACAGGCACAACAGCACTGGGGATCTGTGCTTTCCCAGAGACGGAACATCTCACGGCGCTCAGCCTCGGCAGAGACTCTTTCTGAAAAGGCGAACGGTCGGATCCTTCTCCCACGAGGAAGGGCACAGCCCTGAAAGCTCTTGCTGCTCTTCACCGTCCCTTGGCACCCTACCTACAGGCACAACAACACTGGGGATCTGTGCTTTCCCAGACACGGAACATCTCACGGCGCTCAGCCTCGGCAAGCCTCTTTCTGAAAAGGCGAACGGTCGGATCCTTCTCCCACGAGGAAGGGCCCAGCCCTGAAAGCTCTTGCTGCTCTTCACTGTCCCCGTGCAGCCTATGCACAGGCACAACAACACTGGGGATCTGTGCTTTCCCAGAGACGGAACATCTCACGGCGCTAGCCTCGGCAGAGCCTCTTTCTGAAAAGGCGAACGGTCGGATCCTTCTCCCACGAGGTAGGGCCCAGCCCTGAAAGCTCTTGCTGCTCTTCACCGTCCCTTGGCACCCTACCTACAGGCACAACAGCACTGGGGATCTGTGCTTTCCCAGAGACGGAACATCTCACGGCGCTCAGCCTCGGCAGAGCCTCTTTCTGAAAAAAGGCGAACGGTCGGATCCTTCTCCCACACGGATGGTGCCAGCCCTGAAAGCTCTTGCTGCTCTTCACCGTCCCTTGGCACCCTACCTACAGGCACAACAGCACTGGGGATCTGTGCTTTCCCAGACACGGAACATCTCACGGCGCTCAGCCTCGGCAAGCCTCTTTCTGAAAAGGCGAACGGTCGGATCCTTCTCCCACGAGGAAGGGCCCAGCCCTGAAAGCTCTTGCTTCTCTTCACCGTCCCTTGGCACCCTACCTACAGGCACAACAGCACTGGGGATCTGTGCTTTCCCAGAGACGGAACATCTCACGGCGCTCAGCCTCGGCAGAGACTCTTTCTGAAAAGGCGAACGGTCGGATCCTTCTCCCACGAGGAAGGGCACAGCCCTGAAAGCTCTTGCTGCTCTTCACCGTCCCTTGGCACCCTACCTACAGGCACAACAACACTGGGGATCTGTGCTTTCCCAGACACGGAACATCTCACGGCGCTCAGCCTCGGCAAGCCTCTTTCTGAAAAGGCGAACGGTCGGATCCTTCTCCCACGAGGTAGGGCCCAGCCCTGAAAGCTCTTGCTGCTCTTCACCGTCGCTTGGCACCCTACCTACAGGCACAACAGCACTGGGGATCTGTGCTTTCCCAGAGACGGAACATCTCACGGCGCTCAGCCTCGGCAGAGCCTCTTTCTGAAAAAAGGCGAACGGTCGGATCCTTCTCCCACAAGGATGGTGCCAGCCCTGAAAGCTCTTGCTGCTCTTCACCGTCCCTTGGCACCCTACCTACAGGCACAACAGCACTGGGGATCTGTGCTTTCCCAGAGACGGAACATCTCACAGCGCTCAGCCTCGGCAAGCCTCTTTCTGAAAAGGCGAACGGTCGGATCCTTCTCCCACGAGGAAGGGCCCAGCCCTGAAAGCTCTTGCTGCTCTTCACTGTCCCCGTGCAGCCTATGCACAGGCACAACAACACTGGGGATCTGTGCTTTCCCAGAGACGGAACATCTCACGGCGCTAGCCTCGGCAGAGCCTCTTTCTGAAAAGGCGAACGGTCGGATCCTTCTCCCACGAGGAAGGGCCCAGCCCTGAAAGCTCTTGCTTCTCTTCACCGTCCCTTGGCACCCTACCTACAGGCACAACAGCACTGGGGATTTCTGCTTTCCCAGAGACGGAACATCTCACGGCGCTAGCCTCGGCAGAGCCTCTTTCTGAAAAGGCGAACGGTCGGATCCTTCTCCCACGAGGAAGGGCCCAGCCCTGAAAGCTCTTGCTGCTCTTCACCGTCCCTTGGCACCCTACCTACAGGCACAACAGCACTGGGGATCTGTGCTTTCCCAGAGACGGAACATCTCACGGCGCTAGCCTCGGCAGAGCCTCTTTCTGAAAAGGCGAACGGTCGGATCCTTCTCCCACGAGGAAGGGCCCAGCCCTGAAAGCTCTTGCTGCTCTTCACCGTCCCTTGGCACCCTACCTACAGGCACAACAGCACTGGGGATTTCTGCTTTCCCAGAGACGGAACATCTCACGGCGCTAGCTTCGGCAGAGCCTCTTTCTGAAAAGGCGAACGGTCGGATCCTTCTCCCACGAGGTAGGGCCCAGCCCTGAAAGCTCTTGCTGCTCTTCACCGTCCCTTGGCACCCTACCTACAGGCACAACAGCACTGGGGATCTGTGCTTTCCCAGAGACGGAACATCTCACGGCGCTCAGCCTCGGCAGAGCCTCTTTCTGAAAAAAGGCGAACGGTCGGATCCTTCTCCCACAAGGATGGTGCCAGCCCTGAAAGCTCTTGCTGCTCTTCACCGTCCCTTGGCACCCTACCTACAGGCACAACAGCACTGGGGATCTGTGCGTTCCCAGAGACGGAACATCTCACGGCGCTAGCCTCGGCAGAGCCTCTTTCTGAAAAGGCGAACGGTCGGATCCTTCTCCCACGAGGTAGGGCCCAGCCCTGAAAGCTCTTGCTGCTCTTCACCGTCGCTTGGCACCCTACCTACAGGCACAACAGCACTGGGGATCTGTGCTTTCCCAGAGACGGAACATCTCACGGCGCTCAGCCTCGGCAGAGCCTCTTTCTGAAAAAAGGCGAACGGTCGGATCCTTCTCCCACACGGATGGTGCCAGCCCTGAAAGCTCTTGCTGCTCTTCACCGTCCCTTGGCACCCTACCTACAGGCACAACAGCACTGGGGATCTGTGCTTTCCCAGACACGGAACATCTCACAGCGCTCAGCCTCGGCAAGCCTCTTTCTGAAAAGGCGAACGGTCGGATCCTTCTCCCACGAGGAAGGGCCCAGCCCTGAAAGCTCTTGCTGCTCTTCACTGTCCCCGTGCAGCCTATGCACAGGCACAACAACACTGGGGATCTGTGCTTTCCCAGAGACGGAACATCTCACGGCGCTAGCCTCGGGAGAGCCTCTTTCTGAAAAGGCGAACGGTCGGATCCTTCTCCCACGAGGAAGGGCCCAGCCCTGAAAGCTCTTGCTTCTCTTCACCGTCCCTTGGCACCCTACCTACAGGCACAACAGCACTGGGGATTTCTGCTTTCCCAGAGACGGAACATCTCACGGCGCTAGCCTCGGCAGAGCCTCTTTCTGAAAAGGCGAACGGTCGGATCCTTCTCCCACGAGGAAGGGCCCAGCCCTGAAAGCTCTTGCTGCTCTTCACCGTCCCTTGGCACCCTACCTACAGGCACAACAGCACTGGGGATTTCTGCTTTCCCAGAGACGGAACATCTCACGGCGCTAGCCTCGGCAGAGCCTCTTTCTGAAAAGGCGAACGGTCGGATCCTTCTCCCACGAGGAAGGGCCCAGCCCTGAAAGCTCTTGCTGCTCTTCACCGTCCCTTGGCACCCTACCTACAGGCACAACAGCACTGGGGATCTGTGCTTTCCCAGAGACGGAACATCTCACGGCGCTAGCCTCGGCAGAGCCTCTTTCTGAAAAGGCGAACGGTCGGATCCTTCTCCCACGAGGTAGGGCCCAGCCCTGAAAGCTCTTGCTGCTCTTCACCGTCCCTTGGCACCCTACCTACAGGCACAACAGCACTGGGGATCTGTGCTTTCCCAGAGACGGAACATCTCACGGCGCTCAGCCTCGGCAGAGCCTCTTTCTGAAAAAAGGCGAACGGTCGGATCCTTCTCCCACAAGGATGGTGCCAGCCCTGAAAGCTCTTGCTGCTCTTCACCGTCCCTTGGCACCCTACCTACAGGCACAACAGCACTGGGGATCTGTGCTTTCCCAGAGACGGAACATCTCACGGCGCTCAGCCTCGGCAGAGCCTCTTTCTGAAAAGGCGAACGGTCGGATCCTTCTCCCACGAGGAAGGGCCCAGCCCTGAAAGCTCTTGCTGCTCTTCACTGTCCCCATGCAGCCTATGCACAGGCAGAACAACACTGGGGATCTGTGCTTTCCCAGAGACGGAACATCTCACGGCGCTCAGCCTCGGCAGAGCCTCTTTCTGAAAAGGCGAACGGTCGGATCCTTCTCCCACACGGATGGTGCCAGCCCTGAAAGCTCTTGCTGCTCTTCACCGTCCCTTGGCACCCTACCTACAGGCACAACAGCACTGGGGATCTGTGCTTTCCCAGAGACGGAACATCTCACGGCGCTCAGCCTCGGCAGAGCCTCTTTCTGAAAAAAGGCGAACGGTCGGATCCTTCTCCCACGAGGAAGGGCACAGCCCTGAAAGCTCTTGCTGCTCTTCACTGTCCCCGTGCAGCCTATGCACAAGCACAACAGCACTGGGGATCTGTGCTTTCCCAGAGACGGAACATCTCACGGCGCTATCCTCGGCAGAGCCTCTTTCTGAAAAAAGGCGAACGGTCGGATCCTTCTCCCACGAGGAAGGGCCCAGCCCTGAAAGCTCTTGCTTCTCTTCACCGTCCCTTGGCACCCTACCTACAGGCACAACAGCACTGGGGATCTGTGCTTTCCCAGAGACGGAACATCTCACGGCGCTAGCCTCGGCAGAGCCTCTTTCTGAAAAGGCGAACGGTCGGATCCTTCTCCCACGAGGAAGGGCCCAGCCCTGAAAGCTCTTGCTGCTCTTCACCGTCCCTTGGCACCCTACCTACAGGCACAACAGCACTGGGGATCTGTGCTTTCCCAGAGACGGAACATCTCACGGCGCTAGCCTCGGCAGAGCCTCTTTCTGAAAAGGCGAACGGTCGGATCCTTCTCCCACGAGGTAGGGCCCAGCCCTGAAAGCTCTTGCTGCTCTTCACCGTCCCTTGGCACCCTACCTACAGGCACAACAGCACTGGGGATCTGTGCTTTCCCAGAGACGGAACATCTCACGGCGCTCAGCCTCGGCAGAGCCTCTTTCTGAAAAAAGGCGAACGGTCGCATCATTCTCCCACACGGATGGTGCCAGCCCTGAAAGCTCTTGCTGCTCTTCACCGTCCCTTGGCACCCTACCTAAAGGCACAACAGCACTGGGGATCTGTGCTTTCCCAGAGACGGAACATCTCACGGCGCTCAGCCTCGGCAGAGCCTCTTTCTGAAAAGGCGAACGGTCGGATCCTTCTCCCACGAGGAAGGGCACAGCCCTGAAAGCTCTTGCTGCTCTTCACCGTCCCTTGGCACCCTACCTACAGGCACAACAACACTGGGGATCTGTGCTTTCCCAGACACGGAACATCTCACGGCGCTCAGCCTCGGCAAGCCTCTTTCTGAAAAGGCGAACGGTCGGATCCTTCTCCCACGAGGAAGGGCACAGCCCTGAAAGCTCTTGCTGCTCTTCACCGTCCCTTGGCACCCTACTACAGGCACAACAGCACTGGGGATTTCTGCTTTCCCAGAGACGGAACATCTCACGGCGCTATCCTCGGCAGAGCCTCTTTCTGAAAAGGCGAACGGTCGGATCCTTCTCCCACGAGGAAGGGCCCAGCCCTGAAAGCTCTTGCTGCTCTTCACCGTCCCTTGGCACCCTACCTACAGGCCCAACAGCACTGGGGATCTGTGCTTTCCCAGACACGGAACATCTCACGGCGCTCAGCCTCGGCAGAGCCTCTTTCTGAAAAGGCGAACGGTCGGATCCTTCTCCCACGAGGAAGGGCACAGCCCTGAAAGCTCTTGCTGCTCTTCACCGTCCCTTGGCACCCTACCTACAGGCACAACAGCACTGGGGATCTGTGCTTTCCCAGACACGGAACATCTCACGGCGCTCAGCCTCGGCAGAGCCTCTTTCTGAAAAGGCGAACGGTCGGATCCTTCTCCCACGAGGAAGGGCCCAGCCCTGAAAGCTCTTGCTGCTCTTCACCGTCCCTTGGCACCCTACCTACAGGCACAACAACACTGGGGATCTGTGCTTTCCCAGACACGGAACATCTCACGGCGCTCAGCCTCTGCAAGCCTCTTTCTGAAAAGGCGAACGGTCGGATCCTTCTCCCACGAGGAAGGGCCCAGCCCTGAAAGCTCTTGCTGCTCTTCACCGTCCCTTGGCACCCTACCTACAGGCACAACAGCACTGGGGATCTGTGCTTTCCCAGAGACGGAACATCTCACGGCGCTAGCCTCGGCAGAGCCTCTTTCTGAAAAGGCGAACGGTCGGATCCTTCTCCCACGAGGAAGGGCCGAGCCCTGAAAGCTCTTGCTGCTCTTCACCGTCCCTTGGCACCCTACCTACAGGCACAACAGCACTGGGGATCTGTGCTTTCCCAGAGACGGAACATCTCACGGCGCTCAGCCTCGGCAGAGCCTCTTTCTGAAAAGGCGAACGGTCGGATCCTTCTCCCACGAGGAAGGGCCCAGCCCTGAAAGCTCTTGCTGCTCTTCACTGTCCCCGTGCAGCCTATGCACAGGCAGAACAACACTGGGGATCTGTGCTTTCCCAGAGACGGAACATCTCACGGCGCTATCCTCGGCAGAGCCTCTTTCTGAAAAGGCGAACGGTCGGATCCTTCTCCCACGAGGAAGGGCCCAGCCCTGAAAGCTCTTGCTTCTCTTCACCGTCCCTTGGCACCCTACCTACAGGCACAACAGCACTGGGGATTTCTGCTTTCCCAGAGACGGAACATCTCACGGCGCTAGCCTCGGCAGAGCCTCTTTCTGAAAAGGCGAACGGTCGGATCCTTCTCCCACGAGGAAGGGCCCAGCCCTGAAAGCTCTTGCTGCTCTTCACCGTCCCTTGGCACCCTACCTACAGGCACAACAGCACTGGGGATCTGTGCTTTCCCAGAGACGGAACATCTCACGGCGCTAGCCTCGGCAGAGCCTCTTTCTGAAAAGGCGAACGGTCGGATCCTTCTCCCACGAGGAAGGGCCCAGCCCTGAAAGCTCTTGCTGCTCTTCACCGTCCCTTGGCACCCTACCTACAGGCACAACAGCACTGGGGATCTGTGCTTTCCCAGAGACGGAACATCTCACGGCGCTCAGCCTCGGCAGAGCCTCTTTCTGAAAAGGCGAACGGTCGGATCCTTCTCCCACGAGGAAGGGCACAGCCCTGAAAGCTCTTGCTGCTCTTCACCGTCCCTTGGCACCCTACCTACAGGCACAACAGCACTGGGGATCTGTGCTTTCCCAGAGACGGAACATCTCACGGCGCTCAGCCTCGGCAGAGCCTCTTTCTGAAAAAAGGCGAACGGTCGGATCCTTCTCCCACAAGGATGGTGCCAGCCCTGAAAGCTCTTGCTGCTCTTCACCGTCCCTTGGCACCCTACCTACAGGCACAACAGCACTGGGGATCTGTGCTTTCCCAGACACGGAACATCTCACAGCGCTCAGCCTCGGCAAGCCTCTTTCTGAAAAGGCGAACGGTCGGATCCTTCTCCCACGAGGAAGGGCCCAGCCCTGAAAGCTCTTGCTGCTCTTCACTGTCCCCGTGCAGCCTATGCACAGGCACAACAACACTGGGGATCTGTGCTTTCCCAGAGACGGAACATCTCACGGCGCTAGCCTCGGGAGAGCCTCTTTCTGAAAAGGCGAACGGTCGGATCCTTCTCCCACGAGGAAGGGCCCAGCCCTGAAAGCTCTTGCTTCTCTTCACCGTCCCTTGGCACCCTACCTACAGGCACAACAGCACTGGGGATTTCTGCTTTCCCAGAGACGGAACATCTCACGGCGCTAGCCTCGGCAGAGCCTCTTTCTGAAAAGGCGAACGGTCGGATCCTTCTCCCACGAGGAAGGGCCCAGCCCTGAAAGCTCTTGCTGCTCTTCACCGTCCCTTGGCACCCTACCTACAGGCACAACAGCACTGGGGATTTCTGCTTTCCCAGAGACGGAACATCTCACGGCGCTAGCCTCGGCAGAGCCTCTTTCTGAAAAGGCGAACGGTCGGATCCTTCTCCCACGAGGAAGGGCCCAGCCCTGAAAGCTCTTGCTGCTCTTCACCGTCCCTTGGCACCCTACCTACAGGCACAACAGCACTGGGGATCTGTGCTTTCCCAGAGACGGAACATCTCACGGCGCTAGCCTCGGCAGAGCCTCTTTCTGAAAAGGCGAACGGTCGGATCCTTCTCCCACGAGGTAGGGCCCAGCCCTGAAAGCTCTTGCTGCTCTTCACCGTCCCTTGGCACCCTACCTACAGGCACAACAGCACTGGGGATCTGTGCTTTCCCAGACACGGAACATCTCACGGCGCTCAGCCTCGGCAGAGCCTCTTTCTGAAAAAAGGCGAACGGTCGGATCCTTCTCCCACAAGGATGGTGCCAGCCCTGAAAGCTCTTGCTGCTCTTCACCGTCCCTTGGCACCCTACCTACAGGCACAACAGCACTGGGGATCTGTGCTTTCCCAGAGACGGAACATCTCACGGCGCTCAGCCTCGGCAGAGCCTCTTTCTGAAAAGGCGAACGGTCGGATCCTTCTCCCACGAGGAAGGGCCCAGCCCTGAAAGCTCTTGCTGCTCTTCACTGTCCCCGTGCAGCCTATGCACAGGCAGAACAACACTGGGGATCTGTGCTTTCCCAGAGACGGAACATCTCACGGCGCTCAGCCTCGGCAGAGCCTCTTTCTGAAAAGGCGAACGGTCGGATCCTTCTCCCACACGGATGGTGCCAGCCCTGAAAGCTCTTGCTGCTCTTCACCGTCCCTTGGCACCCTACCTACAGGCACAACAGCACTGGGGATCTGTGCTTTCCCAGAGACGGAACATCTCACGGCGCTCAGCCTCGGCAGAGCCTCTTTCTGAAAAAAGGCGAACGGTCGGATCCTTCTCCCACGAGGAAGGGCACAGCCCTGAAAGCTCTTGCTGCTCTTCACTGTCCCCGTGCAGCCTATGCACAAGCACAACAGCACTGGGGATCTGTGCTTTCCCAGAGACGGAACATCTCACGGCGCTATCCTCGGCAGAGCCTCTTTCTGAAAAAAGGCGAACGGTCGGATCCTTCTCCCACGAGGAAGGGCCCAGCCCTGAAAGCTCTTGCTTCTCTTCACCGTCCCTTGGCACCCTACCTACAGGCACAACAGCACTGGGGATCTGTGCTTTCCCAGAGACGGAACATCTCACGGCGCTAGCCTCGGCAGAGCCTCTTTCTGAAAAGGCGAACGGTCGGATCCTTCTCCCACGAGGAAGGGCCCAGCCCTGAAAGCTCTTGCTGCTCTTCACCGTCCCTTGGCACCCTACCTACAGGCACAACAGCACTGGGGATCTGTGCTTTCCCAGAGACGGAACATCTCACGGCGCTAGCCTCGGCAGAGCCTCTTTCTGAAAAGGCGAACGGTCGGATCCTTCTCCCACGAGGTAGGGCCCAGCCCTGAAAGCTCTTGCTGCTCTTCACCGTCCCTTGGCACCCTACCTACAGGCACAACAGCACTGGGGATCTGTGCTTTCCCAGAGACGGAACATCTCACGGCGCTCAGCCTCGGCAGAGCCTCTTTCTGAAAAAAGGCCAACGGTCGCATCATTCTCCCACACGGATGGTGCCAGCCCTGAAAGCTCTTGCTGCTCTTCACCGTCCCTTGGCACCCTACCTAAAGGCACAACAGCACTGGGGATCTGTGCTTTCCCAGAGACGGAACATCTCACGGCGCTCAGCCTCGGCAGAGCCTCTTTCTGAAAAGGCGAACGGTCGGATCCTTCTCCCACGAGGAAGGGCACAGCCCTGAAAGCTCTTGCTGCTCTTCACCGTCCCTTGGCACCCTACCTACAGGCACAACAACACTGGGGATCTGTGCTT
Source organism: Buteo buteo (assembly GCF_964188355.1). Classification (NCBI taxonomy): domain Eukaryota; kingdom Metazoa; phylum Chordata; class Aves; order Accipitriformes; family Accipitridae; genus Buteo; species Buteo buteo. The sequence goes on from NC_134191.1 coordinate 26,719,240, forward strand.
TCCCAGACACGGAACATCTCACGGCGCTCAGCCTCGGCAAGCCTCTTTCTGAAAAGGCGAACGGTCGGATCCTTCTCCCACGAGGAAGGGCACAGCCCTGAAAGCTCTTGCTGCTCTTCACCGTCCCTTGGCACCCTACTACAGGCACAACAGCACTGGGGATTTCTGCTTTCCCAGAGACGGAACATCTCACGGCGCTATCCTCGGCAGAGCCTCTTTCTGAAAAGGCGAACGGTCGGATCCTTCTCCCACGAGGAAGGGCCCAGCCCTGAAAGCTCTTGCTGCTCTTCACCGTCCCTTGGCACCCTACCTACAGGCCCAACAGCACTGGGGATCTGTGCTTTCCCAGACACGGAACATCTCACGGCGCTCAGCCTCGGCAGAGCCTCTTTCTGAAAAGGCGAACGGTCGGATCCTTCTCCCACGAGGAAGGGCACAGCCCTGAAAGCTCTTGCTGCTCTTCACCGTCCCTTGGCACCCTACCTACAGGCACAACAGCACTGGGGATCTGTGCTTTCCCAGACACGGAACATCTCACGGCGCTCAGCCTCGGCAGAGCCTCTTTCTGAAAAGGCGAACGGTCGGATCCTTCTCCCACGAGGAAGGGCCCAGCCCTGAAAGCTCTTGCTGCTCTTCACCGTCCCTTGGCACCCTACCTACAGGCACAACAACACTGGGGATCTGTGCTTTCCCAGACACGGAACATCTCACGGCGCTCAGCCTCTGCAAGCCTCTTTCTGAAAAGGCGAACGGTCGGATCCTTCTCCCACGAGGAAGGGCCCAGCCCTGAAAGCTCTTGCTGCTCTTCACCGTCCCTTGGCACCCTACCTACAGGCACAACAGCACTGGGGATCTGTGCTTTCCCAGAGACGGAACATCTCACGGCGCTAGCCTCGGCAGAGCCTCTTTCTGAAAAGGCGAACGGTCGGATCCTTCTCCCACGAGGAAGGGCCGAGCCCTGAAAGCTCTTGCTGCTCTTCACCGTCCCTTGGCACCCTACCTACAGGCACAACAGCACTGGGGATCTGTGCTTTCCCAGAGACGGAACATCTCACGGCGCTCAGCCTCGGCAGAGCCTCTTTCTGAAAAGGCGAACGGTCGGATCCTTCTCCCACGAGGAAGGGCCCAGCCCTGAAAGCTCTTGCTGCTCTTCACTGTCCCCGTGCAGCCTATGCACAGGCACAACAACACTGGGGATCTGTGCTTTCCCAGAGACGGAACATCTCACGGCGCTAGCCTCGGCAGAGCCTCTTTCTGAAAAGGCGAACGGTCGGATCCTTCTCCCACGAGGAAGGGCCCAGCCCTGAAAGCTCTTGCTTCTCTTCACCGTCCCTTGGCACCCTACCTACAGGCACAACAGCACTGGGGATTTCTGCTTTCCCAGAGACGGAACATCTCACGGCGCTAGCCTCGGCAGAGCCTCTTTCTGAAAAGGCGAACGGTCGGATCCTTCTCCCACGAGGAAGGGCCCAGCCCTGAAAGCTCTTGCTGCTCTTCACCGTCCCTTGGCACCCTACCTACAGGCACAACAGCACTGGGGATCTGTGCTTTCCCAGAGACGGAACATCTCACGGCGCTAGCCTCGGCAGAGCCTCTTTCTGAAAAGGCGAACGGTCGGATCCTTCTCCCACGAGGAAGGGCCCAGCCCTGAAAGCTCTTGCTGCTCTTCACCGTCCCTTGGCACCCTACCTACAGGCACAACAGCACTGGGGATCTGTGCTTTCCCAGAGACGGAACATCTCACGGCGCTCAGCCTCGGCAGAGCCTCTTTCTGAAAAGGCGAACGGTCGGATCCTTCTCCCACGAGGAAGGGCACAGCCCTGAAAGCTCTTGCTGCTCTTCACCGTCCCTTGGCACCCTACCTACAGGCACAACAGCACTGGGGATCTGTGCTTTCCCAGAGACGGAACATCTCACGGCGCTCAGCCTCGGCAGAGCCTCTTTCTGAAAAAAGGCGAACGGTCGGATCCTTCTCCCACACGGATGGTGCCAGCCCTGAAAGCTCTTGCTGCTCTTCACCGTCCCTTGGCACCCTACCTACAGGCACAACAGCACTGGGGATCTGTGCTTTCCCAGACACGGAACATCTCACGGCGCTCAGCCTCGGCAAGCCTCTTTCTGAAAAGGCGAACGGTCGGATCCTTCTCCCACGAGGAAGGGCCCAGCCCTGAAAGCTCTTGCTGCTCTTCACTGTCCCCGTGCAGCCTATGCACAGGCAGAACAACACTGGGGATCTGTGCTTTCCCAGAGACGGAACATCTCACGGCGCTCAGCCTCGGCAGAGCCTCTTTCTGAAAAGGCGAACGGTCGGATCCTTCTCCCACGAGGAAGGGCCCAGCCCTGAAAGCTCTTGCTGCTCTTCACCGTCCCTTGGCACCCTACCTACAGGCACAACAGCACTGGGGATCTGTGCTTTCCCAGAGACGGAACATCTCACGGCGCTAGCCTCGGCAGAGCCTCTTTCTGAAAAGGCGAACGGTCGGATCCTTCTCCCACGAGGTAGGGCCCAGCCCTGAAAGCTCTTGCTGCTCTTCACCGTCCCTTGGCACCCTACCTACAGGCACAACAGCACTGGGGATCTGTGCTTTCCCAGAGACGGAACATCTCACGGCGCTCAGCCTCGACAGAGCCTCTTTCTGAAAATGCGAACGGTCGGATCCTTCTCCCACGAGGAAGGGCACAGCCCTGAAAGCTCTTGCTGCTCTTCACCGTCCCTTGGCACCCTACCTACAGGCACAACAGCACTGGGGATCTGTGCGTTCCCAGAGACGGAACATCTCACGGCGCTAGCCTCGGCAGAGCCTCTTTCTGAAAAGGCGAACGGTCGGATCCTTCTCCCACGAGGTAGGGCCCAGCCCTGAAAGCTCTTGCTGCTCTTCACCGTCGCTTGGCACCCTACCTACAGGCACAACAGCACTGGGGATCTGTGCTTTCCCAGAGACGGAACATCTCACGGCGCTCAGCCTCGGCAGAGCCTCTTTCTGAAAAAAGGCGAACGGTCGGATCCTTCTCCCACAAGGATGGTGCCAGCCCTGAAAGCTCTTGCTGCTCTTCACCGTCCCTTGGCACCCTACCTACAGGCACAACAGCACTGGGGATCTGTGCTTTCCCAGAGACGGAACATCTCACGGCGCTCAGCCTCGGCAGAGCCTCTTTCTGAAAAAAGGCGAACGGTCGGATCCTTCTCCCACAAGGATGGTGCCAGCCCTGAAAGCTCTTGCTGCTCTTCACCGTCCCTTGGCACCCTACCTACAGGCACAACAGCACTGGGGATCTGTGCGTTCCCAGAGACGGAACATCTCACGGCGCTAGCCTCGGCAGAGCCTCTTTCTGAAAAGGCGAACGGTCGGATCCTTCTCCCACGAGGTAGGGCCCAGCCCTGAAAGCTCTTGCTGCTCTTCACCGTCGCTTGGCACCCTACCTACAGGCACAACAGCACTGGGGATCTGTGCTTTCCCAGAGACGGAACATCTCACGGCGCTCAGCCTCGGCAGAGCCTCTTTCTGAAAAAAGGCGAACGGTCGGATCCTTCTCCCACAAGGATGGTGCCAGCCCTGAAAGCTCTTGCTGCTCTTCACCGTCCCTTGGCACCCTACCTACAGGCACAACAGCACTGGGGATCTGTGCTTTCCCAGACACGGAACATCTCACAGCGCTCAGCCTCGGCAAGCCTCTTTCTGAAAAGGCGAACGGTCGGATCCTTCTCCCACGAGGAAGGGCCCAGCCCTGAAAGCTCTTGCTGCTCTTCACTGTCCCCGTGCAGCCTATGCACAGGCACAACAACACTGGGGATCTGTGCTTTCCCAGAGACGGAACATCTCACGGCGCTAGCCTCGGGAGAGCCTCTTTCTGAAAAGGCGAACGGTCGGATCCTTCTCCCACGAGGAAGGGCCCAGCCCTGAAAGCTCTTGCTTCTCTTCACCGTCCCTTGGCACCCTACCTACAGGCACAACAGCACTGGGGATTTCTGCTTTCCCAGAGACGGAACATCTCACGGCGCTAGCCTCGGCAGAGCCTCTTTCTGAAAAGGCGAACGGTCGGATCCTTCTCCCACGAGGAAGGGCCCAGCCCTGAAAGCTCTTGCTGCTCTTCACCGTCCCTTGGCACCCTACCTACAGGCACAACAGCACTGGGGATCTGTGCTTTCCCAGAGACGGAACATCTCACGGCGCTAGCCTCGGCAGAGCCTCTTTCTGAAAAGGCGAACGGTCGGATCCTTCTCCCACGAGGTAGGGCCCAGCCCTGAAAGCTCTTGCTGCTCTTCACCGTCCCTTGGCACCCTACCTACAGGCACAACAGCACTGGGGATCTGTGCTTTCCCAGAGACGGAACATCTCACGGCGCTCAGCCTCGGCAGAGCCTCTTTCTGAAAAAAGGCGAACGGTCGGATCCTTCTCCCACAAGGATGGTGCCAGCCCTGAAAGCTCTTGCTGCTCTTCACCGTCCCTTGGCACCCTACCTACAGGCACAACAGCACTGGGGATCTGTGCTTTCCCAGAGACGGAACATCTCACGGCGCTCAGCCTCGGCAGAGCCTCTTTCTGAAAAGGTGAACGGTCGGATCCTTCTCCCACGAGGAAGGGCCCAGCCCTGAAAGCTCTTGCTGCTCTTCACCGTCCCTTGGCACCCTACCTACAGGCACAACAACACTGGGGATCTGTGCTTTCCCAGACACGGAACATCTCACGGCGCTCAGCCTCGGCAAGCCTCTTTCTGAAAAGGCGAACGGTCGGATCCTTCTCCCACGAGGAAGGGCCCAGCCCTGAAAGCTCTTGCTGCTCTTCACTGTCCCCGTGCAGCCTATGCACAGGCAGAACAACACTGGGGATCTGTGCTTTCCCAGAGACGGAACATCTCACGGCGCTCAGCCTCGGCAGAGCCTCTTTCTGAAAAGGCGAACGGTCGGATCCTTCTCCCACACGGATGGTGCCAGCCCTGAAAGCTCTTGCTGCTCTTCACCGTCCCTTGGCACCCTACCTACAGGCACAACAGCACTGGGGATCTGTGCTTTCCCAGAGACGGAACATCTCACGGCGCTAGCCTCGGCAGAGCCTCTTTCTGAAAAGGCGAACGGTCGGATCCTTCTCCCACGAGGAAGGGCCCAGCCCTGAAAGCTCTTGCTGCTCTTCACTGTCCCCGTGCAGCCTATGCACAGGCACAACAACACTGGGGATCTGTGCTTTCCCAGAGACGGAACATCTCACGGCGCTATCCTCGGCAGAGCCTCTTTCTGAAAAGGCGAAGGGTCGGATCCTTCTCCCACGAGGTAGGGCCCAGCCCTGAAAGCTCTTGCTGCTCTTCACCGTCCCTTGGCACCCTACCTACAGGCACAACAGCACTGGGGATCTGTGCTTTCCCAGAGACGGAACATCTCACGGCGCTCAGCCTCGACAGAGCCTCTTTCTGAAAATGCGAACGGTCGGATCCTTCTCCCACGAGGAAGGGCACAGCCCTGAAAGCTCTTGCTGCTCTTCACCGTCCCTTGGCACCCTACCTACAGGCACAACAGCACTGGGGATCTGTGCTTTCCCAGACACGGAACATCTCACAGCGCTCAGCCTCGGCAAGCCTCTTTCTGAAAAGGCGAACGGTCGGATCCTTCTCCCACGAGGAAGGGCCCAGCCCTGAAAGCTCTTGCTGCTCTTCACTGTCCCCGTGCAGCCTATGCACAGGCACAACAACACTGGGGATCTGTGCTTTCCCAGAGACGGAACATCTCACGGCGCTAGCCTCGGGAGAGCCTCTTTCTGAAAAGGCGAACGGTCGGATCCTTCTCCCACGAGGAAGGGCCCAGCCCTGAAAGCTCTTGCTTCTCTTCACCGTCCCTTGGCACCCTACCTACAGGCACAACAGCACTGGGGATTTCTGCTTTCCCAGAGACGGAACATCTCACGGCGCTAGCCTCGGCAGAGCCTCTTTCTGAAAAGGCGAACGGTCGGATCCTTCTCCCACGAGGAAGGGCCCAGCCCTGAAAGCTCTTGCTGCTCTTCACCGTCCCTTGGCACCCTACCTACAGGCACAACAGCACTGGGGATTTCTGCTTTCCCAGAGACGGAACATCTCACGGCGCTAGCCTCGGCAGAGCCTCTTTCTGAAAAGGCGAACGGTCGGATCCTTCTCCCACGAGGAAGGGCCCAGCCCTGAAAGCTCTTGCTGCTCTTCACCGTCCCTTGGCACCCTACCTACAGGCACAACAGCACTGGGGATCTGTGCTTTCCCAGAGACGGAACATCTCACGGCGCTAGCCTCGGCAGAGCCTCTTTCTGAAAAGGCGAACGGTCGGATCCTTCTCCCACGAGGTAGGGCCCAGCCCTGAAAGCTCTTGCTGCTCTTCACCGTCCCTTGGCACCCTACCTACAGGCACAACAGCACTGGGGATCTGTGCTTTCCCAGAGACGGAACATCTCACGGCGCTCAGCCTCGGCAGAGCCTCTTTCTGAAAAAAGGCGAACGGTCGGATCCTTCTCCCACAAGGATGGTGCCAGCCCTGAAAGCTCTTGCTGCTCTTCACCGTCCCTTGGCACCCTACCTACAGGCACAACAGCACTGGGGATCTGTGCTTTCCCAGAGACGGAACATCTCACGGCGCTCAGCCTCGGCAGAGCCTCTTTCTGAAAAGGCGAACGGTCGGATCCTTCTCCCACGAGGAAGGGCCCAGCCCTGAAAGCTCTTGCTGCTCTTCACTGTCCCCATGCAGCCTATGCACAGGCAGAACAACACTGGGGATCTGTGCTTTCCCAGAGACGGAACATCTCACGGCGCTCAGCCTCGGCAGAGCCTCTTTCTGAAAAGGCGAACGGTCGGATCCTTCTCCCACACGGATGGTGCCAGCCCTGAAAGCTCTTGCTGCTCTTCACCGTCCCTTGGCACCCTACCTACAGGCACAACAGCACTGGGGATCTGTGCTTTCCCAGAGACGGAACATCTCACGGCGCTCAGCCTCGGCAGAGCCTCTTTCTGAAAAAAGGCGAACGGTCGGATCCTTCTCCCACGAGGAAGGGCACAGCCCTGAAAGCTCTTGCTGCTCTTCACTGTCCCCGTGCAGCCTATGCACAAGCACAACAGCACTGGGGATCTGTGCTTTCCCAGAGACGGAACATCTCACGGCGCTATCCTCGGCAGAGCCTCTTTCTGAAAAAAGGCGAACGGTCGGATCCTTCTCCCACGAGGAAGGGCCCAGCCCTGAAAGCTCTTGCTTCTCTTCACCGTCCCTTGGCACCCTACCTACAGGCACAACAGCACTGGGGATCTGTGCTTTCCCAGAGACGGAACATCTCACGGCGCTAGCCTCGGCAGAGCCTCTTTCTGAAAAGGCGAACGGTCGGATCCTTCTCCCACGAGGAAGGGCCCAGCCCTGAAAGCTCTTGCTGCTCTTCACCGTCCCTTGGCACCCTACCTACAGGCACAACAGCACTGGGGATCTGTGCTTTCCCAGAGACGGAACATCTCACGGCGCTAGCCTCGGCAGAGCCTCTTTCTGAAAAGGCGAACGGTCGGATCCTTCTCCCACGAGGTAGGGCCCAGCCCTGAAAGCTCTTGCTGCTCTTCACCGTCCCTTGGCACCCTACCTACAGGCACAACAGCACTGGGGATCTGTGCTTTCCCAGAGACGGAACATCTCACGGCGCTCAGCCTCGGCAGAGCCTCTTTCTGAAAAAAGGCGAACGGTCGCATCATTCTCCCACACGGATGGTGCCAGCCCTGAAAGCTCTTGCTGCTCTTCACCGTCCCTTGGCACCCTACCTAAAGGCACAACAGCACTGGGGATCTGTGCTTTCCCAGAGACGGAACATCTCACGGCGCTCAGCCTCGGCAGAGCCTCTTTCTGAAAAGGCGAACGGTCGGATCCTTCTCCCACGAGGAAGGGCACAGCCCTGAAAGCTCTTGCTGCTCTTCACCGTCCCTTGGCACCCTACCTACAGGCACAACAACACTGGGGATCTGTGCTTTCCCAGACACGGAACATCTCACGGCGCTCAGCCTCGGCAAGCCTCTTTCTGAAAAGGCGAACGGTCGGATCCTTCTCCCACGAGGAAGGGCACAGCCCTGAAAGCTCTTGCTGCTCTTCACCGTCCCTTGGCACCCTACTACAGGCACAACAGCACTGGGGATTTCTGCTTTCCCAGAGACGGAACATCTCACGGCGCTATCCTCGGCAGAGCCTCTTTCTGAAAAGGCGAACGGTCGGATCCTTCTCCCACGAGGAAGGGCCCAGCCCTGAAAGCTCTTGCTGCTCTTCACCGTCCCTTGGCACCCTACCTACAGGCCCAACAGCACTGGGGATCTGTGCTTTCCCAGACACGGAACATCTCACGGCGCTCAGCCTCGGCAGAGCCTCTTTCTGAAAAGGCGAACGGTCGGATCCTTCTCCCACGAGGAAGGGCACAGCCCTGAAAGCTCTTGCTGCTCTTCACCGTCCCTTGGCACCCTACCTACAGGCACAACAGCACTGGGGATCTGTGCTTTCCCAGACACGGAACATCTCACGGCGCTCAGCCTCGGCAGAGCCTCTTTCTGAAAAGGCGAACGGTCGGATCCTTCTCCCACGAGGAAGGGCCCAGCCCTGAAAGCTCTTGCTGCTCTTCACCGTCCCTTGGCACCCTACCTACAGGCACAACAACACTGGGGATCTGTGCTTTCCCAGACACGGAACATCTCACGGCGCTCAGCCTCTGCAAGCCTCTTTCTGAAAAGGCGAACGGTCGGATCCTTCTCCCACGAGGAAGGGCCCAGCCCTGAAAGCTCTTGCTGCTCTTCACCGTCCCTTGGCACCCTACCTACAGGCACAACAGCACTGGGGATCTGTGCTTTCCCAGAGACGGAACATCTCACGGCGCTAGCCTCGGCAGAGCCTCTTTCTGAAAAGGCGAACGGTCGGATCCTTCTCCCACGAGGAAGGGCCGAGCCCTGAAAGCTCTTGCTGCTCTTCACCGTCCCTTGGCACCCTACCTACAGGCACAACAGCACTGGGGATCTGTGCTTTCCCAGAGACGGAACATCTCACGGCGCTCAGCCTCGGCAGAGCCTCTTTCTGAAAAGGCGAACGGTCGGATCCTTCTCCCACGAGGAAGGGCCCAGCCCTGAAAGCTCTTGCTGCTCTTCACTGTCCCCGTGCAGCCTATGCACAGGCACAACAACACTGGGGATCTGTGCTTTCCCAGAGACGGAACATCTCACGGCGCTAGCCTCGGCAGAGCCTCTTTCTGAAAAGGCGAACGGTCGGATCCTTCTCCCACGAGGAAGGGCCCAGCCCTGAAAGCTCTTGCTTCTCTTCACCGTCCCTTGGCACCCTACCTACAGGCACAACAGCACTGGGGATTTCTGCTTTCCCAGAGACGGAACATCTCACGGCGCTAGCCTCGGCAGAGCCTCTTTCTGAAAAGGCGAACGGTCGGATCCTTCTCCCACGAGGAAGGGCCCAGCCCTGAAAGCTCTTGCTGCTCTTCACCGTCCCTTGGCACCCTACCTACAGGCACAACAGCACTGGGGATCTGTGCTTTCCCAGAGACGGAACATCTCACGGCGCTAGCCTCGGCAGAGCCTCTTTCTGAAAAGGCGAACGGTCGGATCCTTCTCCCACGAGGAAGGGCCCAGCCCTGAAAGCTCTTGCTGCTCTTCACCGTCCCTTGGCACCCTACCTACAGGCACAACAGCACTGGGGATCTGTGCTTTCCCAGAGACGGAACATCTCACGGCGCTCAGCCTCGGCAGAGCCTCTTTCTGAAAAGGCGAACGGTCGGATCCTTCTCCCACGAGGAAGGGCACAGCCCTGAAAGCTCTTGCTGCTCTTCACCGTCCCTTGGCACCCTACCTACAGGCACAACAGCACTGGGGATCTGTGCTTTCCCAGAGACGGAACATCTCACGGCGCTCAGCCTCGGCAGAGCCTCTTTCTGAAAAAAGGCGAACGGTCGGATCCTTCTCCCACAAGGATGGTGCCAGCCCTGAAAGCTCTTGCTGCTCTTCACCGTCCCTTGGCACCCTACCTACAGGCACAACAGCACTGGGGATCTGTGCTTTCCCAGACACGGAACATCTCACAGCGCTCAGCCTCGGCAAGCCTCTTTCTGAAAAGGCGAACGGTCGGATCCTTCTCCCACGAGGAAGGGCCCAGCCCTGAAAGCTCTTGCTGCTCTTCACTGTCCCCGTGCAGCCTATGCACAGGCACAACAACACTGGGGATCTGTGCTTTCCCAGAGACGGAACATCTCACGGCGCTAGCCTCGGGAGAGCCTCTTTCTGAAAAGGCGAACGGTCGGATCCTTCTCCCACGAGGAAGGGCCCAGCCCTGAAAGCTCTTGCTTCTCTTCACCGTCCCTTGGCACCCTACCTACAGGCACAACAGCACTGGGGATTTCTGCTTTCCCAGAGACGGAACATCTCACGGCGCTAGCCTCGGCAGAGCCTCTTTCTGAAAAGGCGAACGGTCGGATCCTTCTCCCACGAGGAAGGGCCCAGCCCTGAAAGCTCTTGCTGCTCTTCACCGTCCCTTGGCACCCTACCTACAGGCACAACAGCACTGGGGATTTCTGCTTTCCCAGAGACGGAACATCTCACGGCGCTAGCCTCGGCAGAGCCTCTTTCTGAAAAGGCGAACGGTCGGATCCTTCTCCCACGAGGAAGGGCCCAGCCCTGAAAGCTCTTGCTGCTCTTCACCGTCCCTTGGCACCCTACCTACAGGCACAACAGCACTGGGGATCTGTGCTTTCCCAGAGACGGAACATCTCACGGCGCTAGCCTCGGCAGAGCCTCTTTCTGAAAAGGCGAACGGTCGGATCCTTCTCCCACGAGGTAGGGCCCAGCCCTGAAAGCTCTTGCTGCTCTTCACCGTCCCTTGGCACCCTACCTACAGGCACAACAGCACTGGGGATCTGTGCTTTCCCAGACACGGAACATCTCACGGCGCTCAGCCTCGGCAGAGCCTCTTTCTGAAAAAAGGCGAACGGTCGGATCCTTCTCCCACAAGGATGGTGCCAGCCCTGAAAGCTCTTGCTGCTCTTCACCGTCCCTTGGCACCCTACCTACAGGCACAACAGCACTGGGGATCTGTGCTTTCCCAGAGACGGAACATCTCACGGCGCTCAGCCTCGGCAGAGCCTCTTTCTGAAAAGGCGAACGGTCGGATCCTTCTCCCACGAGGAAGGGCCCAGCCCTGAAAGCTCTTGCTGCTCTTCACTGTCCCCGTGCAGCCTATGCACAGGCAGAACAACACTGGGGATCTGTGCTTTCCCAGAGACGGAACATCTCACGGCGCTCAGCCTCGGCAGAGCCTCTTTCTGAAAAGGCGAACGGTCGGATCCTTCTCCCACACGGATGGTGCCAGCCCTGAAAGCTCTTGCTGCTCTTCACCGTCCCTTGGCACCCTACCTACAGGCACAACAGCACTGGGGATCTGTGCTTTCCCAGAGACGGAACATCTCACGGCGCTCAGCCTCGGCAGAGCCTCTTTCTGAAAAAAGGCGAACGGTCGGATCCTTCTCCCACGAGGAAGGGCACAGCCCTGAAAGCTCTTGCTGCTCTTCACTGTCCCCGTGCAGCCTATGCACAAGCACAACAGCACTGGGGATCTGTGCTTTCCCAGAGACGGAACATCTCACGGCGCTATCCTCGGCAGAGCCTCTTTCTGAAAAAAGGCGAACGGTCGGATCCTTCTCCCACGAGGAAGGGCCCAGCCCTGAAAGCTCTTGCTTCTCTTCACCGTCCCTTGGCACCCTACCTACAGGCACAACAGCACTGGGGATCTGTGCTTTCCCAGAGACGGAACATCTCACGGCGCTAGCCTCGGCAGAGCCTCTTTCTGAAAAGGCGAACGGTCGGATCCTTCTCCCACGAGGAAGGGCCCAGCCCTGAAAGCTCTTGCTGCTCTTCACCGTCCCTTGGCACCCTACCTACAGGCACAACAGCACTGGGGATCTGTGCTTTCCCAGAGACGGAACATCTCACGGCGCTAGCCTCGGCAGAGCCTCTTTCTGAAAAGGCGAACGGTCGGATCCTTCTCCCACGAGGAAGGGCCCAGCCCTGAAAGCTCTTGCTGCTCTTCACCGTCCCTTGGCACCCTACCTACAGGCACAACAGCACTGGGGATCTGTGCTTTCCCAGAGACGGAACATCTCACGGCGCTCAGCCTCGGCAGAGCCTCTTTCTGAAAAAAGGCCAACGGTCGCATCATTCTCCCACACGGATGGTGCCAGCCCTGAAAGCTCTTGCTGCTCTTCACCGTCCCTTGGCACCCTACCTAAAGGCACAACAGCACTGGGGATCTGTGCTTTCCCAGAGACGGAACATCTCACGGCGCTCAGCCTCGGCAGAGCCTCTTTCTGAAAAGGCGAACGGTCGGATCCTTCTCCCACGAGGAAGGGCACAGCCCTGAAAGCTCTTGCTGCTCTTCACCGTCCCTTGGCACCCTACCTACAGGCACAACAACACTGGGGATCTGTGCTTTCCCAGACACGGAACATCTCACGGCGCTCAGCCTCGGCAAGCCTCTTTCTGAAAAGGCGAACGGTCGGATCCTTCTCCCACGAGGAAGGGCACAGCCCTGAAAGCTCTTGCTGCTCTTCACCGTCCCTTGGCACCCTACTACAGGCACAACAGCACTGGGGATTTCTGCTTTCCCAGAGACGGAACATCTCACGGCGCTATCCTCGGCAGAGCCTCTTTCTGAAAAGGCGAACGGTCGGATCCTTCTCCCACGAGGAAGGGCCCAGCCCTGAAAGCTCTTGCTGCTCTTCACCGTCCCTTGGCACCCTACCTACAGGCCCAACAGCACTGGGGATCTGTGCTTTCCCAGACACGGAACATCTCACGGCGCTCAGCCTCGGCAGAGCCTCTTTCTGAAAAGGCGAACGGTCGGATCCTTCTCCCACGAGGAAGGGCCCAGCCCTGAAAGCTCTTGCTGCTCTTCACCGTCCCTTGGCACCCTACCTACAGGCACAACAACACTGGGGATCTGTGCTTTCCCAGACACGGAACATCTCACGGCGCTCAGCCTCTGCAAGCCTCTTTCTGAAAAGGCGAACGGTCGGATCCTTCTCCCACGAGGAAGGGCCCAGCCCTGAAAGCTCTTGCTGCTCTTCACCGTCCCTTGGCACCCTACCTACAGGCACAACAGCACTGGGGATCTGTGCTTTCCCAGAGACGGAACATCTCACGGCGCTAGCCTCGGCAGAGCCTCTTTCTGAAAAGGCGAACGGTCGGATCCTTCTCCCACGAGGAAGGGCCGAGCCCTGAAAGCTCTTGCTGCTCTTCACCGTCCCTTGGCACCCTACCTACAGGCACAACAGCACTGGGGATCTGTGCTTTCCCAGAGACGGAACATCTCACGGCGCTCAGCCTCGGCAGAGCCTCTTTCTGAAAAGGCGAACGGTCGGATCCTTCTCCCACGAGGAAGGGCCCAGCCCTGAAAGCTCTTGCTGCTCTTCACTGTCCCCGTGCAGCCTATGCACAGGCACAACAACACTGGGGATCTGTGCTTTCCCAGAGACGGAACATCTCACGGCGCTAGCCTCGGCAGAGCCTCTTTCTGAAAAGGCGAACGGTCGGATCCTTCTCCCACGAGGAAGGGCCCAGCCCTGAAAGCTCTTGCTTCTCTTCACCGTCCCTTGGCACCCTACCTACAGGCACAACAGCACTGGGGATTTCTGCTTTCCCAGAGACGGAACATCTCACGGCGCTAGCCTCGGCAGAGCCTCTTTCTGAAAAGGCGAACGGTCGGATCCTTCTCCCACGAGGAAGGGCCCAGCCCTGAAAGCTCTTGCTGCTCTTCACCGTCCCTTGGCACCCTACCTACAGGCACAACAGCACTGGGGATCTGTGCTTTCCCAGAGACGGAACATCTCACGGCGCTAGCCTCGGCAGAGCCTCTTTCTGAAAAGGCGAACGGTCGGATCCTTCTCCCACGAGGAAGGGCCCAGCCCTGAAAGCTCTTGCTGCTCTTCACCGTCCCTTGGCACCCTACCTACAGGCACAACAGCACTGGGGATCTGTGCTTTCCCAGAGACGGAACATCTCACGGCGCTCAGCCTCGGCAGAGCCTCTTTCTGAAAAGGCGAACGGTCGGATCCTTCTCCCACGAGGAAGGGCACAGCCCTGAAAGCTCTTGCTGCTCTTCACCGTCCCTTGGCACCCTACCTACAGGCACAACAGCACTGGGGATCTGTGCTTTCCCAGAGACGGAACATCTCACGGCGCTCAGCCTCGGCAGAGCCTCTTTCTGAAAAAAGGCGAACGGTCGGATCCTTCTCCCACACGGATGGTGCCAGCCCTGAAAGCTCTTGCTGCTCTTCACCGTCCCTTGGCACCCTACCTACAGGCACAACAGCACTGGGGATCTGTGCTTTCCCAGACACGGAACATCTCACGGCGCTCAGCCTCGGCAAGCCTCTTTCTGAAAAGGCGAACGGTCGGATCCTTCTCCCACGAGGAAGGGCCCAGCCCTGAAAGCTCTTGCTGCTCTTCACTGTCCCCGTGCAGCCTATGCACAGGCAGAACAACACTGGGGATCTGTGCTTTCCCAGAGACGGAACATCTCACGGCGCTCAGCCTCGGCAGAGCCTCTTTCTGAAAAGGCGAACGGTCGGATCCTTCTCCCACGAGGAAGGGCCCAGCCCTGAAAGCTCTTGCTGCTCTTCACCGTCCCTTGGCACCCTACCTACAGGCACAACAGCACTGGGGATCTGTGCTTTCCCAGAGACGGAACATCTCACGGCGCTAGCCTCGGCAGAGCCTCTTTCTGAAAAGGCGAACGGTCGGATCCTTCTCCCACGAGGTAGGGCCCAGCCCTGAAAGCTCTTGCTGCTCTTCACCGTCCCTTGGCACCCTACCTACAGGCACAACAGCACTGGGGATCTGTGCTTTCCCAGAGACGGAACATCTCACGGCGCTCAGCCTCGACAGAGCCTCTTTCTGAAAATGCGAACGGTCGGATCCTTCTCCCACGAGGAAGGGCACAGCCCTGAAAGCTCTTGCTGCTCTTCACCGTCCCTTGGCACCCTACCTACAGGCACAACAGCACTGGGGATCTGTGCGTTCCCAGAGACGGAACATCTCACGGCGCTAGCCTCGGCAGAGCCTCTTTCTGAAAAGGCGAACGGTCGGATCCTTCTCCCACGAGGTAGGGCCCAGCCCTGAAAGCTCTTGCTGCTCTTCACCGTCGCTTGGCACCCTACCTACAGGCACAACAGCACTGGGGATCTGTGCTTTCCCAGAGACGGAACATCTCACGGCGCTCAGCCTCGGCAGAGCCTCTTTCTGAAAAAAGGCGAACGGTCGGATCCTTCTCCCACAAGGATGGTGCCAGCCCTGAAAGCTCTTGCTGCTCTTCACCGTCCCTTGGCACCCTACCTACAGGCACAACAGCACTGGGGATCTGTGCTTTCCCAGAGACGGAACATCTCACGGCGCTCAGCCTCGGCAGAGCCTCTTTCTGAAAAAAGGCGAACGGTCGGATCCTTCTCCCACAAGGATGGTGCCAGCCCTGAAAGCTCTTGCTGCTCTTCACCGTCCCTTGGCACCCTACCTACAGGCACAACAGCACTGGGGATCTGTGCGTTCCCAGAGACGGAACATCTCACGGCGCTAGCCTCGGCAGAGCCTCTTTCTGAAAAGGCGAACGGTCGGATCCTTCTCCCACGAGGTAGGGCCCAGCCCTGAAAGCTCTTGCTGCTCTTCACCGTCGCTTGGCACCCTACCTACAGGCACAACAGCACTGGGGATCTGTGCTTTCCCAGAGACGGAACATCTCACGGCGCTCAGCCTCGGCAGAGCCTCTTTCTGAAAAAAGGCGAACGGTCGGATCCTTCTCCCACAAGGATGGTGCCAGCCCTGAAAGCTCTTGCTGCTCTTCACCGTCCCTTGGCACCCTACCTACAGGCACAACAGCACTGGGGATCTGTGCTTTCCCAGACACGGAACATCTCACAGCGCTCAGCCTCGGCAAGCCTCTTTCTGAAAAGGCGAACGGTCGGATCCTTCTCCCACGAGGAAGGGCCCAGCCCTGAAAGCTCTTGCTGCTCTTCACTGTCCCCGTGCAGCCTATGCACAGGCACAACAACACTGGGGATCTGTGCTTTCCCAGAGACGGAACATCTCACGGCGCTAGCCTCGGGAGAGCCTCTTTCTGAAAAGGCGAACGGTCGGATCCTTCTCCCACGAGGAAGGGCCCAGCCCTGAAAGCTCTTGCTTCTCTTCACCGTCCCTTGGCACCCTACCTACAGGCACAACAGCACTGGGGATTTCTGCTTTCCCAGAGACGGAACATCTCACGGCGCTAGCCTCGGCAGAGCCTCTTTCTGAAAAGGCGAACGGTCGGATCCTTCTCCCACGAGGAAGGGCCCAGCCCTGAAAGCTCTTGCTGCTCTTCACCGTCCCTTGGCACCCTACCTACAGGCACAACAGCACTGGGGATCTGTGCTTTCCCAGAGACGGAACATCTCACGGCGCTAGCCTCGGCAGAGCCTCTTTCTGAAAAGGCGAACGGTCGGATCCTTCTCCCACGAGGTAGGGCCCAGCCCTGAAAGCTCTTGCTGCTCTTCACCGTCCCTTGGCACCCTACCTACAGGCACAACAGCACTGGGGATCTGTGCTTTCCCAGAGACGGAACATCTCACGGCGCTCAGCCTCGGCAGAGCCTCTTTCTGAAAAAAGGCGAACGGTCGGATCCTTCTCCCACAAGGATGGTGCCAGCCCTGAAAGCTCTTGCTGCTCTTCACCGTCCCTTGGCACCCTACCTACAGGCACAACAGCACTGGGGATCTGTGCTTTCCCAGAGACGGAACATCTCACGGCGCTCAGCCTCGGCAGAGCCTCTTTCTGAAAAGGTGAACGGTCGGATCCTTCTCCCACGAGGAAGGGCCCAGCCCTGAAAGCTCTTGCTGCTCTTCACCGTCCCTTGGCACCCTACCTACAGGCACAACAACACTGGGGATCTGTGCTTTCCCAGACACGGAACATCTCACGGCGCTCAGCCTCGGCAAGCCTCTTTCTGAAAAGGCGAACGGTCGGATCCTTCTCCCACGAGGAAGGGCCCAGCCCTGAAAGCTCTTGCTGCTCTTCACTGTCCCCGTGCAGCCTATGCACAGGCAGAACAACACTGGGGATCTGTGCTTTCCCAGAGACGGAACATCTCACGGCGCTCAGCCTCGGCAGAGCCTCTTTCTGAAAAGGCGAACGGTCGGATCCTTCTCCCACACGGATGGTGCCAGCCCTGAAAGCTCTTGCTGCTCTTCACCGTCCCTTGGCACCCTACCTACAGGCACAACAGCACTGGGGATCTGTGCTTTCCCAGAGACGGAACATCTCACGGCGCTAGCCTCGGCAGAGCCTCTTTCTGAAAAGGCGAACGGTCGGATCCTTCTCCCACGAGGAAGGGCCCAGCCCTGAAAGCTCTTGCTGCTCTTCACTGTCCCCGTGCAGCCTATGCACAGGCACAACAACACTGGGGATCTGTGCTTTCCCAGAGACGGAACATCTCACGGCGCTATCCTCGGCAGAGCCTCTTTCTGAAAAGGCGAAGGGTCGGATCCTTCTCCCACGAGGTAGGGCCCAGCCCTGAAAGCTCTTGCTGCTCTTCACCGTCCCTTGGCACCCTACCTACAGGCACAACAGCACTGGGGATCTGTGCTTTCCCAGAGACGGAACATCTCACGGCGCTCAGCCTCGACAGAGCCTCTTTCTGAAAATGCGAACGGTCGGATCCTTCTCCCACGAGGAAGGGCACAGCCCTGAAAGCTCTTGCTGCTCTTCACCGTCCCTTGGCACCCTACCTACAGGCACAACAGCACTGGGGATCTGTGCGTTCCCAGAGACGGAACATCTCACGGCGCTAGCCTCGGCAGAGCCTCTTTCTGAAAAGGCGAACGGTCGGATCCTTCTCCCACGAGGAAGGGCCCAGCCCTGAAAGCTCTTGCTGCTCTTCACCGTCCCTTGGCACCCTACCTACAGGCACAACAGCACTGGGGATCTGTGCTTTCCCAGAGACGGAACATCTCACGGCGCTAGCCTCGGCAGAGCCTCTTTCTGAAAAGGCGAACGGTCGGATCCTTCTCCCACGAGGTAGGGCCCAGCCCTGAAAGCTCTTGCTGCTCTTCACCGTCCCTTGGCACCCTACCTACAGGCACAACAGCACTGGGGATCTGTGCTTTCCCAGAGACGGAACATCTCACGGCGCTCAGCCTCGGCAGAGCCTCTTTCTGAAAAAAGGCGAACGGTCGGATCCTTCTCCCACAAGGATGGTGCCAGCCCTGAAAGCTCTTGCTGCTCTTCACCGTCCCTTGGCACCCTACCTACAGGCACAACAGCACTGGGGATCTGTGCTTTCCCAGAGACGGAACATCTCACGGCGCTCAGCCTCGGCAGAGCCTCTTTCTGAAAAGGTGAACGGTCGGATCCTTCTCCCACGAGGAAGGGCCCAGCCCTGAAAGCTCTTGCTGCTCTTCACCGTCCCTTGGCACCCTACCTACAGGCACAACAACACTGGGGATCTGTGCTTTCCCAGACACGGAACATCTCACGGCGCTCAGCCTCGGCAAGCCTCTTTCTGAAAAGGCGAACGGTCGGATCCTTCTCCCACGAGGAAGGGCCCAGCCCTGAAAGCTCTTGCTGCTCTTCACTGTCCCCGTGCAGCCTATGCACAGGCAGAACAACACTGGGGATCTGTGCTTTCCCAGAGACGGAACATCTCACGGCGCTATCCTCGGCAGAGCCTCTTTCTGAAAAGGCGAACGGTCGGATCCTTCTCCCACGAGGAAGGGCCCAGCCCTGAAAGCTCTTGCTTCTCTTCACCGTCCCTTGGCACCCTACCTACAGGCACAACAGCACTGGGGATCTGTGCTTTCCCAGACACGGAACATCTCACGGCGCTCAGCCTCGGCAGAGCCTCTTTCTGAAAAGGCGAACGGTCGGATCCTTCTCCCACGAGGAAGGGCACAGCCCTGAAAGCTCTTGCTGCTCTTCACCGTCCCTTGGCACCCTACCTACAGGCACAACAACACTGGGGATCTGTGCTTTCCCAGACACGGAACATCTCACGGCGCTCAGCCTCGGCAAGCCTCTTTCTGAAAAGGCGAACGGTCGGATCCTTCTCCCACGAGGAAGGGCCCAGCCCTGAAAGCTCTTGCTGCTCTTCACTGTCCCCGTGCAGCCTATGCACAGGCACAACAACACTGGGGATCTGTGCTTTCCCAGAGACGGAACATCTCACGGCGCTATCCTCGGCAGAGCCTCTTTCTGAAAAGGCGAACGGTCGGATCCTTCTCCCACGAGGAAGGGCCCAGCCCTGAAAGCTCTTGCTTCTCTTCACCGTCCCTTGGCACCCTACCTACAGGCACAACAGCACTGGGGATTTCTGCTTTCCCAGAGACGGAACATCTCACGGCGCTAGCCTCGGCAGAGCCTCTTTCTGAAAAGGCGAACGGTCGGATCCTTCTCCCACGAGGAAGGGCCCAGCCCTGAAAGCTCTTGCTGCTCTTCACCGTCCCTTGGCACCCTACCTACAGGCACAACAGCACTGGGGATCTGTGCTTTCCCAGAGACGGAACATCTCACGGCGCTAGCCTCGGCAGAGCCTCTTTCTGAAAAGGCGAACGGTCGGATCCTTCTCCCACGAGGAAGGGCCCAGCCCTGAAAGCTCTTGCTGCTCTTCACCGTCCCTTGGCACCCTACCTACAGGCACAACAGCACTGGGGATCTGTGCTTTCCCAGAGACGGAACATCTCACGGCGCTCAGCCTCGGCAGAGCCTCTTTCTGAAAAAAGGCGAACGGTCGGATCCTTCTCCCACAAGGATGGTGCCAGCCCTGAAAGCTCTTGCTGCTCTTCACCGTCCCTTGGCACCCTACCTACAGGCACAACAACACTGGGGATCTGTGCTTTCCCAGAGACGGAACATCTCACGGCGCTCAGCCTCGGCAAGCCTCTTTCTGAAAAGGCGAACGGTCGGATCCTTCTCCCACGAGGAAGGGCCCAGCCCTGAAAGCTCTTGCTGCTCTTCACTGTCCCCGTGCAGCCTATGCACAGGCAGAACAACACTGGGGATCTGTGCTTTCCCAGAGACGGAACATCTCACGGCGCTATCCTCGGCAGAGCCTCTTTCTGAAAAGGCGAACGGTCGGATCCTTCTCCCACGAGGAAGGGCCCAGCCCTGAAAGCTCTTGCTGCTCTTCACCGTCCCTTGGCACCCTACCTACAGGCACAACAGCACTGGGGATCTGTGCTTTCCCAGAGACGGAACATCTCACGGCGCTAGCCTCGGCAGAGCCTCTTTCTGAAAAGGCGAACGGTCGGATCCTTCTCCCACGAGGAAGGGCCCAGCCCTGAAAGCTCTTGCTGCTCTTCACCGTCCCTTGGCACCCTACCTACAGGCACAACAACACTGGGGATCTGTGCTTTCCCAGACACGGAACATCTCACGGCGCTCAGCCTCGGCAAGCCTCTTTCTGAAAAGGCGAACGGTCGGATCCTTCTCCCACGAGGAAGGGCCCAGCCCTGAAAGCTCTTGCTGCTCTTCACTGTCCCCGTGCAGCCTATGCACAGGCAGAACAACACTGGGGATCTGTGCTTTCCCAGAGACGGAACATCTCACGGCGCTCAGCCTCGGCAGAGCCTCTTTCTGAAAAGGCGAACGGTCGGATCCTTCTCCCACGAGGAAGGGCCCAGCCCTGAAAGCTCTTGCTTCTCTTCACCGTCCCTTGGCACCCTACCTACAGGCACAACAGCACTGGGGATCTGTGCTTTCCCAGAGACGGAACATCTCACGGCGCTCAGCCTCGGCAGAGCCTCTTTCTGAAAAGGCGAACGGTCGGATCCTTCTCCCACGAGGAAGGGCACAGCCCTGAAAGCTCTTGCTGCTCTTCACCGTCCCTTGGCACCCTACCTACAGGCACAACAACACTGGGGATCTGTGCTTTCCCAGACACGGAACATCTCACGGCGCTCAGCCTCGGCAAGCCTCTTTCTGAAAAGGCGAACGGTCGGATCCTTCTCCCACGAGGAAGGGCCCAGCCCTGAAAGCTCTTGCTGCTCTTCACTGTCCCCGTGCAGCCTATGCACAGGCACAACAACACTGGGGATCTGTGCTTTCCCAGAGACGGAACATCTCACGGCGCTATCCTCGGCAGAGCCTCTTTCTGAAAAGGCGAACGGTCGGATCCTTCTCCCACGAGGAAGGGCCCAGCCCTGAAAGCTCTTGCTGCTCTTCACCGTCCCTTGGCACCCTACCTACAGGCACAACAGCACTGGGGATCTGTGCTTTCCCAGAGACGGAACATCTCACGGCGCTAGCCTCGGCAGAGCCTCTTTCTGAAAAAAGGCGAACGGTCGGATCCTTCTCCCACGAGGAAGGGCCCAGCCCTGAAAGCTCTTGCTGCTCTTCACCGTCCCTTGGCACCCTACCTACAGGCACAACAACACTGGGGATCTGTGCTTTCCCAGAGACGGAACATCTCACGGCGCTATCCTCGGCAGAGCCTCTTTCTGAAAAGGCGAAGGGTCGGATCCTTCTCCCACGAGGAAGGGCCCAGCCCTGAAAGCTCTTGCTGCTCTTCACCGTCCCTTGGCACCCTACCTACAGGCACAACAGCACTGGGGATTTGTGCTTTCCCAGAGACGGAACATCTCACGGCGCTAGCCTCGGCAGAGCCTCTTTCTGAAAAGGCGAACGGTCGGATCCTTCTCCCACGAGGTAGGGCCCAGCCCTGAAAGCTCTTGCTGCTCTTCACCGTCCCTTGGCACCCTACCTACAGGCACAACAGCACTGGGGATTTCTGCTTTCCCAGAGACGGAACATCTCACGGCGCTAGCCTCGGCAGAGCCTCTTTCTGAAAAGGCGAACGGTCGGATCCTTCTCCCACGAGGAAGGGCCCAGCCCTGAAAGCTCTTGCTGCTCTTCACCGTCCCTTGGCACCCTACCTACAGGCACAACAGCACTGGGGATCTGTGCTTTCCCAGAGACGGAACATCTCACGGCGCTAGCCTCGGCAGAGCCTCTTTCTGAAAAGGCGAACGGTCGGATCCTTCTCCCACGAGGTAGGGCCCAGCCCTGAAAGCTCTTGCTGCTCTTCACCGTCCCTTGGCACCCTACCTACAGGCACAACAGCACTGGGGATCTGTGCTTTCCCAGAGACGGAACATCTCACGGCGCTCAGCCTCGGCAGAGCCTCTTTCTGAAAAAAGGCGAACGGTCGGATCCTTCTCCCACACGGATGGTGCCAGCCCTGAAAGCTCTTGCTGCTCTTCACCGTCCCTTGGCACCCTACCTACAGGCACAACAGCACTGGGGATCTGTGCTTTCCCAGAGACGGAACATCTCACGGCGCTCAGCCTCGGCAGAGCCT
The DNA here is from genome assembly GCF_964188355.1 of Buteo buteo. Taxonomy (NCBI): domain Eukaryota; kingdom Metazoa; phylum Chordata; class Aves; order Accipitriformes; family Accipitridae; genus Buteo; species Buteo buteo. The sequence goes on from NC_134191.1 coordinate 26,741,567, forward strand.
CTTTCTGAAAAGGCGAACGGTCGGATCCTTCTCCCACGAGGAAGGGCCCAGCCCTGAAAGCTCTTGCTGCTCTTCACCGTCCCTTGGCACCCTACCTACAGGCACAACAACACTGGGGATCTGTGCTTTCCCAGACACGGAACATCTCACGGCGCTCAGCCTCGGCAAGCCTCTTTCTGAAAAGGCGAACGGTCGGATCCTTCTCCCACGAGGAAGGGCCCAGCCCTGAAAGCTCTTGCTGCTCTTCACCGTCCCTTGGCACCCTACCTACAGGCACAACAGCACTGGGGATCTGTGCTTTCCCAGAGACGGAACATCTCACGGCGCTCAGCCTCGGCAGAGCCTCTTTCTGAAAAGGCGAACGGTCGGATCCTTCTCCCACGAGGAAGGGCCCAGCCCTGAAAGCTCTTGCTGCTCTTCACCGTCCCTTGGCACCCTACCTACAGGCACAACAACACTGTGGATCTGTGCTTTCCCAGACACGGAACATCTCACGGCGCTCAGCCTCGGCAAGCCTCTTTCTGAAAAGGCGAACGGTCGGATCCTTCTCCCACGAGGAAGGGCCCAGCCCTGAAAGCTCTTGCTGCTCTTCACTGTCCCCGTGCAGCCTATGCACAGGCACAACAACACTGGGGATCTGTGCTTTCCCAGAGACGGAACATCTCACGGCGCTATCCTCGGCAGAGCCTCTTTCTGAAAAGGCGAAGGGTCGGATCCTTCTCCCACGAGGTAGGGCCCAGCCCTGAAAGCTCTTGCTGCTCTTCACCGTCCCTTGGCACCCTACCTACAGGCACAACAGCACTGGGGATCTGTGCTTTCCCAGAGACGGAACATCTCACGGCGCTCAGCCTCGACAGAGCCTCTTTCTGAAAATGCGAACGGTCGGATCCTTCTCCCACGAGGAAGGGCACAGCCCTGAAAGCTCTTGCTGCTCTTCACCGTCCCTTGGCACCCTACCTACAGGCACAACAGCACTGGGGATCTGTGCGTTCCCAGAGACGGAACATCTCACGGCGCTAGCCTCGGCAGAGCCTCTTTCTGAAAAGGCGAACGGTCGGATCCTTCTCCCACGAGGAAGGGCCCAGCCCTGAAAGCTCTTGCTGCTCTTCACCGTCCCTTGGCACCCTACCTACAGGCACAACAGCACTGGGGATCTGTGCTTTCCCAGAGACGGAACATCTCACGGCGCTAGCCTCGGCAGAGCCTCTTTCTGAAAAGGCGAACGGTCGGATCCTTCTCCCACGAGGAAGGGCCCAGCCCTGAAAGCTCTTGCTGCTCTTCACCGTCCCTTGGCACCCTACCTACAGGCACAACAGCACTGGGGATCTGTGCTTTCCCAGAGACGGAACATCTCACGGCGCTCAGCCTCGGCAGAGCCTCTTTCTGAAAAGGCGAACGGTCGGATCCTTCTCCCACGAGGAAGGGCACAGCCCTGAAAGCTCTTGCTGCTCTTCACCGTCCCTTGGCACCCTACCTACAGGCACAACAGCACTGGGGATCTGTGCTTTCCCAGAGACGGAACATCTCACGGCGCTAGCCTCGGCAGAGCCTCTTTCTGAAAAGGCGAACGGTCGGATCCTTCTCCCACGAGGTAGGGCCCAGCCCTGAAAGCTCTTGCTGCTCTTCACCGTCCCTTGGCACCCTACCTACAGGCACAACAGCACTGGGGATCTGTGCTTTCCCAGAGACGGAACATCTCACGGCGCTCAGCCTCGGCAGAGCCTCTTTCTGAAAAAAGGCGAACGGTCGGATCCTTCTCCCACAAGGATGGTGCCAGCCCTGAAAGCTCTTGCTGCTCTTCACCGTCCCTTGGCACCCTACCTACAGGCACAACAGCACTGGGGATCTGTGCTTTCCCAGAGACGGAACATCTCACGGCGCTCAGCCTCGGCAGAGCCTCTTTCTGAAAAGGTGAACGGTCGGATCCTTCTCCCACGAGGAAGGGCCCAGCCCTGAAAGCTCTTGCTGCTCTTCACCGTCCCTTGGCACCCTACCTACAGGCACAACAACACTGGGGATCTGTGCTTTCCCAGACACGGAACATCTCACGGCGCTCAGCCTCGGCAAGCCTCTTTCTGAAAAGGCGAACGGTCGGATCCTTCTCCCACGAGGAAGGGCCCAGCCCTGAAAGCTCTTGCTGCTCTTCACTGTCCCCGTGCAGCCTATGCACAGGCAGAACAACACTGGGGATCTGTGCTTTCCCAGAGACGGAACATCTCACGGCGCTATCCTCGGCAGAGCCTCTTTCTGAAAAGGCGAACGGTCGGATCCTTCTCCCACGAGGAAGGGCCCAGCCCTGAAAGCTCTTGCTTCTCTTCACCGTCCCTTGGCACCCTACCTACAGGCACAACAGCACTGGGGATCTGTGCTTTCCCAGAGACGGAACATCTCACGGCGCTCAGCCTCGGCAGAGCCTCTTTCTGAAAAGGCGAACGGTCGGATCCTTCTCCCACGAGGAAGGGCACAGCCCTGAAAGCTCTTGCTGCTCTTCACCGTCCCTTGGCACCCTACCTACAGGCACAACAACACTGGGGATCTGTGCTTTCCCAGACACGGAACATCTCACGGCGCTCAGCCTCGGCAAGCCTCTTTCTGAAAAGGCGAACGGTCGGATCCTTCTCCCACGAGGAAGGGCCCAGCCCTGAAAGCTCTTGCTGCTCTTCACTGTCCCCGTGCAGCCTATGCACAGGCACAACAACACTGGGGATCTGTGCTTTCCCAGAGACGGAACATCTCACGGCGCTATCCTCGGCAGAGCCTCTTTCTGAAAAGGCGAACGGTCGGATCCTTCTCCCACGAGGAAGGGCCCAGCCCTGAAAGCTCTTGCTTCTCTTCACCGTCCCTTGGCACCCTACCTACAGGCACAACAGCACTGGGGATTTCTGCTTTCCCAGAGACGGAACATCTCACGGCGCTAGCCTCGGCAGAGCCTCTTTCTGAAAAGGCGAACGGTCGGATCCTTCTCCCACGAGGAAGGGCCCAGCCCTGAAAGCTCTTGCTGCTCTTCACCGTCCCTTGGCACCCTACCTACAGGCACAACAGCACTGGGGATCTGTGCTTTCCCAGAGACGGAACATCTCACGGCGCTAGCCTCGGCAGAGCCTCTTTCTGAAAAGGCGAACGGTCGGATCCTTCTCCCACGAGGAAGGGCCCAGCCCTGAAAGCTCTTGCTGCTCTTCACCGTCCCTTGGCACCCTACCTACAGGCACAACAGCACTGGGGATCTGTGCTTTCCCAGAGACGGAACATCTCACGGCGCTCAGCCTCGGCAGAGCCTCTTTCTGAAAAAAGGCGAACGGTCGGATCCTTCTCCCACAAGGATGGTGCCAGCCCTGAAAGCTCTTGCTGCTCTTCACCGTCCCTTGGCACCCTACCTACAGGCACAACAACACTGGGGATCTGTGCTTTCCCAGAGACGGAACATCTCACGGCGCTCAGCCTCGGCAAGCCTCTTTCTGAAAAGGCGAACGGTCGGATCCTTCTCCCACGAGGAAGGGCCCAGCCCTGAAAGCTCTTGCTGCTCTTCACTGTCCCCGTGCAGCCTATGCACAGGCAGAACAACACTGGGGATCTGTGCTTTCCCAGAGACGGAACATCTCACGGCGCTATCCTCGGCAGAGCCTCTTTCTGAAAAGGCGAACGGTCGGATCCTTCTCCCACGAGGAAGGGCCCAGCCCTGAAAGCTCTTGCTGCTCTTCACCGTCCCTTGGCACCCTACCTACAGGCACAACAGCACTGGGGATCTGTGCTTTCCCAGAGACGGAACATCTCACGGCGCTAGCCTCGGCAGAGCCTCTTTCTGAAAAGGCGAACGGTCGGATCCTTCTCCCACGAGGAAGGGCCCAGCCCTGAAAGCTCTTGCTGCTCTTCACCGTCCCTTGGCACCCTACCTACAGGCACAACAACACTGTGGATCTGTGCTTTCCCAGACACGGAACATCTCACGGCGCTCAGCCTCGGCAAGCCTCTTTCTGAAAAGGCGAACGGTCGGATCCTTCTCCCACGAGGAAGGGCCCAGCCCTGAAAGCTCTTGCTGCTCTTCACTGTCCCCGTGCAGCCTATGCACAGGCACAACAACACTGGGGATCTGTGCTTTCCCAGAGACGGAACATCTCACGGCGCTATCCTCGGCAGAGCCTCTTTCTGAAAAGGCGAAGGGTCGGATCCTTCTCCCACGAGGTAGGGCCCAGCCCTGAAAGCTCTTGCTGCTCTTCACCGTCCCTTGGCACCCTACCTACAGGCACAACAGCACTGGGGATCTGTGCTTTCCCAGAGACGGAACATCTCACGGCGCTCAGCCTCGACAGAGCCTCTTTCTGAAAATGCGAACGGTCGGATCCTTCTCCCACGAGGAAGGGCACAGCCCTGAAAGCTCTTGCTGCTCTTCACCGTCCCTTGGCACCCTACCTACAGGCACAACAGCACTGGGGATCTGTGCGTTCCCAGAGACGGAACATCTCACGGCGCTAGCCTCGGCAGAGCCTCTTTCTGAAAAGGCGAACGGTCGGATCCTTCTCCCACGAGGAAGGGCCCAGCCCTGAAAGCTCTTGCTGCTCTTCACCGTCCCTTGGCACCCTACCTACAGGCACAACAGCACTGGGGATCTGTGCTTTCCCAGAGACGGAACATCTCACGGCGCTAGCCTCGGCAGAGCCTCTTTCTGAAAAGGCGAACGGTCGGATCCTTCTCCCACGAGGAAGGGCCCAGCCCTGAAAGCTCTTGCTGCTCTTCACCGTCCCTTGGCACCCTACCTACAGGCACAACAGCACTGGGGATCTGTGCTTTCCCAGAGACGGAACATCTCACGGCGCTCAGCCTCGGCAGAGCCTCTTTCTGAAAAGGCGAACGGTCGGATCCTTCTCCCACGAGGAAGGGCACAGCCCTGAAAGCTCTTGCTGCTCTTCACCGTCCCTTGGCACCCTACCTACAGGCACAACAGCACTGGGGATCTGTGCTTTCCCAGAGACGGAACATCTCACGGCGCTAGCCTCGGCAGAGCCTCTTTCTGAAAAGGCGAACGGTCGGATCCTTCTCCCACGAGGTAGGGCCCAGCCCTGAAAGCTCTTGCTGCTCTTCACCGTCCCTTGGCACCCTACCTACAGGCACAACAGCACTGGGGATCTGTGCTTTCCCAGAGACGGAACATCTCACGGCGCTCAGCCTCGGCAGAGCCTCTTTCTGAAAAAAGGCGAACGGTCGGATCCTTCTCCCACAAGGATGGTGCCAGCCCTGAAAGCTCTTGCTGCTCTTCACCGTCCCTTGGCACCCTACCTACAGGCACAACAGCACTGGGGATCTGTGCTTTCCCAGAGACGGAACATCTCACGGCGCTCAGCCTCGGCAGAGCCTCTTTCTGAAAAGGTGAACGGTCGGATCCTTCTCCCACGAGGAAGGGCCCAGCCCTGAAAGCTCTTGCTGCTCTTCACCGTCCCTTGGCACCCTACCTACAGGCACAACAACACTGGGGATCTGTGCTTTCCCAGACACGGAACATCTCACGGCGCTCAGCCTCGGCAAGCCTCTTTCTGAAAAGGCGAACGGTCGGATCCTTCTCCCACGAGGAAGGGCCCAGCCCTGAAAGCTCTTGCTGCTCTTCACTGTCCCCGTGCAGCCTATGCACAGGCAGAACAACACTGGGGATCTGTGCTTTCCCAGAGACGGAACATCTCACGGCGCTATCCTCGGCAGAGCCTCTTTCTGAAAAGGCGAACGGTCGGATCCTTCTCCCACGAGGAAGGGCCCAGCCCTGAAAGCTCTTGCTTCTCTTCACCGTCCCTTGGCACCCTACCTACAGGCACAACAGCACTGGGGATCTGTGCTTTCCCAGAGACGGAACATCTCACGGCGCTCAGCCTCGGCAGAGCCTCTTTCTGAAAAGGCGAACGGTCGGATCCTTCTCCCACGAGGAAGGGCACAGCCCTGAAAGCTCTTGCTGCTCTTCACCGTCCCTTGGCACCCTACCTACAGGCACAACAACACTGGGGATCTGTGCTTTCCCAGACACGGAACATCTCACGGCGCTCAGCCTCGGCAAGCCTCTTTCTGAAAAGGCGAACGGTCGGATCCTTCTCCCACGAGGAAGGGCCCAGCCCTGAAAGCTCTTGCTGCTCTTCACTGTCCCCGTGCAGCCTATGCACAGGCACAACAACACTGGGGATCTGTGCTTTCCCAGAGACGGAACATCTCACGGCGCTATCCTCGGCAGAGCCTCTTTCTGAAAAGGCGAACGGTCGGATCCTTCTCCCACGAGGAAGGGCCCAGCCCTGAAAGCTCTTGCTTCTCTTCACCGTCCCTTGGCACCCTACCTACAGGCACAACAGCACTGGGGATTTCTGCTTTCCCAGAGACGGAACATCTCACGGCGCTAGCCTCGGCAGAGCCTCTTTCTGAAAAGGCGAACGGTCGGATCCTTCTCCCACGAGGAAGGGCCCAGCCCTGAAAGCTCTTGCTGCTCTTCACCGTCCCTTGGCACCCTACCTACAGGCACAACAGCACTGGGGATCTGTGCTTTCCCAGAGACGGAACATCTCACGGCGCTAGCCTCGGCAGAGCCTCTTTCTGAAAAGGCGAACGGTCGGATCCTTCTCCCACGAGGAAGGGCCCAGCCCTGAAAGCTCTTGCTGCTCTTCACCGTCCCTTGGCACCCTACCTACAGGCACAACAGCACTGGGGATCTGTGCTTTCCCAGAGACGGAACATCTCACGGCGCTCAGCCTCGGCAGAGCCTCTTTCTGAAAAAAGGCGAACGGTCGGATCCTTCTCCCACAAGGATGGTGCCAGCCCTGAAAGCTCTTGCTGCTCTTCACCGTCCCTTGGCACCCTACCTACAGGCACAACAACACTGGGGATCTGTGCTTTCCCAGAGACGGAACATCTCACGGCGCTCAGCCTCGGCAAGCCTCTTTCTGAAAAGGCGAACGGTCGGATCCTTCTCCCACGAGGAAGGGCCCAGCCCTGAAAGCTCTTGCTGCTCTTCACTGTCCCCGTGCAGCCTATGCACAGGCAGAACAACACTGGGGATCTGTGCTTTCCCAGAGACGGAACATCTCACGGCGCTATCCTCGGCAGAGCCTCTTTCTGAAAAGGCGAACGGTCGGATCCTTCTCCCACGAGGAAGGGCCCAGCCCTGAAAGCTCTTGCTGCTCTTCACCGTCCCTTGGCACCCTACCTACAGGCACAACAGCACTGGGGATCTGTGCTTTCCCAGAGACGGAACATCTCACGGCGCTAGCCTCGGCAGAGCCTCTTTCTGAAAAGGCGAACGGTCGGATCCTTCTCCCACGAGGAAGGGCCCAGCCCTGAAAGCTCTTGCTGCTCTTCACCGTCCCTTGGCACCCTACCTACAGGCACAACAACACTGGGGATCTGTGCTTTCCCAGACACGGAACATCTCACGGCGCTCAGCCTCGGCAAGCCTCTTTCTGAAAAGGCGAACGGTCGGATCCTTCTCCCACGAGGAAGGGCCCAGCCCTGAAAGCTCTTGCTGCTCTTCACTGTCCCCGTGCAGCCTATGCACAGGCAGAACAACACTGGGGATCTGTGCTTTCCCAGAGACGGAACATCTCACGGCGCTCAGCCTCGGCAGAGCCTCTTTCTGAAAAGGCGAACGGTCGGATCCTTCTCCCACGAGGAAGGGCCCAGCCCTGAAAGCTCTTGCTTCTCTTCACCGTCCCTTGGCACCCTACCTACAGGCACAACAGCACTGGGGATCTGTGCTTTCCCAGAGACGGAACATCTCACGGCGCTCAGCCTCGGCAGAGCCTCTTTCTGAAAAGGCGAACGGTCGGATCCTTCTCCCACGAGGAAGGGCCCAGCCCTGAAAGCTCTTGCTGCTCTTCACCGTCCCTTGGCACCCTACCTACAGGCACAACAACACTGGGGATCTGTGCTTTCCCAGACACGGAACATCTCACGGCGCTCAGCCTCGGCAAGCCTCTTTCTGAAAAGGCGAACGGTCGGATCCTTCTCCCACGAGGAAGGGCCCAGCCCTGAAAGCTCTTGCTGCTCTTCACTGTCCCCGTGCAGCCTATGCACAGGCACAACAACACTGGGGATCTGTGCTTTCCCAGAGACGGAACATCTCACGGCGCTATCCTCGGCAGAGCCTCTTTCTGAAAAGGCGAACGGTCGGATCCTTCTCCCACGAGGAAGGGCCCAGCCCTGAAAGCTCTTGCTGCTCTTCACCGTCCCTTGGCACCCTACCTACAGGCACAACAGCACTGGGGATCTGTGCTTTCCCAGAGACGGAACATCTCACGGCGCTAGCCTCGGCAGAGCCTCTTTCTGAAAAAAGGCGAACGGTCGGATCCTTCTCCCACGAGGAAGGGCCCAGCCCTGAAAGCTCTTGCTGCTCTTCACCGTCCCTTGGCACCCTACCTACAGGCACAACAACACTGGGGATCTGTGCTTTCCCAGAGACGGAACATCTCACGGCGCTATCCTCGGCAGAGCCTCTTTCTGAAAAGGCGAAGGGTCGGATCCTTCTCCCACGAGGAAGGGCCCAGCCCTGAAAGCTCTTGCTGCTCTTCACCGTCCCTTGGCACCCTACCTACAGGCACAACAGCACTGGGGATTTGTGCTTTCCCAGAGACGGAACATCTCACGGCGCTAGCCTCGGCAGAGCCTCTTTCTGAAAAGGCGAACGGTCGGATCCTTCTCCCACGAGGTAGGGCCCAGCCCTGAAAGCTCTTGCTGCTCTTCACCGTCCCTTGGCACCCTACCTACAGGCACAACAGCACTGGGGATTTCTGCTTTCCCAGAGACGGAACATCTCACGGCGCTAGCCTCGGCAGAGCCTCTTTCTGAAAAGGCGAACGGTCGGATCCTTCTCCCACGAGGAAGGGCCCAGCCCTGAAAGCTCTTGCTGCTCTTCACCGTCCCTTGGCACCCTACCTACAGGCACAACAGCACTGGGGATCTGTGCTTTCCCAGAGACGGAACATCTCACGGCGCTAGCCTCGGCAGAGCCTCTTTCTGAAAAGGCGAACGGTCGGATCCTTCTCCCACGAGGTAGGGCCCAGCCCTGAAAGCTCTTGCTGCTCTTCACCGTCCCTTGGCACCCTACCTACAGGCACAACAGCACTGGGGATCTGTGCTTTCCCAGAGACGGAACATCTCACGGCGCTCAGCCTCGGCAGAGCCTCTTTCTGAAAAAAGGCGAACGGTCGGATCCTTCTCCCACACGGATGGTGCCAGCCCTGAAAGCTCTTGCTGCTCTTCACCGTCCCTTGGCACCCTACCTACAGGCACAACAGCACTGGGGATCTGTGCTTTCCCAGAGACGGAACATCTCACGGCGCTCAGCCTCGGCAGAGCCTCTTTCTGAAAAGGCGAACGGTCGGATCCTTCTCCCACGAGGAAGGGCCCAGCCCTGAAAGCTCTTGCTGCTCTTCACCGTCCCTTGGCACCCTACCTACAGGCACAACAACACTGGGGATCTGTGCTTTCCCAGACACGGAACATCTCACGGCGCTCAGCCTCGGCAAGCCTCTTTCTGAAAAGGCGAACGGTCGGATCCTTCTCCCACGAGGAAGGGCCCAGCCCTGAAAGCTCTTGCTGCTCTTCACCGTCCCTTGGCACCCTACCTACAGGCACAACAGCACTGGGGATCTGTGCTTTCCCAGAGACGGAACATCTCACGGCGCTCAGCCTCGGCAGAGCCTCTTTCTGAAAAGGCGAACGGTCGGATCCTTCTCCCACGAGGAAGGGCCCAGCCCTGAAAGCTCTTGCTGCTCTTCACCGTCCCTTGGCACCCTACCTACAGGCACAACAACACTGTGGATCTGTGCTTTCCCAGACACGGAACATCTCACGGCGCTCAGCCTCGGCAAGCCTCTTTCTGAAAAGGCGAACGGTCGGATCCTTCTCCCACGAGGAAGGGCCCAGCCCTGAAAGCTCTTGCTGCTCTTCACTGTCCCCGTGCAGCCTATGCACAGGCACAACAACACTGGGGATCTGTGCTTTCCCAGAGACGGAACATCTCACGGCGCTATCCTCGGCAGAGCCTCTTTCTGAAAAGGCGAAGGGTCGGATCCTTCTCCCACGAGGTAGGGCCCAGCCCTGAAAGCTCTTGCTGCTCTTCACCGTCCCTTGGCACCCTACCTACAGGCACAACAGCACTGGGGATCTGTGCTTTCCCAGAGACGGAACATCTCACGGCGCTCAGCCTCGACAGAGCCTCTTTCTGAAAATGCGAACGGTCGGATCCTTCTCCCACGAGGAAGGGCACAGCCCTGAAAGCTCTTGCTGCTCTTCACCGTCCCTTGGCACCCTACCTACAGGCACAACAGCACTGGGGATCTGTGCGTTCCCAGAGACGGAACATCTCACGGCGCTAGCCTCGGCAGAGCCTCTTTCTGAAAAGGCGAACGGTCGGATCCTTCTCCCACGAGGTAGGGCCCAGCCCTGAAAGCTCTTGCTGCTCTTCACCGTCGCTTGGCACCCTACCTACAGGCACAACAGCACTGGGGATCTGTGCTTTCCCAGAGACGGAACATCTCACGGCGCTCAGCCTCGGCAGAGCCTCTTTCTGAAAAAAGGCGAACGGTCGGATCCTTCTCCCACAAGGATGGTGCCAGCCCTGAAAGCTCTTGCTGCTCTTCACCGTCCCTTGGCACCCTACCTACAGGCACAACAGCACTGGGGATCTGTGCTTTCCCAGAGACGGAACATCTCACAGCGCTCAGCCTCGGCAAGCCTCTTTCTGAAAAGGCGAACGGTCGGATCCTTCTCCCACGAGGAAGGGCCCAGCCCTGAAAGCTCTTGCTGCTCTTCACTGTCCCCGTGCAGCCTATGCACAGGCACAACAACACTGCGGATCTGTGCTTTCCCAGAGACGGAACATCTCACGGCGCTAGCCTCGGGAGAGCCTCTTTCTGAAAAGGCGAACGGTCGGATCCTTCTCCCACGAGGAAGGGCCCAGCCCTGAAAGCTCTTGCTTCTCTTCACCGTCCCTTGGCACCCTACCTACAGGCACAACAGCACTGGGGATTTCTGCTTTCCCAGAGACGGAACATCTCACGGCGCTAGCCTCGGCAGAGCCTCTTTCTGAAAAGGCGAACGGTCGGATCCTTCTCCCACGAGGAAGGGCCCAGCCCTGAAAGCTCTTGCTGCTCTTCACCGTCCCTTGGCACCCTACCTACAGGCACAACAGCACTGGGGATCTGTGCTTTCCCAGAGACGGAACATCTCACGGCGCTAGCCTCGGCAGAGCCTCTTTCTGAAAAGGCGAACGGTCGGATCCTTCTCCCACGAGGAAGGGCCCAGCCCTGAAAGCTCTTGCTGCTCTTCACCGTCCCTTGGCACCCTACCTACAGGCACAACAGCACTGGGGATCTGTGCTTTCCCAGAGACGGAACATCTCACGGCGCTCAGCCTCGGCAGAGACTCTTTCTGAAAAGGCGAACGGTCGGATCCTTCTCCCACGAGGAAGGGCCCAGCCCTGAAAGCTCTTGCTGCTCTTCACCGTCCCTTGGCACCCTACCTACAGGCACAACAGCACTGGGGATCTGTGCTTTCCCAGAGACGGAACATCTCACGGCGCTCAGCCTCGGCAGAGACTCTTTCTGAAAAGGCGAACGGTCGGATCCTTCTCCCACGAGGAAGGGCCCAGCCCTGAAAGCTCTTGCTGCTCTTCACTGTCCCCGTGCAGCCTATGCACAGGCAGAACAACACTGGGGATCTGTGCTTTCCCAGAGACGGAACATCTCACGGCGCTATCCTCGGCAGAGCCTCTTTCTGAAAAGGCGAACGGTCGGATCCTTCTCCCACGAGGAAGGGCCCAGCCCTGAAAGCTCTTGCTGCTCTTCACCGTCCCTTGGCACCCTACCTACAGGCACAACAGCACTGGGGATTTGTGCTTTCCCAGAGACGGAACATCTCACGGCGCTAGCCTCGGCAGAGCCTCTTTCTGAAAAGGCGAACGGTCGGATCCTTCTCCCACGAGGTAGGGCCCAGCCCTGAAAGCTCTTGCTGCTCTTCACCGTCCCTTGGCACCCTACCTACAGGCACAACAGCACTGGGGATTTCTGCTTTCCCAGAGACGGAACATCTCACGGCGCTAGCCTCGGCAGAGCCTCTTTCTGAAAAGGCGAACGGTCGGATCCTTCTCCCACGAGGAAGGGCCCAGCCCTGAAAGCTCTTGCTGCTCTTCACCGTCCCTTGGCACCCTACCTACAGGCACAACAGCACTGGGGATCTGTGCTTTCCCAGAGACGGAACATCTCACGGCGCTAGCCTCGGCAGAGCCTCTTTCTGAAAAGGCGAACGGTCGGATCCTTCTCCCACGAGGTAGGGCCCAGCCCTGAAAGCTCTTGCTGCTCTTCACCGTCCCTTGGCACCCTACCTACAGGCACAACAGCACTGGGGATCTGTGCTTTCCCAGAGACGGAACATCTCACGGCGCTCAGCCTCGGCAGAGCCTCTTTCTGAAAAAAGGCGAACGGTCGGATCCTTCTCCCACACGGATGGTGCCAGCCCTGAAAGCTCTTGCTGCTCTTCACCGTCCCTTGGCACCCTACCTACAGGCACAACAGCACTGGGGATCTGTGCTTTCCCAGACACGGAACATCTCACGGCGCTCAGCCTCGGCAAGCCTCTTTCTGAAAAGGCGAACGGTCGGATCCTTCTCCCACGAGGAAGGGCCCAGCCCTGAAAGCTCTTGCTGCTCTTCACTGTCCCCGTGCAGCCTATGCACAGGCAGAACAACACTGGGGATCTGTGCTTTCCCAGAGACGGAACATCTCACGGCGCTCAGCCTCGGCAGAGCCTCTTTCTGAAAAGGCGAACGGTCGGATCCTTCTCCCACGAGGAAGGGCCCAGCCCTGAAAGCTCTTGCTTCTCTTCACCGTCCCTTGGCACCCTACCTACAGGCACAACAGCACTGGGGATCTGTGCTTTCCCAGAGACGGAACATCTCACGGCGCTCAGCCTCGGCAGAGCCTCTTTCTGAAAAAAGGCGAACGGTCGGATCCTTCTCCCACACGGATGGTGCCAGCCCTGAAAGCTCTTGCTGCTCTTCACCGTCCCTTGGCACCCTACCTACAGGCACAACAGCACTGGGGATCTGTGCTTTCCCAGACACGGAACATCTCACGGCGCTCAGCCTCGGCAAGCCTCTTTCTGAAAAGGCGAACGGTCGGATCCTTCTCCCACGAGGAAGGGCCCAGCCCTGAAAGCTCTTGCTGCTCTTCACTGTCCCCGTGCAGCCTATGCACAGGCAGAACAACACTGGGGATCTGTGCTTTCCCAGAGACGGAACATCTCACGGCGCTCAGCCTCGGCAGAGCCTCTTTCTGAAAAGGCGAACGGTCGGATCCTTCTCCCACGAGGAAGGGCCCAGCCCTGAAAGCTCTTGCTTCTCTTCACCGTCCCTTGGCACCCTACCTACAGGCACAACAGCACTGGGGATCTGTGCTTTCCCAGAGACGGAACATCTCACGGCGCTCAGCCTCGGCAGAGACTCTTTCTGAAAAGGCGAACGGTCGGATCCTTCTCCCACGAGGAAGGGCACAGCCCTGAAAGCTCTTGCTGCTCTTCACCGTCCCTTGGCACCCTACCTACAGGCACAACAACACTGGGGATCTGTGCTTTCCCAGACACGGAACATCTCACGGCGCTCAGCCTCGGCAAGCCTCTTTCTGAAAAGGCGAACGGTCGGATCCTTCTCCCACGAGGAAGGGCCCAGCCCTGAAAGCTCTTGCTGCTCTTCACTGTCCCCGTGCAGCCTATGCACAGGCACAACAACACTGGGGATCTGTGCTTTCCCAGAGACGGAACATCTCACGGCGCTATCCTCGGCAGAGCCTCTTTCTGAAAAGGCGAACGGTCGGATCCTTCTCCCACGAGGAAGGGCCCAGCCCTGAAAGCTCTTGCTGCTCTTCACCGTCCCTTGGCACCCTACCTACAGGCACAACAGCACTGGGGATCTGTGCTTTCCCAGAGACGGAACATCTCACGGCGCTAGCCTCGGCAGAGCCTCTTTCTGAAAAGGCGAACGGTCGGATCCTTCTCCCACGAGGTAGGGCCCAGCCCTGAAAGCTCTTGCTGCTCTTCACCGTCCCTTGGCACCCTACCTACAGGCACAACAGCAATGGGGATCTGTGCTTTCCCAGAGACGGAACATCTCACGGCGCTCAGCCTCGACAGAGCCTCTTTCTGAAAATGCGAACGGTCGGATCCTTCTCCCACGAGGAAGGGCACAGCCCTGAAAGCTCTTGCTGCTCTTCACCGTCCCTTGGCACCCTACCTACAGGCACAACAGCACTGGGGATCTGTGCGTTCCCAGAGACGGAACATCTCACGGCGCTAGCCTCGGCAGAGCCTCTTTCTGAAAAGGCGAACGGTCGGATCCTTCTCCCACGAGGTAGGGCCCAGCCCTGAAAGCTCTTGCTGCTCTTCACCGTCGCTTGGCACCCTACCTACAGGCACAACAGCACTGGGGATCTGTGCTTTCCCAGAGACGGAACATCTCACGGCGCTCAGCCTCGGCAGAGCCTCTTTCTGAAAAAAGGCGAACGGTCGGATCCTTCTCCCACAAGGATGGTGCCAGCCCTGAAAGCTCTTGCTGCTCTTCACCGTCCCTTGGCACCCTACCTACAGGCACAACAGCACTGGGGATCTGTGCTTTCCCAGAGACGGAACATCTCACAGCGCTCAGCCTCGGCAAGCCTCTTTCTGAAAAGGCGAACGGTCGGATCCTTCTCCCACGAGGAAGGGCCCAGCCCTGAAAGCTCTTGCTGCTCTTCACTGTCCCCGTGCAGCCTATGCACAGGCACAACAACACTGGGGATCTGTGCTTTCCCAGAGACGGAACATCTCACGGCGCTAGCCTCGGCAGAGCCTCTTTCTGAAAAGGCGAACGGTCGGATCCTTCTCCCACGAGGAAGGGCCCAGCCCTGAAAGCTCTTGCTTCTCTTCACCGTCCCTTGGCACCCTACCTACAGGCACAACAGCACTGGGGATTTCTGCTTTCCCAGAGACGGAACATCTCACGGCGCTAGCCTCGGCAGAGCCTCTTTCTGAAAAGGCGAACGGTCGGATCCTTCTCCCACGAGGAAGGGCCCAGCCCTGAAAGCTCTTGCTGCTCTTCACCGTCCCTTGGCACCCTACCTACAGGCACAACAGCACTGGGGATCTGTGCTTTCCCAGACACGGAACATCTCACGGCGCTAGCCTCGGCAGAGCCTCTTTCTGAAAAGGCGAACGGTCGGATCCTTCTCCCACGAGGAAGGGCCCAGCCCTGAAAGCTCTTGCTGCTCTTCACCGTCCCTTGGCACCCTACCTACAGGCACAACAGCACTGGGGATTTCTGCTTTCCCAGAGACGGAACATCTCACGGCGCTAGCTTCGGCAGAGCCTCTTTCTGAAAAGGCGAACGGTCGGATCCTTCTCCCACGAGGTAGGGCCCAGCCCTGAAAGCTCTTGCTGCTCTTCACCGTCCCTTGGCACCCTACCTACAGGCACAACAGCACTGGGGATCTGTGCTTTCCCAGAGACGGAACATCTCACGGCGCTCAGCCTCGGCAGAGCCTCTTTCTGAAAAAAGGCGAACGGTCGGATCCTTCTCCCACAAGGATGGTGCCAGCCCTGAAAGCTCTTGCTGCTCTTCACCGTCCCTTGGCACCCTACCTACAGGCACAACAGCACTGGGGATCTGTGCGTTCCCAGAGACGGAACATCTCACGGCGCTAGCCTCGGCAGAGCCTCTTTCTGAAAAGGCGAACGGTCGGATCCTTCTCCCACGAGGTAGGGCCCAGCCCTGAAAGCTCTTGCTGCTCTTCACCGTCGCTTGGCACCCTACCTACAGGCACAACAGCACTGGGGATCTGTGCTTTCCCAGAGACGGAACATCTCACGGCGCTCAGCCTCGGCAGAGCCTCTTTCTGAAAAAAGGCGAACGGTCGGATCCTTCTCCCACAAGGATGGTGCCAGCCCTGAAAGCTCTTGCTGCTCTTCACCGTCCCTTGGCACCCTACCTACAGGCACAACAGCACTGGGGATCTGTGCTTTCCCAGACACGGAACATCTCACAGCGCTCAGCCTCGGCAAGCCTCTTTCTGAAAAGGCGAACGGTCGGATCCTTCTCCCACGAGGAAGGGCCCAGCCCTGAAAGCTCTTGCTGCTCTTCACTGTCCCCGTGCAGCCTATGCACAGGCACAACAACACTGGGGATCTGTGCTTTCCCAGAGACGGAACATCTCACGGCGCTAGCCTCGGGAGAGCCTCTTTCTGAAAAGGCGAACGGTCGGATCCTTCTCCCACGAGGAAGGGCCCAGCCCTGAAAGCTCTTGCTTCTCTTCACCGTCCCTTGGCACCCTACCTACAGGCACAACAGCACTGGGGATTTCTGCTTTCCCAGAGACGGAACATCTCACGGCGCTAGCCTCGGCAGAGCCTCTTTCTGAAAAGGCGAACGGTCGGATCCTTCTCCCACGAGGAAGGGCCCAGCCCTGAAAGCTCTTGCTGCTCTTCACCGTCCCTTGGCACCCTACCTACAGGCACAACAGCACTGGGGATTTCTGCTTTCCCAGAGACGGAACATCTCACGGCGCTAGCCTCGGCAGAGCCTCTTTCTGAAAAGGCGAACGGTCGGATCCTTCTCCCACGAGGAAGGGCCCAGCCCTGAAAGCTCTTGCTGCTCTTCACCGTCCCTTGGCACCCTACCTACAGGCACAACAGCACTGGGGATCTGTGCTTTCCCAGAGACGGAACATCTCACGGCGCTAGCCTCGGCAGAGCCTCTTTCTGAAAAGGCGAACGGTCGGATCCTTCTCCCACGAGGTAGGGCCCAGCCCTGAAAGCTCTTGCTGCTCTTCACCGTCCCTTGGCACCCTACCTACAGGCACAACAGCACTGGGGATCTGTGCTTTCCCAGAGACGGAACATCTCACGGCGCTCAGCCTCGGCAGAGCCTCTTTCTGAAAAGGCGAACGGTCGGATCCTTCTCCCACGAGGTAGGGCCCAGCCCTGAAAGCTCTTGCTGCTCTTCACCGTCCCTTGGCACCCTACCTACAGGCACAACAGCACTGGGGATCTGTGCTTTCCCAGAGACGGAACATCTCACGGCGCTCAGCCTCGGCAGAGCCTCTTTCTGAAAAAAGGCGAACGGTCGGATCCTTCTCCCACACGGATGGTGCCAGCCCTGAAAGCTCTTGCTGCTCTTCACCGTCCCTTGGCACCCTACCTACAGGCACAACAGCACTGGGGATCTGTGCTTTCCCAGACACGGAACATCTCACGGCGCTCAGCCTCGGCAAGCCTCTTTCTGAAAAGGCGAACGGTCGGATCCTTCTCCCACGAGGAAGGGCCCAGCCCTGAAAGCTCTTGCTGCTCTTCACTGTCCCCGTGCAGCCTATGCACAGGCAGAACAACACTGGGGATCTGTGCTTTCCCAGAGACGGAACATCTCACGGCGCTCAGCCTCGGCAGAGCCTCTTTCTGAAAAGGCGAACGGTCGGATCCTTCTCCCACGAGGAAGGGCCCAGCCCTGAAAGCTCTTGCTTCTCTTCACCGTCCCTTGGCACCCTACCTACAGGCACAACAGCACTGGGGATCTGTGCTTTCCCAGAGACGGAACATCTCACGGCGCTCAGCCTCGGCAGAGCCTCTTTCTGAAAAAAGGCGAACGGTCGGATCCTTCTCCCACACGGATGGTGCCAGCCCTGAAAGCTCTTGCTGCTCTTCACCGTCCCTTGGCACCCTACCTACAGGCACAACAGCACTGGGGATCTGTGCTTTCCCAGACACGGAACATCTCACGGCGCTCAGCCTCGGCAAGCCTCTTTCTGAAAAGGCGAACGGTCGGATCCTTCTCCCACGAGGAAGGGCCCAGCCCTGAAAGCTCTTGCTGCTCTTCACTGTCCCCGTGCAGCCTATGCACAGGCAGAACAACACTGGGGATCTGTGCTTTCCCAGAGACGGAACATCTCACGGCGCTCAGCCTCGGCAGAGCCTCTTTCTGAAAAGGCGAACGGTCGGATCCTTCTCCCACGAGGAAGGGCCCAGCCCTGAAAGCTCTTGCTTCTCTTCACCGTCCCTTGGCACCCTACCTACAGGCACAACAGCACTGGGGATCTGTGCTTTCCCAGAGACGGAACATCTCACGGCGCTCAGCCTCGGCAGAGACTCTTTCTGAAAAGGCGAACGGTCGGATCCTTCTCCCACGAGGAAGGGCACAGCCCTGAAAGCTCTTGCTGCTCTTCACCGTCCCTTGGCACCCTACCTACAGGCACAACAACACTGGGGATCTGTGCTTTCCCAGACACGGAACATCTCACGGCGCTCAGCCTCGGCAAGCCTCTTTCTGAAAAGGCGAACGGTCGGATCCTTCTCCCACGAGGAAGGGCCCAGCCCTGAAAGCTCTTGCTGCTCTTCACTGTCCCCGTGCAGCCTATGCACAGGCACAACAACACTGGGGATCTGTGCTTTCCCAGAGACGGAACATCTCACGGCGCTATCCTCGGCAGAGCCTCTTTCTGAAAAGGCGAACGGTCGGATCCTTCTCCCACGAGGAAGGGCCCAGCCCTGAAAGCTCTTGCTGCTCTTCACCGTCCCTTGGCACCCTACCTACAGGCACAACAGCACTGGGGATCTGTGCTTTCCCAGAGACGGAACATCTCACGGCGCTAGCCTCGGCAGAGCCTCTTTCTGAAAAGGCGAACGGTCGGATCCTTCTCCCACGAGGTAGGGCCCAGCCCTGAAAGCTCTTGCTGCTCTTCACCGTCCCTTGGCACCCTACCTACAGGCACAACAGCAATGGGGATCTGTGCTTTCCCAGAGACGGAACATCTCACGGCGCTCAGCCTCGACAGAGCCTCTTTCTGAAAATGCGAACGGTCGGATCCTTCTCCCACGAGGAAGGGCACAGCCCTGAAAGCTCTTGCTGCTCTTCACCGTCCCTTGGCACCCTACCTACAGGCACAACAGCACTGGGGATCTGTGCGTTCCCAGAGACGGAACATCTCACGGCGCTAGCCTCGGCAGAGCCTCTTTCTGAAAAGGCGAACGGTCGGATCCTTCTCCCACGAGGTAGGGCCCAGCCCTGAAAGCTCTTGCTGCTCTTCACCGTCGCTTGGCACCCTACCTACAGGCACAACAGCACTGGGGATCTGTGCTTTCCCAGAGACGGAACATCTCACGGCGCTCAGCCTCGGCAGAGCCTCTTTCTGAAAAAAGGCGAACGGTCGGATCCTTCTCCCACAAGGATGGTGCCAGCCCTGAAAGCTCTTGCTGCTCTTCACCGTCCCTTGGCACCCTACCTACAGGCACAACAGCACTGGGGATCTGTGCTTTCCCAGAGACGGAACATCTCACAGCGCTCAGCCTCGGCAAGCCTCTTTCTGAAAAGGCGAACGGTCGGATCCTTCTCCCACGAGGAAGGGCCCAGCCCTGAAAGCTCTTGCTGCTCTTCACTGTCCCCGTGCAGCCTATGCACAGGCACAACAACACTGGGGATCTGTGCTTTCCCAGAGACGGAACATCTCACGGCGCTAGCCTCGGCAGAGCCTCTTTCTGAAAAGGCGAACGGTCGGATCCTTCTCCCACGAGGAAGGGCCCAGCCCTGAAAGCTCTTGCTTCTCTTCACCGTCCCTTGGCACCCTACCTACAGGCACAACAGCACTGGGGATTTCTGCTTTCCCAGAGACGGAACATCTCACGGCGCTAGCCTCGGCAGAGCCTCTTTCTGAAAAGGCGAACGGTCGGATCCTTCTCCCACGAGGAAGGGCCCAGCCCTGAAAGCTCTTGCTGCTCTTCACCGTCCCTTGGCACCCTACCTACAGGCACAACAGCACTGGGGATCTGTGCTTTCCCAGAGACGGAACATCTCACGGCGCTAGCCTCGGCAGAGCCTCTTTCTGAAAAGGCGAACGGTCGGATCCTTCTCCCACGAGGAAGGGCCCAGCCCTGAAAGCTCTTGCTGCTCTTCACCGTCCCTTGGCACCCTACCTACAGGCACAACAGCACTGGGGATTTCTGCTTTCCCAGAGACGGAACATCTCACGGCGCTAGCTTCGGCAGAGCCTCTTTCTGAAAAGGCGAACGGTCGGATCCTTCTCCCACGAGGTAGGGCCCAGCCCTGAAAGCTCTTGCTGCTCTTCACCGTCCCTTGGCACCCTACCTACAGGCACAACAGCACTGGGGATCTGTGCTTTCCCAGAGACGGAACATCTCACGGCGCTCAGCCTCGGCAGAGCCTCTTTCTGAAAAAAGGCGAACGGTCGGATCCTTCTCCCACAAGGATGGTGCCAGCCCTGAAAGCTCTTGCTGCTCTTCACCGTCGCTTGGCACCCTACCTACAGGCACAACAGCACTGGGGATCTGTGCTTTCCCAGAGACGGAACATCTCACGGCGCTCAGCCTCGGCAGAGCCTCTTTCTGAAAAAAGGCGAACGGTCGGATCCTTCTCCCACAAGGATGGTGCCAGCCCTGAAAGCTCTTGCTGCTCTTCACCGTCCCTTGGCACCCTACCTACAGGCACAACAGCACTGGGGATCTGTGCTTTCCCAGACACGGAACATCTCACAGCGCTCAGCCTCGGCAAGCCTCTTTCTGAAAAGGCGAACGGTCGGATCCTTCTCCCACGAGGAAGGGCCCAGCCCTGAAAGCTCTTGCTGCTCTTCACTGTCCCCGTGCAGCCTATGCACAGGCACAACAACACTGGGGATCTGTGCTTTCCCAGAGACGGAACATCTCACGGCGCTAGCCTCGGGAGAGCCTCTTTCTGAAAAGGCGAACGGTCGGATCCTTCTCCCACGAGGAAGGGCCCAGCCCTGAAAGCTCTTGCTTCTCTTCACCGTCCCTTGGCACCCTACCTACAGGCACAACAGCACTGGGGATTTCTGCTTTCCCAGAGACGGAACATCTCACGGCGCTAGCCTCGGCAGAGCCTCTTTCTGAAAAGGCGAACGGTCGGATCCTTCTCCCACGAGGAAGGGCCCAGCCCTGAAAGCTCTTGCTGCTCTTCACCGTCCCTTGGCACCCTACCTACAGGCACAACAGCACTGGGGATTTCTGCTTTCCCAGAGACGGAACATCTCACGGCGCTAGCCTCGGCAGAGCCTCTTTCTGAAAAGGCGAACGGTCGGATCCTTCTCCCACGAGGAAGGGCCCAGCCCTGAAAGCTCTTGCTGCTCTTCACCGTCCCTTGGCACCCTACCTACAGGCACAACAGCACTGGGGATCTGTGCTTTCCCAGAGACGGAACATCTCACGGCGCTAGCCTCGGCAGAGCCTCTTTCTGAAAAGGCGAACGGTCGGATCCTTCTCCCACGAGGTAGGGCCCAGCCCTGAAAGCTCTTGCTGCTCTTCACCGTCCCTTGGCACCCTACCTACAGGCACAACAGCACTGGGGATCTGTGCTTTCCCAGAGACGGAACATCTCACGGCGCTCAGCCTCGGCAGAGCCTCTTTCTGAAAAAAGGCGAACGGTCGGATCCTTCTCCCACAAGGATGGTGCCAGCCCTGAAAGCTCTTGCTGCTCTTCACCGTCCCTTGGCACCCTACCTACAGGCACAACAGCACTGGGGATCTGTGCTTTCCCAGAGACGGAACATCTCACGGCGCTCAGCCTCGGCAGAGCCTCTTTCTGAAAAGGCGAACGGTCGGATCCTTCTCCCACGAGGAAGGGCCCAGCCCTGAAAGCTCTTGCTGCTCTTCACTGTCCCCGTGCAGCCTATGCACAGGCAGAACAACACTGGGGATCTGTGCTTTCCCAGAGACGGAACATCTCACGGCGCTCAGCCTCGGCAGAGCCTCTTTCTGAAAAGGCGAACGGTCGGATCCTTCTCCCACACGGATGGTGCCAGCCCTGAAAGCTCTTGCTGCTCTTCACCGTCCCTTGGCACCCTACCTACAGGCACAACAGCACTGGGGATCTGTGCTTTCCCAGAGACGGAACATCTCACGGCGCTCAGCCTCGGCAGAGCCTCTTTCTGAAAAAAGGCGAACGGTCGGATCCTTCTCCCACGAGGAAGGGCACAGCCCTGAAAGCTCTTGCTGCTCTTCACTGTCCCCGTGCAGCCTATGCACAAGCACAACAGCACTGGGGATCTGTGCTTTCCCAGAGACGGAACATCTCACGGCGCTATCCTCGGCAGAGCCTCTTTCTGAAAAAAGGCGAACGGTCGGATCCTTCTCCCACGAGGAAGGGCCCAGCCCTGAAAGCTCTTGCTTCTCTTCACCGTCCCTTGGCACCCTACCTACAGGCACAACAGCACTGGGGATCTGTGCTTTCCCAGAGACGGAACATCTCACGGCGCTAGCCTCGGCAGAGCCTCTTTCTGAAAAGGCGAACGGTCGGATCCTTCTCCCACGAGGAAGGGCCCAGCCCTGAAAGCTCTTGCTGCTCTTCACCGTCCCTTGGCACCCTACCTACAGGCACAACAGCACTGGGGATCTGTGCTTTCCCAGAGACGGAACATCTCACGGCGCTAGCCTCGGCAGAGCCTCTTTCTGAAAAGGCGAACGGTCGGATCCTTCTCCCACGAGGTAGGGCCCAGCCCTGAAAGCTCTTGCTGCTCTTCACCGTCCCTTGGCACCCTACCTACAGGCACAACAGCACTGGGGATCTGTGCTTTCCCAGAGACGGAACATCTCACGGCGCTCAGCCTCGGCAGAGCCTCTTTCTGAAAAAAGGCGAACGGTCGCATCATTCTCCCACACGGATGGTGCCAGCCCTGAAAGCTCTTGCTGCTCTTCACCGTCCCTTGGCACCCTACCTAAAGGCACAACAGCACTGGGGATCTGTGCTTTCCCAGAGACGGAACATCTCACGGCGCTCAGCCTCGGCAGAGCCTCTTTCTGAAAAGGCGAACGGTCGGATCCTTCTCCCACGAGGAAGGGCACAGCCCTGAAAGCTCTTGCTGCTCTTCACCGTCCCTTGGCACCCTACCTACAGGCACAACAACACTGGGGATCTGTGCTTTCCCAGACACGGAACATCTCACGGCGCTCAGCCTCGGCAAGCCTCTTTCTGAAAAGGCGAACGGTCGGATCCTTCTCCCACGAGGAAGGGCACAGCCCTGAAAGCTCTTGCTGCTCTTCACCGTCCCTTGGCACCCTACTACAGGCACAACAGCACTGGGGATTTCTGCTTTCCCAGAGACGGAACATCTCACGGCGCTATCCTCGGCAGAGCCTCTTTCTGAAAAGGCGAACGGTCGGATCCTTCTCCCACGAGGAAGGGCCCAGCCCTGAAAGCTCTTGCTGCTCTTCACCGTCCCTTGGCACCCTACCTACAGGCCCAACAGCACTGGGGATCTGTGCTTTCCCAGACACGGAACATCTCACGGCGCTCAGCCTCGGCAGAGCCTCTTTCTGAAAAGGCGAACGGTCGGATCCTTCTCCCACGAGGAAGGGCACAGCCCTGAAAGCTCTTGCTGCTCTTCACCGTCCCTTGGCACCCTACCTACAGGCACAACAGCACTGGGGATCTGTGCTTTCCCAGACACGGAACATCTCACGGCGCTCAGCCTCGGCAGAGCCTCTTTCTGAAAAGGCGAACGGTCGGATCCTTCTCCCACGAGGAAGGGCCCAGCCCTGAAAGCTCTTGCTTCTCTTCACCGTCCCTTGGCACCCTACCTACAGGCACAACAGCACTGGGGATTTCTGCTTTCCCAGAGACGGAACATCTCACGGCGCTAGCCTCGGCAGAGCCTCTTTCTGAAAAGGCGAACGGTCGGATCCTTCTCCCACGAGGAAGGGCCCAGCCCTGAAAGCTCTTGCTGCTCTTCACCGTCCCTTGGCACCCTACCTACAGGCACAACAGCACTGGGGATCTGTGCTTTCCCAGAGACGGAACATCTCACGGCGCTCAGCCTCGGCAGAGCCTCTTTCTGAAAAGGCGAACGGTCGGATCCTTCTCCCACGAGGAAGGGCCCAGCCCTGAAAGCTCTTGCTGCTCTTCACCGTCCCTTGGCACCCTACCTACAGGCACAACAGCACTGGGGATCTGTGCTTTCCCAGAGACGGAACATCTCACGGCGCTCAGCCTCGGCAGAGCCTCTTTCTGAAAAGGCGAACGGTCGGATCCTTCTGCCACGAGGAAGGGCACAGCCCTGAAAGCTCTTGCTGCTCTTCACCGTCCCTTGGCACCCTACCTACAGGCACAACAGCACTGGGGATCTGTGCTTTCCCAGAGACGGAACATCTCACGGCGCTCAGCCTCGGCAGAGCCTCTTTCTGAAAAAAGGCGAACGGTCGGATCCTTCTCCCACACGGATGGTGCCAGCCCTGAAAGCTCTTGCTGCTCTTCACCGTCCCTTGGCACCCTACCTACAGGCACAACAGCACTGGGGATCTGTGCTTTCCCAGACACGGAACATCTCACGGCGCTCAGCCTCGGCAAGCCTCTTTCTGAAAAGGCGAACGGTCGGATCCTTCTCCCACGAGGAAGGGCCCAGCCCTGAAAGCTCTTGCTGCTCTTCACTGTCCCCGTGCAGCCTATGCACAGGCAGAACAACACTGGGGATCTGTGCTTTCCCAGAGACGGAACATCTCACGGCGCTCAGCCTCGGCAGAGCCTCTTTCTGAAAAGGCGAACGGTCGGATCCTTCTCCCACGAGGAAGGGCCCAGCCCTGAAAGCTCTTGCTTCTCTTCACCGTCCCTTGGCACCCTACCTACAGGCACAACAGCACTGGGGATCTGTGCTTTCCCAGAGACGGAACATCTCACGGCGCTCAGCCTCGGCAGAGACTCTTTCTGAAAAGGCGAACGGTCGGATCCTTCTCCCACGAGGAAGGGCACAGCCCTGAAAGCTCTTGCTGCTCTTCACCGTCCCTTGGCACCCTACCTACAGGCACAACAACACTGGGGATCTGTGCTTTCCCAGACACGGAACATCTCACGGCGCTCAGCCTCGGCAAGCCTCTTTCTGAAAAGGCGAACGGTCGGATCCTTCTCCCACGAGGAAGGGCCCAGCCCTGAAAGCTCTTGCTGCTCGTCACTGTCCCCGTGCAGCCTATGCACAGGCACAACAACACTGGGGATTTCTGCTTTCCCAGAGACGGAACATCTCACGGCGCTATCCTCGGCAGAGCCTCTTTCTGAAAAGGCGAACGGTCGGATCCTTCTCCCACGAGGAAGGGCCCAGCCCTGAAAGCTCTTGCTGCTCTTCACCGTCCCTTGGCACCCTACCTACAGGCACAACAGCACTGGGGATCTGTGCTTTCCCAGACACGGAACATCTCACGGCGCTCAGCCTCGGCAGAGCCTCTTTCTGAAAAGGCGAACGGTCGGATCCTTCTCCCACGAGGAAGGGCACAGCCCTGAAAGCTCTTGCTGCTCTTCACCGTCCCTTGGCACCCTACCTACAGGCACAACAGCACTGGGGATCTGTGCTTTCCCAGACACGGAACATCTCACGGCGCTCAGCCTCGGCAGAGCCTCTTTCTGAAAAGGCGAACGGTCGGATCCTTCTCCCACGAGGAAGGGCCCAGCCCTGAAAGCTCTTGCTTCTCTTCACCGTCCCTTGGCACCCTACCTACAGGCACAACAGCACTGGGGATTTCTGCTTTCCCAGAGACGGAACATCTCACGGCGCTAGCCTCGGCAGAGCCTCTTTCTGAAAAGGCGAACGGTCGGATCCTTCTCCCACACGGATGGTGCCAGCCCTGAAAGCTCTTGCTGCTCTTCACCGTCCCTTGGCACCCTACCTACAGGCACAACAGCACTGGGGATCTGTGCTTTCCCAGAGACGGAACATCTCACGGCGCTCAGCCTCGGCAGAGCCTCTTTCTGAAAAAAGGCGAACGGTCGGATCCTTCTCCCACGAGGAAGGGCACAGCCCTGAAAGCTCTTGCTGCTCTTCACTGTCCCCGTGCAGCCTATGCACAAGCACAACAGCACTGGGGATCTGTGCTTTCCCAGAGACGGAACATCTCACGGCGCTATCCTCGGCAGAGCCTCTTTCTGAAAAAAGGCGAACGGTCGGATCCTTCTCCCACGAGGAAGGGCCCAGCCCTGAAAGCTCTTGCTTCTCTTCACCGTCCCTTGGCACCCTACCTACAGGCACAACAGCACTGGGGATCTGTGCTTTCCCAGAGACGGAACATCTCACGGCGCTAGCCTCGGCAGAGCCTCTTTCTGAAAAGGCGAACGGTCGGATCCTTCTCCCACGAGGAAGGGCCCAGCCCTGAAAGCTCTTGCTGCTCTTCACCGTCCCTTGGCACCCTACCTACAGGCACAACAGCACTGGGGATCTGTGCTTTCCCAGAGACGGAACATCTCACGGCGCTAGCCTCGGCAGAGCCTCTTTCTGAAAAGGCGAACGGTCGGATCCTTCTCCCACGAGGTAGGGCCCAGCCCTGAAAGCTCTTGCTGCTCTTCACCGTCCCTTGGCACCCTACCTACAGGCACAACAGCACTGGGGATCTGTGCTTTCCCAGAGACGGAACATCTCACGGCGCTCAGCCTCGGCAGAGCCTCTTTCTGAAAAAAGGCGAACGGTCGCATCATTCTCCCACACGGATGGTGCCAGCCCTGAAAGCTCTTGCTGCTCTTCACCGTCCCTTGGCACCCTACCTAAAGGCACAACAGCACTGGGGATCTGTGCTTTCCCAGAGACGGAACATCTCACGGCGCTCAGCCTCGGCAGAGCCTCTTTCTGAAAAGGCGAACGGTCGGATCCTTCTCCCACGAGGAAGGGCACAGCCCTGAAAGCTCTTGCTGCTCTTCACCGTCCCTTGGCACC
The DNA here is from genome assembly GCF_964188355.1 of Buteo buteo. Taxonomy (NCBI): domain Eukaryota; kingdom Metazoa; phylum Chordata; class Aves; order Accipitriformes; family Accipitridae; genus Buteo; species Buteo buteo. Next base: position 26,768,254 of record NC_134191.1, read on the forward strand.
CTACCTACAGGCACAACAACACTGGGGATCTGTGCTTTCCCAGACACGGAACATCTCACGGCGCTCAGCCTCGGCAAGCCTCTTTCTGAAAAGGCGAACGGTCGGATCCTTCTCCCACGAGGAAGGGCACAGCCCTGAAAGCTCTTGCTGCTCTTCACCGTCCCTTGGCACCCTACTACAGGCACAACAGCACTGGGGATTTCTGCTTTCCCAGAGACGGAACATCTCACGGCGCTATCCTCGGCAGAGCCTCTTTCTGAAAAGGCGAACGGTCGGATCCTTCTCCCACGAGGAAGGGCCCAGCCCTGAAAGCTCTTGCTGCTCTTCACCGTCCCTTGGCACCCTACCTACAGGCCCAACAGCACTGGGGATCTGTGCTTTCCCAGACACGGAACATCTCACGGCGCTCAGCCTCGGCAGAGCCTCTTTCTGAAAAGGCGAACGGTCGGATCCTTCTCCCACGAGGAAGGGCACAGCCCTGAAAGCTCTTGCTGCTCTTCACCGTCCCTTGGCACCCTACCTACAGGCACAACAGCACTGGGGATCTGTGCTTTCCCAGACACGGAACATCTCACGGCGCTCAGCCTCGGCAGAGCCTCTTTCTGAAAAGGCGAACGGTCGGATCCTTCTCCCACGAGGAAGGGCCCAGCCCTGAAAGCTCTTGCTTCTCTTCACCGTCCCTTGGCACCCTACCTACAGGCACAACAGCACTGGGGATTTCTGCTTTCCCAGAGACGGAACATCTCACGGCGCTAGCCTCGGCAGAGCCTCTTTCTGAAAAGGCGAACGGTCGGATCCTTCTCCCACGAGGAAGGGCCCAGCCCTGAAAGCTCTTGCTGCTCTTCACCGTCCCTTGGCACCCTACCTACAGGCACAACAGCACTGGGGATCTGTGCTTTCCCAGACACGGAACATCTCACGGCGCTCAGCCTCGGCAGAGCCTCTTTCTGAAAAGGCGAACGGTCGGATCCTTCTCCCACGAGGAAGGGCCCAGCCCTGAAAGCTCTTGCTGCTCTTCACCGTCCCTTGGCACCCTACCTACAGGCACAACAGCACTGGGGATCTGTGCTTTCCCAGAGACGGAACATCTCACGGCGCTCAGCCTCGGCAGAGCCTCTTTCTGAAAAGGCGAACGGTCGGATCCTTCTCCCACGAGGAAGGGCACAGCCCTGAAAGCTCTTGCTGCTCTTCACCGTCCCTTGGCACCCTACCTACAGGCACAACAGCACTGGGGATCTGTGCTTTCCCAGAGACGGAACATCTCACGGCGCTCAGCCTCGGCAGAGCCTCTTTCTGAAAAAAGGCGAACGGTCGGATCCTTCTCCCACACGGATGGTGCCAGCCCTGAAAGCTCTTGCTGCTCTTCACCGTCCCTTGGCACCCTACCTACAGGCACAACAGCACTGGGGATCTGTGCTTTCCCAGACACGGAACATCTCACGGCGCTCAGCCTCGGCAAGCCTCTTTCTGAAAAGGCGAACGGTCGGATCCTTCTCCCACGAGGAAGGGCCCAGCCCTGAAAGCTCTTGCTGCTCTTCACTGTCCCCGTGCAGCCTATGCACAGGCAGAACAACACTGGGGATCTGTGCTTTCCCAGAGACGGAACATCTCACGGCGCTCAGCCTCGGCAGAGCCTCTTTCTGAAAAGGCGAACGGTCGGATCCTTCTCCCACGAGGAAGGGCCCAGCCCTGAAAGCTCTTGCTTCTCTTCACCGTCCCTTGGCACCCTACCTACAGGCACAACAGCACTGGGGATCTGTGCTTTCCCAGAGACGGAACATCTCACGGCGCTCAGCCTCGGCAGAGACTCTTTCTGAAAAGGCGAACGGTCGGATCCTTCTCCCACGAGGAAGGGCACAGCCCTGAAAGCTCTTGCTGCTCTTCACCGTCCCTTGGCACCCTACCTACAGGCACAACAACACTGGGGATCTGTGCTTTCCCAGACACGGAACATCTCACGGCGCTCAGCCTCGGCAAGCCTCTTTCTGAAAAGGCGAACGGTCGGATCCTTCTCCCACGAGGAAGGGCCCAGCCCTGAAAGCTCTTGCTGCTCGTCACTGTCCCCGTGCAGCCTATGCACAGGCACAACAACACTGGGGATTTCTGCTTTCCCAGAGACGGAACATCTCACGGCGCTATCCTCGGCAGAGCCTCTTTCTGAAAAGGCGAACGGTCGGATCCTTCTCCCACGAGGAAGGGCCCAGCCCTGAAAGCTCTTGCTGCTCTTCACCGTCCCTTGGCACCCTACCTACAGGCCCAACAGCACTGGGGATCTGTGCTTTCCCAGACACGGAACATCTCACGGCGCTCAGCCTCGGCAGAGCCTCTTTCTGAAAAGGCGAACGGTCGGATCCTTCTCCCACGAGGAAGGGCACAGCCCTGAAAGCTCTTGCTGCTCTTCACCGTCCCTTGGCACCCTACCTACAGGCACAACAGCACTGGGGATCTGTGCTTTCCCAGACACGGAACATCTCACGGCGCTCAGCCTCGGCAGAGCCTCTTTCTGAAAAGGCGAACGGTCGGATCCTTCTCCCACGAGGAAGGGCCCAGCCCTGAAAGCTCTTGCTTCTCTTCACCGTCCCTTGGCACCCTACCTACAGGCACAACAGCACTGGGGATTTCTGCTTTCCCAGAGACGGAACATCTCACGGCGCTAGCCTCGGCAGAGCCTCTTTCTGAAAAGGCGAACGGTCGGATCCTTCTCCCACGAGGAAGGGCCCAGCCCTGAAAGCTCTTGCTGCTCTTCACCGTCCCTTGGCACCCTACCTACAGGCACAACAGCACTGGGGATCTGTGCTTTCCCAGAGACGGAACATCTCACGGCGCTCAGCCTCGGCAGAGCCTCTTTCTGAAAAGGCGAACGGTCGGATCCTTCTCCCACGAGGAAGGGCCCAGCCCTGAAAGCTCTTGCTGCTCTTCACCGTCCCTTGGCACCCTACCTACAGGCACAACAGCACTGGGGATCTGTGCTTTCCCAGAGACGGAACATCTCACGGCGCTCAGCCTCGGCAGAGCCTCTTTCTGAAAAGGCGAACGGTCGGATCCTTCTCCCACGAGGAAGGGCCCAGCCCTGAAAGCTCTTGCTTCTCTTCACCGTCCCTTGGCACCCTACCTACAGGCACAACAGCACTGGGGATCTGTGCTTTCCCAGAGACGGAACATCTCACGGCGCTCAGCCTCGGCAGAGCCTCTTTCTGAAAAGGCGAACGGTCGGATCCTTCTCCCACGAGGAAGGGCACAGCCCTGAAAGCTCTTGCTGCTCTTCACCGTCCCTTGGCACCCTACCTACAGGCACAACAACACTGGGGATCTGTGCTTTCCCAGACACGGAACATCTCACGGCGCTCAGCCTCGGCAAGCCTCTTTCTGAAAAGGCGAACGGTCGGATCCTTCTCCCACGAGGAAGGGCCCAGCCCTGAAAGCTCTTGCTGCTCGTCACTGTCCCCGTGCAGCCTATGCACAGGCACAACAACACTGGGGATTTCTGCTTTCCCAGAGACGGAACATCTCACGGCGCTATCCTCGGCAGAGCCTCTTTCTGAAAAGGCGAACGGTCGGATCCTTCTCCCACGAGGAAGGGCCCAGCCCTGAAAGCTCTTGCTGCTCTTCACCGTCCCTTGGCACCCTACCTACAGGCACAACAGCACTGGGGATCTGTGCTTTCCCAGAGACGGAACATCTCACGGCGCTAGCCTCGGCAGAGCCTCTTTCTGAAAAGGCGAACGGTCGGATCCTTCTCCCACGAGGTAGGGCCCAGCCCTGAAAGCTCTTGCTGCTCTTCACCGTCCCTTGGCACCCTACCTACAGGCACAACAGCACTGGGGATCTGTGCTTTCCCAGAGACGGAACATCTCACGGCGCTCAGCCTCGACAGAGCCTCTTTCTGAAAATGCGAACGGTCGGATCCTTCTCCCACGAGGAAGGGCACAGCCCTGAAAGCTCTTGCTGCTCTTCACCGTCCCTTGGCACCCTACCTACAGGCACAACAGCACTGGGGATCTGTGCGTTCCCAGAGACGGAACATCTCACGGCGCTAGCCTCGGCAGAGCCTCTTTCTGAAAAGGCGAACGGTCGGATCCTTCTCCCACGAGGTAGGGCCCAGCCCTGAAAGCTCTTGCTGCTCTTCACCGTCGCTTGGCACCCTACCTACAGGCACAACAGCACTGGGGATCTGTGCTTTCCCAGAGACGGAACATCTCACGGCGCTCAGCCTCGGCAGAGCCTCTTTCTGAAAAAAGGCGAACGGTCGGATCCTTCTCCCACAAGGATGGTGCCAGCCCTGAAAGCTCTTGCTGCTCTTCACCGTCCCTTGGCACCCTACCTACAGGCACAACAGCACTGGGGATCTGTGCTTTCCCAGAGACGGAACATCTCACGGCGCTCAGCCTCGGCAGAGCCTCTTTCTGAAAAAAGGCGAACGGTCGGATCCTTCTCCCACAAGGATGGTGCCAGCCCTGAAAGCTCTTGCTGCTCTTCACCGTCCCTTGGCACCCTACCTACAGGCACAACAGCACTGGGGATCTGTGCGTTCCCAGAGACGGAACATCTCACGGCGCTAGCCTCGGCAGAGCCTCTTTCTGAAAAGGCGAACGGTCGGATCCTTCTCCCACGAGGTAGGGCCCAGCCCTGAAAGCTCTTGCTGCTCTTCACCGTCGCTTGGCACCCTACCTACAGGCACAACAGCACTGGGGATCTGTGCTTTCCCAGAGACGGAACATCTCACGGCGCTCAGCCTCGGCAGAGCCTCTTTCTGAAAAAAGGCGAACGGTCGGATCCTTCTCCCACAAGGATGGTGCCAGCCCTGAAAGCTCTTGCTGCTCTTCACCGTCCCTTGGCACCCTACCTACAGGCACAACAGCACTGGGGATCTGTGCTTTCCCAGACACGGAACATCTCACAGCGCTCAGCCTCGGCAAGCCTCTTTCTGAAAAGGCGAACGGTCGGATCCTTCTCCCACGAGGAAGGGCCCAGCCCTGAAAGCTCTTGCTGCTCTTCACTGTCCCCGTGCAGCCTATGCACAGGCACAACAACACTGGGGATCTGTGCTTTCCCAGAGACGGAACATCTCACGGCGCTAGCCTCGGGAGAGCCTCTTTCTGAAAAGGCGAACGGTCGGATCCTTCTCCCACGAGGAAGGGCCCAGCCCTGAAAGCTCTTGCTTCTCTTCACCGTCCCTTGGCACCCTACCTACAGGCACAACAGCACTGGGGATTTCTGCTTTCCCAGAGACGGAACATCTCACGGCGCTAGCCTCGGCAGAGCCTCTTTCTGAAAAGGCGAACGGTCGGATCCTTCTCCCACGAGGAAGGGCCCAGCCCTGAAAGCTCTTGCTGCTCTTCACCGTCCCTTGGCACCCTACCTACAGGCACAACAGCACTGGGGATTTCTGCTTTCCCAGAGACGGAACATCTCACGGCGCTAGCCTCGGCAGAGCCTCTTTCTGAAAAGGCGAACGGTCGGATCCTTCTCCCACGAGGAAGGGCCCAGCCCTGAAAGCTCTTGCTGCTCTTCACCGTCCCTTGGCACCCTACCTACAGGCACAACAGCACTGGGGATCTGTGCTTTCCCAGAGACGGAACATCTCACGGCGCTAGCCTCGGCAGAGCCTCTTTCTGAAAAGGCGAACGGTCGGATCCTTCTCCCACGAGGTAGGGCCCAGCCCTGAAAGCTCTTGCTGCTCTTCACCGTCCCTTGGCACCCTACCTACAGGCACAACAGCACTGGGGATCTGTGCTTTCCCAGAGACGGAACATCTCACGGCGCTCAGCCTCGGCAGAGCCTCTTTCTGAAAAAAGGCGAACGGTCGGATCCTTCTCCCACAAGGATGGTGCCAGCCCTGAAAGCTCTTGCTGCTCTTCACCGTCCCTTGGCACCCTACCTACAGGCACAACAGCACTGGGGATCTGTGCTTTCCCAGAGACGGAACATCTCACGGCGCTCAGCCTCGGCAGAGCCTCTTTCTGAAAAGGTGAACGGTCGGATCCTTCTCCCACGAGGAAGGGCCCAGCCCTGAAAGCTCTTGCTGCTCTTCACCGTCCCTTGGCACCCTACCTACAGGCACAACAACACTGGGGATCTGTGCTTTCCCAGACACGGAACATCTCACGGCGCTCAGCCTCGGCAAGCCTCTTTCTGAAAAGGCGAACGGTCGGATCCTTCTCCCACGAGGAAGGGCCCAGCCCTGAAAGCTCTTGCTGCTCTTCACTGTCCCCGTGCAGCCTATGCACAGGCAGAACAACACTGGGGATCTGTGCTTTCCCAGAGACGGAACATCTCACGGCGCTCAGCCTCGGCAGAGCCTCTTTCTGAAAAGGCGAACGGTCGGATCCTTCTCCCACGAGGAAGGGCCCAGCCCTGAAAGCTCTTGCTGCTCTTCACCGTCCCTTGGCACCCTACCTACAGGCACAACAGCACTGGGGATCTGTGCTTTCCCAGAGACGGAACATCTCACGGCGCTAGCCTCGGCAGAGCCTCTTTCTGAAAAGGCGAACGGTCGGATCCTTCTCCCACGAGGAAGGGCACAGCCCTGAAAGCTCTTGCTGCTCTTCACCGTCCCTTGGCACCCTACCTACAGGCACAACAGCACTGGGGATCTGTGCTTTCCCAGAGACGGAACATCTCACGGCGCTCAGCCTCGGCAGAGCCTCTTTCTGAAAAGGCGAACGGTCGGATCCTTCTCCCACGAGGAAGGGCCCAGCCCTGAAAGCTCTTGCTGCTCTTCACCGTCCCTTGGCACCCTACCTACAGGCACAACAGCACTGGGGATCTGTGCTTTCCCAGACACGGAACATCTCACGGCGCTAGCCTCGGCAGAGCCTCTTTCTGAAAAGGCGAACGGTCGGATCCTTCTCCCACGAGGTAGGGCCCAGCCCTGAAAGCTCTTGCTGCTCTTCACCGTCCCTTGGCACCCTACCTACAGGCACAACAGCACTGGGGATCTGTGCTTTCCCAGAGACGGAACATCTCACGGCGCTCAGCCTCGACAGAGCCTCTTTCTGAAAATGCGAACGGTCGGATCCTTCTCCCACGAGGAAGGGCACAGCCCTGAAAGCTCTTGCTGCTCTTCACCGTCCCTTGGCACCCTACCTACAGGCACAACAGCACTGGGGATCTGTGCGTTCCCAGAGACGGAACATCTCACGGCGCTAGCCTCGGCAGAGCCTCTTTCTGAAAAGGCGAACGGTCGGATCCTTCTCCCACGAGGTAGGGCCCAGCCCTGAAAGCTCTTGCTGCTCTTCACCGTCGCTTGGCACCCTACCTACAGGCACAACAGCACTGGGGATCTGTGCTTTCCCAGAGACGGAACATCTCACGGCGCTCAGCCTCGGCAGAGCCTCTTTCTGAAAAAAGGCGAACGGTCGGATCCTTCTCCCACAAGGATGGTGCCAGCCCTGAAAGCTCTTGCTGCTCTTCACCGTCCCTTGGCACCCTACCTACAGGCACAACAGCACTGGGGATCTGTGCTTTCCCAGAGACGGAACATCTCACAGCGCTCAGCCTCGGCAAGCCTCTTTCTGAAAAGGCGAACGGTCGGATCCTTCTCCCACGAGGAAGGGCCCAGCCCTGAAAGCTCTTGCTGCTCTTCACTGTCCCCGTGCAGCCTATGCACAGGCACAACAACACTGGGGATCTGTGCTTTCCCAGAGACGGAACATCTCACGGCGCTCAGCCTCGGCAGAGACTCTTTCTGAAAAGGCGAACGGTCGGATCCTTCTCCCACGAGGAAGGGCACAGCCCTGAAAGCTCTTGCTGCTCTTCACCGTCCCTTGGCACCCTACCTACAGGCACAACAACACTGGGGATCTGTGCTTTCCCAGACACGGAACATCTCACGGCGCTCAGCCTCGGCAAGCCTCTTTCTGAAAAGGCGAACGGTCGGATCCTTCTCCCACGAGGAAGGGCCCAGCCCTGAAAGCTCTTGCTGCTCGTCACTGTCCCCGTGCAGCCTATGCACAGGCACAACAACACTGGGGATTTCTGCTTTCCCAGAGACGGAACATCTCACGGCGCTATCCTCGGCAGAGCCTCTTTCTGAAAAGGCGAACGGTCGGATCCTTCTCCCACGAGGAAGGGCCCAGCCCTGAAAGCTCTTGCTGCTCTTCACCGTCCCTTGGCACCCTACCTACAGGCACAACAGCACTGGGGATCTGTGCTTTCCCAGACACGGAACATCTCACGGCGCTCAGCCTCGGCAGAGCCTCTTTCTGAAAAGGCGAACGGTCGGATCCTTCTCCCACGAGGAAGGGCACAGCCCTGAAAGCTCTTGCTGCTCTTCACCGTCCCTTGGCACCCTACCTACAGGCACAACAGCACTGGGGATCTGTGCTTTCCCAGACACGGAACATCTCACGGCGCTCAGCCTCGGCAGAGCCTCTTTCTGAAAAGGCGAACGGTCGGATCCTTCTCCCACGAGGAAGGGCCCAGCCCTGAAAGCTCTTGCTTCTCTTCACCGTCCCTTGGCACCCTACCTACAGGCACAACAGCACTGGGGATTTCTGCTTTCCCAGAGACGGAACATCTCACGGCGCTAGCCTCGGCAGAGCCTCTTTCTGAAAAGGCGAACGGTCGGATCCTTCTCCCACACGGATGGTGCCAGCCCTGAAAGCTCTTGCTGCTCTTCACCGTCCCTTGGCACCCTACCTACAGGCACAACAGCACTGGGGATCTGTGCTTTCCCAGAGACGGAACATCTCACGGCGCTCAGCCTCGGCAGAGCCTCTTTCTGAAAAAAGGCGAACGGTCGGATCCTTCTCCCACGAGGAAGGGCACAGCCCTGAAAGCTCTTGCTGCTCTTCACTGTCCCCGTGCAGCCTATGCACAAGCACAACAGCACTGGGGATCTGTGCTTTCCCAGAGACGGAACATCTCACGGCGCTATCCTCGGCAGAGCCTCTTTCTGAAAAAAGGCGAACGGTCGGATCCTTCTCCCACGAGGAAGGGCCCAGCCCTGAAAGCTCTTGCTTCTCTTCACCGTCCCTTGGCACCCTACCTACAGGCACAACAGCACTGGGGATCTGTGCTTTCCCAGAGACGGAACATCTCACGGCGCTAGCCTCGGCAGAGCCTCTTTCTGAAAAGGCGAACGGTCGGATCCTTCTCCCACGAGGAAGGGCCCAGCCCTGAAAGCTCTTGCTGCTCTTCACCGTCCCTTGGCACCCTACCTACAGGCACAACAGCACTGGGGATCTGTGCTTTCCCAGAGACGGAACATCTCACGGCGCTAGCCTCGGCAGAGCCTCTTTCTGAAAAGGCGAACGGTCGGATCCTTCTCCCACGAGGTAGGGCCCAGCCCTGAAAGCTCTTGCTGCTCTTCACCGTCCCTTGGCACCCTACCTACAGGCACAACAGCACTGGGGATCTGTGCTTTCCCAGAGACGGAACATCTCACGGCGCTCAGCCTCGGCAGAGCCTCTTTCTGAAAAAAGGCGAACGGTCGCATCATTCTCCCACACGGATGGTGCCAGCCCTGAAAGCTCTTGCTGCTCTTCACCGTCCCTTGGCACCCTACCTAAAGGCACAACAGCACTGGGGATCTGTGCTTTCCCAGAGACGGAACATCTCACGGCGCTCAGCCTCGGCAGAGCCTCTTTCTGAAAAGGCGAACGGTCGGATCCTTCTCCCACGAGGAAGGGCACAGCCCTGAAAGCTCTTGCTGCTCTTCACCGTCCCTTGGCACCCTACCTACAGGCACAACAACACTGGGGATCTGTGCTTTCCCAGACACGGAACATCTCACGGCGCTCAGCCTCGGCAAGCCTCTTTCTGAAAAGGCGAACGGTCGGATCCTTCTCCCACGAGGAAGGGCACAGCCCTGAAAGCTCTTGCTGCTCTTCACCGTCCCTTGGCACCCTACTACAGGCACAACAGCACTGGGGATTTCTGCTTTCCCAGAGACGGAACATCTCACGGCGCTATCCTCGGCAGAGCCTCTTTCTGAAAAGGCGAACGGTCGGATCCTTCTCCCACGAGGAAGGGCCCAGCCCTGAAAGCTCTTGCTGCTCTTCACCGTCCCTTGGCACCCTACCTACAGGCCCAACAGCACTGGGGATCTGTGCTTTCCCAGACACGGAACATCTCACGGCGCTCAGCCTCGGCAGAGCCTCTTTCTGAAAAGGCGAACGGTCGGATCCTTCTCCCACGAGGAAGGGCACAGCCCTGAAAGCTCTTGCTGCTCTTCACCGTCCCTTGGCACCCTACCTACAGGCACAACAGCACTGGGGATCTGTGCTTTCCCAGACACGGAACATCTCACGGCGCTCAGCCTCGGCAGAGCCTCTTTCTGAAAAGGCGAACGGTCGGATCCTTCTCCCACGAGGAAGGGCCCAGCCCTGAAAGCTCTTGCTTCTCTTCACCGTCCCTTGGCACCCTACCTACAGGCACAACAGCACTGGGGATTTCTGCTTTCCCAGAGACGGAACATCTCACGGCGCTAGCCTCGGCAGAGCCTCTTTCTGAAAAGGCGAACGGTCGGATCCTTCTCCCACGAGGAAGGGCCCAGCCCTGAAAGCTCTTGCTGCTCTTCACCGTCCCTTGGCACCCTACCTACAGGCACAACAGCACTGGGGATCTGTGCTTTCCCAGAGACGGAACATCTCACGGCGCTCAGCCTCGGCAGAGCCTCTTTCTGAAAAGGCGAACGGTCGGATCCTTCTCCCACGAGGAAGGGCCCAGCCCTGAAAGCTCTTGCTGCTCTTCACCGTCCCTTGGCACCCTACCTACAGGCACAACAGCACTGGGGATCTGTGCTTTCCCAGAGACGGAACATCTCACGGCGCTCAGCCTCGGCAGAGCCTCTTTCTGAAAAGGCGAACGGTCGGATCCTTCTCCCACGAGGAAGGGCACAGCCCTGAAAGCTCTTGCTGCTCTTCACCGTCCCTTGGCACCCTACCTACAGGCACAACAGCACTGGGGATCTGTGCTTTCCCAGAGACGGAACATCTCACGGCGCTCAGCCTCGGCAGAGCCTCTTTCTGAAAAAAGGCGAACGGTCGGATCCTTCTCCCACACGGATGGTGCCAGCCCTGAAAGCTCTTGCTGCTCTTCACCGTCCCTTGGCACCCTACCTACAGGCACAACAGCACTGGGGATCTGTGCTTTCCCAGACACGGAACATCTCACGGCGCTCAGCCTCGGCAAGCCTCTTTCTGAAAAGGCGAACGGTCGGATCCTTCTCCCACGAGGAAGGGCCCAGCCCTGAAAGCTCTTGCTGCTCTTCACTGTCCCCGTGCAGCCTATGCACAGGCAGAACAACACTGGGGATCTGTGCTTTCCCAGAGACGGAACATCTCACGGCGCTCAGCCTCGGCAGAGCCTCTTTCTGAAAAGGCGAACGGTCGGATCCTTCTCCCACGAGGAAGGGCCCAGCCCTGAAAGCTCTTGCTTCTCTTCACCGTCCCTTGGCACCCTACCTACAGGCACAACAGCACTGGGGATCTGTGCTTTCCCAGAGACGGAACATCTCACGGCGCTCAGCCTCGGCAGAGACTCTTTCTGAAAAGGCGAACGGTCGGATCCTTCTCCCACGAGGAAGGGCACAGCCCTGAAAGCTCTTGCTGCTCTTCACCGTCCCTTGGCACCCTACCTACAGGCACAACAACACTGGGGATCTGTGCTTTCCCAGACACGGAACATCTCACGGCGCTCAGCCTCGGCAAGCCTCTTTCTGAAAAGGCGAACGGTCGGATCCTTCTCCCACGAGGAAGGGCCCAGCCCTGAAAGCTCTTGCTGCTCGTCACTGTCCCCGTGCAGCCTATGCACAGGCACAACAACACTGGGGATTTCTGCTTTCCCAGAGACGGAACATCTCACGGCGCTATCCTCGGCAGAGCCTCTTTCTGAAAAGGCGAACGGTCGGATCCTTCTCCCACGAGGAAGGGCCCAGCCCTGAAAGCTCTTGCTGCTCTTCACCGTCCCTTGGCACCCTACCTACAGGCCCAACAGCACTGGGGATCTGTGCTTTCCCAGACACGGAACATCTCACGGCGCTCAGCCTCGGCAGAGCCTCTTTCTGAAAAGGCGAACGGTCGGATCCTTCTCCCACGAGGAAGGGCACAGCCCTGAAAGCTCTTGCTGCTCTTCACCGTCCCTTGGCACCCTACCTACAGGCACAACAGCACTGGGGATCTGTGCTTTCCCAGACACGGAACATCTCACGGCGCTCAGCCTCGGCAGAGCCTCTTTCTGAAAAGGCGAACGGTCGGATCCTTCTCCCACGAGGAAGGGCCCAGCCCTGAAAGCTCTTGCTTCTCTTCACCGTCCCTTGGCACCCTACCTACAGGCACAACAGCACTGGGGATTTCTGCTTTCCCAGAGACGGAACATCTCACGGCGCTAGCCTCGGCAGAGCCTCTTTCTGAAAAGGCGAACGGTCGGATCCTTCTCCCACGAGGAAGGGCCCAGCCCTGAAAGCTCTTGCTGCTCTTCACCGTCCCTTGGCACCCTACCTACAGGCACAACAGCACTGGGGATCTGTGCTTTCCCAGAGACGGAACATCTCACGGCGCTCAGCCTCGGCAGAGCCTCTTTCTGAAAAGGCGAACGGTCGGATCCTTCTCCCACGAGGAAGGGCCCAGCCCTGAAAGCTCTTGCTGCTCTTCACCGTCCCTTGGCACCCTACCTACAGGCACAACAGCACTGGGGATCTGTGCTTTCCCAGAGACGGAACATCTCACGGCGCTCAGCCTCGGCAGAGCCTCTTTCTGAAAAGGCGAACGGTCGGATCCTTCTCCCACGAGGAAGGGCCCAGCCCTGAAAGCTCTTGCTTCTCTTCACCGTCCCTTGGCACCCTACCTACAGGCACAACAGCACTGGGGATCTGTGCTTTCCCAGAGACGGAACATCTCACGGCGCTCAGCCTCGGCAGAGCCTCTTTCTGAAAAGGCGAACGGTCGGATCCTTCTCCCACGAGGAAGGGCACAGCCCTGAAAGCTCTTGCTGCTCTTCACCGTCCCTTGGCACCCTACCTACAGGCACAACAACACTGGGGATCTGTGCTTTCCCAGACACGGAACATCTCACGGCGCTCAGCCTCGGCAAGCCTCTTTCTGAAAAGGCGAACGGTCGGATCCTTCTCCCACGAGGAAGGGCCCAGCCCTGAAAGCTCTTGCTGCTCGTCACTGTCCCCGTGCAGCCTATGCACAGGCACAACAACACTGGGGATTTCTGCTTTCCCAGAGACGGAACATCTCACGGCGCTATCCTCGGCAGAGCCTCTTTCTGAAAAGGCGAACGGTCGGATCCTTCTCCCACGAGGAAGGGCCCAGCCCTGAAAGCTCTTGCTGCTCTTCACCGTCCCTTGGCACCCTACCTACAGGCACAACAGCACTGGGGATCTGTGCTTTCCCAGAGACGGAACATCTCACGGCGCTAGCCTCGGCAGAGCCTCTTTCTGAAAAGGCGAACGGTCGGATCCTTCTCCCACGAGGTAGGGCCCAGCCCTGAAAGCTCTTGCTGCTCTTCACCGTCCCTTGGCACCCTACCTACAGGCACAACAGCACTGGGGATCTGTGCTTTCCCAGAGACGGAACATCTCACGGCGCTCAGCCTCGACAGAGCCTCTTTCTGAAAATGCGAACGGTCGGATCCTTCTCCCACGAGGAAGGGCACAGCCCTGAAAGCTCTTGCTGCTCTTCACCGTCCCTTGGCACCCTACCTACAGGCACAACAGCACTGGGGATCTGTGCGTTCCCAGAGACGGAACATCTCACGGCGCTAGCCTCGGCAGAGCCTCTTTCTGAAAAGGCGAACGGTCGGATCCTTCTCCCACGAGGTAGGGCCCAGCCCTGAAAGCTCTTGCTGCTCTTCACCGTCGCTTGGCACCCTACCTACAGGCACAACAGCACTGGGGATCTGTGCTTTCCCAGAGACGGAACATCTCACGGCGCTCAGCCTCGGCAGAGCCTCTTTCTGAAAAAAGGCGAACGGTCGGATCCTTCTCCCACAAGGATGGTGCCAGCCCTGAAAGCTCTTGCTGCTCTTCACCGTCCCTTGGCACCCTACCTACAGGCACAACAGCACTGGGGATCTGTGCTTTCCCAGAGACGGAACATCTCACGGCGCTCAGCCTCGGCAGAGCCTCTTTCTGAAAAAAGGCGAACGGTCGGATCCTTCTCCCACAAGGATGGTGCCAGCCCTGAAAGCTCTTGCTGCTCTTCACCGTCCCTTGGCACCCTACCTACAGGCACAACAGCACTGGGGATCTGTGCGTTCCCAGAGACGGAACATCTCACGGCGCTAGCCTCGGCAGAGCCTCTTTCTGAAAAGGCGAACGGTCGGATCCTTCTCCCACGAGGTAGGGCCCAGCCCTGAAAGCTCTTGCTGCTCTTCACCGTCGCTTGGCACCCTACCTACAGGCACAACAGCACTGGGGATCTGTGCTTTCCCAGAGACGGAACATCTCACGGCGCTCAGCCTCGGCAGAGCCTCTTTCTGAAAAAAGGCGAACGGTCGGATCCTTCTCCCACAAGGATGGTGCCAGCCCTGAAAGCTCTTGCTGCTCTTCACCGTCCCTTGGCACCCTACCTACAGGCACAACAGCACTGGGGATCTGTGCTTTCCCAGACACGGAACATCTCACAGCGCTCAGCCTCGGCAAGCCTCTTTCTGAAAAGGCGAACGGTCGGATCCTTCTCCCACGAGGAAGGGCCCAGCCCTGAAAGCTCTTGCTGCTCTTCACTGTCCCCGTGCAGCCTATGCACAGGCACAACAACACTGGGGATCTGTGCTTTCCCAGAGACGGAACATCTCACGGCGCTAGCCTCGGGAGAGCCTCTTTCTGAAAAGGCGAACGGTCGGATCCTTCTCCCACGAGGAAGGGCCCAGCCCTGAAAGCTCTTGCTTCTCTTCACCGTCCCTTGGCACCCTACCTACAGGCACAACAGCACTGGGGATTTCTGCTTTCCCAGAGACGGAACATCTCACGGCGCTAGCCTCGGCAGAGCCTCTTTCTGAAAAGGCGAACGGTCGGATCCTTCTCCCACGAGGAAGGGCCCAGCCCTGAAAGCTCTTGCTGCTCTTCACCGTCCCTTGGCACCCTACCTACAGGCACAACAGCACTGGGGATTTCTGCTTTCCCAGAGACGGAACATCTCACGGCGCTAGCCTCGGCAGAGCCTCTTTCTGAAAAGGCGAACGGTCGGATCCTTCTCCCACGAGGAAGGGCCCAGCCCTGAAAGCTCTTGCTGCTCTTCACCGTCCCTTGGCACCCTACCTACAGGCACAACAGCACTGGGGATCTGTGCTTTCCCAGAGACGGAACATCTCACGGCGCTAGCCTCGGCAGAGCCTCTTTCTGAAAAGGCGAACGGTCGGATCCTTCTCCCACGAGGTAGGGCCCAGCCCTGAAAGCTCTTGCTGCTCTTCACCGTCCCTTGGCACCCTACCTACAGGCACAACAGCACTGGGGATCTGTGCTTTCCCAGAGACGGAACATCTCACGGCGCTCAGCCTCGGCAGAGCCTCTTTCTGAAAAAAGGCGAACGGTCGGATCCTTCTCCCACAAGGATGGTGCCAGCCCTGAAAGCTCTTGCTGCTCTTCACCGTCCCTTGGCACCCTACCTACAGGCACAACAGCACTGGGGATCTGTGCTTTCCCAGAGACGGAACATCTCACGGCGCTCAGCCTCGGCAGAGCCTCTTTCTGAAAAGGTGAACGGTCGGATCCTTCTCCCACGAGGAAGGGCCCAGCCCTGAAAGCTCTTGCTGCTCTTCACCGTCCCTTGGCACCCTACCTACAGGCACAACAACACTGGGGATCTGTGCTTTCCCAGACACGGAACATCTCACGGCGCTCAGCCTCGGCAAGCCTCTTTCTGAAAAGGCGAACGGTCGGATCCTTCTCCCACGAGGAAGGGCCCAGCCCTGAAAGCTCTTGCTGCTCTTCACTGTCCCCGTGCAGCCTATGCACAGGCAGAACAACACTGGGGATCTGTGCTTTCCCAGAGACGGAACATCTCACGGCGCTCAGCCTCGGCAGAGCCTCTTTCTGAAAAGGCGAACGGTCGGATCCTTCTCCCACACGGATGGTGCCAGCCCTGAAAGCTCTTGCTGCTCTTCACCGTCCCTTGGCACCCTACCTACAGGCACAACAGCACTGGGGATCTGTGCTTTCCCAGAGACGGAACATCTCACGGCGCTAGCCTCGGCAGAGCCTCTTTCTGAAAAGGCGAACGGTCGGATCCTTCTCCCACGAGGAAGGGCCCAGCCCTGAAAGCTCTTGCTGCTCTTCACCGTCCCTTGGCACCCTACCTACAGGCACAACAGCACTGGGGATCTGTGCTTTCCCAGAGACGGAACATCTCACGGCGCTAGCCTCGGCAGAGCCTCTTTCTGAAAAGGCGAACGGTCGGATCCTTCTCCCACGAGGAAGGGCACAGCCCTGAAAGCTCTTGCTGCTCTTCACCGTCCCTTGGCACCCTACCTACAGGCACAACAGCACTGGGGATCTGTGCTTTCCCAGAGACGGAACATCTCACGGCGCTCAGCCTCGGCAGAGCCTCTTTCTGAAAAGGCGAACGGTCGGATCCTTCTCCCACGAGGAAGGGCCCAGCCCTGAAAGCTCTTGCTGCTCTTCACCGTCCCTTGGCACCCTACCTACAGGCACAACAGCACTGGGGATCTGTGCTTTCCCAGACACGGAACATCTCACGGCGCTAGCCTCGGCAGAGCCTCTTTCTGAAAAGGCGAACGGTCGGATCCTTCTCCCACGAGGTAGGGCCCAGCCCTGAAAGCTCTTGCTGCTCTTCACCGTCCCTTGGCACCCTACCTACAGGCACAACAGCACTGGGGATCTGTGCTTTCCCAGAGACGGAACATCTCACGGCGCTCAGCCTCGACAGAGCCTCTTTCTGAAAATGCGAACGGTCGGATCCTTCTCCCACGAGGAAGGGCACAGCCCTGAAAGCTCTTGCTGCTCTTCACCGTCCCTTGGCACCCTACCTACAGGCACAACAGCACTGGGGATCTGTGCGTTCCCAGAGACGGAACATCTCACGGCGCTAGCCTCGGCAGAGCCTCTTTCTGAAAAGGCGAACGGTCGGATCCTTCTCCCACGAGGTAGGGCCCAGCCCTGAAAGCTCTTGCTGCTCTTCACCGTCGCTTGGCACCCTACCTACAGGCACAACAGCACTGGGGATCTGTGCTTTCCCAGAGACGGAACATCTCACGGCGCTCAGCCTCGGCAGAGCCTCTTTCTGAAAAAAGGCGAACGGTCGGATCCTTCTCCCACAAGGATGGTGCCAGCCCTGAAAGCTCTTGCTGCTCTTCACCGTCCCTTGGCACCCTACCTACAGGCACAACAGCACTGGGGATCTGTGCTTTCCCAGAGACGGAACATCTCACAGCGCTCAGCCTCGGCAAGCCTCTTTCTGAAAAGGCGAACGGTCGGATCCTTCTCCCACGAGGAAGGGCCCAGCCCTGAAAGCTCTTGCTGCTCTTCACTGTCCCCGTGCAGCCTATGCACAGGCACAACAACACTGGGGATCTGTGCTTTCCCAGAGACGGAACATCTCACGGCGCTAGCCTCGGCAGAGCCTCTTTCTGAAAAGGCGAACGGTCGGATCCTTCTCCCACGAGGAAGGGCCCAGCCCTGAAAGCTCTTGCTTCTCTTCACCGTCCCTTGGCACCCTACCTACAGGCACAACAGCACTGGGGATTTCTGCTTTCCCAGAGACGGAACATCTCACGGCGCTAGCCTCGGCAGAGCCTCTTTCTGAAAAGGCGAACGGTCGGATCCTTCTCCCACGAGGAAGGGCCCAGCCCTGAAAGCTCTTGCTGCTCTTCACCGTCCCTTGGCACCCTACCTACAGGCACAACAGCACTGGGGATCTGTGCTTTCCCAGAGACGGAACATCTCACGGCGCTAGCCTCGGCAGAGCCTCTTTCTGAAAAGGCGAACGGTCGGATCCTTCTCCCACGAGGAAGGGCCCAGCCCTGAAAGCTCTTGCTGCTCTTCACCGTCCCTTGGCACCCTACCTACAGGCACAACAGCACTGGGGATTTCTGCTTTCCCAGAGACGGAACATCTCACGGCGCTAGCTTCGGCAGAGCCTCTTTCTGAAAAGGCGAACGGTCGGATCCTTCTCCCACGAGGTAGGGCCCAGCCCTGAAAGCTCTTGCTGCTCTTCACCGTCCCTTGGCACCCTACCTACAGGCACAACAGCACTGGGGATCTGTGCTTTCCCAGACACGGAACATCTCACAGCGCTCAGCCTCGGCAAGCCTCTTTCTGAAAAGGCGAACGGTCGGATCCTTCTCCCACGAGGAAGGGCCCAGCCCTGAAAGCTCTTGCTGCTCTTCACTGTCCCCGTGCAGCCTATGCACAGGCACAACAGCACTGGGGATCTGTGCTTTCCCAGAGACGGAACATCTCACGGCGCTCAGCCTCGGCAGAGCCTCTTTCTGAAAAAAGGCGAACGGTCGCATCATTCTCCCACACGGATGGTGCCAGCCCTGAAAGCTCTTGCTGCTCTTCACCGTCCCTTGGCACCCTACCTACAGGCACAACAGCACTGGGGATCTGTGCTTTCCCAGACACGGAACATCTCACGGCGCTAGCCTCGGCAGAGCCTCTTTCTGAAAAGGCGAACGGTCGGATCCTTCTCCCACGAGGTAGGGCCCAGCCCTGAAAGCTCTTGCTGCTCTTCACCGTCCCTTGGCACCCTACCTACAGGCACAACAGCACTGGGGATCTGTGCTTTCCCAGAGACGGAACATCTCACGGCGCTCAGCCTCGACAGAGCCTCTTTCTGAAAATGCGAACGGTCGGATCCTTCTCCCACGAGGAAGGGCACAGCCCTGAAAGCTCTTGCTGCTCTTCACCGTCCCTTGGCACCCTACCTACAGGCACAACAGCACTGGGGATCTGTGCGTTCCCAGAGACGGAACATCTCACGGCGCTAGCCTCGGCAGAGCCTCTTTCTGAAAAGGCGAACGGTCGGATCCTTCTCCCACGAGGTAGGGCCCAGCCCTGAAAGCTCTTGCTGCTCTTCACCGTCGCTTGGCACCCTACCTACAGGCACAACAGCACTGGGGATCTGTGCTTTCCCAGAGACGGAACATCTCACGGCGCTCAGCCTCGGCAGAGCCTCTTTCTGAAAAAAGGCGAACGGTCGGATCCTTCTCCCACAAGGATGGTGCCAGCCCTGAAAGCTCTTGCTGCTCTTCACCGTCCCTTGGCACCCTACCTACAGGCACAACAGCACTGGGGATCTGTGCTTTCCCAGAGACGGAACATCTCACAGCGCTCAGCCTCGGCAGAGCCTCTTTCTGAAAAGGCGAACGGTCGGATCCTTCTCCCACGAGGAAGGGCCCAGCCCTGAAAGCTCTTGCTGCTCTTCACTGTCCCCGTGCAGCCTATGCACAGGCACAACAACACTGGGGATCTGTGCTTTCCCAGAGACGGAACATCTCACGGCGCTAGCCTCGGCAGAGCCTCTTTCTGAAAAGGCGAACGGTCGGATCCTTCTCCCACGAGGAAGGGCCCAGCCCTGAAAGCTCTTGCTTCTCTTCACCGTCCCTTGGCACCCTACCTACAGGCACAACAGCACTGGGGATTTCTGCTTTCCCAGAGACGGAACATCTCACGGCGCTAGCCTCGGCAGAGCCTCTTTCTGAAAAGGCGAACGGTCGGATCCTTCTCCCACGAGGAAGGGCCCAGCCCTGAAAGCTCTTGCTGCTCTTCACCGTCCCTTGGCACCCTACCTACAGGCACAACAGCACTGGGGATCTGTGCTTTCCCAGAGACGGAACATCTCACGGCGCTAGCCTCGGCAGAGCCTCTTTCTGAAAAGGCGAACGGTCGGATCCTTCTCCCACGAGGAAGGGCCCAGCCCTGAAAGCTCTTGCTGCTCTTCACCGTCCCTTGGCACCCTACCTACAGGCACAACAGCACTGGGGATTTCTGCTTTCCCAGAGACGGAACATCTCACGGCGCTAGCTTCGGCAGAGCCTCTTTCTGAAAAGGCGAACGGTCGGATCCTTCTCCCACGAGGTAGGGCCCAGCCCTGAAAGCTCTTGCTGCTCTTCACCGTCCCTTGGCACCCTACCTACAGGCACAACAGCACTGGGGATCTGTGCTTTCCCAGAGACGGAACATCTCACGGCGCTCAGCCTCGGCAGAGCCTCTTTCTGAAAAAAGGCGAACGGTCGGATCCTTCTCCCACAAGGATGGTGCCAGCCCTGAAAGCTCTTGCTGCTCTTCACCGTCCCTTGGCACCCTACCTACAGGCACAACAGCACTGGGGATCTGTGCGTTCCCAGAGACGGAACATCTCACGGCGCTAGCCTCGGCAGAGCCTCTTTCTGAAAAGGCGAACGGTCGGATCCTTCTCCCACGAGGTAGGGCCCAGCCCTGAAAGCTCTTGCTGCTCTTCACCGTCGCTTGGCACCCTACCTACAGGCACAACAGCACTGGGGATCTGTGCTTTCCCAGAGACGGAACATCTCACGGCGCTCAGCCTCGGCAGAGCCTCTTTCTGAAAAAAGGCGAACGGTCGGATCCTTCTCCCACACGGATGGTGCCAGCCCTGAAAGCTCTTGCTGCTCTTCACCGTCCCTTGGCACCCTACCTACAGGCACAACAGCACTGGGGATCTGTGCTTTCCCAGACACGGAACATCTCACAGCGCTCAGCCTCGGCAAGCCTCTTTCTGAAAAGGCGAACGGTCGGATCCTTCTCCCACGAGGAAGGGCCCAGCCCTGAAAGCTCTTGCTGCTCTTCACTGTCCCCGTGCAGCCTATGCACAGGCACAACAGCACTGGGGATCTGTGCTTTCCCAGAGACGGAACATCTCACGGCGCTCAGCCTCGGCAGAGCCTCTTTCTGAAAAAAGGCGAACGGTCGCATCATTCTCCCACACGGATGGTGCCAGCCCTGAAAGCTCTTGCTGCTCTTCACCGTCCCTTGGCACCCTACCTAAAGGCACAACAGCACTGGGGATCTGTGCTTTCCCAGAGACGGAACATCTCACGGCGCTCAGCCTCGGCAGAGCCTCTTTCTGAAAAGGCGAACGGTCGGATCCTTCTCCCACGAGGAAGGGCACAGCCCTGAAAGCTCTTGCTGCTCTTCACCGTCCCTTGGCACCCTACCTACAGGCACAACAACACTGGGGATCTGTGCTTTCCCAGACACGGAACATCTCACGGCGCTCAGCCTCGGCAAGCCTCTTTCTGAAAAGGCGAACGGTCGGATCCTTCTCCCACGAGGAAGGGCACAGCCCTGAAAGCTCTTGCTGCTCTTCACCGTCCCTTGGCACCCTACTACAGGCACAACAGCACTGGGGATTTCTGCTTTCCCAGAGACGGAACATCTCACGGCGCTATCCTCGGCAGAGCCTCTTTCTGAAAAGGCGAACGGTCGGATCCTTCTCCCACGAGGAAGGGCCCAGCCCTGAAAGCTCTTGCTGCTCTTCACCGTCCCTTGGCACCCTACCTACAGGCCCAACAGCACTGGGGATCTGTGCTTTCCCAGACACGGAACATCTCACGGCGCTCAGCCTCGGCAGAGCCTCTTTCTGAAAAGGCGAACGGTCGGATCCTTCTCCCACGAGGAAGGGCACAGCCCTGAAAGCTCTTGCTGCTCTTCACCGTCCCTTGGCACCCTACCTACAGGCACAACAACACTGGGGATCTGTGCTTTCCCAGACACGGAACATCTCACGGCGCTCAGCCTCGGCAAGCCTCTTTCTGAAAAGGCGAACGGTCGGATCCTTCTCCCACGAGGAAGGGCACAGCCCTGAAAGCTCTTGCTGCTCTTCACCGTCCCTTGGCACCCTACCTACAGGCACAACAGCACTGGGGATCTGTGCTTTCCCAGAGACGGAACATCTCACGGCGCTCAGCCTCGGCAGAGCCTCTTTCTGAAAAAAGGCGAACGGTCGGATCCTTCTCCCACACGGATGGTGCCAGCCCTGAAAGCTCTTGCTGCTCTTCACCGTCCCTTGGCACCCTACCTACAGGCACAACAGCACTGGGGATCTGTGCTTTCCCAGACACGGAACATCTCACAGCGCTCAGCCTCGGCAAGCCTCTTTCTGAAAAGGCGAACGGTCGGATCCTTCTCCCACGAGGAAGGGCCCAGCCCTGAAAGCTCTTGCTGCTCTTCACTGTCCCCGTGCAGCCTATGCACAGGCACAACAGCACTGGGGATCTGTGCTTTCCCAGAGACGGAACATCTCACGGCGCTCAGCCTCGGCAGAGCCTCTTTCTGAAAAAAGGCGAACGGTCGCATCATTCTCCCACACGGATGGTGCCAGCCCTGAAAGCTCTTGCTGCTCTTCACCGTCCCTTGGCACCCTACCTACAGGCACAACAGCACTGGGGATCTGTGCTTTCCCAGACACGGAACATCTCACGGCGCTAGCCTCGGCAGAGCCTCTTTCTGAAAAGGCGAACGGTCGGATCCTTCTCCCACGAGGTAGGGCCCAGCCCTGAAAGCTCTTGCTGCTCTTCACCGTCCCTTGGCACCCTACCTACAGGCACAACAGCACTGGGGATCTGTGCTTTCCCAGAGACGGAACATCTCACGGCGCTCAGCCTCGACAGAGCCTCTTTCTGAAAATGCGAACGGTCGGATCCTTCTCCCACGAGGAAGGGCACAGCCCTGAAAGCTCTTGCTGCTCTTCACCGTCCCTTGGCACCCTACCTACAGGCACAACAGCACTGGGGATCTGTGCGTTCCCAGAGACGGAACATCTCACGGCGCTAGCCTCGGCAGAGCCTCTTTCTGAAAAGGCGAACGGTCGGATCCTTCTCCCACGAGGTAGGGCCCAGCCCTGAAAGCTCTTGCTGCTCTTCACCGTCGCTTGGCACCCTACCTACAGGCACAACAGCACTGGGGATCTGTGCTTTCCCAGAGACGGAACATCTCACGGCGCTCAGCCTCGGCAGAGCCTCTTTCTGAAAAAAGGCGAACGGTCGGATCCTTCTCCCACAAGGATGGTGCCAGCCCTGAAAGCTCTTGCTGCTCTTCACCGTCCCTTGGCACCCTACCTACAGGCACAACAGCACTGGGGATCTGTGCTTTCCCAGACACGGAACATCTCACGGCGCTAGCCTCGGCAGAGCCTCTTTCTGAAAAGGCGAACGGTCGGATCCTTCTCCCACGAGGTAGGGCCCAGCCCTGAAAGCTCTTGCTGCTCTTCACCGTCCCTTGGCACCCTACCTACAGGCACAACAGCACTGGGGATCTGTGCTTTCCCAGAGACGGAACATCTCACGGCGCTCAGCCTCGACAGAGCCTCTTTCTGAAAATGCGAACGGTCGGATCCTTCTCCCACGAGGAAGGGCACAGCCCTGAAAGCTCTTGCTGCTCTTCACCGTCCCTTGGCACCCTACCTACAGGCACAACAGCACTGGGGATCTGTGCTTTCCCAGAGACGGAACATCTCACGGCGCTAGCCTCGGCAGAGCCTCTTTCTGAAAAGGCGAACGGTCGGATCCTTCTCCCACGAGGAAGGGCCCAGCCCTGAAAGCTCTTGCTGCTCTTCACCGTCCCTTGGCACCCTACCTACAGGCACAACAGCACTGGGGATTTCTGCTTTCCCAGAGACGGAACATCTCACGGTGCTAGCTTCGGCAGAGCCTCTTTCTGAAAAGGCGAACGGTCGGATCCTTCTCCCACGAGGTAGGGCCCAGCCCTGAAAGCTCTTGCTGCTCTTCACCGTCCCTTGGCACCCTACCTACAGGCACAACAGCACTGGGGATCTGTGCTTTCCCAGAGACGGAACATCTCACGGCGCTCAGCCTCGGCAGAGCCTCTTTCTGAAAAAAGGCGAACGGTCGGATCCTTCTCCCACAAGGATGGTGCCAGCCCTGAAAGCTCTTGCTGCTCTTCACCGTCCCTTGGCACCCTACCTACAGGCACAACAGCACTGGGGATCTGTGCGTTCCCAGAGACGGAACATCTCACGGCGCTAGCCTCGGCAGAGCCTCTTTCTGAAAAGGCGAACGGTCGGATCCTTCTCCCACGAGGTAGGGCCCAGCCCTGAAAGCTCTTGCTGCTCTTCACCGTCGCTTGGCACCCTACCTACAGGCACAACAGCACTGGGGATCTGTGCTTTCCCAGAGACGGAACATCTCACGGCGCTCAGCCTCGGCAGAGCCTCTTTCTGAAAAAAGGCGAACGGTCGGATCCTTCTCCCACACGGATGGTGCCAGCCCTGAAAGCTCTTGCTGCTCTTCACCGTCCCTTGGCACCCTACCTACAGGCACAACAGCACTGGGGATCTGTGCTTTCCCAGACACGGAACATCTCACGGCGCTCAGCCTCGGCAAGCCTCTTTCTGAAAAGGCGAACGGTCGGATCCTTCTCCCACGAGGAAGGGCCCAGCCCTGAAAGCTCTTGCTGCTCTTCACTGTCCCCGTGCAGCCTATGCACAGGCACAACAGCACTGGGGATCTGTGCTTTCCCAGAGACGGAACATCTCACGGCGCTCAGCCTCGGCAGAGCCTCTTTCTGAAAAAAGGCGAATGGTCGCATCATTCTCCCACACGGATGGTGCCAGCCCTGAAAGCTCTTGCTGCTCTTCACCGTCCCTTGGCACCCTACCTAAAGGCACAACAGCACTGGGGATCTGTGCTTTCCCAGAGACGGAACATCTCACGGCGCTCAGCCTCGGCAGAGCCTCTTTCTGAAAAGGCGAACGGTCGGATCCTTCTCCCACGAGGAAGGGCACAGCCCTGAAAGCTCTTGCTGCTCTTCACCGTCCCTTGGCACCCTACCTACAGGCACAACAACACTGGGGATCTGTGCTTTCCCAGACACGGAACATCTCACGGCGCTCAGCCTCGGCAAGCCTCTTTCTGAAAAGGCGAACGGTCGGATCCTTCTCCCACGAGGAAGGGCACAGCCCTGAAAGCTCTTGCTGCTCTTCACCGTCCCTTGGCACCCTACTACAGGCACAACAGCACTGGGGATTTCTGCTTTCCCAGAGACGGAACATCTCACGGCGCTATCCTCGGCAGAGCCTCTTTCTGAAAAGGCGAACGGTCGGATCCTTCTCCCACGAGGAAGGGCCCAGCCCTGAAAGCTCTTGCTGCTCTTCACCGTCCCTTGGCACCCTACCTACAGGCCCAACAGCACTGGGGATCTGTGCTTTCCCAGACACGGAACATCTCACGGCGCTCAGCCTCGGCAGAGCCTCTTTCTGAAAAGGCGAACGGTCGGATCCTTCTCCCACGAGGAAGGGCCCAGCCCTGAAAGCTCTTGCTGCTCTTCACCGTCCCTTGGCACCCTACCTACAGGCACAACAGCACTGGGGATCTGTGCTTTCCCAGAGACGGAACATCTCACGGCGCTAGCCTCGGCAGAGCCTCTTTCTGAAAAGGCGAACGGTCGGATCCTTCTCCCACGAGGTAGGGCCCAGCCCTGAAAGCTCTTGCTGCTCTTCACCGTCCCTTGGCACCCTACCTACAGGCACAACAGCACTGGGGATCTGTGCTTTCCCAGAGACGGAACATCTCACGGCGCTCAGCCTCGGCAGAGCCTCTTTCTGAAAAAAGGCGAACGGTCGCATCATTCTCCCACACGGATGGTGCCAGCCCTGAAAGCTCTTGCTGCTCTTCACCGTCCCTTGGCACCCTACCTAAAGGCACAACAGCACTGGGGATCTGTGCTTTCCCAGAGACGGAACATCTCACGGCGCTCAGCCTCGGCAGAGCCTCTTTCTGAAAAGGCGAACGGTCGGATCCTTCTCCCACGAGGAAGGGCACAGCCCTGAAAGCTCTTGCTGCTCTTCACCGTCCCTTGGCACCCTACCTACAGGCACAACAACACTGGGGATCTGTGCTTTCCCAGACACGGAACATCTCACGGCGCTAGCCTCGGCAGAGCCTCTTTCTGAAAAGGCGAACGGTCGGATCCTTCTCCCACGAGGTAGGGCCCAGCCCTGAAAGCTCTTGCTGCTCTTCACCGTCCCTTGGCACCCTACCTACAGGCACAACAGCACTGGGGATCTGTGCTTTCCCAGAGACGGAACATCTCACGGCGCTCAGCCTCGGCAGAGCCTCTTTCTGAAAAAAGGCGAACGGTCGGATCCTTCTCCCACAAGGATGGTGCCAGCCCTGAAAGCTCTTGCTGCTCTTCACCGTCCCTTGGCACCCTACCTACAGGCACAACAGCACTGGGGATCTGTGCTTTCCCAGAGACGGAACATCTCACGGCGCTCAGCCTCGGCAGAGCCTCTTTCTGAAAAGGTGAACGGTCGGATCCTTCTCCCACGAGGAAGGGCCCAGCCCTGAAAGCTCTTGCTGCTCTTCACCGTCCCTTGGCACCCTACCTACAGGCACAACAACACTGGGGATCTGTGCTTTCCCAGACACGGAACATCTCACGGCGCTCAGCCTCGGCAAGCCTCTTTCTGAAAAGGCGAACGGTCGGATCCTTCTCCCACGAGGAAGGGCCCAGCCCTGAAAGCTCTTGCTGCTCTTCACTGTCCCCGTGCAGCCTATGCACAGGCAGAACAACACTGGGGATCTGTGCTTTCCCAGAGACGGAACATCTCACGGCGCTCAGCCTCGGCAGAGCCTCTTTCTGAAAAGGCGAACGGTCGGATCCTTCTCCCACACGGATGGTGCCAGCCCTGAAAGCTCTTGCTGCTCTTCACCGTCCCTTGGCACCCTACCTACAGGCACAACAGCACTGGGGATCTGTGCTTTCCCAGAGACGGAACATCTCACGGCGCTAGCCTCGGCAGAGCCTCTTTCTGAAAAGGCGAACGGTCGGATCCTTCTCCCACGAGGAAGGGCCCAGCCCTGAAAGCTCTTGCTGCTCTTCACCGTCCCTTGGCACCCTACCTACAGGCACAACAGCACTGGGGATCTGTGCTTTCCCAGAGACGGAACATCTCACGGCGCTAGCCTCGGCAGAGCCTCTTTCTGAAAAGGCGAACGGTCGGATCCTTCTCCCACGAGGAAGGGCACAGCCCTGAAAGCTCTTGCTGCTCTTCACCGTCCCTTGGCACCCTACCTACAGGCACAACAGCACTGGGGATCTGTGCTTTCCCAGAGACGGAACATCTCACGGCGCTCAGCCTCGGCAGAGCCTCTTTCTGAAAAGGCGAACGGTCGGATCCTTCTCCCACGAGGAAGGGCCCAGCCCTGAAAGCTCTTGCTGCTCTTCACCGTCCCTTGGCACCCTACCTACAGGCACAACAGCACTGGGGATCTGTGCTTTCCCAGACACGGAACATCTCACGGCGCTAGCCTCGGCAGAGCCTCTTTCTGAAAAGGCGAACGGTCGGATCCTTCTCCCACGAGGTAGGGCCCAGCCCTGAAAGCTCTTGCTGCTCTTCACCGTCCCTTGGCACCCTACCTACAGGCACAACAGCACTGGGGATCTGTGCTTTCCCAGAGACGGAACATCTCACGGCGCTCAGCCTCGACAGAGCCTCTTTCTGAAAATGCGAACGGTCGGATCCTTCTCCCACGAGGAAGGGCACAGCCCTGAAAGCTCTTGCTGCTCTTCACCGTCCCTTGGCACCCTACCTACAGGCACAACAGCACTGGGGATCTGTGCGTTCCCAGAGACGGAACATCTCACGGCGCTAGCCTCGGCAGAGCCTCTTTCTGAAAAGGCGAACGGTCGGATCCTTCTCCCACGAGGTAGGGCCCAGCCCTGAAAGCTCTTGCTGCTCTTCACCGTCGCTTGGCACCCTACCTACAGGCACAACAGCACTGGGGATCTGTGCTTTCCCAGAGACGGAACATCTCACGGCGCTCAGCCTCGGCAGAGCCTCTTTCTGAAAAAAGGCGAACGGTCGGATCCTTCTCCCACAAGGATGGTGCCAGCCCTGAAAGCTCTTGCTGCTCTTCACCGTCCCTTGGCACCCTACCTACAGGCACAACAGCACTGGGGATCTGTGCTTTCCCAGAGACGGAACATCTCACAGCGCTCAGCCTCGGCAAGCCTCTTTCTGAAAAGGCGAACGGTCGGATCCTTCTCCCACGAGGAAGGGCCCAGCCCTGAAAGCTCTTGCTGCTCTTCACTGTCCCCGTGCAGCCTATGCACAGGCACAACAACACTGGGGATCTGTGCTTTCCCAGAGACGGAACATCTCACAGCGCTCAGCCTCGGCAAGCCTCTTTCTGAAAAGGCGAACGGTCGGATCCTTCTCCCACGAGGAAGGGCCCAGCCCTGAAAGCTCTTGCTGCTCTTCACTGTCCCCGTGCAGCCTATGCACAGGCACAACAGCACTGGGGATCTGTGCTTTCCCAGAGACGGAACATCTCACGGCGCTCAGCCTCGGCAGAGCCTCTTTCTGAAAAAAGGCGAACGGTCGCATCATTCTCCCACACGGATGGTGCCAGCCCTGAAAGCTCTTGCTGCTCTTCACCGTCCCTTGGCACCCTACCTACAGGCACAACAGCACTGGGGATCTGTGCTTTCCCAGACACGGAACATCTCACGGCGCTAGCCTCGGCAGAGCCTCTTTCTGAAAAGGCGAACGGTCGGATCCTTCTCCCACGAGGTAGGGCCCAGCCCTGAAAGCTCTTGCTGCTCTTCACCGTCCCTTGGCACCCTACCTACAGGCACAACAGCACTGGGGATCTGTGCTTTCCCAGAGACGGAACATCTCACGGCGCTCAGCCTCGACAGAGCCTCTTTCTGAAAATGCGAACGGTCGGATCCTTCTCCCACGAGGAAGGGCACAGCCCTGAAAGCTCTTGCTGCTCTTCACCGTCCCTTGGCACCCTACCTACAGGCACAACAGCACTGGGGATCTGTGCGTTCCCAGAGACGGAACATCTCACGGCGCTAGCCTCGGCAGAGCCTCTTTCTGAAAAGGCGAACGGTCGGATCCTTCTCCCACGAGGTAGGGCCCAGCCCTGAAAGCTCTTGCTGCTCTTCACCGTCGCTTGGCACCCTACCTACAGGCACAACAGCACTGGGGATCTGTGCTTTCCCAGAGACGGAACATCTCACGGCGCTCAGCCTCGGCAGAGCCTCTTTCTGAAAAAAGGCGAACGGTCGGATCCTTCTCCCACAAGGATGGTGCCAGCCCTGAAAGCTCTTGCTGCTCTTCACCGTCCCTTGGCACCCTACCTACAGGCACAACAGCACTGGGGATCTGTGCTTTCCCAGAGACGGAACATCTCACAGCGCTCAGCCTCGGCAGAGCCTCTTTCTGAAAAGGCGAACGGTCGGATCCTTCTCCCACGAGGAAGGGCCCAGCCCTGAAAGCTCTTGCTGCTCTTCACTGTCCCCGTGCAGCCTATGCACAGGCACAACAACACTGGGGATCTGTGCTTTCCCAGAGACGGAACATCTCACGGCGCTAGCCTCGGCAGAGCCTCTTTCTGAAAAGGCGAACGGTCGGATCCTTCTCCCACGAGGAAGGGCCCAGCCCTGAAAGCTCTTGCTTCTCTTCACCGTCCCTTGGCACCCTACCTACAGGCACAACAGCACTGGGGATTTCTGCTTTCCCAGAGACGGAACATCTCACGGCGCTAGCCTCGGCAGAGCCTCTTTCTGAAAAGGCGAACGGTCGGATCCTTCTCCCACGAGGAAGGGCCCAGCCCTGAAAGCTCTTGCTGCTCTTCACCGTCCCTTGGCACCCTACCTACAGGCACAACAGCACTGGGGATCTGTGCTTTCCCAGAGACGGAACATCTCACGGCGCTAGCCTCGGCAGAGCCTCTTTCTGAAAAGGCGAACGGTCGGATCCTTCTCCCACGAGGAAGGGCCCAGCCCTGAAAGCTCTTGCTGCTCTTCACCGTCCCTTGGCACCCTACCTACAGGCACAACAGCACTGGGGATTTCTGCTTTCCCAGAGACGGAACATCTCACGGCGCTAGCTTCGGCAGAGCCTCTTTCTGAAAAGGCGAACGGTCGGATCCTTCTCCCACGAGGTAGGGCCCAGCCCTGAAAGCTCTTGCTGCTCTTCACCGTCCCTTGGCACCCTACCTACAGGCACAACAGCACTGGGGATCTGTGCTTTCCCAGAGACGGAACATCTCACGGCGCTCAGCCTCGGCAGAGCCTCTTTCTGAAAAAAGGCGAACGGTCGGATCCTTCTCCCACAAGGATGGTGCCAGCCCTGAAAGCTCTTGCTGCTCTTCACCGTCCCTTGGCACCCTACCTACAGGCACAACAGCACTGGGGATCTGTGCGTTCCCAGAGACGGAACATCTCACGGCGCTAGCCTCGGCAGAGCCTCTTTCTGAAAAGGCGAACGGTCGGATCCTTCTCCCACGAGGTAGGGCCCAGCCCTGAAAGCTCTTGCTGCTCTTCACCGTCGCTTGGCACCCTACCTACAGGCACAACAGCACTGGGGATCTGTGCTTTCCCAGAGACGGAACATCTCACGGCGCTCAGCCTCGGCAGAGCCTCTTTCTGAAAAAAGGCGAACGGTCGGATCCTTCTCCCACACGGATGGTGCCAGCCCTGAAAGCTCTTGCTGCTCTTCACCGTCCCTTGGCACCCTACCTACAGGCACAACAGCACTGGGGATCTGTGCTTTCCCAGACACGGAACATCTCACAGCGCTCAGCCTCGGCAAGCCTCTTTCTGAAAAGGCGAACGGTCGGATCCTTCTCCCACGAGGAAGGGCCCAGCCCTGAAAGCTCTTGCTGCTCTTCACTGTCCCCGTGCAGCCTATGCACAGGCACAACAGCACTGGGGATCTGTGCTTTCCCAGAGACGGAACATCTCACGGCGCTCAGCCTCGGCAGAGCCTCTTTCTGAAAAAAGGCGAACGGTCGCATCATTCTCCCACACGGATGGTGCCAGCCCTGAAAGCTCTTGCTGCTCTTCACCGTCCCTTGGCACCCTACCTAAAGGCACAACAGCACTGGGGATCTGTGCTTTCCCAGAGACGGAACATCTCACGGCGCTCAGCCTCGGCAGAGCCTCTTTCTGAAAAGGCGAACGGTCGGATCCTTCTCCCACGAGGAAGGGCACAGCCCTGAAAGCTCTTGCTGCTCTTCACCGTCCCTTGGCACCCTACCTACAGGCACAACAACACTGGGGATCTGTGCTTTCCCAGACACGGAACATCTCACGGCGCTCAGCCTCGGCAAGCCTCTTTCTGAAAAGGCGAACGGTCGGATCCTTCTCCCACGAGGAAGGGCACAGCCCTGAAAGCTCTTGCTGCTCTTCACCGTCCCTTGGCACCCTACTACAGGCACAACAGCACTGGGGATTTCTGCTTTCCCAGAGACGGAACATCTCACGGCGCTATCCTCGGCAGAGCCTCTTTCTGAAAAGGCGAACGGTCGGATCCTTCTCCCACGAGGAAGGGCCCAGCCCTGAAAGCTCTTGCTGCTCTTCACCGTCCCTTGGCACCCTACCTACAGGCCCAACAGCACTGGGGATCTGTGCTTTCCCAGACACGGAACATCTCACGGCGCTCAGCCTCGGCAGAGCCTCTTTCTGAAAAGGCGAACGGTCGGATCCTTCTCCCACGAGGAAGGGCACAGCCCTGAAAGCTCTTGCTGCTCTTCACCGTCCCTTGGCACCCTACCTACAGGCACAACAACACTGGGGATCTGTGCTTTCCCAGACACGGAACATCTCACGGCGCTCAGCCTCGGCAAGCCTCTTTCTGAAAAGGCGAACGGTCGGATCCTTCTCCCACGAGGAAGGGCACAGCCCTGAAAGCTCTTGCTGCTCTTCACCGTCCCTTGGCACCCTACCTACAGGCACAACAGCACTGGGGATCTGTGCTTTCCCAGAGACGGAACATCTCACGGCGCTCAGCCTCGGCAGAGCCTCTTTCTGAAAAAAGGCGAACGGTCGGATCCTTCTCCCACACGGATGGTGCCAGCCCTGAAAGCTCTTGCTGCTCTTCACCGTCCCTTGGCACCCTACCTACAGGCACAACAGCACTGGGGATCTGTGCTTTCCCAGACACGGAACATCTCACAGCGCTCAGCCTCGGCAAGCCTCTTTCTGAAAAGGCGAACGGTCGGATCCTTCTCCCACGAGGAAGGGCCCAGCCCTGAAAGCTCTTGCTGCTCTTCACTGTCCCCGTGCAGCCTATGCACAGGCACAACAGCACTGGGGATCTGTGCTTTCCCAGAGACGGAACATCTCACGGCGCTCAGCCTCGGCAGAGCCTCTTTCTGAAAAAAGGCGAACGGTCGCATCATTCTCCCACACGGATGGTGCCAGCCCTGAAAGCTCTTGCTGCTCTTCACCGTCCCTTGGCACCCTACCTACAGGCACAACAGCACTGGGGATCTGTGCTTTCCCAGACACGGAACATCTCACGGCGCTAGCCTCGGCAGAGCCTCTTTCTGAAAAGGCGAACGGTCGGATCCTTCTCCCACGAGGTAGGGCCCAGCCCTGAAAGCTCTTGCTGCTCTTCACCGTCCCTTGGCACCCTACCTACAGGCACAACAGCACTGGGGATCTGTGCTTTCCCAGAGACGGAACATCTCACGGCGCTCAGCCTCGACAGAGCCTCTTTCTGAAAATGCGAACGGTCGGATCCTTCTCCCACGAGGAAGGGCACAGCCCTGAAAGCTCTTGCTGCTCTTCACCGTCCCTTGGCACCCTACCTACAGGCACAACAGCACTGGGGATCTGTGCGTTCCCAGAGACGGAACATCTCACGGCGCTAGCCTCGGCAGAGCCTCTTTCTGAAAAGGCGAACGGTCGGATCCTTCTCCCACGAGGTAGGGCCCAGCCCTGAAAGCTCTTGCTGCTCTTCACCGTCGCTTGGCACCCTACCTACAGGCACAACAGCACTGGGGATCTGTGCTTTCCCAGAGACGGAACATCTCACGGCGCTCAGCCTCGGCAGAGCCTCTTTCTGAAAAAAGGCGAACGGTCGGATCCTTCTCCCACAAGGATGGTGCCAGCCCTGAAAGCTCTTGCTGCTCTTCACCGTCCCTTGGCACCCTACCTACAGGCACAACAGCACTGGGGATCTGTGCTTTCCCAGACACGGAACATCTCACGGCGCTAGCCTCGGCAGAGCCTCTTTCTGAAAAGGCGAACGGTCGGATCCTTCTCCCACGAGGTAGGGCCCAGCCCTGAAAGCTCTTGCTGCTCTTCACCGTCCCTTGGCACCCTACCTACAGGCACAACAGCACTGGGGATCTGTGCTTTCCCAGAGACGGAACATCTCACGGCGCTCAGCCTCGACAGAGCCTCTTTCTGAAAATGCGAACGGTCGGATCCTTCTCCCACGAGGAAGGGCACAGCCCTGAAAGCTCTTGCTGCTCTTCACCGTCCCTTGGCACCCTACCTACAGGCACAACAGCACTGGGGATCTGTGCTTTCCCAGAGACGGAACATCTCACGGCGCTAGCCTCGGCAGAGCCTCTTTCTGAAAAGGCGAACGGTCGGATCCTTCTCCCACGAGGAAGGGCCCAGCCCTGAAAGCTCTTGCTGCTCTTCACCGTCCCTTGGCACCCTACCTACAGGCACAACAGCACTGGGGATCTGTGCTTTCCCAGAGACGGAACATCTCACGGCGCTCAGCCTCGGCAGAGCCTCTTTCTGAAAAAAGGCGAACGGTCGGATCCTTCTCCCACAAGGATGGTGCCAGCCCTGAAAGCTCTTGCTGCTCTTCACCGTCCCTTGGCACCCTACCTACAGGCACAACAGCACTGGGGATCTGTGCGTTCCCAGAGACGGAACATCTCACGGCGCTAGCCTCGGCAGAGCCTCTTTCTGAAAAGGCGAACGGTCGGATCCTTCTCCCACGAGGTAGGGCCCAGCCCTGAAAGCTCTTGCTGCTCTTCACCGTCGCTTGGCACCCTACCTACAGGCACAACAGCACTGGGGATCTGTGCTTTCCCAGAGACGGAACATCTCACGGCGCTCAGCCTCGGCAGAGCCTCTTTCTGAAAAAAGGCGAACGGTCGGATCCTTCTCCCACACGGATGGTGCCAGCCCTGAAAGCTCTTGCTGCTCTTCACCGTCCCTTGGCACCCTACCTACAGGCACAACAGCACTGGGGATCTGTGCTTTCCCAGACACGGAACATCTCACGGCGCTCAGCCTCGGCAAGCCTCTTTCTGAAAAGGCGAACGGTCGGATCCTTCTCCCACGAGGAAGGGCCCAGCCCTGAAAGCTCTTGCTGCTCTTCACTGTCCCCGTGCAGCCTATGCACAGGCACAACAGCACTGGGGATCTGTGCTTTCCCAGAGACGGAACATCTCACGGCGCTCAGCCTCGGCAGAGCCTCTTTCTGAAAAAAGGCGAACGGTCGCATCATTCTCCCACACGGATGGTGCCAGCCCTGAAAGCTCTTGCTGCTCTTCACCGTCCCTTGGCACCCTACCTAAAGGCACAACAGCACTGGGGATCTGTGCTTTCCCAGAGACGGAACATCTCACGGCGCTCAGCCTCGGCAGAGCCTCTTTCTGAAAAGGCGAACGGTCGGATCCTTCTCCCACGAGGAAGGGCACAGCCCTGAAAGCTCTTGCTGCTCTTCACCGTCCCTTGGCACCCTACCTACAGGCACAACAACACTGGGGATCTGTGCTTTCCCAGACACGGAACATCTCACGGCGCTCAGCCTCGGCAAGCCTCTTTCTGAAAAGGCGAACGGTCGGATCCTTCTCCCACGAGGAAGGGCACAGCCCTGAAAGCTCTTGCTGCTCTTCACCGTCCCTTGGCACCCTACTACAGGCACAACAGCACTGGGGATTTCTGCTTTCCCAGAGACGGAACATCTCACGGCGCTATCCTCGGCAGAGCCTCTTTCTGAAAAGGCGAACGGTCGGATCCTTCTCCCACGAGGAAGGGCCCAGCCCTGAAAGCTCTTGCTGCTCTTCACCGTCCCTTGGCACCCTACCTACAGGCCCAACAGCACTGGGGATCTGTGCTTTCCCAGACACGGAACATCTCACGGCGCTCAGCCTCGGCAGAGCCTCTTTCTGAAAAGGCGAACGGTCGGATCCTTCTCCCACGAGGAAGGGCCCAGCCCTGAAAGCTCTTGCTGCTCTTCACCGTCCCTTGGCACCCTACCTACAGGCACAACAGCACTGGGGATCTGTGCTTTCCCAGAGACGGAACATCTCACGGCGCTAGCCTCGGCAGAGCCTCTTTCTGAAAAGGCGAACGGTCGGATCCTTCTCCCACGAGGTAGGGCCCAGCCCTGAAAGCTCTTGCTGCTCTTCACCGTCCCTTGGCACCCTACCTACAGGCACAACAGCACTGGGGATCTGTGCTTTCCCAGAGACGGAACATCTCACGGCGCTCAGCCTCGGCAGAGCCTCTTTCTGAAAAAAGGCGAACGGTCGCATCATTCTCCCACACGGATGGTGCCAGCCCTGAAAGCTCTTGCTGCTCTTCACCGTCCCTTGGCACCCTACCTAAAGGCACAACAGCACTGGGGATCTGTGCTTTCCCAGAGACGGAACATCTCACGGCGCTCAGCCTCGGCAGAGCCTCTTTCTGAAAAGGCGAACGGTCGGATCCTTCTCCCACGAGGA
Organism: Buteo buteo; assembly: GCF_964188355.1. Classification (NCBI taxonomy): domain Eukaryota; kingdom Metazoa; phylum Chordata; class Aves; order Accipitriformes; family Accipitridae; genus Buteo; species Buteo buteo. The sequence goes on from NC_134191.1 coordinate 26,803,639, forward strand.
AGGGCACAGCCCTGAAAGCTCTTGCTGCTCTTCACCGTCCCTTGGCACCCTACCTACAGGCACAACAACACTGGGGATCTGTGCTTTCCCAGACACGGAACATCTCACGGCGCTCAGCCTCGGCAAGCCTCTTTCTGAAAAGGCGAACGGTCGGATCCTTCTCCCACGAGGAAGGGCACAGCCCTGAAAGCTCTTGCTGCTCTTCACCGTCCCTTGGCACCCTACTACAGGCACAACAGCACTGGGGATTTCTGCTTTCCCAGAGACGGAACATCTCACGGCGCTATCCTCGGCAGAGCCTCTTTCTGAAAAGGCGAACGGTCGGATCCTTCTCCCACGAGGAAGGGCCCAGCCCTGAAAGCTCTTGCTGCTCTTCACCGTCCCTTGGCACCCTACCTACAGGCCCAACAGCACTGGGGATCTGTGCTTTCCCAGACACGGAACATCTCACGGCGCTCAGCCTCGGCAGAGCCTCTTTCTGAAAAGGCGAACGGTCGGATCCTTCTCCCACGAGGAAGGGCACAGCCCTGAAAGCTCTTGCTGCTCTTCACCGTCCCTTGGCACCCTACCTACAGGCACAACAGCACTGGGGATCTGTGCTTTCCCAGACACGGAACATCTCACGGCGCTCAGCCTCGGCAGAGCCTCTTTCTGAAAAGGCGAACGGTCGGATCCTTCTCCCACGAGGAAGGGCCCAGCCCTGAAAGCTCTTGCTGCTCTTCACCGTCCCTTGGCACCCTACCTACAGGCACAACAACACTGGGGATCTGTGCTTTCCCAGACACGGAACATCTCACGGCGCTCAGCCTCTGCAAGCCTCTTTCTGAAAAGGCGAACGGTCGGATCCTTCTCCCACGAGGAAGGGCCCAGCCCTGAAAGCTCTTGCTGCTCTTCACTGTCCCCGTGCAGCCTATGCACAGGCACAACAACACTGGGGATCTGTGCTTTCCCAGAGACGGAACATCTCACGGCGCTAGCCTCGGCAGAGCCTCTTTCTGAAAAGGCGAACGGTCGGATCCTTCTCCCACGAGGAAGGGCCCAGCCCTGAAAGCTCTTGCTTCTCTTCACCGTCCCTTGGCACCCTACCTACAGGCACAACAGCACTGGGGATTTCTGCTTTCCCAGAGACGGAACATCTCACGGCGCTAGCCTCGGCAGAGCCTCTTTCTGAAAAGGCGAACGGTCGGATCCTTCTCCCACGAGGAAGGGCCCAGCCCTGAAAGCTCTTGCTGCTCTTCACCGTCCCTTGGCACCCTACCTACAGGCACAACAGCACTGGGGATCTGTGCTTTCCCAGAGACGGAACATCTCACGGCGCTAGCCTCGGCAGAGCCTCTTTCTGAAAAGGCGAACGGTCGGATCCTTCTCCCACGAGGAAGGGCCCAGCCCTGAAAGCTCTTGCTGCTCTTCACCGTCCCTTGGCACCCTACCTACAGGCACAACAGCACTGGGGATCTGTGCTTTCCCAGAGACGGAACATCTCACGGCGCTCAGCCTCGGCAGAGCCTCTTTCTGAAAAGGCGAACGGTCGGATCCTTCTCCCACGAGGAAGGGCACAGCCCTGAAAGCTCTTGCTGCTCTTCACCGTCCCTTGGCACCCTACCTACAGGCACAACAGCACTGGGGATCTGTGCTTTCCCAGAGACGGAACATCTCACGGCGCTCAGCCTCGGCAGAGCCTCTTTCTGAAAAAAGGCGAACGGTCGGATCCTTCTCCCACACGGATGGTGCCAGCCCTGAAAGCTCTTGCTGCTCTTCACCGTCCCTTGGCACCCTACCTACAGGCACAACAGCACTGGGGATCTGTGCTTTCCCAGACACGGAACATCTCACGGCGCTCAGCCTCGGCAAGCCTCTTTCTGAAAAGGCGAACGGTCGGATCCTTCTCCCACGAGGTAGGGCCCAGCCCTGAAAGCTCTTGCTGCTCTTCACCGTCCCTTGGCACCCTACCTACAGGCACAACAGCACTGGGGATCTGTGCTTTCCCAGAGACGGAACATCTCACGGCGCTAGCCTCGGCAGAGCCTCTTTCTGAAAAGGCGAACGGTCGGATCCTTCTCCCACGAGGAAGGGCCCAGCCCTGAAAGCTCTTGCTGCTCTTCACCGTCCCTTGGCACCCTACCTACAGGCACAACAGCACTGGGGATTTCTGCTTTCCCAGAGACGGAACATCTCACGGCGCTAGCTTCGGCAGAGCCTCTTTCTGAAAAGGCGAACGGTCGGATCCTTCTCCCACGAGGTAGGGCCCAGCCCTGAAAGCTCTTGCTGCTCTTCACCGTCCCTTGGCACCCTACCTACAGGCACAACAGCACTGGGGATCTGTGCTTTCCCAGAGACGGAACATCTCACGGCGCTCAGCCTCGGCAGAGCCTCTTTCTGAAAAAAGGCGAACGGTCGGATCCTTCTCCCACAAGGATGGTGCCAGCCCTGAAAGCTCTTGCTGCTCTTCACCGTCCCTTGGCACCCTACCTACAGGCACAACAGCACTGGGGATCTGTGCGTTCCCAGAGACGGAACATCTCACGGCGCTAGCCTCGGCAGAGCCTCTTTCTGAAAAGGCGAACGGTCGGATCCTTCTCCCACGAGGTAGGGCCCAGCCCTGAAAGCTCTTGCTGCTCTTCACCGTCGCTTGGCACCCTACCTACAGGCACAACAGCACTGGGGATCTGTGCTTTCCCAGAGACGGAACATCTCACGGCGCTCAGCCTCGGCAGAGCCTCTTTCTGAAAAAAGGCGAACGGTCGGATCCTTCTCCCACACGGATGGTGCCAGCCCTGAAAGCTCTTGCTGCTCTTCACCGTCCCTTGGCACCCTACCTACAGGCACAACAGCACTGGGGATCTGTGCTTTCCCAGACACGGAACATCTCACAGCGCTCAGCCTCGGCAAGCCTCTTTCTGAAAAGGCGAACGGTCGGATCCTTCTCCCACGAGGAAGGGCCCAGCCCTGAAAGCTCTTGCTGCTCTTCACTGTCCCCGTGCAGCCTATGCACAGGCACAACAGCACTGGGGATCTGTGCTTTCCCAGAGACGGAACATCTCACGGCGCTCAGCCTCGGCAGAGCCTCTTTCTGAAAAAAGGCGAACGGTCGCATCATTCTCCCACACGGATGGTGCCAGCCCTGAAAGCTCTTGCTGCTCTTCACCGTCCCTTGGCACCCTACCTACAGGCACAACAGCACTGGGGATCTGTGCTTTCCCAGACACGGAACATCTCACGGCGCTAGCCTCGGCAGAGCCTCTTTCTGAAAAGGCGAACGGTCGGATCCTTCTCCCACGAGGTAGGGCCCAGCCCTGAAAGCTCTTGCTGCTCTTCACCGTCCCTTGGCACCCTACCTACAGGCACAACAGCACTGGGGATCTGTGCTTTCCCAGAGACGGAACATCTCACGGCGCTCAGCCTCGACAGAGCCTCTTTCTGAAAATGCGAACGGTCGGATCCTTCTCCCACGAGGAAGGGCACAGCCCTGAAAGCTCTTGCTGCTCTTCACCGTCCCTTGGCACCCTACCTACAGGCACAACAGCACTGGGGATCTGTGCGTTCCCAGAGACGGAACATCTCACGGCGCTAGCCTCGGCAGAGCCTCTTTCTGAAAAGGCGAACGGTCGGATCCTTCTCCCACGAGGTAGGGCCCAGCCCTGAAAGCTCTTGCTGCTCTTCACCGTCGCTTGGCACCCTACCTACAGGCACAACAGCACTGGGGATCTGTGCTTTCCCAGAGACGGAACATCTCACGGCGCTCAGCCTCGGCAGAGCCTCTTTCTGAAAAAAGGCGAACGGTCGGATCCTTCTCCCACAAGGATGGTGCCAGCCCTGAAAGCTCTTGCTGCTCTTCACCGTCCCTTGGCACCCTACCTACAGGCACAACAGCACTGGGGATCTGTGCTTTCCCAGAGACGGAACATCTCACAGCGCTCAGCCTCGGCAGAGCCTCTTTCTGAAAAGGCGAACGGTCGGATCCTTCTCCCACGAGGAAGGGCCCAGCCCTGAAAGCTCTTGCTGCTCTTCACCGTCCCTTGGCACCCTACCTACAGGCACAACAGCACTGGGGATCTGTGCTTTCCCAGAGACGGAACATCTCACGGCGCTAGCCTCGGCAGAGCCTCTTTCTGAAAAGGCGAACGGTCGGATCCTTCTCCCACGAGGAAGGGCCCAGCCCTGAAAGCTCTTGCTGCTCTTCACCGTCCCTTGGCACCCTACCTACAGGCACAACAGCACTGGGGATTTCTGCTTTCCCAGAGACGGAACATCTCACGGCGCTAGCTTCGGCAGAGCCTCTTTCTGAAAAGGCGAACGGTCGGATCCTTCTCCCACGAGGTAGGGCCCAGCCCTGAAAGCTCTTGCTGCTCTTCACCGTCCCTTGGCACCCTACCTACAGGCACAACAGCACTGGGGATCTGTGCTTTCCCAGAGACGGAACATCTCACGGCGCTCAGCCTCGGCAGAGCCTCTTTCTGAAAAAAGGCGAACGGTCGGATCCTTCTCCCACAAGGATGGTGCCAGCCCTGAAAGCTCTTGCTGCTCTTCACCGTCCCTTGGCACCCTACCTACAGGCACAACAGCACTGGGGATCTGTGCGTTCCCAGAGACGGAACATCTCACGGCGCTAGCCTCGGCAGAGCCTCTTTCTGAAAAGGCGAACGGTCGGATCCTTCTCCCACGAGGTAGGGCCCAGCCCTGAAAGCTCTTGCTGCTCTTCACCGTCGCTTGGCACCCTACCTACAGGCACAACAGCACTGGGGATCTGTGCTTTCCCAGAGACGGAACATCTCACGGCGCTCAGCCTCGGCAGAGCCTCTTTCTGAAAAAAGGCGAACGGTCGGATCCTTCTCCCACACGGATGGTGCCAGCCCTGAAAGCTCTTGCTGCTCTTCACCGTCCCTTGGCACCCTACCTACAGGCACAACAGCACTGGGGATCTGTGCTTTCCCAGACACGGAACATCTCACAGCGCTCAGCCTCGGCAAGCCTCTTTCTGAAAAGGCGAACGGTCGGATCCTTCTCCCACGAGGAAGGGCCCAGCCCTGAAAGCTCTTGCTGCTCTTCACTGTCCCCGTGCAGCCTATGCACAGGCACAACAGCACTGGGGATCTGTGCTTTCCCAGAGACGGAACATCTCACGGCGCTCAGCCTCGGCAGAGCCTCTTTCTGAAAAAAGGCGAACGGTCGCATCATTCTCCCACACGGATGGTGCCAGCCCTGAAAGCTCTTGCTGCTCTTCACCGTCCCTTGGCACCCTACCTAAAGGCACAACAGCACTGGGGATCTGTGCTTTCCCAGAGACGGAACATCTCACGGCGCTCAGCCTCGGCAGAGCCTCTTTCTGAAAAGGCGAACGGTCGGATCCTTCTCCCACGAGGAAGGGCACAGCCCTGAAAGCTCTTGCTGCTCTTCACCGTCCCTTGGCACCCTACCTACAGGCACAACAACACTGGGGATCTGTGCTTTCCCAGACACGGAACATCTCACGGCGCTCAGCCTCGGCAAGCCTCTTTCTGAAAAGGCGAACGGTCGGATCCTTCTCCCACGAGGAAGGGCACAGCCCTGAAAGCTCTTGCTGCTCTTCACCGTCCCTTGGCACCCTACTACAGGCACAACAGCACTGGGGATTTCTGCTTTCCCAGAGACGGAACATCTCACGGCGCTATCCTCGGCAGAGCCTCTTTCTGAAAAGGCGAACGGTCGGATCCTTCTCCCACGAGGAAGGGCCCAGCCCTGAAAGCTCTTGCTGCTCTTCACCGTCCCTTGGCACCCTACCTACAGGCCCAACAGCACTGGGGATCTGTGCTTTCCCAGACACGGAACATCTCACGGCGCTCAGCCTCGGCAGAGCCTCTTTCTGAAAAGGCGAACGGTCGGATCCTTCTCCCACGAGGAAGGGCCCAGCCCTGAAAGCTCTTGCTGCTCTTCACCGTCCCTTGGCACCCTACCTACAGGCACAACAGCACTGGGGATCTGTGCTTTCCCAGAGACGGAACATCTCACGGCGCTAGCCTCGGCAGAGCCTCTTTCTGAAAAGGCGAACGGTCGGATCCTTCTCCCACGAGGAAGGGCCCAGCCCTGAAAGCTCTTGCTGCTCTTCACCGTCCCTTGGCACCCTACCTACAGGCACAACAGCACTGGGGATTTCTGCTTTCCCAGAGACGGAACATCTCACGGCGCTAGCTTCGGCAGAGCCTCTTTCTGAAAAGGCGAACGGTCGGATCCTTCTCCCACGAGGTAGGGCCCAGCCCTGAAAGCTCTTGCTGCTCTTCACCGTCCCTTGGCACCCTACCTACAGGCACAACAGCACTGGGGATCTGTGCTTTCCCAGAGACGGAACATCTCACGGCGCTCAGCCTCGGCAGAGCCTCTTTCTGAAAAAAGGCGAACGGTCGGATCCTTCTCCCACAAGGATGGTGCCAGCCCTGAAAGCTCTTGCTGCTCTTCACCGTCCCTTGGCACCCTACCTACAGGCACAACAGCACTGGGGATCTGTGCGTTCCCAGAGACGGAACATCTCACGGCGCTAGCCTCGGCAGAGCCTCTTTCTGAAAAGGCGAACGGTCGGATCCTTCTCCCACGAGGTAGGGCCCAGCCCTGAAAGCTCTTGCTGCTCTTCACCGTCGCTTGGCACCCTACCTACAGGCACAACAGCACTGGGGATCTGTGCTTTCCCAGAGACGGAACATCTCACGGCGCTCAGCCTCGGCAGAGCCTCTTTCTGAAAAAAGGCGAACGGTCGGATCCTTCTCCCACACGGATGGTGCCAGCCCTGAAAGCTCTTGCTGCTCTTCACCGTCCCTTGGCACCCTACCTACAGGCACAACAGCACTGGGGATCTGTGCTTTCCCAGACACGGAACATCTCACAGCGCTCAGCCTCGGCAAGCCTCTTTCTGAAAAGGCGAACGGTCGGATCCTTCTCCCACGAGGAAGGGCCCAGCCCTGAAAGCTCTTGCTGCTCTTCACTGTCCCCGTGCAGCCTATGCACAGGCACAACAGCACTGGGGATCTGTGCTTTCCCAGAGACGGAACATCTCACGGCGCTCAGCCTCGGCAGAGCCTCTTTCTGAAAAAAGGCGAACGGTCGCATCATTCTCCCACACGGATGGTGCCAGCCCTGAAAGCTCTTGCTGCTCTTCACCGTCCCTTGGCACCCTACCTAAAGGCACAACAGCACTGGGGATCTGTGCTTTCCCAGAGACGGAACATCTCACGGCGCTCAGCCTCGGCAGAGCCTCTTTCTGAAAAGGCGAACGGTCGGATCCTTCTCCCACGAGGAAGGGCACAGCCCTGAAAGCTCTTGCTGCTCTTCACCGTCCCTTGGCACCCTACCTACAGGCACAACAACACTGGGGATCTGTGCTTTCCCAGACACGGAACATCTCACGGCGCTCAGCCTCGGCAAGCCTCTTTCTGAAAAGGCGAACGGTCGGATCCTTCTCCCACGAGGAAGGGCACAGCCCTGAAAGCTCTTGCTGCTCTTCACCGTCCCTTGGCACCCTACTACAGGCACAACAGCACTGGGGATTTCTGCTTTCCCAGAGACGGAACATCTCACGGCGCTAGCCTCGGCAGAGCCTCTTTCTGAAAAGGCGAACGGTCGGATCCTTCTCCCACGAGGAAGGGCCCAGCCCTGAAAGCTCTTGCTGCTCTTCACCGTCCCTTGGCACCCTACCTACAGGCCCAACAGCACTGGGGATCTGTGCTTTCCCAGACACGGAACATCTCACGGCGCTCAGCCTCGGCAGAGCCTCTTTCTGAAAAGGCGAACGGTCGGATCCTTCTCCCACGAGGAAGGGCCCAGCCCTGAAAGCTCTTGCTGCTCTTCACCGTCCCTTGGCACCCTACCTACAGGCACAACAGCACTGGGGATCTGTGCTTTCCCAGAGACGGAACATCTCACGGCGCTAGCCTCGGCAGAGCCTCTTTCTGAAAAGGCGAACGGTCGGATCCTTCTCCCACGAGGTAGGGCCCAGCCCTGAAAGCTCTTGCTGCTCTTCACCGTCCCTTGGCACCCTACCTACAGGCACAACAGCACTGGGGATCTGTGCTTTCCCAGAGACGGAACATCTCACGGCGCTCAGCCTCGGCAGAGCCTCTTTCTGAAAAAAGGCGAACGGTCGCATCATTCTCCCACACGGATGGTGCCAGCCCTGAAAGCTCTTGCTGCTCTTCACCGTCCCTTGGCACCCTACCTAAAGGCACAACAGCACTGGGGATCTGTGCTTTCCCAGAGACGGAACATCTCACGGCGCTCAGCCTCGGCAGAGCCTCTTTCTGAAAAGGCGAACGGTCGGATCCTTCTCCCACGAGGAAGGGCACAGCCCTGAAAGCTCTTGCTGCTCTTCACCGTCCCTTGGCACCCTACCTACAGGCACAACAACACTGGGGATCTGTGCTTTCCCAGACACGGAACATCTCACGGCGCTCAGCCTCGGCAAGCCTCTTTCTGAAAAGGCGAACGGTCGGATCCTTCTCCCACGAGGAAGGGCACAGCCCTGAAAGCTCTTGCTGCTCTTCACCGTCCCTTGGCACCCTACCTACAGGCACAACAGCACTGGGGATCTGTGCTTTCCCAGAGACGGAACATCTCACGGCGCTCAGCCTCGGCAGAGCCTCTTTCTGAAAAAAGGCGAACGGTCGGATCCTTCTCCCACACGGATGGTGCCAGCCCTGAAAGCTCTTGCTGCTCTTCACCGTCCCTTGGCACCCTACCTACAGGCACAACAGCACTGGGGATCTGTGCTTTCCCAGACACGGAACATCTCACAGCGCTCAGCCTCGGCAAGCCTCTTTCTGAAAAGGCGAACGGTCGGATCCTTCTCCCACGAGGAAGGGCCCAGCCCTGAAAGCTCTTGCTGCTCTTCACTGTCCCCGTGCAGCCTATGCACAGGCACAACAGCACTGGGGATCTGTGCTTTCCCAGAGACGGAACATCTCACGGCGCTCAGCCTCGGCAGAGCCTCTTTCTGAAAAAAGGCGAACGGTCGCATCATTCTCCCACACGGATGGTGCCAGCCCTGAAAGCTCTTGCTGCTCTTCACCGTCCCTTGGCACCCTACCTACAGGCACAACAGCACTGGGGATCTGTGCTTTCCCAGACACGGAACATCTCACGGCGCTAGCCTCGGCAGAGCCTCTTTCTGAAAAGGCGAACGGTCGGATCCTTCTCCCACGAGGTAGGGCCCAGCCCTGAAAGCTCTTGCTGCTCTTCACCGTCCCTTGGCACCCTACCTACAGGCACAACAGCACTGGGGATCTGTGCTTTCCCAGAGACGGAACATCTCACGGCGCTCAGCCTCGACAGAGCCTCTTTCTGAAAATGCGAACGGTCGGATCCTTCTCCCACGAGGAAGGGCACAGCCCTGAAAGCTCTTGCTGCTCTTCACCGTCCCTTGGCACCCTACCTACAGGCACAACAGCACTGGGGATCTGTGCGTTCCCAGAGACGGAACATCTCACGGCGCTAGCCTCGGCAGAGCCTCTTTCTGAAAAGGCGAACGGTCGGATCCTTCTCCCACGAGGTAGGGCCCAGCCCTGAAAGCTCTTGCTGCTCTTCACCGTCGCTTGGCACCCTACCTACAGGCACAACAGCACTGGGGATCTGTGCTTTCCCAGAGACGGAACATCTCACGGCGCTCAGCCTCGGCAGAGCCTCTTTCTGAAAAAAGGCGAACGGTCGGATCCTTCTCCCACAAGGATGGTGCCAGCCCTGAAAGCTCTTGCTGCTCTTCACCGTCCCTTGGCACCCTACCTACAGGCACAACAGCACTGGGGATCTGTGCTTTCCCAGACACGGAACATCTCACGGCGCTAGCCTCGGCAGAGCCTCTTTCTGAAAAGGCGAACGGTCGGATCCTTCTCCCACGAGGTAGGGCCCAGCCCTGAAAGCTCTTGCTGCTCTTCACCGTCCCTTGGCACCCTACCTACAGGCACAACAGCACTGGGGATCTGTGCTTTCCCAGAGACGGAACATCTCACGGCGCTCAGCCTCGACAGAGCCTCTTTCTGAAAATGCGAACGGTCGGATCCTTCTCCCACGAGGAAGGGCACAGCCCTGAAAGCTCTTGCTGCTCTTCACCGTCCCTTGGCACCCTACCTACAGGCACAACAGCACTGGGGATCTGTGCTTTCCCAGAGACGGAACATCTCACGGCGCTAGCCTCGGCAGAGCCTCTTTCTGAAAAGGCGAACGGTCGGATCCTTCTCCCACGAGGAAGGGCCCAGCCCTGAAAGCTCTTGCTGCTCTTCACCGTCCCTTGGCACCCTACCTACAGGCACAACAGCACTGGGGATTTCTGCTTTCCCAGAGACGGAACATCTCACGGTGCTAGCTTCGGCAGAGCCTCTTTCTGAAAAGGCGAACGGTCGGATCCTTCTCCCACGAGGTAGGGCCCAGCCCTGAAAGCTCTTGCTGCTCTTCACCGTCCCTTGGCACCCTACCTACAGGCACAACAGCACTGGGGATCTGTGCTTTCCCAGAGACGGAACATCTCACGGCGCTCAGCCTCGGCAGAGCCTCTTTCTGAAAAAAGGCGAACGGTCGGATCCTTCTCCCACAAGGATGGTGCCAGCCCTGAAAGCTCTTGCTGCTCTTCACCGTCCCTTGGCACCCTACCTACAGGCACAACAGCACTGGGGATCTGTGCGTTCCCAGAGACGGAACATCTCACGGCGCTAGCCTCGGCAGAGCCTCTTTCTGAAAAGGCGAACGGTCGGATCCTTCTCCCACGAGGTAGGGCCCAGCCCTGAAAGCTCTTGCTGCTCTTCACCGTCGCTTGGCACCCTACCTACAGGCACAACAGCACTGGGGATCTGTGCTTTCCCAGAGACGGAACATCTCACGGCGCTCAGCCTCGGCAGAGCCTCTTTCTGAAAAAAGGCGAACGGTCGGATCCTTCTCCCACACGGATGGTGCCAGCCCTGAAAGCTCTTGCTGCTCTTCACCGTCCCTTGGCACCCTACCTACAGGCACAACAGCACTGGGGATCTGTGCTTTCCCAGACACGGAACATCTCACAGCGCTCAGCCTCGGCAAGCCTCTTTCTGAAAAGGCGAACGGTCGGATCCTTCTCCCACGAGGAAGGGCCCAGCCCTGAAAGCTCTTGCTGCTCTTCACTGTCCCCGTGCAGCCTATGCACAGGCACAACAGCACTGGGGATCTGTGCTTTCCCAGAGACGGAACATCTCACGGCGCTCAGCCTCGGCAGAGCCTCTTTCTGAAAAAAGGCGAACGGTCGCATCATTCTCCCACACGGATGGTGCCAGCCCTGAAAGCTCTTGCTGCTCTTCACCGTCCCTTGGCACCCTACCTAAAGGCACAACAGCACTGGGGATCTGTGCTTTCCCAGAGACGGAACATCTCACGGCGCTCAGCCTCGGCAGAGCCTCTTTCTGAAAAGGCGAACGGTCGGATCCTTCTCCCACGAGGAAGGGCACAGCCCTGAAAGCTCTTGCTGCTCTTCACCGTCCCTTGGCACCCTACCTACAGGCACAACAACACTGGGGATCTGTGCTTTCCCAGACACGGAACATCTCACGGCGCTCAGCCTCGGCAAGCCTCTTTCTGAAAAGGCGAACGGTCGGATCCTTCTCCCACGAGGAAGGGCACAGCCCTGAAAGCTCTTGCTGCTCTTCACCGTCCCTTGGCACCCTACTACAGGCACAACAGCACTGGGGATTTCTGCTTTCCCAGAGACGGAACATCTCACGGCGCTATCCTCGGCAGAGCCTCTTTCTGAAAAGGCGAACGGTCGGATCCTTCTCCCACGAGGAAGGGCCCAGCCCTGAAAGCTCTTGCTGCTCTTCACCGTCCCTTGGCACCCTACCTACAGGCCCAACAGCACTGGGGATCTGTGCTTTCCCAGACACGGAACATCTCACGGCGCTCAGCCTCGGCAGAGCCTCTTTCTGAAAAGGCGAACGGTCGGATCCTTCTCCCACGAGGAAGGGCCCAGCCCTGAAAGCTCTTGCTGCTCTTCACCGTCCCTTGGCACCCTACCTACAGGCACAACAGCACTGGGGATCTGTGCTTTCCCAGAGACGGAACATCTCACGGCGCTAGCCTCGGCAGAGCCTCTTTCTGAAAAGGCGAACGGTCGGATCCTTCTCCCACGAGGTAGGGCCCAGCCCTGAAAGCTCTTGCTGCTCTTCACCGTCCCTTGGCACCCTACCTACAGGCACAACAGCACTGGGGATCTGTGCTTTCCCAGAGACGGAACATCTCACGGCGCTCAGCCTCGGCAGAGCCTCTTTCTGAAAAAAGGCGAACGGTCGCATCATTCTCCCACACGGATGGTGCCAGCCCTGAAAGCTCTTGCTGCTCTTCACCGTCCCTTGGCACCCTACCTAAAGGCACAACAGCACTGGGGATCTGTGCTTTCCCAGAGACGGAACATCTCACGGCGCTCAGCCTCGGCAGAGCCTCTTTCTGAAAAGGCGAACGGTCGGATCCTTCTCCCACGAGGAAGGGCACAGCCCTGAAAGCTCTTGCTGCTCTTCACCGTCGCTTGGCACCCTACCTACAGGCACAACAACACTGGGGATCTGTGCTTTCCCAGACACGGAACATCTCACGGCGCTCAGCCTCGGCAAGCCTCTTTCTGAAAAGGCGAACGGTCGGATCCTTCTCCCACGAGGAAGGGCACAGCCCTGAAAGCTCTTGCTGCTCTTCACCGTCCCTTGGCACCCTACTACAGGCACAACAGCACTGGGGATTTCTGCTTTCCCAGAGACGGAACATCTCACGGCGCTATCCTCGGCAGAGCCTCTTTCTGAAAAGGCGAACGGTCGGATCCTTCTCCCACGAGGAAGGGCCCAGCCCTGAAAGCTCTTGCTTCTCTTCACCGTCCCTTGGCACCCTACCTACAGGCCCAACAGCACTGGGGATCTGTGCTTTCCCAGACACGGAACATCTCACGGCGCTCAGCCTCGGCAGAGCCTCTTTCTGAAAAGGCGAACGGTCGGATCCTTCTCCCACGAGGAAGGGCACAGCCCTGAAAGCTCTTGCTGCTCTTCACCGTCCCTTGGCACCCTACCTACAGGCACAACAGCACTGGGGATCTGTGCTTTCCCAGACACGGAACATCTCACGGCGCTCAGCCTCGGCAGAGCCTCTTTCTGAAAAGGCGAACGGTCGGATCCTTCTCCCACGAGGAAGGGCCCAGCCCTGAAAGCTCTTGCTGCTCTTCACCGTCCCTTGGCACCCTACCTACAGGCACAACAACACTGGGGATCTGTGCTTTCCCAGACACGGAACATCTCACGGCGCTCAGCCTCTGCAAGCCTCTTTCTGAAAAGGCGAACGGTCGGATCCTTCTCCCACGAGGAAGGGCCCAGCCCTGAAAGCTCTTGCTGCTCTTCACCGTCCCTTGGCACCCTACCTACAGGCACAACAGCACTGGGGATCTGTGCTTTCCCAGAGACGGAACATCTCACGGCGCTAGCCTCGGCAGAGCCTCTTTCTGAAAAGGCGAACGGTCGGATCCTTCTCCCACGAGGAAGGGCCGAGCCCTGAAAGCTCTTGCTGCTCTTCACCGTCCCTTGGCACCCTACCTACAGGCACAACAGCACTGGGGATCTGTGCTTTCCCAGAGACGGAACATCTCACGGCGCTCAGCCTCGGCAGAGCCTCTTTCTGAAAAGGCGAACGGTCGGATCCTTCTCCCACGAGGAAGGGCCCAGCCCTGAAAGCTCTTGCTGCTCTTCACTGTCCCCGTGCAGCCTATGCACAGGCACAACAACACTGGGGATCTGTGCTTTCCCAGAGACGGAACATCTCACGGCGCTAGCCTCGGCAGAGCCTCTTTCTGAAAAGGCGAACGGTCGGATCCTTCTCCCACGAGGAAGGGCCCAGCCCTGAAAGCTCTTGCTTCTCTTCACCGTCCCTTGGCACCCTACCTACAGGCACAACAGCACTGGGGATTTCTGCTTTCCCAGAGACGGAACATCTCACGGCGCTAGCCTCGGCAGAGCCTCTTTCTGAAAAGGCGAACGGTCGGATCCTTCTCCCACGAGGAAGGGCCCAGCCCTGAAAGCTCTTGCTGCTCTTCACCGTCCCTTGGCACCCTACCTACAGGCACAACAGCACTGGGGATCTGTGCTTTCCCAGAGACGGAACATCTCACGGCGCTAGCCTCGGCAGAGCCTCTTTCTGAAAAGGCGAACGGTCGGATCCTTCTCCCACGAGGAAGGGCCCAGCCCTGAAAGCTCTTGCTGCTCTTCACCGTCCCTTGGCACCCTACCTACAGGCACAACAGCACTGGGGATCTGTGCTTTCCCAGAGACGGAACATCTCACGGCGCTCAGCCTCGGCAGAGCCTCTTTCTGAAAAGGCGAACGGTCGGATCCTTCTCCCACGAGGAAGGGCACAGCCCTGAAAGCTCTTGCTGCTCTTCACCGTCCCTTGGCACCCTACCTACAGGCACAACAGCACTGGGGATCTGTGCTTTCCCAGAGACGGAACATCTCACGGCGCTCAGCCTCGGCAGAGCCTCTTTCTGAAAAAAGGCGAACGGTCGGATCCTTCTCCCACACGGATGGTGCCAGCCCTGAAAGCTCTTGCTGCTCTTCACCGTCCCTTGGCACCCTACCTACAGGCACAACAGCACTGGGGATCTGTGCTTTCCCAGACACGGAACATCTCACGGCGCTCAGCCTCGGCAAGCCTCTTTCTGAAAAGGCGAACGGTCGGATCCTTCTCCCACGAGGAAGGGCCCAGCCCTGAAAGCTCTTGCTTCTCTTCACCGTCCCTTGGCACCCTACCTACAGGCACAACAGCACTGGGGATCTGTGCTTTCCCAGACACGGAACATCTCACGGCGCTCAGCCTCGGCAGAGCCTCTTTCTGAAAAAAGGCGAACGGTCGGATCCTTCTCCCACACGGATGGTGCCAGCCCTGAAAGCTCTTGCTGCTCTTCACCGTCCCTTGGCACCCTACCTACAGGCACAACAACACTGGGGATCTGTGCTTTCCCAGACACGGAACATCTCACGGCGCTCAGCCTCGGCAAGCCTCTTTCTGAAAATGCGAACGGTCGGATCCTTCTCCCACGAGGAAGGGCACAGCCCTGAAAGCTCTTGCTGCTCTTCACCGTCCCTTGGCACCCTACTACAGGCACAACAGCACTGGGGATTTCTGCTTTCCCAGAGACGGAACATCTCACGGCGCTATCCTCGGCAGAGCCTCTTTCTGAAAAGGCGAACGGTCGGATCCTTCTCCCACGAGGAAGGGCCCAGCCCTGAAAGCTCTTGCTGCTCTTCACCGTCCCTTGGCACCCTACCTACAGGCCCAACAGCACTGGGGATCTGTGCTTTCCCAGACACGGAACATCTCACGGCGCTCAGCCTCGGCAGAGCCTCTTTCTGAAAAGGCGAACGGTCGGATCCTTCTCCCACGAGGAAGGGCCCAGCCCTGAAAGCTCTTGCTGCTCTTCACCGTCCCTTGGCACCCTACCTACA
Source organism: Buteo buteo (assembly GCF_964188355.1). Lineage (NCBI taxonomy): Eukaryota > Metazoa > Chordata > Aves > Accipitriformes > Accipitridae > Buteo > Buteo buteo. The sequence continues at coordinate 26,819,082 of NC_134191.1, forward strand.
GGCACAACAGCACTGGGGATCTGTGCTTTCCCAGAGACGGAACATCTCACGGCGCTAGCCTCGGCAGAGCCTCTTTCTGAAAAGGCGAACGGTCGGATCCTTCTCCCACGAGGTAGGGCCCAGCCCTGAAAGCTCTTGCTGCTCTTCACCGTCCCTTGGCACCCTACCTACAGGCACAACAGCACTGGGGATCTGTGCTTTCCCAGAGACGGAACATCTCACGGCGCTCAGCCTCGGCAGAGCCTCTTTCTGAAAAAAGGCGAACGGTCGCATCATTCTCCCACACGGATGGTGCCAGCCCTGAAAGCTCTTGCTGCTCTTCACCGTCCCTTGGCACCCTACCTAAAGGCACAACAGCACTGGGGATCTGTGCTTTCCCAGAGACGGAACATCTCACGGCGCTCAGCCTCGGCAGAGCCTCTTTCTGAAAAGGCGAACGGTCGGATCCTTCTCCCACGAGGAAGGGCACAGCCCTGAAAGCTCTTGCTGCTCTTCACCGTCCCTTGGCACCCTACCTACAGGCACAACAACACTGGGGATCTGTGCTTTCCCAGACACGGAACATCTCACGGCGCTCAGCCTCGGCAAGCCTCTTTCTGAAAAGGCGAACGGTCGGATCCTTCTCCCACGAGGAAGGGCACAGCCCTGAAAGCTCTTGCTGCTCTTCACCGTCCCTTGGCACCCTACTACAGGCACAACAGCACTGGGGATTTCTGCTTTCCCAGAGACGGAACATCTCACGGCGCTATCCTCGGCAGAGCCTCTTTCTGAAAAGGCGAACGGTCGGATCCTTCTCCCACGAGGAAGGGCCCAGCCCTGAAAGCTCTTGCTGCTCTTCACCGTCCCTTGGCACCCTACCTACAGGCCCAACAGCACTGGGGATCTGTGCTTTCCCAGACACGGAACATCTCACGGCGCTCAGCCTCGGCAGAGCCTCTTTCTGAAAAGGCGAACGGTCGGATCCTTCTCCCACGAGGAAGGGCACAGCCCTGAAAGCTCTTGCTGCTCTTCACCGTCCCTTGGCACCCTACCTACAGGCACAACAGCACTGGGGATCTGTGCTTTCCCAGAGACGGAACATCTCACGGCGCTCAGCCTCGGCAGAGCCTCTTTCTGAAAAAAGGCGAACGGTCGGATCCTTCTCCCACACGGATGGTGCCAGCCCTGAAAGCTCTTGCTGCTCTTCACCGTCCCTTGGCACCCTACCTACAGGCACAACAGCACTGGGGATCTGTGCTTTCCCAGACACGGAACATCTCACAGCGCTCAGCCTCGGCAAGCCTCTTTCTGAAAAGGCGAACGGTCGGATCCTTCTCCCACGAGGAAGGGCCCAGCCCTGAAAGCTCTTGCTGCTCTTCACTGTCCCCGTGCAGCCTATGCACAGGCACAACAGCACTGGGGATCTGTGCTTTCCCAGAGACGGAACATCTCACGGCGCTCAGCCTCGGCAGAGCCTCTTTCTGAAAAAAGGCGAACGGTCGCATCATTCTCCCACACGGATGGTGCCAGCCCTGAAAGCTCTTGCTGCTCTTCACCGTCCCTTGGCACCCTACCTACAGGCACAACAGCACTGGGGATCTGTGCTTTCCCAGACACGGAACATCTCACGGCGCTAGCCTCGGCAGAGCCTCTTTCTGAAAAGGCGAACGGTCGGATCCTTCTCCCACGAGGTAGGGCCCAGCCCTGAAAGCTCTTGCTGCTCTTCACCGTCCCTTGGCACCCTACCTACAGGCACAACAGCACTGGGGATCTGTGCTTTCCCAGAGACGGAACATCTCACGGCGCTCAGCCTCGACAGAGCCTCTTTCTGAAAATGCGAACGGTCGGATCCTTCTCCCACGAGGAAGGGCACAGCCCTGAAAGCTCTTGCTGCTCTTCACCGTCCCTTGGCACCCTACCTACAGGCACAACAGCACTGGGGATCTGTGCGTTCCCAGAGACGGAACATCTCACGGCGCTAGCCTCGGCAGAGCCTCTTTCTGAAAAGGCGAACGGTCGGATCCTTCTCCCACGAGGTAGGGCCCAGCCCTGAAAGCTCTTGCTGCTCTTCACCGTCGCTTGGCACCCTACCTACAGGCACAACAGCACTGGGGATCTGTGCTTTCCCAGAGACGGAACATCTCACGGCGCTCAGCCTCGGCAGAGCCTCTTTCTGAAAAAAGGCGAACGGTCGGATCCTTCTCCCACAAGGATGGTGCCAGCCCTGAAAGCTCTTGCTGCTCTTCACCGTCCCTTGGCACCCTACCTACAGGCACAACAGCACTGGGGATCTGTGCTTTCCCAGACACGGAACATCTCACGGCGCTAGCCTCGGCAGAGCCTCTTTCTGAAAAGGCGAACGGTCGGATCCTTCTCCCACGAGGTAGGGCCCAGCCCTGAAAGCTCTTGCTGCTCTTCACCGTCCCTTGGCACCCTACCTACAGGCACAACAGCACTGGGGATCTGTGCTTTCCCAGAGACGGAACATCTCACGGCGCTCAGCCTCGACAGAGCCTCTTTCTGAAAATGCGAACGGTCGGATCCTTCTCCCACGAGGAAGGGCACAGCCCTGAAAGCTCTTGCTGCTCTTCACCGTCCCTTGGCACCCTACCTACAGGCACAACAGCACTGGGGATCTGTGCTTTCCCAGAGACGGAACATCTCACGGCGCTAGCCTCGGCAGAGCCTCTTTCTGAAAAGGCGAACGGTCGGATCCTTCTCCCACGAGGAAGGGCCCAGCCCTGAAAGCTCTTGCTGCTCTTCACCGTCCCTTGGCACCCTACCTACAGGCACAACAGCACTGGGGATTTCTGCTTTCCCAGAGACGGAACATCTCACGGCGCTAGCTTCGGCAGAGCCTCTTTCTGAAAAGGCGAACGGTCGGATCCTTCTCCCACGAGGTAGGGCCCAGCCCTGAAAGCTCTTGCTGCTCTTCACCGTCCCTTGGCACCCTACCTACAGGCACAACAGCACTGGGGATCTGTGCTTTCCCAGAGACGGAACATCTCACGGCGCTCAGCCTCGGCAGAGCCTCTTTCTGAAAAAAGGCGAACGGTCGGATCCTTCTCCCACAAGGATGGTGCCAGCCCTGAAAGCTCTTGCTGCTCTTCACCGTCCCTTGGCACCCTACCTACAGGCACAACAGCACTGGGGATCTGTGCGTTCCCAGAGACGGAACATCTCACGGCGCTAGCCTCGGCAGAGCCTCTTTCTGAAAAGGCGAACGGTCGGATCCTTCTCCCACGAGGTAGGGCCCAGCCCTGAAAGCTCTTGCTGCTCTTCACCGTCGCTTGGCACCCTACCTACAGGCACAACAGCACTGGGGATCTGTGCTTTCCCAGAGACGGAACATCTCACGGCGCTCAGCCTCGGCAGAGCCTCTTTCTGAAAAAAGGCGAACGGTCGGATCCTTCTCCCACACGGATGGTGCCAGCCCTGAAAGCTCTTGCTGCTCTTCACCGTCCCTTGGCACCCTACCTACAGGCACAACAGCACTGGGGATCTGTGCTTTCCCAGACACGGAACATCTCACAGCGCTCAGCCTCGGCAAGCCTCTTTCTGAAAAGGCGAACGGTCGGATCCTTCTCCCACGAGGAAGGGCCCAGCCCTGAAAGCTCTTGCTGCTCTTCACTGTCCCCGTGCAGCCTATGCACAGGCACAACAGCACTGGGGATCTGTGCTTTCCCAGAGACGGAACATCTCACGGCGCTCAGCCTCGGCAGAGCCTCTTTCTGAAAAAAGGCGAACGGTCGCATCATTCTCCCACACGGATGGTGCCAGCCCTGAAAGCTCTTGCTGCTCTTCACCGTCCCTTGGCACCCTACCTAAAGGCACAACAGCACTGGGGATCTGTGCTTTCCCAGAGACGGAACATCTCACGGCGCTCAGCCTCGGCAGAGCCTCTTTCTGAAAAGGCGAACGGTCGGATCCTTCTCCCACGAGGAAGGGCACAGCCCTGAAAGCTCTTGCTGCTCTTCACCGTCCCTTGGCACCCTACCTACAGGCACAACAACACTGGGGATCTGTGCTTTCCCAGACACGGAACATCTCACGGCGCTCAGCCTCGGCAAGCCTCTTTCTGAAAAGGCGAACGGTCGGATCCTTCTCCCACGAGGAAGGGCACAGCCCTGAAAGCTCTTGCTGCTCTTCACCGTCCCTTGGCACCCTACTACAGGCACAACAGCACTGGGGATTTCTGCTTTCCCAGAGACGGAACATCTCACGGCGCTATCCTCGGCAGAGCCTCTTTCTGAAAAGGCGAACGGTCGGATCCTTCTCCCACGAGGAAGGGCCCAGCCCTGAAAGCTCTTGCTGCTCTTCACCGTCCCTTGGCACCCTACCTACAGGCCCAACAGCACTGGGGATCTGTGCTTTCCCAGACACGGAACATCTCACGGCGCTCAGCCTCGGCAGAGCCTCTTTCTGAAAAGGCGAACGGTCGGATCCTTCTCCCACGAGGAAGGGCCCAGCCCTGAAAGCTCTTGCTGCTCTTCACCGTCCCTTGGCACCCTACCTACAGGCACAACAGCACTGGGGATCTGTGCTTTCCCAGAGACGGAACATCTCACGGCGCTAGCCTCGGCAGAGCCTCTTTCTGAAAAGGCGAACGGTCGGATCCTTCTCCCACGAGGTAGGGCCCAGCCCTGAAAGCTCTTGCTGCTCTTCACCGTCCCTTGGCACCCTACCTACAGGCACAACAGCACTGGGGATCTGTGCTTTCCCAGAGACGGAACATCTCACGGCGCTCAGCCTCGGCAGAGCCTCTTTCTGAAAAAAGGCGAACGGTCGCATCATTCTCCCACACGGATGGTGCCAGCCCTGAAAGCTCTTGCTGCTCTTCACCGTCCCTTGGCACCCTACCTACAGGCACAACAACACTGGGGATCTGTGCTTTCCCAGACACGGAACATCTCACGGCGCTCAGCCTCGGCAAGCCTCTTTCTGAAAAGGCGAACGGTCGGATCCTTCTCCCACGAGGAAGGGCACAGCCCTGAAAGCTCTTGCTGCTCTTCACCGTCCCTTGGCACCCTACTACAGGCACAACAGCACTGGGGATTTCTGCTTTCCCAGAGACGGAACATCTCACGGCGCTATCCTCGGCAGAGCCTCTTTCTGAAAAGGCGAACGGTCGGATCCTTCTCCCACGAGGAAGGGCCCAGCCCTGAAAGCTCTTGCTGCTCTTCACCGTCCCTTGGCACCCTACCTACAGGCCCAACAGCACTGGGGATCTGTGCTTTCCCAGAGACGGAACATCTCACGGCGCTCAGCCTCGGCAGAGCCTCTTTCTGAAAAGGCGAACGGTCGGATCCTTCTCCCACGAGGAAGGGCACAGCCCTGAAAGCTCTTGCTGCTCTTCACCGTCCCTTGGCACCCTACCTACAGGCACAACAGCACTGGGGATCTGTGCTTTCCCAGACACGGAACATCTCACGGCGCTCAGCCTCGGCAGAGCCTCTTTCTGAAAAGGCGAACGGTCGGATCCTTCTCCCACGAGGAAGGGCCCAGCCCTGAAAGCTCTTGCTGCTCTTCACCGTCCCTTGGCACCCTACCTACAGGCACAACAACACTGGGGATCTGTGCTTTCCCAGACACGGAACATCTCACGGCGCTCAGCCTCTGCAAGCCTCTTTCTGAAAAGGCGAACGGTCGGATCCTTCTCCCACGAGGAAGGGCCCAGCCCTGAAAGCTCTTGCTGCTCTTCACCGTCCCTTGGCACCCTACCTACAGGCACAACAGCACTGGGGATCTGTGCTTTCCCAGAGACGGAACATCTCACGGCGCTAGCCTCGGCAGAGCCTCTTTCTGAAAAGGCGAACGGTCGGATCCTTCTCCCACGAGGAAGGGCCGAGCCCTGAAAGCTCTTGCTGCTCTTCACCGTCCCTTGGCACCCTACCTACAGGCACAACAGCACTGGGGATCTGTGCTTTCCCAGAGACGGAACATCTCACGGCGCTCAGCCTCGGCAGAGCCTCTTTCTGAAAAGGCGAACGGTCGGATCCTTCTCCCACGAGGAAGGGCCCAGCCCTGAAAGCTCTTGCTGCTCTTCACTGTCCCCGTGCAGCCTATGCACAGGCACAACAACACTGGGGATCTGTGCTTTCCCAGAGACGGAACATCTCACGGCGCTAGCCTCGGCAGAGCCTCTTTCTGAAAAGGCGAACGGTCGGATCCTTCTCCCACGAGGAAGGGCCCAGCCCTGAAAGCTCTTGCTTCTCTTCACCGTCCCTTGGCACCCTACCTACAGGCACAACAGCACTGGGGATTTCTGCTTTCCCAGAGACGGAACATCTCACGGCGCTAGCCTCGGCAGAGCCTCTTTCTGAAAAGGCGAACGGTCGGATCCTTCTCCCACGAGGAAGGGCCCAGCCCTGAAAGCTCTTGCTGCTCTTCACCGTCCCTTGGCACCCTACCTACAGGCACAACAGCACTGGGGATCTGTGCTTTCCCAGAGACGGAACATCTCACGGCGCTAGCCTCGGCAGAGCCTCTTTCTGAAAAGGCGAACGGTCGGATCCTTCTCCCACGAGGAAGGGCCCAGCCCTGAAAGCTCTTGCTGCTCTTCACCGTCGCTTGGCACCCTACCTACAGGCACAACAGCACTGGGGATCTGTGCTTTCCCAGAGACGGAACATCTCACGGCGCTCAGCCTCGGCAGAGCCTCTTTCTGAAAAGGCGAACGGTCGGATCCTTCTCCCACGAGGAAGGGCACAGCCCTGAAAGCTCTTGCTGCTCTTCACCGTCCCTTGGCACCCTACCTACAGGCACAACAGCACTGGGGATCTGTGCTTTCCCAGAGACGGAACATCTCACGGCGCTCAGCCTCGGCAGAGCCTCTTTCTGAAAAAAGGCGAACGGTCGGATCCTTCTCCCACACGGATGGTGCCAGCCCTGAAAGCTCTTGCTGCTCTTCACCGTCCCTTGGCACCCTACCTACAGGCACAACAGCACTGGGGATCTGTGCTTTCCCAGACACGGAACATCTCACGGCGCTCAGCCTCGGCAAGCCTCTTTCTGAAAAGGCGAACGGTCGGATCCTTCTCCCACGAGGAAGGGCCCAGCCCTGAAAGCTCTTGCTTCTCTTCACCGTCCCTTGGCACCCTACCTACAGGCACAACAGCACTGGGGATCTGTGCTTTCCCAGAGACGGAACATCTCACGGCGCTCAGCCTCGGCAGAGCCTCTTTCTGAAAAAAGGCGAACGGTCGGATCCTTCTCCCACACGGATGGTGCCAGCCCTGAAAGCTCTTGCTGCTCTTCACCGTCCCTTGGCACCCTACCTACAGGCACAACAACACTGGGGATCTGTGCTTTCCCAGACACGGAACATCTCACGGCGCTCAGCCTCGGCAAGCCTCTTTCTGAAAAGGCGAACGGTCGGATCCTTCTCCCACGAGGAAGGGCACAGCCCTGAAAGCTCTTGCTGCTCTTCACCGTCCCTTGGCACCCTACTACAGGCACAACAGCACTGGGGATTTCTGCTTTCCCAGAGACGGAACATCTCACGGCGCTATCCTCGGCAGAGCCTCTTTCTGAAAAGGCGAACGGTCGGATCCTTCTCCCACGAGGAAGGGCCCAGCCCTGAAAGCTCTTGCTGCTCTTCACCGTCCCTTGGCACCCTACCTACAGGCACAACAGCACTGGGGATCTGTGCTTTCCCAGAGACGGAACATCTCACGGCGCTAGCCTCGGCAGAGCCTCTTTCTGAAAAGGCGAACGGTCGGATCCTTCTCCCACGAGGTAGGGCCCAGCCCTGAAAGCTCTTGCTGCTCTTCACCGTCCCTTGGCACCCTACCTACAGGCACAACAGCACTGGGGATCTGTGCTTTCCCAGAGACGGAACATCTCACGGCGCTCAGCCTCGGCAGAGCCTCTTTCTGAAAAAAGGCGAACGGTCGCATCATTCTCCCACACGGATGGTGCCAGCCCTGAAAGCTCTTGCTGCTCTTCACCGTCCCTTGGCACCCTACCTAAAGGCACAACAGCACTGGGGATCTGTGCTTTCCCAGAGACGGAACATCTCACGGCGCTCAGCCTCGGCAGAGCCTCTTTCTGAAAAGGCGAACGGTCGGATCCTTCTCCCACGAGGAAGGGCACAGCCCTGAAAGCTCTTGCTGCTCTTCACCGTCCCTTGGCACCCTACCTACAGGCACAACAACACTGGGGATCTGTGCTTTCCCAGACACGGAACATCTCACGGCGCTCAGCCTCGGCAAGCCTCTTTCTGAAAAGGCGAACGGTCGGATCCTTCTCCCACGAGGAAGGGCACAGCCCTGAAAGCTCTTGCTGCTCTTCACCGTCCCTTGGCACCCTACTACAGGCACAACAGCACTGGGGATTTCTGCTTTCCCAGAGACGGAACATCTCACGGCGCTATCCTCGGCAGAGCCTCTTTCTGAAAAGGCGAACGGTCGGATCCTTCTCCCACGAGGAAGGGCCCAGCCCTGAAAGCTCTTGCTGCTCTTCACCGTCCCTTGGCACCCTACCTACAGGCCCAACAGCACTGGGGATCTGTGCTTTCCCAGACACGGAACATCTCACGGCGCTCAGCCTCGGCAGAGCCTCTTTCTGAAAAGGCGAACGGTCGGATCCTTCTCCCACGAGGAAGGGCACAGCCCTGAAAGCTCTTGCTGCTCTTCACCGTCCCTTGGCACCCTACCTACAGGCACAACAGCACTGGGGATCTGTGCTTTCCCAGACACGGAACATCTCACGGCGCTCAGCCTCGGCAGAGCCTCTTTCTGAAAAGGCGAACGGTCGGATCCTTCTCCCACGAGGAAGGGCCCAGCCCTGAAAGCTCTTGCTGCTCTTCACCGTCCCTTGGCACCCTACCTACAGGCACAACAACACTGGGGATCTGTGCTTTCCCAGACACGGAACATCTCACGGCGCTCAGCCTCTGCAAGCCTCTTTCTGAAAAGGCGAACGGTCGGATCCTTCTCCCACGAGGAAGGGCCCAGCCCTGAAAGCTCTTGCTGCTCTTCACCGTCCCTTGGCACCCTACCTACAGGCACAACAGCACTGGGGATCTGTGCTTTCCCAGAGACGGAACATCTCACGGCGCTAGCCTCGGCAGAGCCTCTTTCTGAAAAGGCGAACGGTCGGATCCTTCTCCCACGAGGAAGGGCCGAGCCCTGAAAGCTCTTGCTGCTCTTCACCGTCCCTTGGCACCCTACCTACAGGCACAACAGCACTGGGGATCTGTGCTTTCCCAGAGACGGAACATCTCACGGCGCTCAGCCTCGGCAGAGCCTCTTTCTGAAAAGGCGAACGGTCGGATCCTTCTCCCACGAGGAAGGGCCCAGCCCTGAAAGCTCTTGCTGCTCTTCACTGTCCCCGTGCAGCCTATGCACAGGCACAACAACACTGGGGATCTGTGCTTTCCCAGAGACGGAACATCTCACGGCGCTAGCCTCGGCAGAGCCTCTTTCTGAAAAGGCGAACGGTCGGATCCTTCTCCCACGAGGAAGGGCCCAGCCCTGAAAGCTCTTGCTGCTCTTCACCGTCCCTTGGCACCCTACCTACAGGCACAACAGCACTGGGGATCTGTGCTTTCCCAGAGACGGAACATCTCACGGCGCTCAGCCTCGGCAGAGCCTCTTTCTGAAAAGGCGAACGGTCGGATCCTTCTCCCACGAGGAAGGGCACAGCCCTGAAAGCTCTTGCTGCTCTTCACCGTCCCTTGGCACCCTACCTACAGGCACAACAGCACTGGGGATCTGTGCTTTCCCAGAGACGGAACATCTCACGGCGCTCAGCCTCGGCAGAGCCTCTTTCTGAAAAAAGGCGAACGGTCGGATCCTTCTCCCACACGGATGGTGCCAGCCCTGAAAGCTCTTGCTGCTCTTCACCGTCCCTTGGCACCCTACCTACAGGCACAACAGCACTGGGGATCTGTGCTTTCCCAGACACGGAACATCTCACGGCGCTCAGCCTCGGCAAGCCTCTTTCTGAAAAGGCGAACGGTCGGATCCTTCTCCCACGAGGAAGGGCCCAGCCCTGAAAGCTCTTGCTTCTCTTCACCGTCCCTTGGCACCCTACCTACAGGCACAACAGCACTGGGGATCTGTGCTTTCCCAGAGACGGAACATCTCACGGCGCTCAGCCTCGGCAGAGACTCTTTCTGAAAAGGCGAACGGTCGGATCCTTCTCCCACGAGGAAGGGCACAGCCCTGAAAGCTCTTGCTGCTCTTCACCGTCCCTTGGCACCCTACCTACAGGCACAACAACACTGGGGATCTGTGCTTTCCCAGACACGGAACATCTCACGGCGCTCAGCCTCGGCAAGCCTCTTTCTGAAAAGGCGAACGGTCGGATCCTTCTCCCACGAGGAAGGGCCCAGCCCTGAAAGCTCTTGCTGCTCTTCACTGTCCCCGTGCAGCCTATGCACAGGCACAACAACACTGGGGATCTGTGCTTTCCCAGAGACGGAACATCTCACGGCGCTATCCTCGGCAGAGCCTCTTTCTGAAAAGGCGAACGGTCGGATCCTTCTCCCACGAGGAAGGGCCCAGCCCTGAAAGCTCTTGCTGCTCTTCACCGTCCCTTGGCACCCTACCTACAGGCACAACAGCACTGGGGATCTGTGCTTTCCCAGAGACGGAACATCTCACGGCGCTAGCCTCGGCAGAGCCTCTTTCTGAAAAGGCGAACGGTCGGATCCTTCTCCCACGAGGTAGGGCCCAGCCCTGAAAGCTCTTGCTGCTCTTCACCGTCCCTTGGCACCCTACCTACAGGCACAACAGCACTGGGGATCTGTGCGTTCCCAGAGACGGAACATCTCACGGCGCTAGCCTCGGCAGAGCCTCTTTCTGAAAAGGCGAACGGTCGGATCCTTCTCCCACGAGGTAGGGCCCAGCCCTGAAAGCTCTTGCTGCTCTTCACCGTCGCTTGGCACCCTACCTACAGGCACAACAGCACTGGGGATCTGTGCTTTCCCAGAGACGGAACATCTCACGGCGCTCAGCCTCGGCAGAGCCTCTTTCTGAAAAAAGGCGAACGGTCGGATCCTTCTCCCACAAGGATGGTGCCAGCCCTGAAAGCTCTTGCTGCTCTTCACCGTCCCTTGGCACCCTACCTACAGGCACAACAGCACTGGGGATCTGTGCTTTCCCAGAGACGGAACATCTCACGGCGCTCAGCCTCGGCAGAGCCTCTTTCTGAAAAAAGGCGAACGGTCGGATCCTTCTCCCACAAGGATGGTGCCAGCCCTGAAAGCTCTTGCTGCTCTTCACCGTCCCTTGGCACCCTACCTACAGGCACAACAGCACTGGGGATCTGTGCGTTCCCAGAGACGGAACATCTCACGGCGCTAGCCTCGGCAGAGCCTCTTTCTGAAAAGGCGAACGGTCGGATCCTTCTCCCACGAGGTAGGGCCCAGCCCTGAAAGCTCTTGCTGCTCTTCACCGTCCCTTGGCACCCTACCTACAGGCACAACAGCACTGGGGATCTGTGCTTTCCCAGAGACGGAACATCTCACGGCGCTCAGCCTCGGCAGAGCCTCTTTCTGAAAAAAGGCGAACGGTCGGATCCTTCTCCCACAAGGATGGTGCCAGCCCTGAAAGCTCTTGCTGCTCTTCACCGTCCCTTGGCACCCTACCTACAGGCACAACAGCACTGGGGATCTGTGCTTTCCCAGACACGGAACATCTCACAGCGCTCAGCCTCGGCAAGCCTCTTTCTGAAAAGGCGAACGGTCGGATCCTTCTCCCACGAGGAAGGGCCCAGCCCTGAAAGCTCTTGCTGCTCTTCACTGTCCCCGTGCAGCCTATGCACAGGCACAACAACACTGGGGATCTGTGCTTTCCCAGAGACGGAACATCTCACGGCGCTAGCCTCGGGAGAGCCTCTTTCTGAAAAGGCGAACGGTCGGATCCTTCTCCCACGAGGAAGGGCCCAGCCCTGAAAGCTCTTGCTTCTCTTCACCGTCCCTTGGCACCCTACCTACAGGCACAACAGCACTGGGGATTTCTGCTTTCCCAGAGACGGAACATCTCACGGCGCTAGCCTCGGCAGAGCCTCTTTCTGAAAAGGCGAACGGTCGGATCCTTCTCCCACGAGGAAGGGCCCAGCCCTGAAAGCTCTTGCTGCTCTTCACCGTCCCTTGGCACCCTACCTACAGGCACAACAGCACTGGGGATTTCTGCTTTCCCAGAGACGGAACATCTCACGGCGCTAGCCTCGGCAGAGCCTCTTTCTGAAAAGGCGAACGGTCGGATCCTTCTCCCACGAGGAAGGGCCCAGCCCTGAAAGCTCTTGCTGCTCTTCACCGTCCCTTGGCACCCTACCTACAGGCACAACAGCACTGGGGATCTGTGCTTTCCCAGAGACGGAACATCTCACGGCGCTAGCCTCGGCAGAGCCTCTTTCTGAAAAGGCGAACGGTCGGATCCTTCTCCCACGAGGTAGGGCCCAGCCCTGAAAGCTCTTGCTGCTCTTCACCGTCCCTTGGCACCCTACCTACAGGCACAACAGCACTGGGGATCTGTGCTTTCCCAGAGACGGAACATCTCACGGCGCTCAGCCTCGGCAGAGCCTCTTTCTGAAAAAAGGCGAACGGTCGGATCCTTCTCCCACAAGGATGGTGCCAGCCCTGAAAGCTCTTGCTGCTCTTCACCGTCCCTTGGCACCCTACCTACAGGCACAACAGCACTGGGGATCTGTGCTTTCCCAGACACGGAACATCTCACGGCGCTCAGCCTCGGCAGAGCCTCTTTCTGAAAAGGTGAACGGTCGGATCCTTCTCCCACGAGGAAGGGCCCAGCCCTGAAAGCTCTTGCTGCTCTTCACCGTCCCTTGGCACCCTACCTACAGGCACAACAACACTGGGGATCTGTGCTTTCCCAGACACGGAACATCTCACGGCGCTCAGCCTCGGCAAGCCTCTTTCTGAAAAGGCGAACGGTCGGATCCTTCTCCCACGAGGAAGGGCCCAGCCCTGAAAGCTCTTGCTGCTCTTCACTGTCCCCGTGCAGCCTATGCACAGGCAGAACAACACTGGGGATCTGTGCTTTCCCAGAGACGGAACATCTCACGGCGCTCAGCCTCGGCAGAGCCTCTTTCTGAAAAGGCGAACGGTCGGATCCTTCTCCCACGAGGAAGGGCCCAGCCCTGAAAGCTCTTGCTTCTCTTCACCGTCCCTTGGCACCCTACCTACAGGCACAACAGCACTGGGGATTTCTGCTTTCCCAGAGACGGAACATCTCACGGCGCTAGCCTCGGCAGAGCCTCTTTCTGAAAAGGCGAACGGTCGGATCCTTCTCCCACGAGGAAGGGCCCAGCCCTGAAAGCTCTTGCTGCTCTTCACCGTCCCTTGGCACCCTACCTACAGGCACAACAGCACTGGGGATCTGTGCTTTCCCAGAGACGGAACATCTCACGGCGCTAGCCTCGGCAGAGCCTCTTTCTGAAAAGGCGAACGGTCGGATCCTTCTCCCACGAGGAAGGGCCCAGCCCTGAAAGCTCTTGCTGCTCTTCACCGTCCCTTGGCACCCTACCTACAGGCACAACAGCACTGGGGATCTGTGCTTTCCCAGAGACGGAACATCTCACGGCGCTAGCCTCGGCAGAGCCTCTTTCTGAAAAGGCGAACGGTCGGATCCTTCTCCCACGAGGAAGGGCCCAGCCCTGAAAGCTCTTGCTGCTCTTCACCGTCCCTTGGCACCCTACCTACAGGCACAACAGCACTGGGGATTTCTGCTTTCCCAGAGACGGAACATCTCACGGCGCTAGCTTCGGCAGAGCCTCTTTCTGAAAAGGCGAACGGTCGGATCCTTCTCCCACGAGGTAGGGCCCAGCCCTGAAAGCTCTTGCTGCTCTTCACCGTCCCTTGGCACCCTACCTACAGGCACAACAGCACTGGGGATCTGTGCTTTCCCAGAGACGGAACATCTCACGGCGCTCAGCCTCGGCAGAGCCTCTTTCTGAAAAAAGGCGAACGGTCGGATCCTTCTCCCACAAGGATGGTGCCAGCCCTGAAAGCTCTTGCTGCTCTTCACCGTCCCTTGGCACCCTACCTACAGGCACAACAGCACTGGGGATCTGTGCGTTCCCAGAGACGGAACATCTCACGGCGCTAGCCTCGGCAGAGCCTCTTTCTGAAAAGGCGAACGGTCGGATCCTTCTCCCACGAGGTAGGGCCCAGCCCTGAAAGCTCTTGCTGCTCTTCACCGTCCCTTGGCACCCTACCTACAGGCACAACAGCACTGGGGATCTGTGCTTTCCCAGAGACGGAACATCTCACGGCGCTCAGCCTCGGCAGAGCCTCTTTCTGAAAAAAGGCGAACGGTCGGATCCTTCTCCCACACGGATGGTGCCAGCCCTGAAAGCTCTTGCTGCTCTTCACCGTCCCTTGGCACCCTACCTACAGGCACAACAGCACTGGGGATCTGTGCTTTCCCAGACACGGAACATCTCACAGCGCTCAGCCTCGGCAAGCCTCTTTCTGAAAAGGCGAACGGTCGGATCCTTCTCCCACGAGGAAGGGCCCAGCCCTGAAAGCTCTTGCTGCTCTTCACTGTCCCCGTGCAGCCTATGCACAGGCACAACAGCACTGGGGATCTGTGCTTTCCCAGAGACGGAACATCTCACGGCGCTCAGCCTCGGCAGAGCCTCTTTCTGAAAAAAGGCGAACGGTCGCATCATTCTCCCACACGGATGGTGCCAGCCCTGAAAGCTCTTGCTGCTCTTCACCGTCCCTTGGCACCCTACCTAAAGGCACAACAGCACTGGGGATCTGTGCTTTCCCAGAGACGGAACATCTCACGGCGCTCAGCCTCGGCAGAGCCTCTTTCTGAAAAGGCGAACGGTCGGATCCTTCTCCCACGAGGAAGGGCACAGCCCTGAAAGCTCTTGCTGCTCTTCACCGTCCCTTGGCACCCTACCTACAGGCACAACAACACTGGGGATCTGTGCTTTCCCAGACACGGAACATCTCACGGCGCTCAGCCTCGGCAAGCCTCTTTCTGAAAAGGCGAACGGTCGGATCCTTCTCCCACGAGGAAGGGCCCAGCCCTGAAAGCTCTTGCTGCTCTTCACCGTCCCTTGGCACCCTACCTACAGGCACAACAGCACTGGGGATCTGTGCTTTCCCAGAGACGGAACATCTCACGGCGCTAGCCTCGGCAGAGCCTCTTTCTGAAAAGGCGAACGGTCGGATCCTTCTCCCACGAGGAAGGGCCCAGCCCTGAAAGCTCTTGCTGCTCTTCACCGTCCCTTGGCACCCTACCTACAGGCCCAACAGCACTGGGGATCTGTGCTTTCCCAGACACGGAACATCTCACGGCGCTCAGCCTCGGCAGAGCCTCTTTCTGAAAAGGCGAACGGTCGGATCCTTCTCCCACGAGGAAGGGCACAGCCCTGAAAGCTCTTGCTGCTCTTCACCGTCCCTTGGCACCCTACCTACAGGCACAACAGCACTGGGGATCTGTGCTTTCCCAGACACGGAACATCTCACGGCGCTCAGCCTCGGCAGAGCCTCTTTCTGAAAAGGCGAACGGTCGGATCCTTCTCCCACGAGGAAGGGCCCAGCCCTGAAAGCTCTTGCTGCTCTTCACCGTCCCTTGGCACCCTACCTACAGGCACAACAACACTGGGGATCTGTGCTTTCCCAGACACGGAACATCTCACGGCGCTCAGCCTCTGCAAGCCTCTTTCTGAAAAGGCGAACGGTCGGATCCTTCTCCCACGAGGAAGGGCCCAGCCCTGAAAGCTCTTGCTGCTCTTCACCGTCCCTTGGCACCCTACCTACAGGCACAACAGCACTGGGGATCTGTGCTTTCCCAGAGACGGAACATCTCACGGCGCTAGCCTCGGCAGAGCCTCTTTCTGAAAAGGCGAACGGTCGGATCCTTCTCCCACGAGGAAGGGCCGAGCCCTGAAAGCTCTTGCTGCTCTTCACCGTCCCTTGGCACCCTACCTACAGGCACAACAGCACTGGGGATCTGTGCTTTCCCAGAGACGGAACATCTCACGGCGCTCAGCCTCGGCAGAGCCTCTTTCTGAAAAGGCGAACGGTCGGATCCTTCTCCCACGAGGAAGGGCCCAGCCCTGAAAGCTCTTGCTGCTCTTCACTGTCCCCGTGCAGCCTATGCACAGGCACAACAACACTGGGGATCTGTGCTTTCCCAGAGACGGAACATCTCACGGCGCTAGCCTCGGCAGAGCCTCTTTCTGAAAAGGCGAACGGTCGGATCCTTCTCCCACGAGGAAGGGCCCAGCCCTGAAAGCTCTTGCTTCTCTTCACCGTCCCTTGGCACCCTACCTACAGGCACAACAGCACTGGGGATTTCTGCTTTCCCAGAGACGGAACATCTCACGGCGCTAGCCTCGGCAGAGCCTCTTTCTGAAAAGGCGAACGGTCGGATCCTTCTCCCACGAGGAAGGGCCCAGCCCTGAAAGCTCTTGCTGCTCTTCACCGTCCCTTGGCACCCTACCTACAGGCACAACAGCACTGGGGATCTGTGCTTTCCCAGAGACGGAACATCTCACGGCGCTCAGCCTCGGCAGAGCCTCTTTCTGAAAAGGCGAACGGTCGGATCCTTCTCCCACGAGGAAGGGCCCAGCCCTGAAAGCTCTTGCTGCTCTTCACCGTCCCTTGGCACCCTACCTACAGGCACAACAGCACTGGGGATCTGTGCTTTCCCAGAGACGGAACATCTCACGGCGCTCAGCCTCGGCAGAGCCTCTTTCTGAAAAGGCGAACGGTCGGATCCTTCTCCCACGAGGAAGGGCACAGCCCTGAAAGCTCTTGCTGCTCTTCACCGTCCCTTGGCACCCTACCTACAGGCACAACAGCACTGGGGATCTGTGCTTTCCCAGAGACGGAACATCTCACGGCGCTCAGCCTCGGCAGAGCCTCTTTCTGAAAAAAGGCGAACGGTCGGATCCTTCTCCCACACGGATGGTGCCAGCCCTGAAAGCTCTTGCTGCTCTTCACCGTCCCTTGGCACCCTACCTACAGGCACAACAGCACTGGGGATCTGTGCTTTCCCAGACACGGAACATCTCACGGCGCTCAGCCTCGGCAAGCCTCTTTCTGAAAAGGCGAACGGTCGGATCCTTCTCCCACGAGGAAGGGCCCAGCCCTGAAAGCTCTTGCTGCTCTTCACTGTCCCCGTGCAGCCTATGCACAGGCAGAACAGCACTGGGGATCTGTGCTTTCCCAGAGACGGAACATCTCACGGCGCTCAGCCTCGGCAGAGCCTCTTTCTGAAAAGGCGAACGGTCGGATCCTTCTCCCACAAGGATGGTGCCAGCCCTGAAAGCTCTTGCTGCTCTTCACTGTCCCTTGGCACCCTACCTACAGGCACAACAGCACTGGGGATCTGTGCGTTCCCAGAGACGGAACATCTCACGGCGCTAGCCTCGGCAGAGCCTCTTTCTGAAAAGGCGAACGGTCGGATCCTTCTCCCACGAGGTAGGGCCCAGCCCTGAAAGCTCTTGCTGCTCTTCACCGTCGCTTGGCACCCTACCTACAGGCACAACAGCACTGGGGATCTGTGCTTTCCCAGAGACGGAACATCTCACGGCGCTCAGCCTCGGCAGAGCCTCTTTCTGAAAAAAGGCGAACGGTCGGATCCTTCTCCCACAAGGATGGTGCCAGCCCTGAAAGCTCTTGCTGCTCTTCACCGTCCCTTGGCACCCTACCTACAGGCACAACAGCACTGGGGATCTGTGCTTTCCCAGACACGGAACATCTCACAGCGCTCAGCCTCGGCAAGCCTCTTTCTGAAAAGGCGAACGGTCGGATCCTTCTCCCACGAGGAAGGGCCCAGCCCTGAAAGCTCTTGCTGCTCTTCACTGTCCCCGTGCAGCCTATGCACAGGCACAACAACACTGGGGATCTGTGCTTTCCCAGAGACGGAACATCTCACGGCGCTAGCCTCGGGAGAGCCTCTTTCTGAAAAGGCGAACGGTCGGATCCTTCTCCCACGAGGAAGGGCCCAGCCCTGAAAGCTCTTGCTTCTCTTCACCGTCCCTTGGCACCCTACCTACAGGCACAACAGCACTGGGGATTTCTGCTTTCCCAGAGACGGAACATCTCACGGCGCTAGCCTCGGCAGAGCCTCTTTCTGAAAAGGCGAACGGTCGGATCCTTCTCCCACGAGGAAGGGCCCAGCCCTGAAAGCTCTTGCTGCTCTTCACCGTCCCTTGGCACCCTACCTACAGGCACAACAGCACTGGGGATTTCTGCTTTCCCAGAGACGGAACATCTCACGGCGCTAGCCTCGGCAGAGCCTCTTTCTGAAAAGGCGAACGGTCGGATCCTTCTCCCACGAGGAAGGGCCGAGCCCTGAAAGCTCTTGCTGCTCTTCACCGTCCCTTGGCACCCTACCTACAGGCACAACAGCACTGGGGATCTGTGCTTTCCCAGAGACGGAACATCTCACGGCGCTAGCCTCGGCAGAGCCTCTTTCTGAAAAGGCGAACGGTCGGATCCTTCTCCCACGAGGTAGGGCCCAGCCCTGAAAGCTCTTGCTGCTCTTCACCGTCCCTTGGCACCCTACCTACAGGCACAACAGCACTGGGGATCTGTGCTTTCCCAGAGACGGAACATCTCACGGCGCTCAGCCTCGGCAGAGCCTCTTTCTGAAAAAAGGCGAACGGTCGGATCCTTCTCCCACAAGGATGGTGCCAGCCCTGAAAGCTCTTGCTGCTCTTCACCGTCCCTTGGCACCCTACCTACAGGCACAACAGCACTGGGGATCTGTGCTTTCCCAGACACGGAACATCTCACGGCGCTCAGCCTCGGCAGAGCCTCTTTCTGAAAAGGCGAACGGTCGGATCCTTCTCCCACGAGGAAGGGCCCAGCCCTGAAAGCTCTTGCTGCTCTTCACCGTCCCTTGGCACCCTACCTACAGGCACAACAACACTGGGGATCTGTGCTTTCCCAGACACGGAACATCTCACGGCGCTCAGCCTCGGCAAGCCTCTTTCTGAAAAGGCGAACGGTCGGATCCTTCTCCCACGAGGAAGGGCCCAGCCCTGAAAGCTCTTGCTGCTCTTCACCGTCCCTTGGCACCCTACCTACAGGCACAACAGCACTGGGGATCTGTGCTTTCCCAGAGACGGAACATCTCACGGCGCTAGCCTCGGCAGAGCCTCTTTCTGAAAAGGCGAACGGTCGGATCCTTCTCCCACGAGGAAGGGCCGAGCCCTGAAAGCTCTTGCTGCTCTTCACCGTCCCTTGGCACCCTACCTACAGGCACAACAGCACTGGGGATCTGTGCTTTCCCAGAGACGGAACATCTCACGGCGCTATCCTCGGCAGAGCCTCTTTCTGAAAAGGCGAACGGTCGGATCCTTCTCCCACGAGGAAGGGCCCAGCCCTGAAAGCTCTTGCTGCTCTTCACTGTCCCCGTGCAGCCTATGCACAGGCACAACAACACTGGGGATCTGTGCTTTCCCAGAGACGGAACATCTCACGGCGCTAGCCTCGGCAGAGCCTCTTTCTGAAAAGGCGAACGGTCGGATCCTTCTCCCACGAGGAAGGGCCCAGCCCTGAAAGCTCTTGCTTCTCTTCACCGTCCCTTGGCACCCTACCTACAGGCACAACAGCACTGGGGATTTCTGCTTTCCCAGAGACGGAACATCTCACGGCGCTAGCCTCGGCAGAGCCTCTTTCTGAAAAGGCGAACGGTCGGATCCTTCTCCCACGAGGAAGGGCCCAGCCCTGAAAGCTCTTGCTGCTCTTCACCGTCCCTTGGCACCCTACCTACAGGCACAACAGCACTGGGGATCTGTGCTTTCCCAGAGACGGAACATCTCACGGCGCTAGCCTCGGCAGAGCCTCTTTCTGAAAAGGCGAACGGTCGGATCCTTCTCCCACGAGGAAGGGCCCAGCCCTGAAAGCTCTTGCTGCTCTTCACCGTCCCTTGGCACCCTACCTACAGGCACAACAGCACTGGGGATCTGTGCTTTCCCAGAGACGGAACATCTCACGGCGCTAGCCTCGGCAGAGCCTCTTTCTGAAAAGGCGAACGGTCGGATCCTTCTCCCACGAGGTAGGGCCCAGCCCTGAAAGCTCTTGCTGCTCTTCACCGTCCCTTGGCACCCTACCTACAGGCACAACAGCACTGGGGATCTGTGCTTTCCCAGAGACGGAACATCTCACGGCGCTCAGCCTCGGCAGAGCCTCTTTCTGAAAAAAGGCGAACGGTCGGATCCTTCTCCCACAAGGATGGTGCCAGCCCTGAAAGCTCTTGCTGCTCTTCACCGTCCCTTGGCACCCTACCTACAGGCACAACAGCACTGGGGATCTGTGCGTTCCCAGAGACGGAACATCTCACGGCGCTCAGCCTCGGCAAGCCTCTTTCTGAAAAGGCGAACGGTCGGATCCTTCTCCCACGAGGAAGGGCCCAGCCCTGAAAGCTCTTGCTGCTCTTCACTGTCCCCGTGCAGCCTATGCACAGGCAGAACAACACTGGGGATCTGTGCTTTCCCAGAGACGGAACATCTCACGGCGCTATCCTCGGCAGAGCCTCTTTCTGAAAAGGCGAACGGTCGGATCCTTCTCCCACGAGGAAGGGCCCAGCCCTGAAAGCTCTTGCTGCTCTTCACCGTCCCTTGGCACCCTACCTACAGGCACAACAGCACTGGGGATCTGTGCTTTCCCAGAGACGGAACATCTCACGGCGCTCAGCCTCGGCAGAGCCTCTTTCTGAAAAGGCGAACGGTCGGATCCTTCTCCCACGAGGAAGGGCACAGCCCTGAAAGCTCTTGCTGCTCTTCACCGTCCCTTGGCACCCTACCTACAGGCACAACAACACTGGGGATCTGTGCTTTCCCAGACACGGAACATCTCACGGCGCTCAGCCTCGGCAAGCCTCTTTCTGAAAAGGCGAACGGTCGGATCCTTCTCCCACGAGGAAGGGCCCAGCCCTGAAAGCTCTTGCTGCTCTTCACTGTCCCCGTGCAGCCTATGCACAGGCACAACAACACTGGGGATCTGTGCTTTCCCAGAGACGGAACATCTCACGGCGCTATCCTCGGCAGAGCCTCTTTCTGAAAAGGCGAACGGTCGGATCCTTCTCCCACGAGGTAGGGCCCAGCCCTGAAAGCTCTTGCTGCTCTTCACCGTCCCTTGGCACCCTACCTACAGGCACAACAGCACTGGGGATCTGTGCTTTCCCAGAGACGGAACATCTCACGGCGCTCAGCCTCGGCAGAGCCTCTTTCTGAAAAAAGGCGAACGGTCGGATCCTTCTCCCACAAGGATGGTGCCAGCCCTGAAAGCTCTTGCTGCTCTTCACCGTCCCTTGGCACCCTACCTACAGGCACAACAACACTGGGGATCTGTGCTTTCCCAGAGACGGAACATCTCACGGCGCTCAGCCTCGGCAAGCCTCTTTCTGAAAAGGCGAACGGTCGGATCCTTCTCCCACGAGGTAGGGCCCAGCCCTGAAAGCTCTTGCTGCTCTTCACCGTCCCTTGGCACCCTACCTACAGGCACAACAGCACTGGGGATCTGTGCTTTCCCAGAGACGGAACATCTCACGGCGCTCAGCCTCGGCAGAGCCTCTTTCTGAAAAAAGGCGAACGGTCGGATCCTTCTCCCACAAGGATGGTGCCAGCCCTGAAAGCTCTTGCTGCTCTTCACCGTCCCTTGGCACCCTACCTACAGGCACAACAACACTGGGGATCTGTGCTTTCCCAGAGACGGAACATCTCACGGCGCTCAGCCTCGGCAAGCCTCTTTCTGAAAAGGCGAACGGTCGGATCCTTCTCCCACGAGGAAGGGCCCAGCCCTGAAAGCTCTTGCTGCTCTTCACTGTCCCCGTGCAGCCTATGCACAGGCACAACAACACTGGGGATCTGTGCTTTCCCAGAGACGGAACATCTCACGGCGCTAGCCTCGGCAGAGCCTCTTTCTGAAAAGGCGAACGGTCGGATCCTTCTCCCACGAGGAAGGGCCCAGCCCTGAAAGCTCTTGCTTCTCTTCACCGTCCCTTGGCACCCTACCTACAGGCACAACAGCACTGGGGATTTCTGCTTTCCCAGAGACGGAACATCTCACGGCGCTAGCCTCGGCAGAGCCTCTTTCTGAAAAGGCGAACGGTCGGATCCTTCTCCCACGAGGAAGGGCCCAGCCCTGAAAGCTCTTGCTGCTCTTCACCGTCCCTTGGCACCCTACCTACAGGCACAACAGCACTGGGGATCTGTGCTTTCCCAGAGACGGAACATCTCACGGCGCTAGCCTCGGCAGAGCCTCTTTCTGAAAAGGCGAACGGTCGGATCCTTCTCCCACGAGGAAGGGCCCAGCCCTGAAAGCTCTTGCTGCTCTTCACCGTCCCTTGGCACCCTACCTACAGGCACAACAGCACTGGGGATCTGTGCTTTCCCAGAGACGGAACATCTCACGGCGCTAGCCTCGGCAGAGCCTCTTTCTGAAAAGGCGAACGGTCGGATCCTTCTCCCACGAGGTAGGGCCCAGCCCTGAAAGCTCTTGCTGCTCTTCACCGTCCCTTGGCACCCTACCTACAGGCACAACAGCACTGGGGATCTGTGCTTTCCCAGAGACGGAACATCTCACGGCGCTCAGCCTCGGCAGAGCCTCTTTCTGAAAAAAGGCGAACGGTCGGATCCTTCTCCCACAAGGATGGTGCCAGCCCTGAAAGCTCTTGCTGCTCTTCACCGTCCCTTGGCACCCTACCTACAGGCACAACAGCACTGGGGATCTGTGCGTTCCCAGAGACGGAACATCTCACGGCGCTCAGCCTCGGCAAGCCTCTTTCTGAAAAGGCGAACGGTCGGATCCTTCTCCCACGAGGAAGGGCCCAGCCCTGAAAGCTCTTGCTGCTCTTCACTGTCCCCGTGCAGCCTATGCACAGGCAGAACAACACTGGGGATCTGTGCTTTCCCAGAGACGGAACATCTCACGGCGCTATCCTCGGCAGAGCCTCTTTCTGAAAAGGCGAACGGTCGGATCCTTCTCCCACGAGGAAGGGCCCAGCCCTGAAAGCTCTTGCTGCTCTTCACCGTCCCTTGGCACCCTACCTACAGGCACAACAGCACTGGGGATCTGTGCTTTCCCAGAGACGGAACATCTCACGGCGCTCAGCCTCGGCAGAGCCTCTTTCTGAAAAGGCGAACGGTCGGATCCTTCTCCCACGAGGAAGGGCACAGCCCTGAAAGCTCTTGCTGCTCTTCACCGTCCCTTGGCACCCTACCTACAGGCACAACAACACTGGGGATCTGTGCTTTCCCAGACACGGAACATCTCACGGCGCTCAGCCTCGGCAAGCCTCTTTCTGAAAAGGCGAACGGTCGGATCCTTCTCCCACGAGGAAGGGCCCAGCCCTGAAAGCTCTTGCTGCTCTTCACTGTCCCCGTGCAGCCTATGCACAGGCACAACAACACTGGGGATCTGTGCTTTCCCAGAGACGGAACATCTCACGGCGCTATCCTCGGCAGAGCCTCTTTCTGAAAAGGCGAACGGTCGGATCCTTCTCCCACGAGGTAGGGCCCAGCCCTGAAAGCTCTTGCTGCTCTTCACCGTCCCTTGGCACCCTACCTACAGGCACAACAGCACTGGGGATCTGTGCTTTCCCAGAGACGGAACATCTCACGGCGCTCAGCCTCGGCAGAGCCTCTTTCTGAAAAAAGGCGAACGGTCGGATCCTTCTCCCACAAGGATGGTGCCAGCCCTGAAAGCTCTTGCTGCTCTTCACCGTCCCTTGGCACCCTACCTACAGGCACAACAACACTGGGGATCTGTGCTTTCCCAGAGACGGAACATCTCACGGCGCTCAGCCTCGGCAAGCCTCTTTCTGAAAAGGCGAACGGTCGGATCCTTCTCCCACGAGGAAGGGCCCAGCCCTGAAAGCTCTTGCTGCTCTTCACTGTCCCCGTGCAGCCTATGCACAGGCAGAACAACACTGGGGATCTGTGCTTTCCCAGAGACGGAACATCTCACGGCGCTATCCTCGGCAGAGCCTCTTTCTGAAAAGGCGAACGGTCGGATCCTTCTCCCACGAGGAAGGGCCCAGCCCTGAAAGCTCTTGCTGCTCTTCACCGTCCCTTGGCACCCTACCTACAGGCACAACAGCACTGGGGATCTGTGCGTTCCCAGAGACGGAACATCTCACGGCGCTAGCCTCGGCAGAGCCTCTTTCTGAAAAGGCGAACGGTCGGATCCTTCTCCCACGAGGTAGGGCCCAGCCCTGAAAGCTCTTGCTGCTCTTCACCGTCGCTTGGCACCCTACCTACAGGCACAACAGCACTGGGGATCTGTGCTTTCCCAGAGACGGAACATCTCACGGCGCTCAGCCTCGGCAGAGCCTCTTTCTGAAAAAAGGCGAACGGTCGGATCCTTCTCCCACAAGGATGGTGCCAGCCCTGAAAGCTCTTGCTGCTCTTCACCGTCCCTTGGCACCCTACCTACAGGCACAACAGCACTGGGGATCTGTGCTTTCCCAGAGACGGAACATCTCACGGCGCTCAGCCTCGGCAGAGCCTCTTTCTGAAAAAAGGCGAACGGTCGGATCCTTCTCCCACAAGGATGGTGCCAGCCCTGAAAGCTCTTGCTGCTCTTCACCGTCCCTTGGCACCCTACCTACAGGCACAACAGCACTGGGGATCTGTGCGTTCCCAGAGACGGAACATCTCACGGCGCTAGCCTCGGCAGAGCCTCTTTCTGAAAAGGCGAACGGTCGGATCCTTCTCCCACGAGGTAGGGCCCAGCCCTGAAAGCTCTTGCTGCTCTTCACCGTCGCTTGGCACCCTACCTACAGGCACAACAGCACTGGGGATCTGTGCTTTCCCAGAGACGGAACATCTCACGGCGCTCAGCCTCGGCAGAGCCTCTTTCTGAAAAAAGGCGAACGGTCGGATCCTTCTCCCACAAGGATGGTGCCAGCCCTGAAAGCTCTTGCTGCTCTTCACCGTCCCTTGGCACCCTACCTACAGGCACAACAGCACTGGGGATCTGTGCTTTCCCAGACACGGAACATCTCACAGCGCTCAGCCTCGGCAAGCCTCTTTCTGAAAAGGCGAACGGTCGGATCCTTCTCCCACGAGGAAGGGCCCAGCCCTGAAAGCTCTTGCTGCTCTTCACTGTCCCCGTGCAGCCTATGCACAGGCACAACAACACTGGGGATCTGTGCTTTCCCAGAGACGGAACATCTCACGGCGCTAGCCTCGGGAGAGCCTCTTTCTGAAAAGGCGAACGGTCGGATCCTTCTCCCACGAGGAAGGGCCCAGCCCTGAAAGCTCTTGCTTCTCTTCACCGTCCCTTGGCACCCTACCTACAGGCACAACAGCACTGGGGATTTCTGCTTTCCCAGAGACGGAACATCTCACGGCGCTAGCCTCGGCAGAGCCTCTTTCTGAAAAGGCGAACGGTCGGATCCTTCTCCCACGAGGAAGGGCCCAGCCCTGAAAGCTCTTGCTGCTCTTCACCGTCCCTTGGCACCCTACCTACAGGCACAACAGCACTGGGGATTTCTGCTTTCCCAGAGACGGAACATCTCACGGCGCTCAGCCTCGGCAGAGCCTCTTTCTGAAAAGGCGAACGGTCGGATCCTTCTCCCACGAGGAAGGGCCCAGCCCTGAAAGCTCTTGCTGCTCTTCACCGTCCCTTGGCACCCTACCTACAGGCACAACAGCACTGGGGATCTGTGCTTTCCCAGAGACGGAACATCTCACGGCGCTAGCCTCGGCAGAGCCTCTTTCTGAAAAGGCGAACGGTCGGATCCTTCTCCCACGAGGTAGGGCCCAGCCCTGAAAGCTCTTGCTGCTCTTCACCGTCCCTTGGCACCCTACCTACAGGCACAACAGCACTGGGGATCTGTGCTTTCCCAGAGACGGAACATCTCACGGCGCTCAGCCTCGGCAGAGCCTCTTTCTGAAAAAAGGCGAACGGTCGGATCCTTCTCCCACAAGGATGGTGCCAGCCCTGAAAGCTCTTGCTGCTCTTCACCGTCCCTTGGCACCCTACCTACAGGCACAACAGCACTGGGGATCTGTGCTTTCCCAGAGACGGAACATCTCACGGCGCTCAGCCTCGGCAGAGCCTCTTTCTGAAAAGGCGAACGGTCGGATCCTTCTCCCACGAGGAAGGGCCCAGCCCTGAAAGCTCTTGCTGCTCTTCACCGTCCCTTGGCACCCTACCTACAGGCACAACAACACTGGGGATCTGTGCTTTCCCAGACACGGAACATCTCACGGCGCTCAGCCTCGGCAAGCCTCTTTCTGAAAAGGCGAACGGTCGGATCCTTCTCCCACGAGGAAGGGCCCAGCCCTGAAAGCTCTTGCTGCTCTTCACTGTCCCCGTGCAGCCTATGCACAGGCAGAACAACACTGGGGATCTGTGCTTTCCCAGAGACGGAACATCTCACGGCGCTCAGCCTCGGCAGAGCCTCTTTCTGAAAAGGCGAACGGTCGGATCCTTCTCCCACGAGGAAGGGCCCAGCCCTGAAAGCTCTTGCTTCTCTTCACCGTCCCTTGGCACCCTACCTACAGGCACAACAGCACTGGGGATTTCTGCTTTCCCAGAGACGGAACATCTCACGGCGCTAGCCTCGGCAGAGCCTCTTTCTGAAAAGGCGAACGGTCGGATCCTTCTCCCACGAGGAAGGGCCCAGCCCTGAAAGCTCTTGCTGCTCTTCACCGTCCCTTGGCACCCTACCTACAGGCACAACAGCACTGGGGATCTGTGCTTTCCCAGAGACGGAACATCTCACGGCGCTAGCCTCGGCAGAGCCTCTTTCTGAAAAGGCGAACGGTCGGATCCTTCTCCCACGAGGAAGGGCCCAGCCCTGAAAGCTCTTGCTGCTCTTCACCGTCCCTTGGCACCCTACCTACAGGCACAACAGCACTGGGGATCTGTGCTTTCCCAGAGACGGAACATCTCACGGCGCTCAGCCTCGGCAGAGACTCTTTCTGAAAAGGCGAACGGTCGGATCCTTCTCCCACGAGGAAGGGCACAGCCCTGAAAGCTCTTGCTGCTCTTCACCGTCCCTTGGCACCCTACCTACAGGCACAACAGCACTGGGGATCTGTGCTTTCCCAGACACGGAACATCTCACGGCGCTCAGCCTCGGCAAGCCTCTTTCTGAAAAGGCGAACGGTCGGATCCTTCTCCCACGAGGAAGGGCACAGCCCTGAAAGCTCTTGCTGCTCTTCACCGTCCCTTGGCACCCTACCTACAGGCACAACAGCACTGGGGATCTGTGCTTTCCCAGAGACGGAACATCTCACGGCGCTATCCTCGGCAGAGCCTCTTTCTGAAAAGGCGAACGGTCGGATCCTTCTCCCACGAGGAAGGGCCCAGCCCTGAAAGCTCTTGCTGCTCTTCACCGTCCCTTGGCACCCTACCTACAGGCACAACAGCACTGGGGATCTGTGCTTTCCCAGAGACGGAACATCTCACGGCGCTCAGCCTCGGCAGAGCCTCTTTCTGAAAAAAGGCGAACGGTCGGATCCTTCTCCCACACGGATGGTGCCAGCCCTGAAAGCTCTTGCTGCTCTTCACCGTCCCTTGGCACCCTACCTACAGGCACAACAGCACTGGGGATCTGTGCTTTCCCAGACACGGAACATCTCACGGCGCTCAGCCTCGGCAAGCCTCTTTCTGAAAAGGCGAACGGTCGGATCCTTCTCCCACGAGGAAGGGCCCAGCCCTGAAAGCTCTTGCTGCTCTTCACTGTCCCCGTGCAGCCTATGCACAGGCAGAACAACACTGGGGATCTGTGCTTTCCCAGAGACGGAACATCTCACGGCGCTCAGCCTCGGCAGAGCCTCTTTCTGAAAAGGCGAACGGTCGGATCCTTCTCCCACGAGGAAGGGCCCAGCCCTGAAAGCTCTTGCTTCTCTTCACCGTCCCTTGGCACCCTACCTACAGGCACAACAGCACTGGGGATCTGTGCTTTCCCAGAGACGGAACATCTCACGGCGCTCAGCCTCGGCAGAGACTCTTTCTGAAAAGGCGAACGGTCGGATCCTTCTCCCACGAGGAAGGGCACAGCCCTGAAAGCTCTTGCTGCTCTTCACCGTCCCTTGGCACCCTACCTACAGGCACAACAACACTGGGGATCTGTGCTTTCCCAGACACGGAACATCTCACGGCGCTCAGCCTCGGCAAGCCTCTTTCTGAAAAGGCGAACGGTCGGATCCTTCTCCCACGAGGAAGGGCCCAGCCCTGAAAGCTCTTGCTGCTCTTCACTGTCCCCGTGCAGCCTATGCACAGGCACAACAACACTGGGGATCTGTGCTTTCCCAGAGACGGAACATCTCACGGCGCTATCCTCGGCAGAGCCTCTTTCTGAAAAGGCGAACGGTCGGATCCTTCTCCCACGAGGAAGGGCCCAGCCCTGAAAGCTCTTGCTGCTCTTCACCGTCCCTTGGCACCCTACCTACAGGCACAACAGCACTGGGGATCTGTGCTTTCCCAGAGACGGAACATCTCACGGCGCTAGCCTCGGCAGAGCCTCTTTCTGAAAAGGCGAACGGTCGGATCCTTCTCCCACGAGGTAGGGCCCAGCCCTGAAAGCTCTTGCTGCTCTTCACCGTCCCTTGGCACCCTACCTACAGGCACAACAGCACTGGGGATCTGTGCTTTCCCAGAGACGGAACATCTCACGGCGCTCAGCCTCGACAGAGCCTCTTTCTGAAAATGCGAACGGTCGGATCCTTCTCCCACGAGGAAGGGCACAGCC
This sequence comes from Buteo buteo, assembly GCF_964188355.1. Classification (NCBI taxonomy): domain Eukaryota; kingdom Metazoa; phylum Chordata; class Aves; order Accipitriformes; family Accipitridae; genus Buteo; species Buteo buteo. The sequence continues at coordinate 26,847,713 of NC_134191.1, forward strand.
CTGAAAGCTCTTGCTGCTCTTCACCGTCCCTTGGCACCCTACCTACAGGCACAACAGCACTGGGGATCTGTGCGTTCCCAGAGACGGAACATCTCACGGCGCTAGCCTCGGCAGAGCCTCTTTCTGAAAAGGCGAACGGTCGGATCCTTCTCCCACGAGGTAGGGCCCAGCCCTGAAAGCTCTTGCTGCTCTTCACCGTCGCTTGGCACCCTACCTACAGGCACAACAGCACTGGGGATCTGTGCTTTCCCAGAGACGGAACATCTCACGGCGCTCAGCCTCGGCAGAGCCTCTTTCTGAAAAAAGGTGAACGGTCGGATCCTTCTCCCACAAGGATGGTGCCAGCCCTGAAAGCTCTTGCTGCTCTTCACCGTCCCTTGGCACCCTACCTACAGGCACAACAGCACTGGGGATCTGTGCTTTCCCAGAGACGGAACATCTCACAGCGCTCAGCCTCGGCAAGCCTCTTTCTGAAAAGGCGAACGGTCGGATCCTTCTCCCACGAGGAAGGGCCCAGCCCTGAAAGCTCTTGCTGCTCTTCACTGTCCCCGTGCAGCCTATGCACAGGCACAACAACACTGGGGATCTGTGCTTTCCCAGAGACGGAACATCTCACGGCGCTAGCCTCGACAGAGCCTCTTTCTGAAAAAAGGCGAACGGTCGGATCCTTCTCCCACGAGGAAGGGCCCAGCCCTGAAAGCTCTTGCTTCTCTTCACCGTCCCTTGGCACCCTACCTACAGGCACAACAGCACTGGGGATTTCTGCTTTCCCAGAGACGGAACATCTCACGGCGCTAGCCTCGGCAGAGCCTCTTTCTGAAAAGGCGAACGGTCGGATCCTTCTCCCACGAGGAAGGGCCCAGCCCTGAAAGCTCTTGCTGCTCTTCACCGTCCCTTGGCACCCTACCTACAGGCACAACAGCACTGGGGATCTGTGCTTTCCCAGAGACGGAACATCTCACGGCGCTAGCCTCGGCAGAGCCTCTTTCTGAAAAGGCGAACGGTCGGATCCTTCTCCCACGAGGAAGGGCCCAGCCCTGAAAGCTCTTGCTGCTCTTCACCGTCCCTTGGCACCCTACCTACAGGCACAACAGCACTGGGGATCTGTGCTTTCCCAGAGACGGAACATCTCACGGCGCTCAGCCTCGGCAGAGACTCTTTCTGAAAAGGCGAACGGTCGGATCCTTCTCCCACGAGGAAGGGCACAGCCCTGAAAGCTCTTGCTGCTCTTCACCGTCCCTTGGCACCCTACCTACAGGCACAACAGCACTGGGGATCTGTGCTTTCCCAGACACGGAACATCTCACGGCGCTCAGCCTCGGCAAGCCTCTTTCTGAAAAGGCGAACGGTCGGATCCTTCTCCCACGAGGAAGGGCACAGCCCTGAAAGCTCTTGCTGCTCTTCACCGTCCCTTGGCACCCTACCTACAGGCACAACAGCACTGGGGATCTGTGCTTTCCCAGAGACGGAACATCTCACGGCGCTATCCTCGGCAGAGCCTCTTTCTGAAAAGGCGAACGGTCGGATCCTTCTCCCACGAGGAAGGGCCCAGCCCTGAAAGCTCTTGCTGCTCTTCACCGTCCCTTGGCACCCTACCTACAGGCACAACAGCACTGGGGATCTGTGCTTTCCCAGAGACGGAACATCTCACGGCGCTCAGCCTCGGCAGAGCCTCTTTCTGAAAAAAGGCGAACGGTCGGATCCTTCTCCCACACGGATGGTGCCAGCCCTGAAAGCTCTTGCTGCTCTTCACCGTCCCTTGGCACCCTACCTACAGGCACAACAGCACTGGGGATCTGTGCTTTCCCAGACACGGAACATCTCACGGCGCTCAGCCTCGGCAAGCCTCTTTCTGAAAAGGCGAACGGTCGGATCCTTCTCCCACGAGGAAGGGCCCAGCCCTGAAAGCTCTTGCTGCTCTTCACTGTCCCCGTGCAGCCTATGCACAGGCAGAACAACACTGGGGATCTGTGCTTTCCCAGAGACGGAACATCTCACGGCGCTCAGCCTCGGCAGAGCCTCTTTCTGAAAAGGCGAACGGTCGGATCCTTCTCCCACGAGGTAGGGCCCAGCCCTGAAAGCTCTTGCTGCTCTTCACCGTCCCTTGGCACCCTACCTACAGGCACAACAGCACTGGGGATTTCTGCTTTCCCAGAGACGGAACATCTCACGGCGCTAGCCTCGGCAGAGCCTCTTTCTGAAAAGGCGAACGGTCGGATCCTTCTCCCACGAGGAAGGGCCCAGCCCTGAAAGCTCTTGCTGCTCTTCACCGTCCCTTGGCACCCTACCTACAGGCACAACAGCACTGGGGATCTGTGCTTTCCCAGAGACGGAACATCTCACGGCGCTAGCCTCGGCAGAGCCTCTTTCTGAAAAGGCGAACGGTCGGATCCTTCTCCCACGAGGTAGGGCCCAGCCCTGAAAGCTCTTGCTGCTCTTCACCGTCCCTTGGCACCCTACCTACAGGCACAACAGCACTGGGGATCTGTGCTTTCCCAGAGACGGAACATCTCACGGCGCTCAGCCTCGGCAGAGCCTCTTTCTGAAAAAAGGCGAACGGTCGGATCCTTCTCCCACACGGATGGTGCCAGCCCTGAAAGCTCTTGCTGCTCTTCACCGTCCCTTGGCACCCTACCTACAGGCACAACAGCACTGGGGATCTGTGCTTTCCCAGACACGGAACATCTCACGGCGCTCAGCCTCGGCAAGCCTCTTTCTGAAAAGGCGAACGGTCGGATCCTTCTCCCACGAGGAAGGGCCCAGCCCTGAAAGCTCTTGCTGCTCTTCACTGTCCCCGTGCAGCCTATGCACACGCAGAACAACACTGGGGATCTGTGCTTTCCCAGAGACGGAACATCTCACGGCGCTCAGCCTCGGCAGAGCCTCTTTCTGAAAAGGCGAACGGTCGGATCCTTCTCCCACGAGGAAGGGCCCAGCCCTGAAAGCTCTTGCTTCTCTTCACCGTCCCTTGGCACCCTACCTACAGGCACAACAACACTGGGGATCTGTGCTTTCCCAGAGACGGAACATCTCACGGCGCTATCCTCGGCAGAGCCTCTTTCTGAAAAGGCGAACGGTCGGATCCTTCTCCCACGAGGAAGGGCCCAGCCCTGAAAGCTCTTGCTGCTCTTCACCGTCCCTTGGCACCCTACCTACAGGCACAACAGCACTGGGGATCTGTGCTTTCCCAGAGACGGAACATCTCACGGCGCTAGCCTCGGCAGAGCCTCTTTCTGAAAAGGCGAACGGTCGGATCCTTCTCCCACGAGGTAGGGCCCAGCCCTGAAAGCTCTTGCTGCTCTTCACCGTCCCTTGGCACCCTACCTACAGGCACAACAGCACTGGGGATCTGTGCTTTCCCAGAGACGGAACATCTCACGGCGCTCAGCCTCGACAGAGCCTCTTTCTGAAAATGCGAACGGTCGGATCCTTCTCCCACGAGGAAGGGCACAGCCCTGAAAGCTCTTGCTGCTCTTCACCGTCCCTTGGCACCCTACCTACAGGCACAACAGCACTGGGGATCTGTGCGTTCCCAGAGACGGAACATCTCACGGCGCTAGCCTCGGCAGAGCCTCTTTCTGAAAAGGCGAACGGTCGGATCCTTCTCCCACGAGGTAGGGCCCAGCCCTGAAAGCTCTTGCTGCTCTTCACCGTCGCTTGGCACCCTACCTACAGGCACAACAGCACTGGGGATCTGTGCTTTCCCAGAGACGGAACATCTCACGGCGCTCAGCCTCGGCAGAGCCTCTTTCTGAAAAAAGGCGAACGGTCGGATCCTTCTCCCACAAGGATGGTGCCAGCCCTGAAAGCTCTTGCTGCTCTTCACCGTCCCTTGGCACCCTACCTACAGGCACAACAGCACTGGGGATCTGTGCTTTCCCAGAGACGGAACATCTCACAGCGCTCAGCCTCGGCAAGCCTCTTTCTGAAAAGGCGAACGGTCGGATCCTTCTCCCACGAGGAAGGGCCCAGCCCTGAAAGCTCTTGCTGCTCTTCACCGTCCCTTGGCACCCTACCTACAGGCACAACAGCACTGGGGATCTGTGCTTTCCCAGAGACGGAACATCTCACGGCGCTCAGCCTCGGCAGAGACTCTTTCTGAAAAGGCGAACGGTCGGATCCTTCTCCCACGAGGAAGGGCCCAGCCCTGAAAGCTCTTGCTGCTCTTCACCGTCCCTTGGCACCCTACCTACAGGCACAACAGCACTGGGGATCTGTGCTTTCCCAGAGACGGAACATCTCACGGCGCTATCCTCGGCAGAGCCTCTTTCTGAAAAGGCGAACGGTCGGATCCTTCTCCCACGAGGAAGGGCCCAGCCCTGAAAGCTCTTGCTGCTCTTCACCGTCCCTTGGCACCCTACCTACAGGCACAACAGCACTGGGGATCTGTGCTTTCCCAGAGACGGAACATCTCACGGCGCTAGCCTCGGCAGAGCCTCTTTCTGAAAAAAGGCGAACGGTCGGATCCTTCTCCCACACGGATGGTGCCAGCCCTGAAAGCTCTTGCTGCTCTTCACCGTCCCTTGGCACCCTACCTACAGGCACAACAGCACTGGGGATCTGTGCTTTCCCAGACACGGAACATCTCACGGCGCTCAGCCTCGGCAAGCCTCTTTCTGAAAAGGCGAACGGTCGGATCCTTCTCCCACGAGGAAGGGCCCAGCCCTGAAAGCTCTTGCTGCTCTTCACTGTCCCCGTGCAGCCTATGCACAGGCAGAACAACACTGGGGATCTGTGCTTTCCCAGAGACGGAACATCTCACGGCGCTCAGCCTCGGCAGAGCCTCTTTCTGAAAAGGCGAACGGTCGGATCCTTCTCCCACGAGGTAGGGCCCAGCCCTGAAAGCTCTTGCTGCTCTTCACCGTCCCTTGGCACCCTACCTACAGGCACAACAGCACTGGGGATTTCTGCTTTCCCAGAGACGGAACATCTCACGGCGCTAGCCTCGGCAGAGCCTCTTTCTGAAAAGGCGAACGGTCGGATCCTTCTCCCACGAGGAAGGGCCCAGCCCTGAAAGCTCTTGCTGCTCTTCACCGTCCCTTGGCACCCTACCTACAGGCACAACAGCACTGGGGATCTGTGCTTTCCCAGAGACGGAACATCTCACGGCGCTAGCCTCGGCAGAGCCTCTTTCTGAAAAGGCGAACGGTCGGATCCTTCTCCCACGAGGTAGGGCCCAGCCCTGAAAGCTCTTGCTGCTCTTCACCGTCCCTTGGCACCCTACCTACAGGCACAACAGCACTGGGGATCTGTGCTTTCCCAGAGACGGAACATCTCACGGCGCTCAGCCTCGGCAGAGCCTCTTTCTGAAAAAAGGCGAACGGTCGGATCCTTCTCCCACACGGATGGTGCCAGCCCTGAAAGCTCTTGCTGCTCTTCACCGTCCCTTGGCACCCTACCTACAGGCACAACAGCACTGGGGATCTGTGCTTTCCCAGACACGGAACATCTCACGGCGCTCAGCCTCGGCAAGCCTCTTTCTGAAAAGGCGAACGGTCGGATCCTTCTCCCACGAGGAAGGGCCCAGCCCTGAAAGCTCTTGCTGCTCTTCACTGTCCCCGTGCAGCCTATGCACACGCAGAACAACACTGGGGATCTGTGCTTTCCCAGAGACGGAACATCTCACGGCGCTCAGCCTCGGCAGAGCCTCTTTCTGAAAAGGCGAACGGTCGGATCCTTCTCCCACGAGGAAGGGCCCAGCCCTGAAAGCTCTTGCTTCTCTTCACCGTCCCTTGGCACCCTACCTACAGGCACAACAACACTGGGGATCTGTGCTTTCCCAGAGACGGAACATCTCACGGCGCTATCCTCGGCAGAGCCTCTTTCTGAAAAGGCGAACGGTCGGATCCTTCTCCCACGAGGAAGGGCCCAGCCCTGAAAGCTCTTGCTGCTCTTCACCGTCCCTTGGCACCCTACCTACAGGCACAACAGCACTGGGGATCTGTGCTTTCCGTGAGACGGAACATCTCACGGCGCTAGCCTCGGCAGAGCCTCTTTCTGAAAAGGCGAACGGTCGGATCCTTCTCCCACGAGGTAGGGCCCAGCCCTGAAAGCTCTTGCTGCTCTTCACCGTCCCTTGGCACCCTACCTACAGGCACAACAGCACTGGGGATCTGTGCTTTCCCAGAGACGGAACATCTCACGGCGCTCAGCCTCGACAGAGCCTCTTTCTGAAAATGCGAACGGTCGGATCCTTCTCCCACGAGGAAGGGCACAGCCCTGAAAGCTCTTGCTGCTCTTCACCGTCCCTTGGCACCCTACCTACAGGCACAACAGCACTGGGGATCTGTGCGTTCCCAGAGACGGAACATCTCACGGCGCTAGCCTCGGCAGAGCCTCTTTCTGAAAAGGCGAACGGTCGGATCCTTCTCCCACGAGGTAGGGCCCAGCCCTGAAAGCTCTTGCTGCTCTTCACCGTCGCTTGGCACCCTACCTACAGGCACAACAGCACTGGGGATCTGTGCTTTCCCAGAGACGGAACATCTCACGGCGCTCAGCCTCGGCAGAGCCTCTTTCTGAAAAAAGGCGAACGGTCGGATCCTTCTCCCACGAGGAAGGGCCCAGCCCTGAAAGCTCTTGCTGCTCTTCACCGTCCCTTGGCACCCTACCTACAGGCACAACAGCACTGGGGATCTGTGCTTTCCCAGAGACGGAACATCTCACGGCGCTAGCCTCGGCAGAGCCTCTTTCTGAAAAGGCGAACGGTCGGATCCTTCTCCCACGAGGTAGGGCCCAGCCCTGAAAGCTCTTGCTGCTCTTCACCGTCCCTTGGCACCCTACCTACAGGCACAACAGCACTGGGGATCTGTGCTTTCCCAGAGACGGAACATCTCACGGCGCTCAGCCTCGGCAGAGACTCTTTCTGAAAATGCGAACGGTCGGATCCTTCTCCCACGAGGAAGGGCACAGCCCTGAAAGCTCTTGCTGCTCTTCACCGTCCCTTGGCACCCTACCTACAGGCACAACAGCACTGGGGATCTGTGCGTTCCCAGAGACGGAACATCTCACGGCGCTAGCCTCGGCAGAGCCTCTTTCTGAAAAGGCGAACGGTCGGATCCTTCTCCCACGAGGAAGGGCCCAGCCCTGAAAGCTCTTGCTGCTCTTCACTGTCCCCGTGCAGCCTATGCACAGGCACAACAACACTGGGGATCTGTGCTTTCCCAGAGACGGAACATCTCACGGCGCTATCCTCGGCAGAGCCTCTTTCTGAAAAGGCGAACGGTCGGATCCTTCTCCCACGAGGAAGGGCCCAGCCCTGAAAGCTCTTGCTGCTCTTCACCGTCCCTTGGCACCCTACCTACAGGCACAACAGCACTGGGGATCTGTGCTTTCCCAGAGACGGAACATCTCACGGCGCTAGCCTCGGCAGAGCCTCTTTCTGAAAAGGCGAACGGTCGGATCCTTCTCCCACGAGGTAGGGCCCAGCCCTGAAAGCTCTTGCTGCTCTTCACCGTCCCTTGGCACCCTACCTACAGGCACAACAGCACTGGGGATCTGTGCGTTCCCAGAGACGGAACATCTCACGGCGCTAGCCTCGGCAGAGCCTCTTTCTGAAAAGGCGAACGGTCGGATCCTTCTCCCACGAGGTAGGGCCCAGCCCTGAAAGCTCTTGCTGCTCTTCACCGTCGCTTGGCACCCTACCTACAGGCACAACAGCACTGGGGATCTGTGCTTTCCCAGAGACGGAACATCTCACGGCGCTCAGCCTCGGCAGAGCCTCTTTCTGAAAAAAGGCGAACGGTCGGATCCTTCTCCCACAAGGATGGTGCCAGCCCTGAAAGCTCTTGCTGCTCTTCACCGTCCCTTGGCACCCTACCTACAGGCACAACAGCACTGGGGATCTGTGCTTTCCCAGAGACGGAACATCTCACGGCGCTCAGCCTCGGCAGAGCCTCTTTCTGAAAAAAGGCGAACGGTCGGATCCTTCTCCCACAAGGATGGTGCCAGCCCTGAAAGCTCTTGCTGCTCTTCACCGTCCCTTGGCACCCTACCTACAGGCACAACAGCACTGGGGATCTGTGCGTTCCCAGAGACGGAACATCTCACGGCGCTAGCCTCGGCAGAGCCTCTTTCTGAAAAGGCGAACGGTCGGATCCTTCTCCCACGAGGTAGGGCCCAGCCCTGAAAGCTCTTGCTGCTCTTCACCGTCCCTTGGCACCCTACCTACAGGCACAACAGCACTGGGGATCTGTGCTTTCCCAGAGACGGAACATCTCACGGCGCTCAGCCTCGGCAGAGCCTCTTTCTGAAAAAAGGCGAACGGTCGGATCCTTCTCCCACAAGGATGGTGCCAGCCCTGAAAGCTCTTGCTGCTCTTCACCGTCCCTTGGCACCCTACCTACAGGCACAACAGCACTGGGGATCTGTGCTTTCCCAGACACGGAACATCTCACAGCGCTCAGCCTCGGCAAGCCTCTTTCTGAAAAGGCGAACGGTCGGATCCTTCTCCCACGAGGAAGGGCCCAGCCCTGAAAGCTCTTGCTGCTCTTCACTGTCCCCGTGCAGCCTATGCACAGGCACAACAACACTGGGGATCTGTGCTTTCCCAGAGACGGAACATCTCACGGCGCTAGCCTCGGGAGAGCCTCTTTCTGAAAAGGCGAACGGTCGGATCCTTCTCCCACGAGGAAGGGCCCAGCCCTGAAAGCTCTTGCTTCTCTTCACCGTCCCTTGGCACCCTACCTACAGGCACAACAGCACTGGGGATTTCTGCTTTCCCAGAGACGGAACATCTCACGGCGCTAGCCTCGGCAGAGCCTCTTTCTGAAAAGGCGAACGGTCGGATCCTTCTCCCACGAGGAAGGGCCCAGCCCTGAAAGCTCTTGCTGCTCTTCACCGTCCCTTGGCACCCTACCTACAGGCACAACAGCACTGGGGATTTCTGCTTTCCCAGAGACGGAACATCTCACGGCGCTAGCCTCGGCAGAGCCTCTTTCTGAAAAGGCGAACGGTCGGATCCTTCTCCCACGAGGAAGGGCCCAGCCCTGAAAGCTCTTGCTGCTCTTCACCGTCCCTTGGCACCCTACCTACAGGCACAACAGCACTGGGGATCTGTGCTTTCCCAGAGACGGAACATCTCACGGCGCTAGCCTCGGCAGAGCCTCTTTCTGAAAAGGCGAACGGTCGGATCCTTCTCCCACGAGGTAGGGCCCAGCCCTGAAAGCTCTTGCTGCTCTTCACCGTCCCTTGGCACCCTACCTACAGGCACAACAGCACTGGGGATCTGTGCTTTCCCAGAGACGGAACATCTCACGGCGCTCAGCCTCGGCAGAGCCTCTTTCTGAAAAAAGGCGAACGGTCGGATCCTTCTCCCACAAGGATGGTGCCAGCCCTGAAAGCTCTTGCTGCTCTTCACCGTCCCTTGGCACCCTACCTACAGGCACAACAGCACTGGGGATCTGTGCTTTCCCAGACACGGAACATCTCACGGCGCTCAGCCTCGGCAGAGCCTCTTTCTGAAAAGGTGAACGGTCGGATCCTTCTCCCACGAGGAAGGGCCCAGCCCTGAAAGCTCTTGCTGCTCTTCACCGTCCCTTGGCACCCTACCTACAGGCACAACAACACTGGGGATCTGTGCTTTCCCAGACACGGAACATCTCACGGCGCTCAGCCTCGGCAAGCCTCTTTCTGAAAAGGCGAACGGTCGGATCCTTCTCCCACGAGGAAGGGCCCAGCCCTGAAAGCTCTTGCTGCTCTTCACTGTCCCCGTGCAGCCTATGCACAGGCAGAACAACACTGGGGATCTGTGCTTTCCCAGAGACGGAACATCTCACGGCGCTCAGCCTCGGCAGAGCCTCTTTCTGAAAAGGCGAACGGTCGGATCCTTCTCCCACGAGGAAGGGCCCAGCCCTGAAAGCTCTTGCTTCTCTTCACCGTCCCTTGGCACCCTACCTACAGGCACAACAGCACTGGGGATTTCTGCTTTCCCAGAGACGGAACATCTCACGGCGCTAGCCTCGGCAGAGCCTCTTTCTGAAAAGGCGAACGGTCGGATCCTTCTCCCACGAGGAAGGGCCCAGCCCTGAAAGCTCTTGCTGCTCTTCACCGTCCCTTGGCACCCTACCTACAGGCACAACAGCACTGGGGATCTGTGCTTTCCCAGAGACGGAACATCTCACGGCGCTAGCCTCGGCAGAGCCTCTTTCTGAAAAGGCGAACGGTCGGATCCTTCTCCCACGAGGAAGGGCCCAGCCCTGAAAGCTCTTGCTGCTCTTCACCGTCCCTTGGCACCCTACCTACAGGCACAACAGCACTGGGGATCTGTGCTTTCCCAGAGACGGAACATCTCACGGCGCTAGCCTCGGCAGAGCCTCTTTCTGAAAAGGCGAACGGTCGGATCCTTCTCCCACGAGGAAGGGCCCAGCCCTGAAAGCTCTTGCTGCTCTTCACCGTCCCTTGGCACCCTACCTACAGGCACAACAGCACTGGGGATTTCTGCTTTCCCAGAGACGGAACATCTCACGGCGCTAGCTTCGGCAGAGCCTCTTTCTGAAAAGGCGAACGGTCGGATCCTTCTCCCACGAGGTAGGGCCCAGCCCTGAAAGCTCTTGCTGCTCTTCACCGTCCCTTGGCACCCTACCTACAGGCACAACAGCACTGGGGATCTGTGCTTTCCCAGAGACGGAACATCTCACGGCGCTCAGCCTCGGCAGAGCCTCTTTCTGAAAAAAGGCGAACGGTCGGATCCTTCTCCCACAAGGATGGTGCCAGCCCTGAAAGCTCTTGCTGCTCTTCACCGTCCCTTGGCACCCTACCTACAGGCACAACAGCACTGGGGATCTGTGCGTTCCCAGAGACGGAACATCTCACGGCGCTAGCCTCGGCAGAGCCTCTTTCTGAAAAGGCGAACGGTCGGATCCTTCTCCCACGAGGTAGGGCCCAGCCCTGAAAGCTCTTGCTGCTCTTCACCGTCCCTTGGCACCCTACCTACAGGCACAACAGCACTGGGGATCTGTGCTTTCCCAGAGACGGAACATCTCACGGCGCTCAGCCTCGGCAGAGCCTCTTTCTGAAAAAAGGCGAACGGTCGGATCCTTCTCCCACACGGATGGTGCCAGCCCTGAAAGCTCTTGCTGCTCTTCACCGTCCCTTGGCACCCTACCTACAGGCACAACAGCACTGGGGATCTGTGCTTTCCCAGACACGGAACATCTCACAGCGCTCAGCCTCGGCAAGCCTCTTTCTGAAAAGGCGAACGGTCGGATCCTTCTCCCACGAGGAAGGGCCCAGCCCTGAAAGCTCTTGCTGCTCTTCACTGTCCCCGTGCAGCCTATGCACAGGCACAACAGCACTGGGGATCTGTGCTTTCCCAGAGACGGAACATCTCACGGCGCTCAGCCTCGGCAGAGCCTCTTTCTGAAAAAAGGCGAACGGTCGCATCATTCTCCCACACGGATGGTGCCAGCCCTGAAAGCTCTTGCTGCTCTTCACCGTCCCTTGGCACCCTACCTAAAGGCACAACAGCACTGGGGATCTGTGCTTTCCCAGAGACGGAACATCTCACGGCGCTCAGCCTCGGCAGAGCCTCTTTCTGAAAAGGCGAACGGTCGGATCCTTCTCCCACGAGGAAGGGCACAGCCCTGAAAGCTCTTGCTGCTCTTCACCGTCCCTTGGCACCCTACCTACAGGCACAACAACACTGGGGATCTGTGCTTTCCCAGACACGGAACATCTCACGGCGCTCAGCCTCGGCAAGCCTCTTTCTGAAAAGGCGAACGGTCGGATCCTTCTCCCACGAGGAAGGGCCCAGCCCTGAAAGCTCTTGCTGCTCTTCACCGTCCCTTGGCACCCTACCTACAGGCACAACAGCACTGGGGATCTGTGCTTTCCCAGAGACGGAACATCTCACGGCGCTAGCCTCGGCAGAGCCTCTTTCTGAAAAGGCGAACGGTCGGATCCTTCTCCCACGAGGAAGGGCCCAGCCCTGAAAGCTCTTGCTGCTCTTCACCGTCCCTTGGCACCCTACCTACAGGCCCAACAGCACTGGGGATCTGTGCTTTCCCAGACACGGAACATCTCACGGCGCTCAGCCTCGGCAGAGCCTCTTTCTGAAAAGGCGAACGGTCGGATCCTTCTCCCACGAGGAAGGGCACAGCCCTGAAAGCTCTTGCTGCTCTTCACCGTCCCTTGGCACCCTACCTACAGGCACAACAGCACTGGGGATCTGTGCTTTCCCAGACACGGAACATCTCACGGCGCTCAGCCTCGGCAGAGCCTCTTTCTGAAAAGGCGAACGGTCGGATCCTTCTCCCACGAGGAAGGGCCCAGCCCTGAAAGCTCTTGCTGCTCTTCACCGTCCCTTGGCACCCTACCTACAGGCACAACAACACTGGGGATCTGTGCTTTCCCAGACACGGAACATCTCACGGCGCTCAGCCTCTGCAAGCCTCTTTCTGAAAAGGCGAACGGTCGGATCCTTCTCCCACGAGGAAGGGCCCAGCCCTGAAAGCTCTTGCTGCTCTTCACCGTCCCTTGGCACCCTACCTACAGGCACAACAGCACTGGGGATCTGTGCTTTCCCAGAGACGGAACATCTCACGGCGCTAGCCTCGGCAGAGCCTCTTTCTGAAAAGGCGAACGGTCGGATCCTTCTCCCACGAGGAAGGGCCGAGCCCTGAAAGCTCTTGCTGCTCTTCACCGTCCCTTGGCACCCTACCTACAGGCACAACAGCACTGGGGATCTGTGCTTTCCCAGAGACGGAACATCTCACGGCGCTCAGCCTCGGCAGAGCCTCTTTCTGAAAAGGCGAACGGTCGGATCCTTCTCCCACGAGGAAGGGCCCAGCCCTGAAAGCTCTTGCTGCTCTTCACTGTCCCCGTGCAGCCTATGCACAGGCACAACAACACTGGGGATCTGTGCTTTCCCAGAGACGGAACATCTCACGGCGCTAGCCTCGGCAGAGCCTCTTTCTGAAAAGGCGAACGGTCGGATCCTTCTCCCACGAGGAAGGGCCCAGCCCTGAAAGCTCTTGCTTCTCTTCACCGTCCCTTGGCACCCTACCTACAGGCACAACAGCACTGGGGATTTCTGCTTTCCCAGAGACGGAACATCTCACGGCGCTAGCCTCGGCAGAGCCTCTTTCTGAAAAGGCGAACGGTCGGATCCTTCTCCCACGAGGAAGGGCCCAGCCCTGAAAGCTCTTGCTGCTCTTCACCGTCCCTTGGCACCCTACCTACAGGCACAACAGCACTGGGGATCTGTGCTTTCCCAGAGACGGAACATCTCACGGCGCTCAGCCTCGGCAGAGCCTCTTTCTGAAAAGGCGAACGGTCGGATCCTTCTCCCACGAGGAAGGGCCCAGCCCTGAAAGCTCTTGCTGCTCTTCACCGTCCCTTGGCACCCTACCTACAGGCACAACAGCACTGGGGATCTGTGCTTTCCCAGAGACGGAACATCTCACGGCGCTCAGCCTCGGCAGAGCCTCTTTCTGAAAAGGCGAACGGTCGGATCCTTCTCCCACGAGGAAGGGCACAGCCCTGAAAGCTCTTGCTGCTCTTCACCGTCCCTTGGCACCCTACCTACAGGCACAACAGCACTGGGGATCTGTGCTTTCCCAGAGACGGAACATCTCACGGCGCTCAGCCTCGGCAGAGCCTCTTTCTGAAAAAAGGCGAACGGTCGGATCCTTCTCCCACACGGATGGTGCCAGCCCTGAAAGCTCTTGCTGCTCTTCACCGTCCCTTGGCACCCTACCTACAGGCACAACAGCACTGGGGATCTGTGCTTTCCCAGACACGGAACATCTCACGGCGCTCAGCCTCGGCAAGCCTCTTTCTGAAAAGGCGAACGGTCGGATCCTTCTCCCACGAGGAAGGGCCCAGCCCTGAAAGCTCTTGCTGCTCTTCACTGTCCCCGTGCAGCCTATGCACAGGCAGAACAGCACTGGGGATCTGTGCTTTCCCAGAGACGGAACATCTCACGGCGCTCAGCCTCGGCAGAGCCTCTTTCTGAAAAGGCGAACGGTCGGATCCTTCTCCCACAAGGATGGTGCCAGCCCTGAAAGCTCTTGCTGCTCTTCACTGTCCCTTGGCACCCTACCTACAGGCACAACAGCACTGGGGATCTGTGCGTTCCCAGAGACGGAACATCTCACGGCGCTAGCCTCGGCAGAGCCTCTTTCTGAAAAGGCGAACGGTCGGATCCTTCTCCCACGAGGTAGGGCCCAGCCCTGAAAGCTCTTGCTGCTCTTCACCGTCGCTTGGCACCCTACCTACAGGCACAACAGCACTGGGGATCTGTGCTTTCCCAGAGACGGAACATCTCACGGCGCTCAGCCTCGGCAGAGCCTCTTTCTGAAAAAAGGCGAACGGTCGGATCCTTCTCCCACAAGGATGGTGCCAGCCCTGAAAGCTCTTGCTGCTCTTCACCGTCCCTTGGCACCCTACCTACAGGCACAACAGCACTGGGGATCTGTGCTTTCCCAGACACGGAACATCTCACAGCGCTCAGCCTCGGCAAGCCTCTTTCTGAAAAGGCGAACGGTCGGATCCTTCTCCCACGAGGAAGGGCCCAGCCCTGAAAGCTCTTGCTGCTCTTCACTGTCCCCGTGCAGCCTATGCACAGGCACAACAACACTGGGGATCTGTGCTTTCCCAGAGACGGAACATCTCACGGCGCTAGCCTCGGGAGAGCCTCTTTCTGAAAAGGCGAACGGTCGGATCCTTCTCCCACGAGGAAGGGCCCAGCCCTGAAAGCTCTTGCTTCTCTTCACCGTCCCTTGGCACCCTACCTACAGGCACAACAGCACTGGGGATTTCTGCTTTCCCAGAGACGGAACATCTCACGGCGCTAGCCTCGGCAGAGCCTCTTTCTGAAAAGGCGAACGGTCGGATCCTTCTCCCACGAGGAAGGGCCCAGCCCTGAAAGCTCTTGCTGCTCTTCACCGTCCCTTGGCACCCTACCTACAGGCACAACAGCACTGGGGATTTCTGCTTTCCCAGAGACGGAACATCTCACGGCGCTAGCCTCGGCAGAGCCTCTTTCTGAAAAGGCGAACGGTCGGATCCTTCTCCCACGAGGAAGGGCCGAGCCCTGAAAGCTCTTGCTGCTCTTCACCGTCCCTTGGCACCCTACCTACAGGCACAACAGCACTGGGGATCTGTGCTTTCCCAGAGACGGAACATCTCACGGCGCTAGCCTCGGCAGAGCCTCTTTCTGAAAAGGCGAACGGTCGGATCCTTCTCCCACGAGGTAGGGCCCAGCCCTGAAAGCTCTTGCTGCTCTTCACCGTCCCTTGGCACCCTACCTACAGGCACAACAGCACTGGGGATCTGTGCTTTCCCAGAGACGGAACATCTCACGGCGCTCAGCCTCGGCAGAGCCTCTTTCTGAAAAAAGGCGAACGGTCGGATCCTTCTCCCACAAGGATGGTGCCAGCCCTGAAAGCTCTTGCTGCTCTTCACCGTCCCTTGGCACCCTACCTACAGGCACAACAGCACTGGGGATCTGTGCTTTCCCAGACACGGAACATCTCACGGCGCTCAGCCTCGGCAGAGCCTCTTTCTGAAAAGGCGAACGGTCGGATCCTTCTCCCACGAGGAAGGGCCCAGCCCTGAAAGCTCTTGCTGCTCTTCACCGTCCCTTGGCACCCTACCTACAGGCACAACAACACTGGGGATCTGTGCTTTCCCAGACACGGAACATCTCACGGCGCTCAGCCTCGGCAAGCCTCTTTCTGAAAAGGCGAACGGTCGGATCCTTCTCCCACGAGGAAGGGCCCAGCCCTGAAAGCTCTTGCTGCTCTTCACCGTCCCTTGGCACCCTACCTACAGGCACAACAGCACTGGGGATCTGTGCTTTCCCAGAGA
Organism: Buteo buteo; assembly: GCF_964188355.1. NCBI lineage: Eukaryota > Metazoa > Chordata > Aves > Accipitriformes > Accipitridae > Buteo > Buteo buteo. Next base: position 26,863,520 of record NC_134191.1, read on the forward strand.
CGGAACATCTCACGGCGCTAGCCTCGGCAGAGCCTCTTTCTGAAAAGGCGAACGGTCGGATCCTTCTCCCACGAGGAAGGGCCGAGCCCTGAAAGCTCTTGCTGCTCTTCACCGTCCCTTGGCACCCTACCTACAGGCACAACAGCACTGGGGATCTGTGCTTTCCCAGAGACGGAACATCTCACGGCGCTATCCTCGGCAGAGCCTCTTTCTGAAAAGGCGAACGGTCGGATCCTTCTCCCACGAGGAAGGGCCCAGCCCTGAAAGCTCTTGCTGCTCTTCACTGTCCCCGTGCAGCCTATGCACAGGCACAACAACACTGGGGATCTGTGCTTTCCCAGAGACGGAACATCTCACGGCGCTAGCCTCGGCAGAGCCTCTTTCTGAAAAGGCGAACGGTCGGATCCTTCTCCCACGAGGAAGGGCCCAGCCCTGAAAGCTCTTGCTTCTCTTCACCGTCCCTTGGCACCCTACCTACAGGCACAACAGCACTGGGGATTTCTGCTTTCCCAGAGACGGAACATCTCACGGCGCTAGCCTCGGCAGAGCCTCTTTCTGAAAAGGCGAACGGTCGGATCCTTCTCCCACGAGGAAGGGCCCAGCCCTGAAAGCTCTTGCTGCTCTTCACCGTCCCTTGGCACCCTACCTACAGGCACAACAGCACTGGGGATCTGTGCTTTCCCAGAGACGGAACATCTCACGGCGCTAGCCTCGGCAGAGCCTCTTTCTGAAAAGGCGAACGGTCGGATCCTTCTCCCACGAGGAAGGGCCCAGCCCTGAAAGCTCTTGCTGCTCTTCACCGTCCCTTGGCACCCTACCTACAGGCACAACAGCACTGGGGATCTGTGCTTTCCCAGAGACGGAACATCTCACGGCGCTAGCCTCGGCAGAGCCTCTTTCTGAAAAGGCGAACGGTCGGATCCTTCTCCCACGAGGTAGGGCCCAGCCCTGAAAGCTCTTGCTGCTCTTCACCGTCCCTTGGCACCCTACCTACAGGCACAACAGCACTGGGGATCTGTGCTTTCCCAGAGACGGAACATCTCACGGCGCTCAGCCTCGGCAGAGCCTCTTTCTGAAAAAAGGCGAACGGTCGGATCCTTCTCCCACAAGGATGGTGCCAGCCCTGAAAGCTCTTGCTGCTCTTCACCGTCCCTTGGCACCCTACCTACAGGCACAACAGCACTGGGGATCTGTGCGTTCCCAGAGACGGAACATCTCACGGCGCTCAGCCTCGGCAAGCCTCTTTCTGAAAAGGCGAACGGTCGGATCCTTCTCCCACGAGGAAGGGCCCAGCCCTGAAAGCTCTTGCTGCTCTTCACTGTCCCCGTGCAGCCTATGCACAGGCAGAACAACACTGGGGATCTGTGCTTTCCCAGAGACGGAACATCTCACGGCGCTATCCTCGGCAGAGCCTCTTTCTGAAAAGGCGAACGGTCGGATCCTTCTCCCACGAGGAAGGGCCCAGCCCTGAAAGCTCTTGCTGCTCTTCACCGTCCCTTGGCACCCTACCTACAGGCACAACAGCACTGGGGATCTGTGCTTTCCCAGAGACGGAACATCTCACGGCGCTCAGCCTCGGCAGAGCCTCTTTCTGAAAAGGCGAACGGTCGGATCCTTCTCCCACGAGGAAGGGCACAGCCCTGAAAGCTCTTGCTGCTCTTCACCGTCCCTTGGCACCCTACCTACAGGCACAACAACACTGGGGATCTGTGCTTTCCCAGACACGGAACATCTCACGGCGCTCAGCCTCGGCAAGCCTCTTTCTGAAAAGGCGAACGGTCGGATCCTTCTCCCACGAGGAAGGGCCCAGCCCTGAAAGCTCTTGCTGCTCTTCACTGTCCCCGTGCAGCCTATGCACAGGCACAACAACACTGGGGATCTGTGCTTTCCCAGAGACGGAACATCTCACGGCGCTATCCTCGGCAGAGCCTCTTTCTGAAAAGGCGAACGGTCGGATCCTTCTCCCACGAGGTAGGGCCCAGCCCTGAAAGCTCTTGCTGCTCTTCACCGTCCCTTGGCACCCTACCTACAGGCACAACAGCACTGGGGATCTGTGCTTTCCCAGAGACGGAACATCTCACGGCGCTCAGCCTCGGCAGAGCCTCTTTCTGAAAAAAGGCGAACGGTCGGATCCTTCTCCCACAAGGATGGTGCCAGCCCTGAAAGCTCTTGCTGCTCTTCACCGTCCCTTGGCACCCTACCTACAGGCACAACAACACTGGGGATCTGTGCTTTCCCAGAGACGGAACATCTCACGGCGCTCAGCCTCGGCAAGCCTCTTTCTGAAAAGGCGAACGGTCGGATCCTTCTCCCACGAGGTAGGGCCCAGCCCTGAAAGCTCTTGCTGCTCTTCACCGTCCCTTGGCACCCTACCTACAGGCACAACAGCACTGGGGATCTGTGCTTTCCCAGAGACGGAACATCTCACGGCGCTCAGCCTCGGCAGAGCCTCTTTCTGAAAAAAGGCGAACGGTCGGATCCTTCTCCCACAAGGATGGTGCCAGCCCTGAAAGCTCTTGCTGCTCTTCACCGTCCCTTGGCACCCTACCTACAGGCACAACAACACTGGGGATCTGTGCTTTCCCAGAGACGGAACATCTCACGGCGCTCAGCCTCGGCAAGCCTCTTTCTGAAAAGGCGAACGGTCGGATCCTTCTCCCACGAGGAAGGGCCCAGCCCTGAAAGCTCTTGCTGCTCTTCACTGTCCCCGTGCAGCCTATGCACAGGCACAACAACACTGGGGATCTGTGCTTTCCCAGAGACGGAACATCTCACGGCGCTAGCCTCGGCAGAGCCTCTTTCTGAAAAGGCGAACGGTCGGATCCTTCTCCCACGAGGAAGGGCCCAGCCCTGAAAGCTCTTGCTTCTCTTCACCGTCCCTTGGCACCCTACCTACAGGCACAACAGCACTGGGGATTTCTGCTTTCCCAGAGACGGAACATCTCACGGCGCTAGCCTCGGCAGAGCCTCTTTCTGAAAAGGCGAACGGTCGGATCCTTCTCCCACGAGGAAGGGCCCAGCCCTGAAAGCTCTTGCTGCTCTTCACCGTCCCTTGGCACCCTACCTACAGGCACAACAGCACTGGGGATCTGTGCTTTCCCAGAGACGGAACATCTCACGGCGCTAGCCTCGGCAGAGCCTCTTTCTGAAAAGGCGAACGGTCGGATCCTTCTCCCACGAGGAAGGGCCCAGCCCTGAAAGCTCTTGCTGCTCTTCACCGTCCCTTGGCACCCTACCTACAGGCACAACAGCACTGGGGATCTGTGCTTTCCCAGAGACGGAACATCTCACGGCGCTAGCCTCGGCAGAGCCTCTTTCTGAAAAGGCGAACGGTCGGATCCTTCTCCCACGAGGTAGGGCCCAGCCCTGAAAGCTCTTGCTGCTCTTCACCGTCCCTTGGCACCCTACCTACAGGCACAACAGCACTGGGGATCTGTGCTTTCCCAGAGACGGAACATCTCACGGCGCTCAGCCTCGGCAGAGCCTCTTTCTGAAAAAAGGCGAACGGTCGGATCCTTCTCCCACAAGGATGGTGCCAGCCCTGAAAGCTCTTGCTGCTCTTCACCGTCCCTTGGCACCCTACCTACAGGCACAACAGCACTGGGGATCTGTGCGTTCCCAGAGACGGAACATCTCACGGCGCTCAGCCTCGGCAAGCCTCTTTCTGAAAAGGCGAACGGTCGGATCCTTCTCCCACGAGGAAGGGCCCAGCCCTGAAAGCTCTTGCTGCTCTTCACTGTCCCCGTGCAGCCTATGCACAGGCAGAACAACACTGGGGATCTGTGCTTTCCCAGAGACGGAACATCTCACGGCGCTATCCTCGGCAGAGCCTCTTTCTGAAAAGGCGAACGGTCGGATCCTTCTCCCACGAGGAAGGGCCCAGCCCTGAAAGCTCTTGCTGCTCTTCACCGTCCCTTGGCACCCTACCTACAGGCACAACAGCACTGGGGATCTGTGCTTTCCCAGAGACGGAACATCTCACGGCGCTCAGCCTCGGCAGAGCCTCTTTCTGAAAAGGCGAACGGTCGGATCCTTCTCCCACGAGGAAGGGCACAGCCCTGAAAGCTCTTGCTGCTCTTCACCGTCCCTTGGCACCCTACCTACAGGCACAACAACACTGGGGATCTGTGCTTTCCCAGACACGGAACATCTCACGGCGCTCAGCCTCGGCAAGCCTCTTTCTGAAAAGGCGAACGGTCGGATCCTTCTCCCACGAGGAAGGGCCCAGCCCTGAAAGCTCTTGCTGCTCTTCACTGTCCCCGTGCAGCCTATGCACAGGCACAACAACACTGGGGATCTGTGCTTTCCCAGAGACGGAACATCTCACGGCGCTATCCTCGGCAGAGCCTCTTTCTGAAAAGGCGAACGGTCGGATCCTTCTCCCACGAGGTAGGGCCCAGCCCTGAAAGCTCTTGCTGCTCTTCACCGTCCCTTGGCACCCTACCTACAGGCACAACAGCACTGGGGATCTGTGCTTTCCCAGAGACGGAACATCTCACGGCGCTCAGCCTCGGCAGAGCCTCTTTCTGAAAAAAGGCGAACGGTCGGATCCTTCTCCCACAAGGATGGTGCCAGCCCTGAAAGCTCTTGCTGCTCTTCACCGTCCCTTGGCACCCTACCTACAGGCACAACAACACTGGGGATCTGTGCTTTCCCAGAGACGGAACATCTCACGGCGCTCAGCCTCGGCAAGCCTCTTTCTGAAAAGGCGAACGGTCGGATCCTTCTCCCACGAGGAAGGGCCCAGCCCTGAAAGCTCTTGCTGCTCTTCACTGTCCCCGTGCAGCCTATGCACAGGCAGAACAACACTGGGGATCTGTGCTTTCCCAGAGACGGAACATCTCACGGCGCTATCCTCGGCAGAGCCTCTTTCTGAAAAGGCGAACGGTCGGATCCTTCTCCCACGAGGAAGGGCCCAGCCCTGAAAGCTCTTGCTGCTCTTCACCGTCCCTTGGCACCCTACCTACAGGCACAACAGCACTGGGGATCTGTGCGTTCCCAGAGACGGAACATCTCACGGCGCTAGCCTCGGCAGAGCCTCTTTCTGAAAAGGCGAACGGTCGGATCCTTCTCCCACGAGGTAGGGCCCAGCCCTGAAAGCTCTTGCTGCTCTTCACCGTCGCTTGGCACCCTACCTACAGGCACAACAGCACTGGGGATCTGTGCTTTCCCAGAGACGGAACATCTCACGGCGCTCAGCCTCGGCAGAGCCTCTTTCTGAAAAAAGGCGAACGGTCGGATCCTTCTCCCACAAGGATGGTGCCAGCCCTGAAAGCTCTTGCTGCTCTTCACCGTCCCTTGGCACCCTACCTACAGGCACAACAGCACTGGGGATCTGTGCTTTCCCAGAGACGGAACATCTCACGGCGCTCAGCCTCGGCAGAGCCTCTTTCTGAAAAAAGGCGAACGGTCGGATCCTTCTCCCACAAGGATGGTGCCAGCCCTGAAAGCTCTTGCTGCTCTTCACCGTCCCTTGGCACCCTACCTACAGGCACAACAGCACTGGGGATCTGTGCGTTCCCAGAGACGGAACATCTCACGGCGCTAGCCTCGGCAGAGCCTCTTTCTGAAAAGGCGAACGGTCGGATCCTTCTCCCACGAGGTAGGGCCCAGCCCTGAAAGCTCTTGCTGCTCTTCACCGTCGCTTGGCACCCTACCTACAGGCACAACAGCACTGGGGATCTGTGCTTTCCCAGAGACGGAACATCTCACGGCGCTCAGCCTCGGCAGAGCCTCTTTCTGAAAAAAGGCGAACGGTCGGATCCTTCTCCCACAAGGATGGTGCCAGCCCTGAAAGCTCTTGCTGCTCTTCACCGTCCCTTGGCACCCTACCTACAGGCACAACAGCACTGGGGATCTGTGCTTTCCCAGACACGGAACATCTCACAGCGCTCAGCCTCGGCAAGCCTCTTTCTGAAAAGGCGAACGGTCGGATCCTTCTCCCACGAGGAAGGGCCCAGCCCTGAAAGCTCTTGCTGCTCTTCACTGTCCCCGTGCAGCCTATGCACAGGCACAACAACACTGGGGATCTGTGCTTTCCCAGAGACGGAACATCTCACGGCGCTAGCCTCGGGAGAGCCTCTTTCTGAAAAGGCGAACGGTCGGATCCTTCTCCCACGAGGAAGGGCCCAGCCCTGAAAGCTCTTGCTTCTCTTCACCGTCCCTTGGCACCCTACCTACAGGCACAACAGCACTGGGGATTTCTGCTTTCCCAGAGACGGAACATCTCACGGCGCTCAGCCTCGGCAGAGCCTCTTTCTGAAAAGGCGAACGGTCGGATCCTTCTCCCACGAGGAAGGGCCCAGCCCTGAAAGCTCTTGCTGCTCTTCACCGTCCCTTGGCACCCTACCTACAGGCACAACAGCACTGGGGATCTGTGCTTTCCCAGAGACGGAACATCTCACGGCGCTAGCCTCGGCAGAGCCTCTTTCTGAAAAGGCGAACGGTCGGATCCTTCTCCCACGAGGTAGGGCCCAGCCCTGAAAGCTCTTGCTGCTCTTCACCGTCCCTTGGCACCCTACCTACAGGCACAACAGCACTGGGGATCTGTGCTTTCCCAGAGACGGAACATCTCACGGCGCTCAGCCTCGGCAGAGCCTCTTTCTGAAAAAAGGCGAACGGTCGGATCCTTCTCCCACAAGGATGGTGCCAGCCCTGAAAGCTCTTGCTGCTCTTCACCGTCCCTTGGCACCCTACCTACAGGCACAACAGCACTGGGGATCTGTGCTTTCCCAGAGACGGAACATCTCACGGCGCTCAGCCTCGGCAGAGCCTCTTTCTGAAAAGGCGAACGGTCGGATCCTTCTCCCACGAGGAAGGGCCCAGCCCTGAAAGCTCTTGCTGCTCTTCACCGTCCCTTGGCACCCTACCTACAGGCACAACAACACTGGGGATCTGTGCTTTCCCAGACACGGAACATCTCACGGCGCTCAGCCTCGGCAAGCCTCTTTCTGAAAAGGCGAACGGTCGGATCCTTCTCCCACGAGGAAGGGCCCAGCCCTGAAAGCTCTTGCTGCTCTTCACTGTCCCCGTGCAGCCTATGCACAGGCAGAACAACACTGGGGATCTGTGCTTTCCCAGAGACGGAACATCTCACGGCGCTCAGCCTCGGCAGAGCCTCTTTCTGAAAAGGCGAACGGTCGGATCCTTCTCCCACGAGGAAGGGCCCAGCCCTGAAAGCTCTTGCTTCTCTTCACCGTCCCTTGGCACCCTACCTACAGGCACAACAGCACTGGGGATTTCTGCTTTCCCAGAGACGGAACATCTCACGGCGCTAGCCTCGGCAGAGCCTCTTTCTGAAAAGGCGAACGGTCGGATCCTTCTCCCACGAGGAAGGGCCCAGCCCTGAAAGCTCTTGCTGCTCTTCACCGTCCCTTGGCACCCTACCTACAGGCACAACAGCACTGGGGATCTGTGCTTTCCCAGAGACGGAACATCTCACGGCGCTAGCCTCGGCAGAGCCTCTTTCTGAAAAGGCGAACGGTCGGATCCTTCTCCCACGAGGAAGGGCCCAGCCCTGAAAGCTCTTGCTGCTCTTCACCGTCCCTTGGCACCCTACCTACAGGCACAACAGCACTGGGGATCTGTGCTTTCCCAGAGACGGAACATCTCACGGCGCTCAGCCTCGGCAGAGACTCTTTCTGAAAAGGCGAACGGTCGGATCCTTCTCCCACGAGGAAGGGCACAGCCCTGAAAGCTCTTGCTGCTCTTCACCGTCCCTTGGCACCCTACCTACAGGCACAACAGCACTGGGGATCTGTGCTTTCCCAGACACGGAACATCTCACGGCGCTCAGCCTCGGCAAGCCTCTTTCTGAAAAGGCGAACGGTCGGATCCTTCTCCCACGAGGAAGGGCACAGCCCTGAAAGCTCTTGCTGCTCTTCACCGTCCCTTGGCACCCTACCTACAGGCACAACAGCACTGGGGATCTGTGCTTTCCCAGAGACGGAACATCTCACGGCGCTATCCTCGGCAGAGCCTCTTTCTGAAAAGGCGAACGGTCGGATCCTTCTCCCACGAGGAAGGGCCCAGCCCTGAAAGCTCTTGCTGCTCTTCACCGTCCCTTGGCACCCTACCTACAGGCACAACAGCACTGGGGATCTGTGCTTTCCCAGAGACGGAACATCTCACGGCGCTCAGCCTCGGCAGAGCCTCTTTCTGAAAAAAGGCGAACGGTCGGATCCTTCTCCCACACGGATGGTGCCAGCCCTGAAAGCTCTTGCTGCTCTTCACCGTCCCTTGGCACCCTACCTACAGGCACAACAGCACTGGGGATCTGTGCTTTCCCAGACACGGAACATCTCACGGCGCTCAGCCTCGGCAAGCCTCTTTCTGAAAAGGCGAACGGTCGGATCCTTCTCCCACGAGGAAGGGCCCAGCCCTGAAAGCTCTTGCTGCTCTTCACTGTCCCCGTGCAGCCTATGCACAGGCAGAACAACACTGGGGATCTGTGCTTTCCCAGAGACGGAACATCTCACGGCGCTCAGCCTCGGCAGAGCCTCTTTCTGAAAAGGCGAACGGTCGGATCCTTCTCCCACGAGGAAGGGCCCAGCCCTGAAAGCTCTTGCTTCTCTTCACCGTCCCTTGGCACCCTACCTACAGGCACAACAGCACTGGGGATCTGTGCTTTCCCAGAGACGGAACATCTCACGGCGCTCAGCCTCGGCAGAGACTCTTTCTGAAAAGGCGAACGGTCGGATCCTTCTCCCACGAGGAAGGGCACAGCCCTGAAAGCTCTTGCTGCTCTTCACCGTCCCTTGGCACCCTACCTACAGGCACAACAACACTGGGGATCTGTGCTTTCCCAGACACGGAACATCTCACGGCGCTCAGCCTCGGCAAGCCTCTTTCTGAAAAGGCGAACGGTCGGATCCTTCTCCCACGAGGAAGGGCCCAGCCCTGAAAGCTCTTGCTGCTCTTCACTGTCCCCGTGCAGCCTATGCACAGGCACAACAACACTGGGGATCTGTGCTTTCCCAGAGACGGAACATCTCACGGCGCTATCCTCGGCAGAGCCTCTTTCTGAAAAGGCGAACGGTCGGATCCTTCTCCCACGAGGAAGGGCCCAGCCCTGAAAGCTCTTGCTGCTCTTCACCGTCCCTTGGCACCCTACCTACAGGCACAACAGCACTGGGGATCTGTGCTTTCCCAGAGACGGAACATCTCACGGCGCTAGCCTCGGCAGAGCCTCTTTCTGAAAAGGCGAACGGTCGGATCCTTCTCCCACGAGGTAGGGCCCAGCCCTGAAAGCTCTTGCTGCTCTTCACTGTCCCCGTGCAGCCTATGCACAGGCACAACAACACTGGGGATCTGTGCTTTCCCAGAGACGGAACATCTCACGGCGCTATCCTCGGCAGAGCCTCTTTCTGAAAAGGCGAAGGGTCGGATCCTTCTCCCACGAGGAAGGGCCCAGCCCTGAAAGCTCTTGCTGCTCTTCACCGTCCCTTGGCACCCTACCTACAGGCACAACAGCACTGGGGATCTGTGCTTTCCCAGAGACGGAACATCTCACGGCGCTAGCCTCGGCAGAGCCTCTTTCTGAAAAGGCGAACGGTCGGATCCTTCTCCCACGAGGTAGGGCCCAGCCCTGAAAGCTCTTGCTGCTCTTCACCGTCCCTTGGCACCCTACCTACAGGCACAACAGCACTGGGGATCTGTGCTTTCCCAGAGACGGAACATCTCACGGCGCTCAGCCTCGACAGAGCCTCTTTCTGAAAATGCGAACGGTCGGATCCTTCTCCCACGAGGAAGGGCACAGCCCTGAAAGCTCTTGCTGCTCTTCACCGTCCCTTGGCACCCTACCTACAGGCACAACAACACTGGGGATCTGTGCTTTCCCAGACACGGAACATCTCACGGCGCTCAGCCTCGGCAAGCCTCTTTCTGAAAAGGCGAACGGTCGGATCCTTCTCCCACGAGGAAGGGCCCAGCCCTGAAAGCTCTTGCTGCTCTTCACTGTCCCCGTGCAGCCTATGCACAGGCAGAACAACACTGGGGATCTGTGCTTTCCCAGAGACGGAACATCTCACGGCGCTATCCTCGGCAGAGCCTCTTTCTGAAAAGGCGAACGGTCGGATCCTTCTCCCACGAGGAAGGGCCCAGCCCTGAAAGCTCTTGCTTCTCTTCACCGTCCCTTGGCACCCTACCTACAGGCACAACAGCACTGGGGATCTGTGCTTTCCCAGAGACGGAACATCTCACGGCGCTAGCCTCGGCAGAGCCTCTTTCTGAAAAGGCCAACGGTCGGATCCTTCTCCCACGAGGAAGGGCCCAGCCCTGAAAGCTCTTGCTGCTCTTCACCGTCCCTTGGCACCCTACCTACAGGCACAACAGCACTGGGGATCTGTGCTTTCCCAGAGACGGAACATCTCACGGCGCTCAGCCTCGGCAGAGCCTCTTTCTGAAAAGGCGAACGGTCGGATCCTTCTCCCACGAGGAAGGGCCCAGCCCTGAAAGCTCTTGCTGCTCTTCACCGTCCCTTGGCACCCTACCTACAGGCACAACAGCACTGGGGATTTGTGCTTTCCCAGACACGGAACATCTCACGGCGCTAGCCTCGGCAGAGCCTCTTTCTGAAAAGGCGAACGGTCGGATCCTTCTCCCACGAGGAAGGGCCCAGCCCTGAAAGCTCTTGCTGCTCTTCACCGTCCCTTGGCACCCTACCTACAGGCACAACAGCACTGGGGATCTGTGCTTTCCCAGAGACGGAACATCTCACGGCGCTCAGCCTCGGCAGAGCCTCTTTCTGAAAAAAGGCGAACGGTCGGATCCTTCTCCCACACGGATGGTGCCAGCCCTGAAAGCTCTTGCTGCTCTTCACCGTCCCTTGGCACCCTACCTACAGGCACAACAGCACTGGGGATCTGTGCTTTCCCAGAGACGGAACATCTCACGGCGCTCAGCCTCGGCAGAGCCTCTTTCTGAAAAGGCGAACGGTCGGATCCTTCTCCCACGAGGAAGGGCACAGCCCTGAAAGCTCTTGCTGCTCTTCACCGTCCCTTGGCACCCTACCTACAGGCACAACAACACTGGGGATCTGTGCTTTCCCAGACACGGAACATCTCACGGCGCTCAGCCTCGGCAAGCCTCTTTCTGAAAAGGCGAACGGTCGGATCCTTCTCCCACGAGGAAGGGCACAGCCCTGAAAGCTCTTGCTGCTCTTCACTGTCCCCGTGCAGCCTATGCACAAGCACAACAGCACTGGGGATCTGTGCTTTCCCAGAGACGGAACATCTCACGGCGCTATCCTCGGCAGAGCCTCTTTCTGAAAAAAGGCGAACGGTCGGATCCTTCTCCCACGAGGAAGGGCCCAGCCCTGAAAGCTCTTGCTTCTCTTCACCGTCCCTTGGCACCCTACCTACAGGCACAACAGCACTGGGGATCTGTGCTTTCCCAGAGACGGAACATCTCACGGCGCTAGCCTCGGCAGAGCCTCTTTCTGAAAAGGCGAACGGTCGGATCCTTCTCCCACGAGGAAGGGCCCAGCCCTGAAAGCTCTTGCTGCTCTTCACCGTCCCTTGGCACCCTACCTACAGGCACAACAGCACTGGGGATCTGTGCTTTCCCAGAGACGGAACATCTCACGGCGCTAGCCTCGGCAGAGCCTCTTTCTGAAAAGGCGAACGGTCGGATCCTTGTCCCACGAGGTAGGGCCCAGCCCTGAAAGCTCTTGCTGCTCTTCACCGTCCCTTGGCACCCTACCTACAGGCACAACAGCACTGGGGATCTGTGCTTTCCCAGAGACGGAACATCTCACGGCGCTCAGCCTCGGCAGAGCCTCTTTCTGAAAAAAGGCGAACGGTCGGATCCTTCTCCCACACGGATGGTGCCAGCCCTGAAAGCTCTTGCTGCTCTTCACCGTCCCTTGGCACCCTACCTACAGGCACAACAGCACTGGGGATCTGTGCTTTCCCAGAGACGGAACATCTCACGGCGCTCAGCCTCGGCAGAGCCTCTTTCTGAAAAGGCGAACGGTCGGATCCTTCTCCCACGAGGAAGGGCACAGCCCTGAAAGCTCTTGCTGCTCTTCACCGTCCCTTGGCACCCTACCTACAGGCACAACAGCACTGGGGATCTGTGCTTTCCCAGACACGGAACATCTCACGGCGCTCAGCCTCGGCAGAGCCTCTTTCTGAAAAGGCGAACGGTCGGATCCTTCTCCCACGAGGAAGGGCACAGCCCTGAAAGCTCTTGCTGCTCTTCACCGTCCCTTGGCACCCTACCTACAGGCACAACAGCACTGGGGATCTGTGCTTTCCCAGAGACGGAACATCTCACGGCGCTAGCCTCGGCAGAGCCTCTTTCTGAAAAGGCGAACGGTCGGATCCTTCTCCCACGAGGAAGGGCCCAGCCCTGAAAGCTCTTGCTGCTCTTCACCGTCCCTTGGCACCCTACCTACAGGCACAACAGCACTGGGGATCTGTGCTTTCCCAGAGACGGAACATCTCACGGCGCTCAGCCTCGGCAGAGCCTCTTTCTGAAAATGCGAACGGTCGGATCCTTCTCCCACGAGGAAGGGCCGAGCCCTGAAAGCTCTTGCTGCTCTTCACCGTCCCTTGGCACCCTACCTACAGGCACAACAGCACTGGGGATTTGTGCTTTCCCAGAGACGGAACATCTCACGGTGCTCAGTCTCGGCAGAGCCTCTTTCTGAAAATGCGAACGGTCGGATCCTTCTCCCACGAGGAAGGGCCGAGCCCTGAAAGCTCTTGCTGCTCTTCACCGTCCCTTGGCACCCTACCTACAGGCACAACAGCACTGGGGATCTGTGCTTTCCCAGAGACGGAACATCTCACGGCGCTAGCCTCGGCAGAGCCTCTTTCTGAAAAGGCGAACGGTCGGATCCTTCTCCCACGAGGAAGGGCCCAGCCCTGAAAGCTCTTGCTGCTCTTCACCGTCCCTTGGCACCCTACCTACAGGCACAACAGCACTGGGGATCTGTGCTTTCCCAGAGACGGAACATCTCACGGCGCTCAGCCTCGGCAGAGACTCTTTCTGAAAAGGCGAACGGTCGGATCCTTCTCCCACGAGGAAGGGCACAGCCCTGAAAGCTCTTGCTGCTCTTCACCGTCCCTTGGCACCCTACCTACAGGCACAACAACACTGGGGATCTGTGCTTTCCCAGACACGGAACATCTCACGGCGCTCAGCCTCGGCAAGCCTCTTTCTGAAAAGGCGAACGGTCGGATCCTTCTCCCACGAGGAAGGGCCCAGCCCTGAAAGCTCTTGCTGCTCTTCACTGTCCCCGTGCAGCCTATGCACAGGCACAACAGCATTGGGGATCTGTGCTTGCTCAGGATCTGTACACCTCTCGGTGTCCGTTCTTTGCATAGGATTTTTCTGAAAAGGCGAACGGTCGGATCCTTCTCCCACGAGGTAGGGCCCAGCCCTGAAAGCTCTTGCTGCTCTTCACCGTCCCTTGGCACCCTACCTACAGGCACAACAGCACTGGGGATCTGTGCTTTCCCAGAGACGGAACATCTCACGGCGCTCAGCCTCGGCAGAGCCTCTTTCTGAAAAGGCGAACGGTCGGATCCTTCTCCCACGAGGAAGGGCACAGCCCTGAAAGCTCTTGCTGCTCTTCACCGTCCCTTGGCACCCTACCTACAGGCACAACAGCACTGGGGATTTCTGCTTTCCCAGACACGGAACATCTCACGGCGCTCAGCCTCGGCAAGCCTCTTTCTGAAAAGGCGAACGGTCGGATCCTTCTCCCACGAGGAAGGGCCCAGCCCTGAAAGCTCTTGCTGCTCTTCACCGTCCCTTGGCACCCTACCTACAGGCACAACAGCACTGGGGATCTGTGCTTTCCCAGAGACGGAACATCTCACGGCGCTCAGCCTCGGCAGAGCCTCTTTCTGAAAATGCGAACGGTCGGATCCTTCTCCCACGAGGAAGGGCCGAGCCCTGAAAGCTCTTGCTGCTCTTCACCGTCCCTTGGCACCCTACCTACAGGCACAACAGCACTGGGGATCTGTGCTTTCCCAGAGACGGAACATCTCACGGCGCTCAGCCTCGGCAGAGCCTCTTTCTGAAAAGGCGAACGGTCGGATCCTTCTCCCACGAGGAAGGGCCCAGCCCTGAAAGCTCTTGCTGCTCTTCACCGTCCCTTGGCACCCTACCTACAGGCACAACAGCACTGGGGATCTGTGCTTTCCCAGAGACGGAACATCTCACGGCGCTAGCCTCGGCAGAGCCTCTTTCTGAAAAGGCGAACGGTCGGATCCTTCTCCCACGAGGAAGGGCCCAGCCCTGAAAGCTCTTGCTGCTCTTCACCGTCCCTTGGCGCCCTACCTACAGGCACAACAGCACTGGGGATCTGTGCTTTCCCAGAGACGGAACATCTCACGGCGCTCAGCCTCGGCAGAGCCTCTTTCTGAAAAGGCGAACGGTCGGATCCTTCTCCCACGAGGAAGGGCCCAGCCCTGAAAGCTCTTGCTGCTCTTCACCGTCCCTTGGCACCCTACCTACAGGCACAACAGCACTGGGGATTTCTGCTTTCCCAGAGACGGAACATCTCACGGCGCTCAGTCTCGGCAGAGCCTCTTTCTGAAAATGCGAACGGTCGGATCCTTCTCCCACGAGGAAGGGCCCAGCCCTGAAAGCTCTTGCTGCTCTTCACCGTCCCTTGGCACCCTACCTACAGGCACAACAGCACTGGGGATCTGTGCTTTCCCAGAGACGGAACATCTCACGGCGCTAGCCTCGGCAGAGCCTCTTTCTGAAAAGGCGAACGGTCGGATCCTTCTCCCACGAGGAAGGGCCCAGCCCTGAAAGCTCTTGCTGCTCTTCACCGTCCCTTGGCACCCTACCTACAGGCACAACAGCACTGGGGATCTGTGCTTTCCCAGAGACGGAACATCTCACGGCGCTCAGCCTCGGCAGAGCCTCTTTCTGAAAAGGCGAACGGTCGGATCCTTCTCCCACGAGGAAGGGCACAGCCCTGAAAGCTCTTGCTGCTCTTCACCATCCCTTGGCACCCTACCTACAGGCACAACAGCACTGGGGATCTGTGCTTTCCCAGAGATGGAACATCTCACTGCGCTCAGTCTCGGCAGAGCCTCTTTCTGAAAAGGCGAACGGTCGGATCCTTCTCCCACAAGGATGGTGCCAGCCCTGAAAGCTCTTGCTGCTCTTCACTGTCCCGTTGCAGCCTAATCACAGGCACAACAGCATTGGGGATCTGTGCTTGCCCACAGGCGGCACATCTCACGGCGCTCGTTCTCGGCAGAGGCTCTTCCGAAAAGGCAAACGTTTGGCTCCTTGTCCCACAAGGAAGAGCACAGCCCTGAAAGCTCTTGCTGCTCTTCACTGTCCCGGTGCAGCCCATGCACAGGCACAACAGCACTGGGGATCTGTGCTTGAACAGGATCGGTACACCTCACGGTATCCGTTCTCGGCATAGCATTTTTTGAAAAGGCAAACGTCCGGCTCGTTTTCCCAGAAGGAAGGTGTCAGCCCTGAAAGCTCCTGCTGCTCTTCACTGTCCCCGTGCAGCCTATGCACAGGCACAACAGCATTGGGGATCTGTGCTTGCCCAGGAACGGTACACCTCACGGTGTCCGTTCTCGGCATAGCATTTTTCTGAAAAGGCGAACGGTCGGATCCTTCTCCCACGAGGAATGGCACAGCCCTGAAAGCTCTTGCTGCTCTTCACCGTCCCTTAGCACCCTACCTACAGGCACAACAGCACTGGGGATCTGTGCTTTCCCACACACGGAACATCTCACGGCGCTCAGCCTCGGCAGAGCCTCTTTCTGAAAAGGCGAACGGTCGGATCCTTCTCCCACGAGGAAGGGCCCAGCCCTGAAAGCTCTTGCTTCTCTTCACCGTCCCTTGGCACCCTACCTACAGGCACAACAGCACTGGGGATTTCTGCTTTCCCAGAGACGGAACATCTCACGGCGCTCCGCCTCGGCAGAGCCTCTTTCTGAAAAGGCGAACGGTCGGATCCTTCTCCCACGAGGAAGGGCCCAGCCCTGAAAGCTCTTGCTGCTCTTCACCGTCCCTTGGCACCCTACCTACAGGCACAACAGCACTGGGGATCTGTGCTTTCCCAGACACGGAACATCTCACGGCGCTAGCCTCGGCAGAGCCTCTTTCTGAAAAGGCGAACGGTCGGATCCTTCTCCCACGAGGTAGGGCCCAGCCCTGAAAGCTCTTGCTGCTCTTCACCGTCCCTTGGCACCCTACCTACAGGCACAACAGCACTGGGGATCTGTGCTTTCCCAGAGACGGAACATCTCACGGCGCTCAGCCTCGGCAGAGCCTCTTTCTGAAAATGCGAACGGTCGGATCCTTCTCCCACGAGGAAGGGCACAGCCCTGAAAGCTCTTGCTGCTCTTCACCGTCTCTTGGCACCCTACCTACAGGCACAACAACACTGGGGATCTGTGCTTTCCCAGACACGGAACATCTCACGGCGCTCAGCCTCGGCAGAGCCTCTTTCTGAAAAGGCGAACGGTCGGATCCTTCTCCCACGAGGAAGGGCACAGCCCTGAAAGCTCTTGCTGCTCTTCACCGTCCCTTGGCACCCTACCTACAGGCACAACAGCACTGGGGATCTGTGCTTTCCCAGAGACGGAACATCTCACGGCGCTCAGCCTCGGCAGAGCCTCTTTCTGAAAAAAGGCGAACGGTCGGATCCTTCTCCCACAAGGATGGTGCCAGCCCTGAAAGCTCTTGCTGCTCTTCACCGTCCCTTGGCACCCTACCTACAGGCACAACAGCACTGGGGATCTGTGCTTTCCCAGAGACGGAACATCTCACGGCGCTCAGCCTCGGCAGAGCCTCTTTCTGAAAAGGCGAACGGTCGGATCCTTCTCCCACGAGGAAGGGCACAGCCCTGAAAGCTCTTGCTGCTCTTCACCGTCCCTTGGCACCCTACCTACAGGCACAACAACACTGGGGATCTGTGCTTTCCCAGAGACGGAACATCTCACGGCGCTCAGCCTCGGCAAGCCTCTTTCTGAAAAGGCGAACGGTCGGATCCTTCTCCCACGAGGAAGGGCCGAGCCCTGAAAGCTCTTGCTGCTCTTCACTGTCCCCGTGCAGCCTATGCACAGGCAGAACAACACTGGGGATCTGTGCTTTCCCAGAGACGGAACATCTCACGGCGCTCAGCCTCGGCAGAGCCTCTTTCTGAAAAGGCGAACGGTCGGATCCTTCTCCCACGAGGAAGGGCCCAGCCCTGAAAGCTCTTGCTTCTCTTCACCGTCCCTTGGCACCCTACCTACAGGCACAACAGCACTGGGGATTTGTGCTTTCCCAGAGACGGAACATCTCACGGCGCTAGCCTCGGCAGAGCCTCTTTCTGAAAAGGCGAACGGTCGGATCCTTCTCCCACGAGGAAGGGCCCAGCCCTGAAAGCTCTTGCTTCTCTTCACCGTCCCTTGGCACCCTAACTACAGGCACAACAGCACTGGGGATTTCTGCTTTCCCAGAGACGGAACATCTCACGGCGCTAGCCTCGGCAGAGCCTCTTTCTGAAAAGGCGAACGGTCGGATCCTTCTCCCACGAGGAAGGGCCCAGCCCTGAAAGCTCTTGCTGCTCTTCACCGTCCCTTGGCACCCTACCTACAGGCACAACAACACTGGGGATCTGTGCTTTCCCAGAGACGGAACATCTCACGGCGCTCAGCCTCGGTAGAGCCTCTTTCTGAAAATGCGAACGGTCGGATCCTTCTCCCACGAGGAAGGGCCCAGCCCTGAAAGCTCTTGCTGCTCTTCACCGTCCCTTGGCACCCTACCTACAGGCACAACAGCACTGGGGATCTGTGCTTTCCCAGAGACGGAACATCTCACGGCGCTCAGCCTCGGCAGAGCCTCTTTCTGAAAAGGCGAACGGTCGGATCCTTCTCCCACGAGGAAGGGCCCAGCCCTGAAAGCTCTTGCTGCTCTTCACCGTCCCTTGGCACCCTACCTACAGGCACAACAGCACTGGGGATCTGTGCTTTCCCAGAGACGGAACATCTCACGGCGCTCAGCCTCGGCAGAGCCTCTTTCTGAAAAGGCGAACGGTCGGATCCTTCTCCCATGAGGAAGGGCCCAGCCCTGAAAGCTCTTGCTGCTCTTCACCGTCCCTTGGCACCCTACCTACAGGCACAACAACACTGGGGATCTGTGCTTTCCCAGACACGGAACATCTCACGGCGCTCAGCCTCGGCAGAGCCTCTTTCTGAAAAGGCGAACGGTCGGATCCTTCTCCCACGAGGAAGGGCCCAGCCCTGAAAGCTCTTGCTGCTCTTCACTGTCCCCGTGCAGCCTATGCACAAGCACAACAACACTGGGGATCTGTGCTTTCCCAGAGACGGAACATCTCACGGCGCTATCCTCGGCAGAGCCTCTTTCTGAAAAGGCGAACGGTCGGATCCTTCTCCCACGAGGAAGGGCCCAGCCCTGAAAGCTCTTGCTGCTCTTCACCGTCCCTTGGCACCCTACCTACAGGCACAACAGCACTGGGGATCTGTGCTTTCCCAGAGACGGAACATCTCACGGCGCTCAGCCTCGGCAAGCCTCTTTCTGAAAATGCGAACGGTCGGATCCTTATCCCACGAGGAAGGGCACAGCCCTGAAAGCTCTTGCTGCTCTTCACCGTCCCTTGGCACCCTACCTACAGGCACAACAGCACTGGGGATTTTTGATATCCCAGAGACGGAACATCTCACGGCGCTCCGCCTCGGCAGAGCCTCTTTCTGAAAAGGCGAACGGTCGGATCCTTCTCCCACGAGGAAGGGCCCAGCCCTGAAAGCTCTTGCTGCTCTTCACCGTCCCTTGGCACCCTACCTACAGGCACAACAGCACTGGGGATCTGTGCTTTCCCAGAGACGGAACATCTCACGGCGCTCAGCCTCGGCAGAGCCTCTTTCAGAAAAAAGGCGAACGGTCGGATCCTTCTCCCACGAGGAAGGGCCCAGCCCTGAAAGCTCTTGCTGCTCTTCACCGTCCCTTGGCACCCTACCTACAGGCACAACAACACTGGGGATCTGTGCTTTCCCAGAGACGGAACATCTCACGGCGCTCCGCCTCGGCAGAGCCTCTTTCTGAAAAGGCGAACGGTCGGATCCTTCTCCCACGAGGAAGGGCCCAGCCCTGAAAGCTCTTGCTGCTCTTCACCGTCCCTTGGCACCCTACCTACAGGCCCAACAGCACTGGGGATCTGTGCTTTCCCAGAGACGGAACATCTCACTGCGCTCAGTCTCGGCAGAGACTCTTTCTGAATAGGCGAGCGCTCGGATCCTTCTCCCACGAGGAAATGCCCAGCCCTGAAAGCTCTTGCTGCTCTTCACTGTCCCTTGGCACCCTACCTACAGGCACAACAGCACTGCGGATCTGTGCTTTCCCAGAGACGGAACATCTGACGGCGCTCAGCCTCGGCAGAGCCTCTTTCTGAAAAGGCGAACGGTCGGATCCTTCTCCCACGAGGAAGGGCCCAGCCCTCAAAGCTCTTGCTGCTCTTCACCGTCCCTTGGCACCCTACCTACAGGCACAACAGCACTGGGGATCTGTGCTTTCCCAGACACGGAACATCTCACGGCGCTCAGTCTCGGCAGAGCCTCTTTCTGAAAAGGCGAACGGTCGGATCCTTCTCCCACGAGGAAGGGCCCAGCCCTGAAAGCTCTTGCTGCTCTTCACTGTCCCGTTGCAGCCTAATCACAGGCACAACAGCATTGGGGATCTGTGCTTGCCCACAGGCGGCACAGCTCACGGCGCTCGTTCTCGGCAGAGGCTCTTCCGAAAAGGCAAACGTTTGGCTCCTTGTCCCACAAGGAAGGCGCCAGCCCTGAAAGCTCTTGCTGCTCTTCACTGTCCCGGTGCAGCCCATGCACAGGCACAACAGCACTGGGGATCTGTGCTTGAACAGGATCGGTACACCTCACGGTGTCCGTTCTCGGCATAGCATTTTTCTGAAAAGGCAAACGTCCGGCTCGTTTTCCCAGAAGGAAGGTGTCAGCCCTGAAAGCTCCTGCTGCTCTTCACTGTCCCCGTGCAGCCTATGCACAGGCACAACAGCACTGTTGATCTGTGCTTGCCCAGGAACGGTACACCTCACGGTGTCCGTTCTCGGCATAGAATTTTTCTGAAAAGGCAAACGTCCGGCTCGTTTTCCCAGAAGGAAGGTGTCAGCCCTGAAAGCTCTTGCTGCTCTTCACCATCCCTTGGCACCCTACCTACAGGCACAACAGCACTGGGGATTTCTGCTTTCCCAGAGACGGAACATCTCACGGCGCTCAGTCTCGGCAGAGCCTCTTTCTGAAAAGGCGAACGGTCGGATCCTTCTCCCACGAGGAAGGGCCCAGCCCTGAAAGCTCTTGCTGCTCTTCACCGTCCCTTGGCACCCTACCTACAGGCACAACAGCACTGGGGATCTGTGCTTTCCCAGAGACGGAACATCTCACGGCGCTAGCCTCGGCAGAGCCTCTTTCTGAAAAGGCGAACGGTCGGATCCTTCTCCCACGAGGAAGGGCCCAGCCCTGAAAGCTCTTGCTGCTCTTCACCGTCCCTTGGCACCCTACCTACAGGCACAACAGCACTGGGGATCTGTGCTTTCCCAGAGACGGAACATCTCACGGCGCTCAGCCTCGGCAGAGCCTCTTTCTGAAAAGGCGAACGGTCGGATCCTTCTCCCACGAGGAAGGGCACAGCCCTGACAGCTCTTGCTGCTCTTCACCATCCCTTGGCACCCTACCTACAGGCACAACAGCACTGGGGATCTGTGCTTTCCCAGAGATGGAACATCTCACTGCGCTCAGTCTCGGCAGAGCCTCTTTCTGAAAAGGCGAACGGTCGGATCCTTCTCCCACGAGGAAGGGCACAGCCCTGAAAGCTCTTGCTTCTCTTCACCGTCCCTTGGCACCCTACCTACAGGCACAACAGCACTGGGGATCTGTGCTTTCCCAGAGACGGAACATCTCACGGCGCTCCGCCTCGGCAGAGCCTCTTTCTGAAAAGGCGAACGGTCGGATCCTTCTCCCACGAGGAAGGGCCCAGCTCTGAAAGCTCTTGCTGCTCTTCACCGTCCCTTGGCACCCTACCTACAGGCACAACAGCACTGGGGATCTGTGCTTTCCCAGAGACGGAACATCTCACGGCGCTCAGCCTCGGCAGAGCCTCTTTCTGAAAAGGCGAACGGTCGGATCCTTCTCCCACGAGGAAGGGCCCAGCCCTGAAAGCTCTTGCTGCTCTTCACCGTCCCTTGGCACCCTACCTACAGGCACAACAGCACTGGGGATTTTTGATATCCCAGAGACGGAACATCTCACGGCGCTCAGCCTCGGCAGAGCCTCTTTCTGAAAAGGCGAACGGTCGGATCCTTCTCCCACGAGGAAGGGCACAGCCCTGAAAGCTCTTGCTGCTCTTCACCGTCCCTTGGCACCCTACCTACAGGCACAACAACACTGGGGATCTGTGCTTTCCCAGACACGGAACATCTCACGGCGCTCAGCCTCGGCAAGCCTCTTTCTGAAAAGGCGAACGGTCGGATCCTTCTCCCACGAGGAAGGGCCCAGCCCTGAAAGCTCTTGCTGCTCTTCACTGTCCCCGTGCAGCCTATGCACAGGCACAACAGCATTGGGGATCTGTGCTTGCTCAGGATCGGTACACCTCTCGGTGTCCGTTCTTTGCATAGCATTTTTCTGAAAAGGCGAACGGTCGGATCCTTCTCCCACAAGGATGGTGCCAGCCCTGAAAGCTCTTGCTGCTCTTCACTGTCCCGTTGCAGCCTAATCACAGGCACAACAGCATTGGGGATCTGTGCTTGCCCACAGGCGGCACATCTCACGGCGCTCGTTCTCGGCAGAGGCTCTTCCGAAAAGGCAAACGTTTGGCTCCTTGTCCCACAAGGAAGAGCACAGCCCTGAAAGCTCTTGCTGCTCTTCACTGTCCCGGTGCAGCCCATGCACAGGCACAACAGCACTGGGGATCTGTGCTTGAACAGGATCGGTACACCTCACGGTATCCGTTCTCGGCATAGCATTTTTTGAAAAGGCAAACGTCCGGCTCGTTTTCCCAGAAGGAAGGTGTCAGCCCTGAAAGCTCCTGCTGCTCTTCACTGTCCCCGTGCAGCCTATGCACAGGCACAACAGCATTGGGGATCTGTGCTTGCCCAGGAACGGTACACCTCACGGTGTCCGTTCTCGGCATAGCATTTTTCTGAAAAGGCGAACGGTCGGATCCTTCTCCCACGAGGAATGGCACAGCCCTGAAAGCTCTTGCTGCTCTTCACCGTCCCTTAGCACCCTACCTACAGGCACAACAGCACTGGGGATCTGTGCTTTCCCACACACGGAACATCTCACGGCGCTCAGCCTCGGCAGAGCCTCTTTCTGAAAAGGCGAACGGTCGGATCCTTCTCCCACGAGGAAGGGCCCAGCCCTGAAAGCTCTTGCTTCTCTTCACCGTCCCTTGGCACCCTACCTACAGGCACAACAGCACTGGGGATTTCTGCTTTCCCAGAGACGGAACATCTCACGGCGCTCCGCCTCGGCAGAGCCTCTTTCTGAAAAGGCGAACGGTCGGATCCTTCTCCCACGAGGAAGGGCCCAGCCCTGAAAGCTCTTGCTGCTCTTCACCGTCCCTTGGCACCCTACCTACAGGCACAACAGCACTGGGGATCTGTGCTTTCCCAGACACGGAACATCTCACGGCGCTAGCCTCGGCAGAGCCTCTTTCTGAAAAGGCGAACGGTCGGATCCTTCTCCCACGAGGTAGGGCCCAGCCCTGAAAGCTCTTGCTGCTCTTCACCGTCCCTTGGCACCCTACCTACAGGCACAACAGCACTGGGGATCTGTGCTTTCCCAGAGACGGAACATCTCACGGCGCTCAGCCTCGGCAGAGCCTCTTTCTGAAAATGCGAACGGTCGGATCCTTCTCCCACGAGGAAGGGCACAGCCCTGAAAGCTCTTGCTGCTCTTCACCGTCTCTTGGCACCCTACCTACAGGCACAACAACACTGGGGATCTGTGCTTTCCCAGACACGGAACATCTCACGGCGCTCAGCCTCGGCAGAGCCTCTTTCTGAAAAGGCGAACGGTCGGATCCTTCTCCCACGAGGAAGGGCCCAGCCCTGAAAGCTCTTGCTGCTCTTCACCGTCCCTTGGCACCCTACCTACAGGCACAACAGCACTGGGGATCTGTGCTTTCCCAGAGACGGAACATCTCACGGCGCTCAGCCTCGGCAGAGCCTCTTTCTGAAAAAAGGCGAACGGTCGGATCCTTCTCCCACAAGGATGGTGCCAGCCCTGAAAGCTCTTGCTGCTCTTCACCGTCCCTTGGCACCCTACCTACAGGCACAACAGCACTGGGGATCTGTGCTTTCCCAGAGACGGAACATCTCACGGCGCTCAGCCTCGGCAGAGCCTCTTTCTGAAAAGGCGAACGGTCGGATCCTTCTCCCACGAGGAAGGGCACAGCCCTGAAAGCTCTTGCTGCTCTTCACCGTCCCTTGGCACCCTACCTACAGGCACAACAACACTGGGGATCTGTGCTTTCCCAGAGACGGAACATCTCACGGCGCTCAGCCTCGGCAAGCCTCTTTCTGAAAAGGCGAACGGTCGGATCCTTCTCCCACGAGGAAGGGCCGAGCCCTGAAAGCTCTTGCTGCTCTTCACTGTCCCCGTGCAGCCTATGCACAGGCACAACAACACTGGGGATCTGTGCTTTCCCAGAGACGGAACATCTCACGGCGCTCAGCCTCGGCAGAGCCTCTTTCTGAAAAGGCGAACGGTCGGATCCTTCTCCCACGAGGAAGGGCCCAGCCCTGAAAGCTCTTGCTTCTCTTCACCGTCCCTTGGCACCCTACCTACAGGCACAACAGCACTGGGGATTTCTGCTTTCCCAGAGACGGAACATCTCACGGCGCTAGCCTCGGCAGAGCCTCTTTCTGAAAAGGCGAACGGTCGGATCCTTCTCCCACGAGGAAGGGCCCAGCCCTGAAAGCTCTTGCTTCTCTTCACCGTCCCTTGGCACCCTAACTACAGGCACAACAGCACTGGGGATTTCTGCTTTCCCAGAGACGGAACATCTCACGGCGCTAGCCTCGGCAGAGCCTCTTTCTGAAAAGGCGAACGGTCGGATCCTTCTCCCACGAGGAAGGGCCCAGCCCTGAAAGCTCTTGCTGCTCTTCACCGTCCCTTGGCACCCTACCTACAGGCACAACAACACTGGGGATCTGTGCTTTCCCAGAGACGGAACATCTCACGGCGCTCAGCCTCGGTAGAGCCTCTTTCTGAAAATGCGAACGGTCGGATCCTTCTCCCACGAGGAAGGGCCCAGCCCTGAAAGCTCTTGCTGCTCTTCACCGTCCCTTGGCACCCTACCTACAGGCACAACAGCACTGGGGATCTGTGCTTTCCCAGAGACGGAACATCTCACGGCGCTCAGCCTCGGCAGAGCCTCTTTCTGAAAAGGCGAACGGTCGGATCCTTCTCCCACGAGGAAGGGCCCAGCCCTGAAAGCTCTTGCTGCTCTTCACCGTCCCTTGGCACCCTACCTACAGGCACAACAGCACTGGGGATCTGTGCTTTCCCAGAGACGGAACATCTCACGGCGCTCAGCCTCGGCAGAGCCTCTTTCTGAAAAGGCGAACGGTCGGATCCTTCTCCCATGAGGAAGGGCCCAGCCCTGAAAGCTCTTGCTGCTCTTCACCGTCCCTTGGCACCCTACCTACAGGCACAACAACACTGGGGATCTGTGCTTTCCCAGACACGGAACATCTCACGGCGCTCAGCCTCGGCAGAGCCTCTTTCTGAAAAGGCGAACGGTCGGATCCTTCTCCCACGAGGAAGGGCCCAGCCCTGAAAGCTCTTGCTGCTCTTCACTGTCCCCGTGCAGCCTATGCACAAGCACAACAACACTGGGGATCTGTGCTTTCCCAGAGACGGAACATCTCACGGCGCTATCCTCGGCAGAGCCTCTTTCTGAAAAGGCGAACGGTCGGATCCTTCTCCCACGAGGAAGGGCCCAGCCCTGAAAGCTCTTGCTGCTCTTCACCGTCCCTTGGCACCCTACCTACAGGCACAACAGCACTGGGGATCTGTGCTTTCCCAGAGACGGAACATCTCACGGCGCTCAGCCTCGGCAAGCCTCTTTCTGAAAATGCGAACGGTCGGATCCTTATCCCACGAGGAAGGGCACAGCCCTGAAAGCTCTTGCTGCTCTTCACCGTCCCTTGGCACCCTACCTACAGGCACAACAGCACTGGGGATTTTTGATATCCCAGAGACGGAACATCTCACGGCGCTCCGCCTCGGCAGAGCCTCTTTCTGAAAAGGCGAACGGTCGGATCCTTCTCCCACGAGGAAGGGCCCAGCCCTGAAAGCTCTTGCTGCTCTTCACCGTCCCTTGGCACCCTACCTACAGGCACAACAGCACTGGGGATCTGTGCTTTCCCAGAGACGGAACATCTCACGGCGCTCAGCCTCGGCAGAGCCTCTTTCAGAAAAAAGGCGAACGGTCGGATCCTTCTCCCACGAGGAAGGGCCCAGCCCTGAAAGCTCTTGCTGCTCTTCACCGTCCCTTGGCACCCTACCTACAGGCACAACAACACTGGGGATCTGTGCTTTCCCAGAGACGGAACATCTCACGGCGCTCCGCCTCGGCAGAGCCTCTTTCTGAAAAGGCGAACGGTCGGATCCTTCTCCCACGAGGAAGGGCCCAGCCCTGAAAGCTCTTGCTGCTTTTCACCGTCCCTTGGCACCCTACCTACAGGCCCAACAGCACTGGGGATCTGTGCTTTCCCAGAGACGGAACATCTCACTGCGCTCAGTCTCGGCAGAGACTCTTTCTGAATAGGCGAGCGCTCGGATCCTTCTCCCACGAGGAAATGCCCAGCCCTGAAAGCTCTTGCTGCTCTTCACTGTCCCTTGGCACCCTACCTACAGGCACAACAGCACTGCGGATCTGTGCTTTCCCAGAGACGGAACATCTGACGGCGCTCAGCCTCGGCAGAGCCTCTTTCTGAAAAGGCGAACGGTCGGATCCTTCTCCCACGAGGAAGGGCCCAGCCCTCAAAGCTCTTGCTGCTCTTCACCGTCCCTTGGCACCCTACCTACAGGCACAACAGCACTGGGGATCTGTGCTTTCCCAGACACGGAACATCTCACGGCGCTCAGTCTCGGCAGAGCCTCTTTCTGAAAAGGCGAACGGTCGGATCCTTCTCCCACGAGGAAGGGCCCAGCCCTGAAAGCTCTTGCTGCTCTTCACTGTCCCGTTGCAGCCTAATCACAGGCACAACAGCATTGGGGATCTGTGCTTGCCCACAGGCGGCACAGCTCACGGCGCTCGTTCTCGGCAGAGGCTCTTCCGAAAAGGCAAACGTTTGGCTCCTTGTCCCACAAGGAAGGCGCCAGCCCTGAAAGCTCTTGCTGCTCTTCACTGTCCCGGTGCAGCCCATGCACAGGCACAACAGCACTGGGGATCTGTGCTTGAACAGGATCGGTACACCTCACGGTGTCCGTTCTCGGCATAGCATTTTTCTGAAAAGGCAAACGTCCGGCTCGTTTTCCCAGAAGGAAGGTGTCAGCCCTGAAAGCTCTTGCTGCTCTTCACTGTCCCCGTGCAGCCTATGCACAGGCACAACAGCACTGGGGATCTGTGCTTGCCCAGGAACGGTACACCTCACGGTGTCCGTTCTCGGCATAGAATTTTTCTGAAAAGGCAAACGTCCGGCTCGTTTTCCCAGAAGGAAGGTGTCAGCCCTGAAAGCTCTTGCTGCTCTTCACCATCCCTTGGCACCCTACCTACAGGCACAACAGCACTGGGGATCTGTGCTTTCCCAGAGACGGAACATCTCATGGCGCTCCGCCTCAGCAGAGCCTCTTTCTGAAAAGGCGAACGGTCGGATCCTTCTCCCACGAGGAAGGGCCCAGCCCTCAAAGCTCTTGCTGCTCTTCACCGTCCCTTGGCACCCTACCTACAGGCCCAACAGCACTGGGGATTTGTGCTTTCCCAGAGACGGAACATCTCACGGTGCTCAGCCTCGGCAGAGCCTCTTTCTGAAAAGGCGAACGGTCGGATCCTTCTCCCACGAGGAAGGGCCCAGCCCTGAAAGCTCTTGCTGCTCTTCACTGTCCCCGTGCAGCCTATGCACAGGCACAACAGCATTGGGGATCTGTGCTTGCTCAGGATCGGTACACCTCTCGGTGTCTGTTCTTTGCATAGCATTTTTCTGAAAAGGCGAACGGTCGGATCCTTCTCCCACAAGGATGGTGCCAGCCCTGAAAGCTCTTGCTGCTCTTCACTGTCCCGTTGCAGCCTAATCACAGGCACAACAGCATTGGGGATCTGTGCTTGCCCACAGGCGGCACATCTCACGGCGCTCGTTCTCGGCAGAGGCTCTT